>NC_064864.1:59963816-60563816 GCF_024139225.1 Suncus etruscus
TCCCCATGACTGTCCCTGAACCGCCACTCTCCAAAACTGTTGAGCCTTGCAGGACGCAGAGTTGGGAGTTAGGGGAACTAAGCAGTTGAATTTGAGCTCATCAATCTTCAGCTCTGCACCCATAATAGATTCAGGTGAACCTCTGCCCTGAGTGAAGCTGGAGAGTACCATGGGTAAAGCTGGAAGTTCTTGTGGACCTGGAGGGGTGAGGAAGAGCTGGGGAGGCCTGCTCAGCCATGCTCTGCTTCTGTTTCAGCTCTCCTTGACATCACCCAACTCGGACCCAGATCCAGGTGAGTGTGCAGACAGGTGGCCGGGGGCTCCCACCAACCTCCGGCTGCTTCTGGGGCTGTGGAAAGGGGGCCCAGGCCTGGCACTATTGGAACACTTTGGGGTTCATATGGCTCAAAAGTGGATCACAGAAGCCTTTGAGAGCTTTCCCAGACAAGTGGGGCTCCGAGGTTCATACACACACACCTCTTGACATGACTTCAAGTTGCCTGTGGTCAGCCCTGATGTCCAGTGTTGGGACAAGGGAGAAAGAGATGATGCAGAAAACTTCATTTCAGAAGCAAGCTAAGGATCAAGGCAAGGAAGCTGCTTGCCCACACCACACAGCATGGTGGGATCTGCAAGGAGACAAAGGCTAAGGCAGAGTATGGGTGACCCTGAGAGATGAGGGTCACAGCACACTAGCCCCTTGCACCCTTCTGGGTTCTACACACATGCCCAACCTGCTGGTGGCCTCTTAACCCCACCCTCTTCCTGTAAGGGTGCCCCTTCCTGCCCTCATCCACCCTGGGTTCTAAGGCTCCTTTGCTGTCCTAATACTGAAAGGAGAAAAGTCCACTCATGGCTCACTGGGTTGGGGCCACCTCCCATATGAAACCACGTGAACCTGTCACCCAGCAGAGAAGGAGGTAAATAGGCAGAGAGGCTGCTGTGGCCATGTCCACAGCTGAGTAAGTATATCTGGAGCCAAGATAAGAAGCTTGGATCAAGGTCAGCTGCAATGTCCTCATGAGTGGGATGGCTGAGCCCCCTCAGGACGAGGAGGCCAAGCCTGGTCCTCACCACAATCTGGTCTTGTTTATGGCATGGGGCTACTCAGAGGACTGGTCTGAGTGGGGGGAGTCTGAAGTTTTCTCCAGAGCACCAACCACTGATCTATGATTCAGATTCTTGGAGGAAATTTACATGTGGAGACCACCCACCAAACCACACCACTATCCCCTGAGGACTCTGGAAAGAACTGAAGGCTAAACCCTGGGACAGCTCTCCATTCAGCTACCTTCCATAAAAAGTGCTGATGCACCACAGAAGGGGTCCTGTGGCCCAGTTCCAAGAGACAAAGCTGTGAGATTATGGGATTATGCCACAGTGGTGGAAACGGCCCAGAAGACTCCAAGCATTTTGCTTTCTTCATAGATCTGGGAAACCTCCTCAACCCAAGTCCATGAGGTGAAAATAAGATGTGTTTTACTTCCAGACTATTGCAACTTGCCACCATTGCCACAAGACTATGATGAATAGCACTTGCAAAGACTACAAGTCTGACATCCTGCATTGTGCAGTGAACAACTCCAGCAACTGTGAGCAGGGCTGTACCTGAGACTACAGAAGTAGGTGTTGGATCCTTCACTCATCATCAGGCTTTTCACTGAACAAAATCAACCAGAAATTGTTGGTTAGATTTTTATCTGCAAATAGAGTCTAAATGTGAGAATTGAACACATCTTTGAGCCATTGAGGTCTTGTGAAGTAGTGAGTTTTTCATCACTGGAAGCATGTAAGCACAGAGGAAACTCTTAGCAGAAGAGGGTGCTAAAATGAACAAGGCAGATTCAGGGCTCCATAAGAACTGTGCTGAGTGGCAGGGAAAATAATACAGGGATTGAAACTCATGTCTTGCATATGACCAATCCTGCTTCCATACCAATCACCACATATGGTTCCTAAGCATCTCAGAATGTAGCCCTGGATGACCCTGAGCACTGGCCCAGGGAACCCCCAGCACAGCAAGAGCCAGCAGCACCTCATCCATGGGACCTTATATTGACCACTGCCTGGTTGGGTGAGAATTGCCGAGAGGTGTGCAAAGCAACTGACCACCATTTGGGAGCATCCACCCCCCCCCCAAATGAGAACTTTGATGAGATCTTCTGACAAGTTTGTCAGTAGATGAAATAGCCCAGGAGAAGCCAGTCACCCGGACTCCAAGTCCACTTGAAGGTATAAGGAAGGATCTTTTGCAAAGAGCTGACAAGGTTTTCCCCAAACACCCATTTGTGCCCAATTTCATTTCACAGGGTCTGGCCCTGTTCTGGCAGAATGTGTCAGATGCCAGCCTGCTGAGACAGCCACACTGGGCAACTCTGTGCCCATGTCCCCGGGCAAGCTGCAGCTCTAATTGGGCTTGCCAGGGACAGCACACCTTGGGGACCCTGTTAGAACAGAAGGTGCCCAGGCCAAAGACTCAGAGAGTGGCCAGGAGGTGGCATCAAACAGCACAGACTCAGCCCTGAGCAGCTGATCCAGCAGCCAGCAGGCCTGCGGAAATTCCTCTTCAAAGCTAGCTGGGCCCTGCCCGGTGACATGGGCTGAACACATCCATCATCTGTCCCACCGCCTGCCAGCCAGGACTCCTCTGGGCTTGATCTGCCAGCCAGCCTGTCGGCATCAAATGCAGGACTGGGCTTTGCAGGAGGCCCTCGGAGGAGCTGTCTGGGCCAGGGTGATGAATGAGGCCAACCAGGTTGGTGTTGCTGGGATTTCTAGTCTGTTTCACACATCTGGCAAGCTCTTTAACCAGAGCAACTGCAAAGCTGGTCTCCAGAACACTGAGCTTCTTTTGCAAAGACCTGGGTCGGGACCACAGTGATCCTGGTCGGGCATATAGTGCATGTGTAGAGAGGAGATCAGGCTGCTTCCTGGGAACTGGAAGCAAGGAGTTTCACAATAAGTTCTAGAGGCTGCAGGGCACGAAGGACTAGGGAGAGGTTGTGCAGGAGTCCTTAACACTACCTTCTGCATTACTACTTTTTCTCTGGAATATTAGGGGTGGCTCAGGTGGTTCATATGAAGGAACATAGGCCAGACATGAGTGGGGCACTGTGTTTGATCCCCAACACTGCATGACCCTCAGGCACCACAGTTTGTAACACCCATAAATAAGAATAAGGCAATAGGAAGATAGGTAGGTAAGGTCTTTGCCTGGCATGTAGCCACCACCACCTAGATCTCTGAGCACTGCCAAGGGTGACCTCTGAGCATGCAAAGTCCAGAGTGAGCAGTGAACAACACCAGATGCAGCCCAGAAACAACAAAATGATAATATTTAAGTCATAGAGTTAAAGGAGACCATACAGTCCTTTATTTGTCCAACACATAGCAAGTATTCAGAACACAATAACCCAGGATCGGGGGAATCTGTGATAGCTCATGGTCCTTTCCCCATTTTTCCTATCAGTTTTAGAAAAGGACTCTGTTGAATAGAAAACTCCAGATATCTACCATTATACAAATTACTGTCATTGGCCCCATAGCTTAATCCACATGTATTTAGTTCTCAATTATTTGGTTATCCTGAGCATTGTTTCTGGTCTGGAATCAAGCTTGCAGACCCTGTTTTATTTTACTTATTTATTTATCCACCTCACAGTGCTTGTGGTATTGTGTGGTTCTGGGAATCTAACCTGGGCCTCCTGCATGAGGCATGTGCTCAACCCATTAAGTCATCTCGGTGGCCCCAGTCTCACTCATGTTGGCTAAATTTCCTTGTGAGGTCACTGCCAACTTGTCAATGGACTGGGCTTTCTCCTATATATAATGCCTTGGTGGGCACCAAACAGCCTGTTGTGGCTTGTGTGTTCCCTATCCTCTTGAAGAAAAGGCCCACTGGTTACAGAATTCCAGGAGAAAGAGAAGTGGAGGGACACATGATGTTTAGAATCCAGGCTGGGAGCCAGGACTCCATCCTGTCACACAGGTTACTGGCCAATACAGGTCTTGAGAGTAGGCCAGACATAAGAGGTGGCAGACTGGATCAATCTTTCAATGCAAGGAGATGAGGCTTCAGGAAGATGAAGAATAGCTACTGCTTGCCCAGAACACTGAATTCCAAAGTGGAACAGGGAACCACCAGGCCTCATACTGGCCACACCATTCTTTTCTTACTCCTTCCTGGTTCATTCTCTGTGCCTGGCTAGAGTGGAGACTCTTTAAGGACAAAGGCCTCCTCCCACTCCTTTTTTGCTCTAACGCTTCACTATTCCCCCTGAAGAACAATAAGCGTGGCTCAAGAGTTGGCCTATTGCAGGGCCACAGGACCCATTTCTACCATAAACAATGAGATTGAGTAGATTAAGTACTGAGTATAAAGACAAAACAAGCTTTAATTGTGAGATAGAGAAATTCTCCCTGAGGTGCTTCTGTGGCAGCACCCCCCAAATTGAAAGGATCTGGGTAGCTTCCTTCTACAGTCTCGCACTGAATGTTGGCTCCTGGTGTCGGAAGTACAGGGCTGCTTCTCCAGGGCCCAAAGGACACTTTTCCTTGCTCAGCTGAAGTACATGCCAAAGGCTACATGTTTTTATTTTCTCTTAAATTTCACAGAGACATAGTAGATCTGCCAACAGGGTTAGATTCAAGTCAAAAATCCTCCAGCAGTTATTCAATCTATGTCATGTCATGTTCCGTGGAACAGTCATAGCACAGCAGCTGTGGCAAGCTCTCCCATTCTAAATATCTAACCAAATGACTCTTTGGCTTATACCGACTCTTTTACAACTGTGCCACAGCAGTGATCACTCCTGGTATGGCACAGGGGGTCACAGGGATGCCAAAGACTGGAGCTAAGTCTACCACTTGCAAGGCAAACGCCCTATTTGCTGTACAATCCCTTTGGTCTCACTGCAAAATTCTTAATGGTTTAGCCAAGATTTGTTCACTTGACCTTTCACTTCTGGGAGAAATTTGGAAGCTATGTGAAAGCATTTATCTCCATAAATCTGTTTTGGGGAAAAAAAAGCCATGCAAAGCAAACTTAAATAAAAGATGGAGCATGCTCATTATGGAGTCCCATTGTCTCTCCCAAATGTCAGTTTGAAATCTTTCATGTCAAACTCAGACAAATATTTTTTCCCTTACTTTTTCACTCTCTGTCCCTGCTTTATCATTGCTAGATGGAAAGAGATTTTATTTGCTCCACGAAGACAATGGTCTTATCTTCCACTTCGATCCTCATCCCTGGAATGGCGGCTTCCTCTGGGAGAATTTTCAGAGTGGAGAACAGCAGCTTGAGAGAAATAATGAGCAAGCAAAGGGAGTCTTGACTTGACACTGTGATAAATGAGGTGAAACTTTGCCAAGGAACCAGAGTTGGCGTATTCATAAAGGAAATAATAAAAAAAAAAAGATTGCTCGGTTTTAATGGGAAATATAAAACAGGCATTGTGCAAAAGTCGATTTTTCAAAAGCCAATGAGATAAAGACTATAAGGGAATGACTGAGAGTAAGATAATGTGGTTGATAATCAGGCTGAGGTAAGTGCCCTCAGCTGAGCCATCAGTTGGCTGGCAGGAAGCCCTTTCAAGTGTGCTATCTGCATTTGCTCCTGCCTCATTATCATAGGCATCTCTGGACTGCTCCTTCCAGCTCCCTGGCAGGCTTGCCATGCTCCCGCCCACCTGCCAGAGCAAAGTCAACCCAGCTTTCTCCGAATCCCAAACTTGGTCTTGAGAAACAAGGACACCCAAGGTCTCAGCAGAGAGTTGTACTCAGTCGTACACACACACACACACACACACACACACACACACACACACACACACACACACACACCTTCCCAATGGGCAGCTCACTACAGGGTTCACAATCATGAGCAACGACATAAGCAGCCCTCTCTCGGAGACAAGAGTCACATATTTATCTTCTAGAGGCAAAAGCAAGTCAACCCTCTCTCACAGAGATGAGTCACACAGCCCTCTGACAGAAGCAAGCAAGAGTCACAAAACCTTCTCAAAGGCAAAAGCCACACAGCTCTCTCTCTCTCACACACACAGAGACATGAGAGTCCTCTCTCACAGAAAACAAGAGACATACACCTTCTCCATGTGATCCTTGGTGATACCTGACAAGACAGATAGTCCATGGGGATGATAGTCCTTTCTCCAGGGTACATGTGAATAGCTCCAAGGTAGTAAGAAGCTGGTGGAAATAGCTGAGCACTGCAGTCAAGTTGGTACAGTTTAGTGGTTAAGAGGAGGCAAAGTAGTTCAGATCAGACATGTCCTACTATTTATTAGTAGTGTGACCCTGGGCTATTTTCTTAACCTCTTTCAGCCTCAGGCTTCTTAACTAGAAGACTCAAGAATAAATTTTTCAAATTGTATGAGCCTGAAATGAGATGCTTTATATGCACTGCTTAGCAGAAGTCTGGATACATCATAGCTGCTAAAACATATTAGTGATTAAGCTGCATGTTTTTAGAAACAACTTGGGAGTTGTTTGATACCATGACCAAGTGGACAATGATGAGTATCTTGAACTTCACGCAACTAAAATGGCCAATAAAGTTCCATTGGAAAATTTGCTGCACAGAGTGACCCATCAAGGCACAGGCCTTGACCCTGGACAGATGCCACATGGAACAATCTCCCAATCACTTCCAGGCCCTAATCATCACCCTGCTGGTAACAGATAAGAAAATCAAAGCACAAAGACTATGATTGACTGGTCCAAGGTTTCTATTAATAGAAAGCCAGAACCTCACTCTGTCACTGTAGCCAAGTGGGGCCTCTGATCCTGTCAAGTGCCAGCACTGCTTTTAAGGTCATCATACTCCCCTCCAAAAAAAATGAATACTTGTGATACTTTTTGCCCACCTTATTGGAATGAGGAGCTGAAAAGACAATTTCTCCTACAGGAGTAAGGGAAGCAATTGTTGCACAAAAAACAAAAACACTTACTTGGGTCTGATGATGACTTTCTTCTACCACCTCTCATGTAGATTGGACTCCAGACTACTATGAGTACTACTATGACTATGATGGCCCCAAAGAGGACACCAGCAATCCTTCAACCTACACCGAGAATCCAGACTGGTACTATGAGGAGGATGGTAGGTAACAAAGCTCTCTGGGAAGCCCTATGGAAGGGGGAGGTTTACCTGGGGGGGGGGGTTATATATGAATCCATGGGGGCGACTTTTCTCCTCCCCTCTGGCCAGCACCATAAAATAGCTACATGAGAAGTGTTATTGTTCCCATTAGAATCATCCTACAGGACCTGGGAATGCTTTAAGACCATCTCTCCCATCCTCATTGGCTTTTGATCCAGCAAGCCAGTGAGGCCAAGTCAAGAGTGAACTCAACCAAGGCCCTGCAGTGAGAAAGAAAATAACCAGCCAGGTCTCCTCAAAAATCTCCTCAAAATCAAGACTGTAGCTAGGGCAGTGGGTAGGTGCTAAGTTCACAGATAAGTCTAAGTCAGTTTCCAGCTCAGGTTGACTTGAATCGGAAACCCCCTCCTCTTAGATCGTGCTTTACTTTCTCTTTTCACTCTTTAGAAGCTCTGCTCGGCGGCATGTATATGTGTGTGTTTGTAGTGTGTGTAAGTATGAGTGCTATGAGTGCATGTGTGTCTGTGATATGTGTATGGTATAACCGAGTGTGCATGTATGGGAGAGTGTGTGGTATTATATTACTGTGTGAATGCACAAGTATATATCATATGTCTGTGAGTATGTGGTGAGGGAGTGAGTGGTACATTAATATGTGTGGTATGTGAGTGGAATAAGTGCATGTGTGTGATGTGTGTGTGAATACGTATAAGTATACGCTGGTGTGTATATGAATGTATTTATGTGTGGGTGGGTGGGTATCAGTGTGTGTGCATGTGTGTGGTAATATGTATGTAATCATATGCATGACTATGTATACAAATATGTGTGTTTATGTACATGTGTCAGTGTGTGCATGATGGGTGTATGTGTGGGTGGATCTGAGTAAGTGTGCATGGTATGTGCTTTATTATGTGAGGATGTGTAAGTGTAGATTATGTGTGTTTGTGTGCATGTGTGTGATATGTGTGATATGTGTGAATGTGGATGGGTGTTTATGAATATGCATGTGTGTGGTGCATTCTCCTGGTGTTGCTTCTACTACTTGTGTTTTTGTTTTTGTGGCATCTCAATCCAAGCAATGTGATAGAGGAAAACGAGGAATAAGCCCAAACCAAGCCATGTGAGCCCATGAGGAGGAGTGCAAAGCAAGCAGCCACCGGAATAAAAGAGGGTAACTGTGCTCAATGGCCTGGAAGGCAGGGCCAAGATACAGGGCATCAGGGGAACATCAGAAGGGACCATCAAAACAAGAGCCGGGCCCAGGGATCCTAGTTCCTGAACCAAAGAACAATGTGTGTGAACAGAAGGATAAAGAATTCCCCAAGGGAAGATCCATTCAGACAACCATGAAAAGCCAAAAGCACAGATGAAATATGACAAAATCTAACTGAACAAGGAGTTGAAGAAAGATGAAGGCCACTGGGTCACTTCCTCCTCGCCGTCAATTCCTCTGTCACCCTCGGGCCTTTGGTCTTCTTTGCTGGTGTTCAGAAGGCTCGTGTTTCATTAGGGGTGGGTTTTCTCTCCATGCTGCTGACCTCCACCCCGGGCACGGGGAGTAAGGGAGGTCTCTAGGCTTGTGAAATGCCTCCAGCATCAGAGACAGACCCCATGGCACTTCCAGCAAGACTGGGAGGAGACACATACTGAGGATGCGAAGGGGGAGTTCCTCACTGAGAAAGGCTCCTGCAGCCATTCGAGGGGAGACAGCCACAATTCCTTCTTCCTGCTCTCTTACTAGCCTGACTCTCCTGCTCTAGTTCTGTGAATACACTTTTCCTTGCTCTTTCAAGCTATGTATGCCCCTGGCCCCAATCACTGATTCTGCAGCTACTCCCTCCTTTGGGGCAGGAACTAAATCCTGAGAACTATCCTAAGAACAAGTGAAAATTTTCACCTGCTGTCCATGGTGAGTGTTGATGACTGTTTTTGTATCTTAGATCCCTGCCTGTCCAATCCCTGTGAACACGGTGGAACTTGCCTTGTCAGTGGGGAGACTTTCACATGCAGCTGTCCTGCCCCTTTCTATGGAAACAGGTGTCGCAATGGTGAGTGTATTCACTACAGAGTCACTCTTCCCTCCAAATTGAACAGGAAGCAATTCCTCATCCACTTCTAAGGGGGTAAACAAGGGTGTGGTGATTCCAATAAATTGTGAAAACCATATAGATGTGGATCCCATTTTATGGTGATCTCAGCAGACTTATTATCAGTTTCTTGGTGAATTCTCATGTTACACATGTCTAGAAATACATTCTACAGATGAGAAAAGTGAGGCTCATGGTGGAGAATAGAGCTGAATGAATCAAGATAAATTTTATACTCAGGACCCCTGTTTATTGTTGTTTAAAGTCCTTAACTCCAAGAGATTTTTGTATACCAATAGAGCAAGAAAGCTCTTAAGACTCATTAGGCTGAACTCAGAGAGTACATGAGACTTGTTTGTGGTCCTACAGCAAGTTTGGAGAAGAGCAAACCATTGAATCCTAATACCTGGGTCCTTGCTTTTTCTTTCTCCTACTCTCATCATGTGGACATGGATAAAAATAGTCTACTTTTAGTGAGCTTTGGTGGACAGACAACAGAGATATTTGATAGAAAACCAGGAATAGAATTCCAATGGCTGATTCAACCCATGGAGAGAATCCAGTTCCACTTAGCAAACTCTTAACTGGAAGGCAGTGATGATCTTACACATAGACTAGGTTTTTTGTGATTGTTTAATTTCCTCTGTACTTGTTTCATGAAGTCTTTTTATTTTTAATCCCATAATTGTCCTTCAATAAATGTCTCAAGATCACTTGGAGGTATCCAGAATAAACAGTAGACTTTTTTAATGTTTAACTTCTCAAAAGAATGATAAAACTATATGCAGAGGGCCCAAGCAGTGGCACGAATGGTAGGGTGTTTGCCTTGAACACAGCTAACCTAGGATGGACCACAGTTCAATCCCCCAGAATCCCATATGGTCCCCCAAGCCGGGAGTAATTTCTGAGCATAGCCAGGAATAACTCCTGAGTGTCACCGGGTTTGGCCCAAAAATTAAAAAATAAGAAAAAAAAAACTATGTGCAGAAAATGAAATCAGCTATAAAATGAAGACACTCCAATTTTGAATCTTTTGAGGGTTTAGGAATTATCAAAATTGTTGTAAGGTTTGGGTCAGAGAGATAACACAGCAGTAGGGCGCTTGCCTTACATGCAGCTGATTCAGGATGGATGGTGGTTCAAATCCCTGCATCTTGTATGGTTCCCTGTGCCTGCTAGGAGCGATTTCTGAGTGCAGAGCCAGGAGTAACCCCTGAGAGTAACCCCTGAGAGCTGCTGGGTGTGACACAAAAAAACAAAAAATCGTTATGAGGTTTAAAAATAAGAACAAGAAGGAAGGAATTAGGAAGCAAGTCTAAAAGGAAACCTTATCCGGTGAGGAGAGGGAAATAGACCAAGGAGTTTCAGGACCATGGACAATGTATTATTTCCAATGTGAGTTCACACCCAATTGTCCAGAGTAAAATACTTTTCAAGTAAGATATGCTACCCAAGTAATGGATTATTTTTGACTCTACTTCTTTGTGGCTGTCCTGCAGCACGGAACAACTGCAGTAACAACCCATGTGGACGGGGGGATTGCCTTATTACTCAGAGTCCTCCTTACTATCGCTGTGTCTGCAAATACCCTTACAGTGGACCAGACTGCTCCAAGGGTAAGTGTCAAAGACCCCTTTCATGCTATGCTTTCTCTGAGCATGTATGTTGGGATCTTGGTACATTGGCTTTGTGGAAGTTCATCTAGAATTTATGTGTTACTGGGATTGGCACTTTTTAATAGGACCTTTAAGAATCATCAATCTTGAAGAGTTCAATGGGAATGAATTGATCCATGTACCTTTCTATCCATAGAACTCACTTTCTCCAGGAATTACATCCTGGAATGAGCCATGGAGGGAAATAAGTCGAGATTTAGTGATTCATAAAATAACAAATTTTTTATGATTTTTTAAATTTATATTTTTGTTAAAATATTTTTGTTAGTCATAAAATAACAAATATTATCTGATACATAAAATAACAAATATTTATAATTAACTAAATATGGGTGCAAATTACTGTATATTAAACTTTCTTCACCTTCCTAATTCAAAAGTAGATGTACATATATCTACTGTCAATTCCATTCCATGTTCAATATTTTACTCATCTAGTTAATAACATATTTTGTTTCATGTGAATGATTTGATATTTTTATTCTCATTTCTTTTTAACTACACTTTATATTGTGTATGTCTATACATTCTGGTAATCTAAAATCCTTAAAACTATTTTACTTTTTTAAACTATTTTAATAACAAAACATTCTAATAGTTTTGAGAGACCAACTTTTTTAAATATAATTTTTTAAATAATTTCTTTATTTAAACACAATGATTAAAAACATAATTGTAGTGAGTTTCAGTCATAACAAGAACATCCCCCTTCACCGTGCAACCTTCCCACCACCAATGCCCCCATCTATTCCCTCCCCACCCCCTGCCTGTATTCAAGACATACATTCCTCACTGACTGACATTGTTATGATAGTTCTCAGCATAGTTATTTCTTTAACTGCACTCACCACTCTTTGTGGAGAGCTTCATATCTTGAGAATGTCCTTCCGGCCCTCATCTCTGGGAATTATTTAAATGTCTTTCATTTTTCTTAAAACCCATAGATGAGTGAGACTATTCTGTTGTCTTTCTCTCCCTCTGACTAATTTCACACAGCATAATAGATTCCAGGTACATCCACGTATAGGAAAATTTTATTACTTCATCTCTCCTGATGGCTGCATAAGATTTCATTGTGCATATGTACCACAGTTTTTTTTTTTAGCTATTCATCTGTTGATGGGCAACTTGGTTGTTTCCAGAGTCTGAATATTGTAAAAAAAAAATGCTGTGATGATTAATATAGGTGTGAGGAAGGGATTTTTGTAATGTATTTTTGTGCTCCTAGAGTATATTCCTAGGAGTGATATAGCTGGATCAAATGGGAGCTCAATTTCCAGTTTTTTGAGGAATCCCCACATTGTTTTCCATAATGGCTGGACTAAACAGCATTCCCACCAGCAGTGAATGAGAGTTTTTTCTCCCCACATCCCAGCCAGCACTGATTGTTCTTGTTCTTTGTGATGTGTGCCAATCTCTGTAGTGTGAGATGATACCTCATTACAATTTTTTAAAGTACAGATATAATTGTCTAATGTTCTGGTGGGAATGTAACACTTATTTTTATATAAAAAGAGACTGAGTAGGGGCTGGAGCGATAGCACAGTGGTGGAGCATTTGCCTTGCATGTGGCATATCCAGAATGGACCTTGGTTCGATCCCTGGTGTCCCATATGGTTCCCCAAGCCAGGAGCGACTTCTGAGTGCATAGCCAGGAGTAACCCCTGAGCTTCACCAGGTATGGTCCAAAAAATAAAATAAAATAAAAGAGAGACTTGAGTAAACATAGAATAAAGTTTTAAAAAATTAAAAAACAGGGGCCGGATGGGGGCCGGGCGGTGGCGCTGGAGGTAAGGTGCCTGCCTTGCCTGCGCTAGCCTAGGACGGACCGCGGTTCGATCCCCCGGCGTCCCATATGGTCCCCCAAGAAGCCAGGAGCAACTTCTGAGCACATAGCCAGGAGTAACCCCTGAGCGTCACAGGGTGTGGCCCAAAAAAAAAAAAAAAAAAAAAAAACAGGGGCCGGAGCAGTGGCGTCGTGGTAGGGCATTTGTCTTGCACGCGGCAGACCTAGGATGGACAGCAGTTCGATCCCCTGGCATCCCATATATTCCCCCAAACCAGGAGTGATTTCTGAGCACAGAGCCAGGAGTAACTCCTGAGCATCACTGGGTGTGGCCCAAACACCAAAAAATAAAATAAAATAACAAATATTTTAAATTTAAAATAACAAATATTTTAAGAATCAGATGTTGTCCCTAAAGATTTACATCCTCTATCCATCTGATTCTCAAAAAATATATACTAGGAAAAATATATTTAGGAAGTTTTTTAAAGATCTAGAGACCAAAAATTCAAAGACATTAAGGTGTTCACAATTACATAGTTATGAAAAGGTGTGGCCAACTTTCAACCTAACTTAGAGCAGTTACAAAACTTCTGATCATTCCAGACCTCCTGTTTCTTCTTAATGAGTTAACATTTACATATGATTATGATTTATTACTATTCATGATAATATTATGTGTAATATTATAGTATTCACAATAATATTACATTATTCATAATAATATTGGTGATAAAATATTAACATATAAATAAATTATGATTATTTTGGTCTTCATCATATCTTTCTTCATCCAGGCTTGTTCACATTATTAAAGTCCATCTGTTCATTTACTCATATGTCAGTAGATTTATTTTTGCTTTGTGGTGACCCATCTTTTTTGAAAAAAGGGACAGCAGGAGGTGTCATCAACTATCTCAAATGTAGTTGCAGCTCCTTCTGAAGAGCCTTTTGGGCCTCACTTCCTGTGTTCACAGTGGTTCCTGTATGCAGGCCAAATCCCTGCCAAAATGGCGGCACCTGCCTCAAAAATCGACGGAGATCCAAGTTTTCCTGTACCTGTTCAAGTTCGTTCAAGGGAAAATTCTGTGAAATAGGTAAGAGTCACAGCCAACACCTCAGCAGAAACTCTGGAGCTACAAATGAAGCCTTGATAATCATGTCCTATGTGAGATTTTGTTCCCAGAATGGAGCTAAAATAAAATTTCCCAACTCTCATTGCTGACTTAGGATATTGGATACATCTGAAGGCATTACAGATCAATGACCAAACAGATACTTGGGCATCCATCCCCTTGGCTTTAATCTCCTGCCATCTATTCTTATGTAGGCCCAAAGGAAAAACCACATTTTTATCCATCTCTATGAACTCCATATTTCATGTTTTGAATGCACAACTTTCAAGCCACATTACTTATGGAATTTTGTAGTAAAATCTCAGTATGACAGATATTCAGATTCAATCTTTTTACTACTCCTACCAAGTCTCTTTGGGGACCAGCATGCTAGGTGCTTCCAGTTCTCACATGTCTGCCTGTTTTCTCCGAGGTTCTGATGACTGCTATGTGGATGACGGCTACTCATACCGAGGAGAAGTAAGCAGGACAGTCAACAAGCACCCATGCCTTCACTGGAACTCACACCTTCTCTTGCAGGAAAATTACAACATGTTTATGGAAGATGCTGAGGCTCATGGGATTGGGGACCACAACTTCTGCAGGTAAACTAGACCTTCTTCCCCATGCTGTCTTACCTGTTTGTAAGCATAAGAGTCTTCCTTTTTGCCCCTTTTAGTGTTCCCACATTTTATGGGATATCTTAGAAACCTGGGAACAGAGCTCACTCACCTGTCTTCTTCCTATAGTTTACTATGTAGGAAAAGGTTGGTTATGCTGCTATAACAAACAAACCCCCAAGTAATAGTGGCTTAATTTCATCAAATTTCATTTTTCACTAATGTTCTCTTTCCTGTGGGCTTGGAAGTGGATTAAAGCCAGGGAACATATGCACTTCTAGGGAATAGTCTGGCATTATCTTCATGCAAAGAAAATGCCTTATTGCCTCAACTAGCTCTCCAGACCCTGGAGTGGGAACTTTTACTGCTTCCTTGTAAAAATGGCACATAGCTACACAGACATTCCATTTATTATAGAGTCACCTCATATAACTGTAAAGAAGAAGCATAGTGAAGAAGCATCTCAGGCAAGGAATATAACCTCTGTCATAAGAATGTTTGAGTTTCCCCAGAAGGCTCTTCCTGATTATTAAAATCTATCTGACTCCCCTTCAGCTGCTTCTAGACCATTCCCCTAACTTTCTTTTGGTTCCTTGTCTAACCAAGACCAAGAATTCATAATATCTGCATGGCAGGAGAGAAGAGCACTCCATGGCCTTTAGCCAGATCTGTTAAGCCATATGATGTCCCTGGCATAAAACATAATCCCCACCCACATTGATTCACTTTGAACCTTCGCATCAGGCTGCCTCAGGATCACAGGAGGGACTTGACACTTATCACGTTTCTGTGTCAATCTAACTTTTATGACAACAAGCCATTTATGATGTTCAACAAACCATTTTTTGTGAACCATGGCTCTGATGCAAGGCTTGAGACCTGCTTCTAGGCAATTTAAATTATTTTCTGAAGGTTAAAAATTCAAGAACCAGACATAGACCTGTATGCTAGGGTTTGCTAACTGGCTGTAGGTGTGAGATGGAATGTGGCCCCAGAGGAGCACACAAACTTGCTACTCTCTTACCCAAAAGCCTTTCCATGAGACACTGTGAATTCACCAAGTCTTGACCCTGGGAATTTTGTGTTCTTATTTTAGAAACCCTGATGGAGATGAGAAACCTTGGTGTTTCATCAAAGTTAACAATGTAAAGGTGAAGTGGGAGTACTGTGATATCCCAGCCTGCTCAACTGAAGGTAAGACCATGCTTTCCAGATGCCCCAAATGTGTGGGTGTGGAGGTGGATTGGGTGGCTCAGAATCACATAATAATGTTCTGGCACTCCATCTCTTCCATTCTGGTTTTCCAACTACATTTCTTTATCAATCCTCATTCCAATTTAGCCAACCTGCCTGACTTATTTCTCCCCTCTAAGAAGGCTGGGACATTTTGGCCAACTCAGATGATAGTTTATCCCTAAACTTATCTGCTCACTCCAAGTTAGTTCACTCAGCAAATATTTATTGCTTTCTTGCTTTGTGCCAGATGCTACACAGACCATGGGTTGTCAATGGCAATCAGGGCGATTGATATACTTAAGGATAAAGGTACTTGCCTTGCATGTGTCAGCCTCCAGTTCAATCCCTAGTACTTCAGATGGTCACTAAACTTCCCCAGAAGTGACTCTTGAGCACAGACTCAAAAGTAGCCCTTGAACACTACTTTTGCTTGGGGTAAGTTACCTGCCCCCCCCAAAAAAAAAACAGCATTAGTGTCCAAACTTGGCTGGACATCCATTACCTATCAGGATGCAACATAATCTAACTTCTCATCACAGTCTTCTAAGGAGCTGCCTGGCCCACCTTTCTATCTTATGTACACACCTTCCTAGCCTGATCAATGGGATTTGCTTCCTGCACATTTTCCCACTAGTGTCTTTGCTCTTAGAGTCACTCCTATCTCTACTCACTCACCCCTTATCTGCTCTTGTTCACATCCAACCATGCTTTGAAAGACAAAACCTGTATTTCCTTTTCCAGGAAGTACTCTATAAGCTCTCTGTTCACTTTCCTTCACTCTCTACAGACAAACCTCTGCAATCACCCAAACAATATTGATTCTGCTCTCCTCCATGGAACAATCATCTATGCAAATGCATCATTTCCCAACTCTACTGAAGCTGGAACAATTTCTATTATACCCCGAATAGAAAGCAGAAGGAAAAAGCAGGATGGGAGCATAGCTTAATTCAGGTTCAAGTCTCTGAACCACATGATCCACTGAGCATCACAAAGTTTATACACTGGGCGGGGAGGCCTCTAAGCACCACCAGGGTAATCCAGGTATCTCTAGTACAGCTGGGCCCATGAAACAATGTATTTTCAGATACTTGCACTGAACCAATAGCTTACTTGGTCAAAAATTTTCTTTTTTGGGGGGGTGGGGGAATCACACCAGTGCTCAGGGGTTACTCCTGGCTCCACACTCAGAAATTGCTCCTGGCAGGATCAGAGGACCATATGGGATGCTAGGATTCAAACCAATGACCTTCTGCATGCAAGGCAAATGCCTTACCTCCATGCTATCTCTCCGGCCCCAGGTCAAAAATTTTCAATGTGGCCCTTGGACTTCCTGAGCACTACTTGGGAGCAACCCCTATGAAAGCAAGCAAAAAGAAAATATTATGGTTGTGAATACTACAATCTCGCTTTACGCCAATGTCTAGATGTGTGCCTCTAGGCACCTGCCCTCCCCTTATACCTCTGGCAGCTTTTTCATAGACCTAAGAGAGACTATAAGAGTGACATGTCTTTCTTGTGTCCTACAGACACTACGGATCCTGTGAGAAATCCTACAGGTTCTCTGACCTTACTCCCAGGCTTTAACTCATGCGGGAGGACTGAGACAGCAGAGCGGAAACTGAAGAGGATCTATGGTGGCTTTAAGAGCACGGCGGGAAAGCACCCCTGGCAAGCCTCCCTGCAGACCTCGCTGCCCCTGGCAGAACCCATGCCTGAGGGCCACTTCTGTGGAGGGGCATTGATCCACCCCTGCTGGGTGCTCACCGCTGCCCATTGCACCACTGAGTAGGTGCCCCTCAGATGGGGAGGTCAGGGAGCTGGGGTCTCAGGGATGCTTCACTTTTCTATATAAATAGCATTTTGGTGGTTTTAGAAGGAGTGGGACTCTGAGCAGATCAAGGAGCTTTACACACCAGACCAACAGGCAGCCATGAATCTGGCCTGTGATAAAATAATCAATTTCCAGAATCTCCTGGGAGAAAATCAGAGACTTTGGTCTGTTTTATTGACTGTCATGTCCAACACCTGGAACAGGTCTTCACAGGTCAACAACAAAAGCACTGGATCTTAGAAAGGGTATTATTACTTGCTAAGATTATGTGAAAAGTAAATGAAGTACAAAAAAGTAGATATTGCAGGCTTCCTTAATTCTTTAGTCCTTGTGCAAGCAGAGAAACTATGCTTTGGGGCCAGAGATAGTACAGGGTAAAGCACTTGCCTTGCATGTAGCTGACTTAAGTTTGCTTCCTAGCACTGCACATAATTTCCTAAGACTCTACAGCATAGAGCCAGGAGTAAACCCTGAACACAGGCAAGCATGTTTCCAAAACCAAAATGTGCTGCTGCAAGTTCGCAGGGTCTGAGGTCAATTGTCATGACCTTGGTCTGTGTCTTAGAAACACTTCAAATCACACTGTGAAGGTCATCCTTTCCCCTACCTCCTCTAAGTCCATAATTAGGACTGGTCTTAGAAGCCCATTATGAGTAGTGGCCTTGAATTCCTTCCCATGTTCTCTGTTCTTTATTTAATTCCACTGGGATTCTTGGGACTATAGGAAAGAACAAATGGGAGCAGATGCCAAGAGTATTTACTGCAGGGGCCAAGAAGTGGTGCAGAGCGGTAAGGTGTCTGCCTTGACAGTGCTAGCTGAGGACAGACCGAGGTTCAATCCCCTAGCTTCCCATATGGTCCCCCAAGCCAGGAACAATTTCTGACAGCATAGCCAGGAGTAACCTCTGAGCATCCCCGGGTGTGGCCCCCCAAAAAACTCAAAAAAATAAGCAAAAAGAATATTTATTGCAGATGGTAGTGACTATTCTTGGCCAAGCCCAGAGGAAAAGAGAAGTGTGTGAGCTGAATAACAGCTGCTCCTCAGATAGCGCTCACCAATGACACCATTTCTACCTTCCTTGGTCTCAGAGCTCTAGCTGTGTGGTAGGTATGGTTCCAGGAAAAGATGTCCTGAGTGTGCCAGGTCTGGTCACATGTTGAGGCTTTCCTACCATACCAGGAGTAGGCTCATTCTGACCTTCACATGTTCCCTTTCAGTATCAAAGTCAAACACCTAAGAGTGGTCTTGGGTGCACAAGACCTGAAGAAGACAGAGTGTCATGAGCAGACGTTCGGGGTGGAGAAAATCATCCAGTACAGTGACTACAATGAGGAAGATGAGATTCCCCACAATGACATTGGTAAGTCTCCTCCGGATGCCATCGGTTGTTGTTCTGGCTGGGTTTATCTCTTGGTGGAAGGAGAGCTGAGACCTCAAGATGTTCTTGATTTAAGTCCTTCACAGACCACGAAATGCAGAGAATTTATTGCAGAGCTTTGCTGTGTTGAAAAGTCCTTAGTAGTATTCTAGACACACACACATACACTCCTTAGCTGACAGAAAGATATGTAGTGTGTGTAGTGGTGGGGGTTGAGGGATGGAGTAGAAATCAGATCAGGCTTGAACCTCAACGCCTCCACTGTCCATCCATTTTCATTCACATCTCTGTGCTTTTGTTTGTTAGTCTAAGGAATGGGCCAGTGGTGTGCAAGCCTCTGCCTCCAACATGTTAGTGATGTGTCCACTTGGGCTAGGTATATCCCCCATATACTAGGCACCTGTTCAGTGCTCAGTTGTGGAGGCAGTGATGGACTGCCTTTAATTCTTTGCCTTGATTTCTTTCTTGTTCTGAACCCTACTTTCCTATTCTCCTGATATCTCACACTCTTTCCTCAATACTTTTTCCCATCATAGGGCTAAAAATACAGTACAGGAATTACAACTTATGTCTAACATACATTCTATTCTCGTCTAATTCCTGATAGCACTATGGTCTCCAGACACCACAAGGTGTGATCTTGGTGGTTTTCCACACAGCCTGGCTCAAATACCACCACATCCTTGGGCCCTGTCATTGAACTATAAGGCTGGGTGGGCTGAAATTTCCTGGAGTAATTTCTAAGGCACTTGGGCACTACTTGGGAGCTCCCAAAACCTTTATCTCCTTACATCCTGCTTTCTTAAAAAGGCTTAGAGTGAAATGAGACAGAAGGAGAAATATAGATATAGAATGATTGCACTTGTTTATGTAATATATTCAAAAGATAGAATAGCAATAATATCCATGGACTATAGAGAAGAGGGCCAGGAGGACCATTTCATGGTGGGAAGCTTGCCACAAATAGTTGCGGAGTGCAGATAAGGTAGAAAAGGGACCACTAAAACTATGATTTGTAGAAATGATCACTTAGGACAAGCCTCTTTAGTAACAATATCTCAAAATTCGGTGTATAAAAAGAAAAGAAAATAGAGAGAAAACTAAACATTTCTACCACAGAGAAAGACAGGGAAGAGAACAAGGGAAGGCAGTAGTGAAACTGGGTCTTTTGTGCAAGAAATGTGCACTGGTGAAAGTTGTTGCTCACTACCTGTAACTTAATCAAAAATAGCTTTGTAACTGTGAAAAACATGTAAACAAGCCCATCTGTTATTTTGTGATGTTATTCTGAGCCTGGAGAGTTACTTGTACCCTCAGTTAAAGAGAGTTAAATGGCCAAGGACTATGTTTGCAGGTATTGCTCAGAAGTGGCACTTCATATCTTTTCCAACCTGGGTTTTCTCAGCTAAAATGAAATTTCTATTCATTGTGGTGGTAGTGAAGGGTACTCTGGGGCTAGGCCACTCCCAATGGTACTGGCAGCTTCATGGGGAGCACCAATTGCTGGGAATAAAGCTTGGGGTCTCCCACAGGCAAGACATGGACTCTGCCACCTCACTCTGGCCCTAGCTGTAAGGCCTTTATAACAAGGATACCACCAATTAATCATTCCCCCTTTCTCTTCCTCCTAGCTTTGATCAAGTTAAAACCTGTGGATGGACACTGTGCCCTGGAATCCAAATATGTGAAGACAGTTTGCTTGCCTGAGAGTCCCTTTCCTTCTGGGACAGAGTGTTACATCTCTGGTTGGGGCATCACAGAAACAGGTGTGTCTGCTAAGCATTTTCTTGAGATCTGGGTGAGTGACAACAACCATGGGAGAAAGAGTTTAAGGGAAGATGGTCTCCTCTTCTGAGTCAAGTTCAATACTGTCACTTCCAGAGTCTTCCCTGACCTCCACAGCTGAGCCTGACTCTGCCCCTTATCCTTGACTCTCAAGCACTGATCCTGTATCTAGGAAATTTTGATCTTTTCCTTGGTGGATGAAGAAAAGAAATAGATGTTGGAACTAGACAGAGGCCTTATATCTTTAGTTTTCATGCCCAAAGTCCACACTGACCTGCCAAGTTTGGAACTGTGATTGTGAGAGTGCTAATATCCACTAGAGGTCATTCCTAAGTCATCCCTGAGGGTAGATGCCATCTCTCACTCAGTTTTGTCCCCCCAGGTATTTTGGTCAAACCTTGCACAGAGTAGACATTCAATAAGAATTTGTTAAATTAAACTTAGATGTGCCACTAGGATTTGATTTTCTCTATAAAAGTAACCAAAAGATAGTACAGCAGTTAGGTCATTTGCCTTGTACATGGCCAAGGTCAGGACAAAAAGCCAAGGACACCCAACCTTAGAAGATGAAGCAGTTTTGCTAATAGCCTGGAAAAACCCTTCTTCACAATGCTCACTTCTGAGTGGGTGGGTGTCTCCTACCACTAGAAAAGCAACCTGTCTTTTCTTCCTCCCTCCTAGGACGTGGGTCCCGCCAGCTCCTAGATGCCAAAGTGAAGCTGATCACCAACACTGCATGCAATGCCCGCCGACTCTACAACCAGATGATTGATGATAACATGATCTGTGCAGGAAACTTGCAAAAGCCTGGCACAGATACCTGCCAGGTGAGACACCAAGGGCCTGTGGTGAGGCATATGATAAGCAGGGCATTCTCCCCTTTCACCTGTTCCCAGAATCACAACCCAGGCTGAGAAGCAGGCAGTGGCCTGAGAGCTAAGGTCCAGCAGACATGCTTGCTCAGACAGACATGGTGTCTAACTCCATGTAGGGTATGGCTACAGCATTTCACCATATGGTCTAATCAAGTTTTGTCACGTGCGGAGGAGAGGCCCTCACCACTGACAGGTACTAGCTTGGTTCATGACACATGAATATTGAGTGCCAACACCAAGAGTGGCACCTCTGTATTAAATACAGAGGTTCTTGGTTCTGGGCAAGGTATGAAAAACTCAAGATGCAGGAAATGTACAAAAGACCTGGGTCAGAAGAGAAGCATGAGAGCCCAGAGAATTCAGATTCATTGTTAACTTCTTAGTGTGCAAGAGAGATTTAACTCTAGGCTGGGACTGGGGGCATTGGAGGCTCCTTTGAGGTTTCAGACAGCCTATGTCCCACTTAGCATTCAGCTTAGCCTGAGACTTGGGGGCAGGTGCCCCAGGTATCAGGGACTGTACTTTCTCAGGGATTTGGGACCAAACTATCTCCAGAGGCCATGTTAACTTACTAGACCAGAGGCTCCTAAAATGATTTGACCTATCATTCCACTTTCAGAAAAAAAAATCACTCAGCAACCTCCAGCCCCAAACTCACCTTTTATCAGTAAATAAACAGAAGACAACTCCCTTCCTAACTATACCCAACTATACCACTCAGTCTGTCTGAAACCTTGCTCAGGGCAGGGTCACCCACTTGGGAAACAGCAACATAGACCTGGCTACTACTGGGTTATCCTCCACACCATCCCTGCCTTGGAGGCCCAGAGAAAGCCTCCCCATCCCAACCAGGCATGGCCTGCACACTGCCCTATCCATGAGAGAACGGAGGGTCCTGTGGATGCACAGGAATGAACTCATGGCACTGGTGTGAGGCATTGGGTAAGCTCAGGCGACTGGGGTGAAGTGTTGGACTGAGCCCAAATGACTGGGAGAGGCATGGGGTGAGTGCAGGTGACTGGGTCAAGGAATCAGGATGAACCCAGGGGACCAGAGTGCAGTGTTAGGCATGAGCCTAGGGGACTGGGGTGAGGTATCAGGCATGAGCATGGTGCTTGGTCATGGAGGGCCCTTGGCCAAGACTCACAGGCTTTTTCTGGCTAAAACTGTATGTCCTTTGAGGCACAGGAAGTATGTCCTGTCCTGTGACACAGGGCTGACCGCTGTCCCATCAGCATCCCCTCCTGGGCTCCTTGACCTGTAGGGCTTAATTCTTATTTCCTCTCTTAGGGGGACTCCGGAGGGCCTCTGACCTGCGTGAAGGATGGCACTTACTATGTCAGCGGGATTGTGAGCTGGGGCATGGATTGTGGGATGAAGCCAGGGGTCTACACCCAAGTGACCAAGTTCCTCAACTGGATAAAAGCCACCATCCATTCAGAGGAGACCTTGTAAAGTGTCCTGTGAAGGCCAGAGAAAATCATTCTCAGAGAACATTTGATGAGGCCTGCTGAGGCAGGGGCACCCTGGGATGCCTGTAGGGTGACCCTGTGGTAGGCAGCACTGCAAAGCAGAGACACTTGCTCCCAGCCTGCACAGCAGTCTTTCTCCTGGCTCCCTCAAAAAACACTAGCATGTCTGGCTGGTACTAACTTCCAACAAAAGTCCCTTCTAGAAAGTCAAATCAGTATCACAGATCAACTGCACCATGGACATGTGTAAAAAGGACTCGACAGCCAACCTTGCCATCTTTATTCCTCATCCCAGACACTCAGGGCCTGAACCCCAGACATTTCCCCACTCCCAGGAACTAGACAGGGGACCCCCAATGTGCAGTTCCCCATCCGCTGGCAGGGCTGTGCTCCAGAATAAAGGCCGCACTGGGGGATGGACCAGGCTGCTTTGACATGTCGGCCTGACTGAAGCCATCGCAGCGTGTCTCTGGTGCTCAAATCCAGCTTCAATCCCAAGAATCCGGGGTGTCTGTGGCTCTCTCACAACACCAGAGCCTTCCTTCTTTTGACGTGCAGGATTTCAGTGGCATCGGGGTTCACATCCCCCCTCTGATTAGCTCCAGTCTCTGTAGCCTCTGGCCCTCCCTGCAGAAATCAAACAGAGCTGTCTGAGTTCAAATGAGGCACCCCAACCCCAGCCCCGCTCCCACAGAAGCAGCTGTCTCAGATGCCCGGGGAACATTTGAAATGTCCCCCTCCCCAGGCCTCTCGTTTCCCTCCCCTCCCTGGGAAGGAGGATCCTCAAGGCCAGGAGAGGAGGGCGGTGAGTTGCTCATTTAGCCCTTGGCGTCTTTCTTCTGAACAAAGCTAGGTTCAGAAACCGAATTGTTGTAGCCAGCAAGTCCCCGACCCTTTCTGCCAATGTAACGAGCACGCAGTCAGCCCAGGCCGGGCCGCCGTGGCCCAGGATTGAAGTTGCCCCCAGTAGGTTTGTCTCCACAGAACTAATGGCTGTGACTTCAGAGAAAAGCCTGCAGGAAGTTTAACCTGTGGGTCAGCCGCCTGGCCATCTCAGACCCAGGAAATTAGGCGCCTGGCTCCTGTGGCATCACACACATCTTCAGAGCCAGCTGCCCTCTGACCAGAAAAGAAAGTTGGCAAAGGAACAAGGAGCTTGCTTTCTCCCGAGCCCTGGCCACTGGGTGGGTCTGTCTGCAAGCTGGCTACTTACAGTTGCACCCCGGAGGACCAGATTCCTGGCATGGGCCAGTTCTGCAGCACGCCGGGCCATCTCCACTTTGTAGGAGCCAGGAGGGGTCCAGCCAATACCTCGGGTCAGGTTCAAGTCTGATTTATACTTGACCTGGATGGGGGAGGGAGGGAAGAGAAAGATGTCATCATGACATGGGGATGAGTAAGAAGCAAATAGCATCTGGAGGTGGAAAATATGGTATTGCTGATACAGCCAGGATCTGAGGTGCTGGGGCCAGCAACATATTCCTCTTGTTGTGCATGTGAGAGTCACTGGCATGGGGTGCAGGGTAGGGAGAGCTGGTTCAAGCCTTCAGTTACTCTGTGCTCTGAGGTAAGATCTCACCTCTGGGCTTTAGCTTCCTCCCAAAAGAAATGAAAAGCTTAGGGCATAGCACCAATACCCTGGAAACAATCCAGAGCTGGAATCTCTTCATACCATATGGAGTTCCAATCCCTCATTTGCCACATTGCCATGAATAACATAACACCATCTTCTCCCCAAGCCTTGGGTCCCTTCTCTGAAGAGTGGGACCATGCCTGGAGGTTGTTAGGTACTTGGGAAGTAACTGAAACAGGGCTAACTTTCAGGAAGGGTTCCAGGATTAGCAGGAAGCCTGGATTCAGCCTCAGCCCTGCACTAGGAGGGAAATAGTCCATGAGAGGACCCACTTACATCACTCTGCAGCTGGTGGGCCTTTTGTGCATGCTTCAGGCCCAGCTCTTCAGGGTCACAGGTGGGCTGGGGCAGGGTCTGCCTGTAGCGGACATCACTGGCTAGCTGTTGACTCCTCTTGGCATGGAGAAAGCCAGGCTGGTCAGGACGGCTGTGGAAGTGAGACCGACTCTTGGCAAAGTCTTTCTTGTACTCATTGTCACTCTGGAGTTTGCTGACACTGAGGAAATGTGTCATCTTTGGGTCATCATGGACACTGCGGTACCCAATCTGTAGGCCCCGGTCTCTCTGGAAGGCCTCTTTGTAGCGGAACTGTGGGTCAGAGGAGCAGAAAGAGTGACAAAAGTGCCCTCCCAATGAGGTCGGTCCTAAGGGAACTCAGCAGGATGTTCAATATGAGGAAAGAAACAACTACCCAGGAATCACAGAGTTTCAAATAAGACCAACCCAGAATGTCATACCAAAGCATAAGATACTCAAAATGTCAAAACGTTAAAAAATCTTAAATGCGGCAAGAGCAAAACAAAAGATATGTTATTTTTAATCCCATATATATACATTCACATAAGACTATTGTCAGATTTTTTTCCAAAATCTTTGTAGGTAAAAAAGAGATATAAATTCCAATTAAAGCATACTCTTGCAAGAAAAAAAATATAAGAAATATAAAATCAGAGCAGATCATTACTAGCAAAAAGATAGAATCAGAAATCAAAAATATCCCCTCAAAAGTAGGAAGTTTGTCTCAAAAACAGGTGGGGGTGGGAATGGGGGCATTGATGTTGAAAATGTTGCACTGGTGAAGGAGATGTTTTCTTTATGACTGAAACCCAACTACCATTATGTTTGTAATCACGATGTTTAAATAAAGGTATTATTTTTAATAAAAAATTATCCCCTCAAATAAAAATATAGAACTAGATAGCTTATCTAAGTAATTCTACCAAACATTCAAAAGAGAGGTAATGCATATATTTCTTAAACCATTACAAAGAATTGAAGAGGAGAGAATCTTTCTAAACCACATTTTATAAAACCAACTGTAGCCTAAAATGTGAACAAAAAAGAGTACATAAAAAATTAACATTTCAAGCCAATATCCTTGATGGACATAGATGTAAAAATTTACATCAAAATATTAGAAAGCAAACCTTTTCAAAGATCATTATCATGAATAAATGAGATTCACTGCAGAGTTTCAAAGATGGTTCGTGTTTGTGTTCACACAACAACCAGCATGATATCGCATCAATAGCAACAAGAAACCCATAAAAAGTCATTGGTAACTCAAAAGATGATGAAAATAGTCTCTTTTTTTGTTTGTTTGGGGGGTTTTGGGTTTTTGGGCCCAGTGATGCTTAGGGGTAACTCCTGGGTATGCGCTCAGAAATTGCTCCTGGTTTGGGGGACCATATGAGACACTGGGGACTGTCCTGGATCAGCCACGTGCAATACAAATGCTTTACCACTGCGCTATTGCTCCAGTCCCAGAAGATAGCCATTAAAAAAAATTAAAGTTCACTCAACATAGTAAATATAAAGAGAATGTACCTCTACATAAAAAATGGCTACATAAAGCTAGAGTGATAGTACAGGAGTTAAAGCACATGCTTTTCACACCTCACTCTGATCCCTGGTATGAGATGGTCCCTGAGCATCACCAGCTGCAAACTTAGAACCTCTCACCCACCCCACCCAAGCACCACCAGGTAGCTGGCTAATCCATGGCACAATAGGGCCTTGTACTGATCCATAGATGGCCAAAAATCACTGGAAAGGACTACTGGGGTCTCTGGGAATCATTTGGAAGACCCTCCAAAAAATAAAGCTAAGTGATAGATGCAAAATTGGGATTCATATCAATCAATCTGTGAGGGCCCCCAGGTCTCTTTCTACTGGATAACACTGTTCTTCAGTACAGGTCCCTTGTTGGACATGTTCTCTCATGTGCATGAGGCTTACATCACTGGCAATCTCCCTGGAGGCCCGGGCAGTCTGGAAGGGGATGGCGTCCAGCCTGAAGTCACAGCCACCAGCACGGATCTGTTCCCAGGAGTTTCTGTAGACTTTCTAGACCAAGAAAACAAAGGGCAGGATGAGCAGAGGCAGTAACTGCAGTGATGTCAACATCTCCCCTGTACCTCTTTGGTGCCCAGAGTAGCACAGATCAGACTTCAAAGGTTCCCATGTGCACATCAGTGGCACACAGTGGTTTTGGTGGGTCTTGCATCTGTCATTCTAACTCATCTGCCATTCTAGCTCATCTGCTACACCCCCTGATTCATTTTTTTTATTCAGCCTTTCCTTTCACATCTGGTGCCCTGGGACTGCAGCTATTAGAAACCAAAATTTGAGAACCCTGTTTCATTTCTCCCACAGACCCCAAGTGTGATTCCTATGTATTGGCACCAGCTGTCTTCTCCAGAACAGCCTCCCAACTCCAGTCCAGGCTCCTTCTGCAGCCACATGACACTATTGCTTTGAGTTTGCTGCATTTGGTGCATTCCTGCATGGAAAAGCGTCCTCTGAGTTAAAGGAACTGTCAGGAATTTGACCCCATGGCTGGCCCCAACACTCCTCTTTGTTTCCTTTCCACATGGTTCTCACACCCCTTCTGGGAGTCTAGAAGCACATCCTTTGCTCTTGGTAGACCCAAGTTACAGATGGAAGCATCTGGATCTCCAAGCCTTCATAGGGCCAGCAGTTTTCGTTCAAGTAAAGAAACAGCTCCATGAGAGGAACTTCAGAGATGCCACTTAAAGGCTGCCCTTTACTCAGAGAGAAGGGAGGTGGCTGTTGAGGCCCAGTGCCAGCAGATGACAAAATGACAGCACCAGGTCACTGCTGGTCACTTGCTCCACAAGCCAGGCAGACTAGAGGCTGTTAAGAGTCTTCATTTTATCACTCAGACTCAGGGACAAAACAGGAGCTCTGTTCTAAAAGCAATGGGATGAAGCAAGGAGGAATGAATACATAGCACATAAAAGCCTGGTGTCTCAGATTACCCCAGAGCTAGAGGGGATCCCAGAGTGCCTGGGACAAGATGCTGCACCCTATCATGGTATGCCCATCATCACCACTTCCTTCAGCATCACCTCCCAGGCCAACATCCAAGATCACAAACCATAAATTTCCCCTCTCACAGTGTTCAAGAGTCTAGAAGCAGAGAGGCCAGTATGGTTGGGGGGCCTCAAGACTGGGTTTTGAACATGGTCTGTCATGACATTTCCAATGATATGGTTACCTTTAGCAGGAGGACCGAGAGTGCCTCAGTACCAATCCCATCTCCCCATTAGCCTCTGCTTCCCTGTGGATGGTTCCACCAGCCTATTGACCTTAGTTGGATGAGTACCGGGTAGATGATTCACACTCACTGAAAGGAGCACTGTTGCAGAGATCTCTATAGTCCTCCACACAAGATCCTGGCTAGGTCATCATAACTGGGCATAGTTTGGTCAGACCAAGCTAAACTGCCTCAAACTCCAATGCCACCCCACATCAGTGTACAAAGCACCCCCATTTTCAAGGCTTTGTAACCAAGGGTGCACTTGGGAAAAAGGCCCAGATTGGCATCTGGCCCACACCCCCAAATCTGGTGCTGGACTCTCTTCCTCCCCATCACTTCTCCCTGTAAACTGTTTGCTTGGTTGCCATCACTTCCTGCCTGCATTTTTCTGATTCTGTTGAGGTTTTTGCCTTGCCACTGGGAGTCTTTAGATCCCAGAGGCGCTTTGATTTGGAACCCTGGGCGTTGCTCTTCTTTATCACAGTGGGCAGAGTTTTGTCCTCATCCTCACACATTAGAGGCATTTGATTTTGAGTTATTTCGGCTGCCTTGCACATCTCAATGGCTTTCGTTGCCCAGGAAGGTCACTTTCCCCGCCACAGCCTCCTCCCAGAACACTTGATCCAATTGTTTGCATTGCACACGCCCCCAAGAAGGGCTCTTTTCAAAAGGGGTTCATGAGTTTTCCATATCTGCATACCCGGTGGTGGCTGGTTTCAGCTGGAGACTCTGCAGCCCAGCTCACTCCCAAGCTAGGAGGAAGCTCAGAGGACAGGCGACCATCCTCTTTCAGTGGGGTGGAGGTGGTGGAGCCCCAGTGCCTGGACTAGGAAGCTCCAGGATTTGCTCCCTTGGGGGCCTGCCTCTCTCTCTCTCCTGGCAGCATTAATGAGATGGAGGTTTTGTCCAAGTGCTGCTGAGGGGAAGGCCCCGCTTCCCCAGACGGAGGTCAGCCCACGGAAGCTGCTGTTCTAAAATTATCCCTGGCGCATTCTCAAAGGCATCAAATGGTCATAATCACTTATATTTACAAAGCACCATGGCTTTCACTGCTTGGGATCCCACAGGGCTTTACAAATGCAACAAACTGATACACACGCTAACTAGAAGGCATCTCTCCGGGGTGAAGGGGAGCAGCTGTTGATCCGCTTGCAGCCCCAGGACACAATAGCCAAGCCCGGGAGGAAGAATAGGCAGCTCTGGGAGGCCTCAAGCCGTCCCACACCGGCACACTCGTCGGCGTTATTCTGATCTGAACGGCATCTTTTGATGGTGCCACGGGCTACCTGTTATCCTGGATCACAGCATTGCAGGACCATGCAGCCGCCTATTCTATTATAGCCAAGGGCCTCCAACCCCTGCCAACAACAAGCCTGGGTCTGGGAAACAGCTTCCTGGTGAGCCAGGCAGAAGTGGCACATCCAAGGGAAAGCAAAGTGCAGAAGGCCACAGTCTAGCACAAAGAATGATTGAGTTGAGACGTGATGATGGGGTGTGGGCAATCTTCGCTAACTTTTCCAATGTTAAGGGGAAAAGTCTGCCCTCAAACCCAGATTTCTGCAGCTCTATCACCAAGGAGAGAGGTCTGGGAAACAGACAGTGCAGGAGGCTTCTACTTGCCAGGGGCTGCTCCCTTGAGGGGGAATAGTGATGCAAAATTTCAGAGAAGAGTGGAAAGGAATCCCAGGCATCATTATTTACAATGGAGGAAACAGGCTTAGGGAGGAAAGTGGTGTCAAATCCCATTCCTGATCCAGTGTTCTGTCTATTCCAAGACCCTATTCCAAGATACTTTCTTACAAGCATAAGAATAAATGCAATTCATGGGGGTCTGGAAAGATAGGACAGCGAGCAAATAAGGCCTTGCCATTAGGCTGAACTTAATTCAATTCCCAGTCACCTATAAGATCCCCTGAACCCCACCAGAAATAATCTCTGAGCACAGAGCCAGGAGTAATCAAGCCCTGAGCACCACTGGGCCTGGCTCAAAAAACCAAATCCAATCAGTGTCAGGAACACAGACATGGATGGCTGGGTCACTTACGTCACTCAGATGCATTGCGTTGAGACGGGCCCTGGTGAAATCTGGATGGTCAGGGATCAAGGTGTACTGATGCTGGGACTCCTCACCCCCAGACCTGTACAGCCGCTGTAGGAGACAAGCTCAAGGTCACTGAAGAAGGAAGAGAAGTCACACATCGGAGAACACAGGGACCAGCTCATTGCCTACTCCTTTTTTTTTTTTTTTTTTGGTGCTAATTTTTATTTTGACCAAAGTGGATTACAAATCTTTCACAGTAATATTTTAGGTACATAGTGACATTGAATCAGGGGCATTCCCACCACCAATGTTGTCCTCCCTCCACCCCTGTTCCCAGCATGCATCCCATATCTCCCTCCTTTGTCCTCCGGGAAGTAGTATAAGTCGCTCCTTCTGTGTCTAGCTTGTTGTAGATTGGGTATCAATTCTGCTGTGGTTGTCTTTGGATTTAGTGTTTAAGTCTGATCATTTTTTATTTCTACTCAATGTTCATACGACTGTTTGGTCTTGGTGCCCTCCATTATTTCCCCCTCAATTTGTGAGGCAGAGCATTGACCTGCACACACATGACCTCAAGAGGCTGAAAGCCAGACCCAGGCACAGATTAATCTCAGATCTGTCTTTTGGAGGCTCAAGGGACTATGAGCCTGTAGGGTTCTGGAGATCTGCCTAAGATTCTCTCCAAATGAGCACAGTCAAGTGCTGATTGGACACACCTATGTCTGCTCTACTGTGCATAGTAGAGCACAGAGAAAGAGAAAAGGGACAAACATTTCACTACTAATATGCTACCTCAATGTCTTTCCAATCTATCATTGACAGTAATAATAAGAACTTGATAACAATGAATAGTGCCAGTAAGACCCTTTGATAATAAAATAGTTCAGTATATGTTCAGAAAAGTCAAATTGTCCTTTGTCCTCCTAGGTTCCCAGTCAAACATGGTACTGGAACACTTGCTGTGTCTTGGCTTTTGCCAATGTCACTGGTGCCTCTGATGTTTAGGTGGCTTCTCTATCCACTGACAATTTCAGAAGGAAAATTGTCAACATCCTCGTCTTTGAAATAATTACAGGTGAGAGGAAATGAGGAGCATCCTATGAAAGCCAAAGCAGAACATGTCTATTATTGGGGAATCTCCCACGGGCCTGGAGACACATTCTGTTACTATCTAGCTAAGCTGAAGGCTCGGAGGCAGAAGGATATGGTGCTGGGAAGCAAGGGGGTTTTCCAGCACCTCTTGGGGATGCTCAAAAGACTAGATGATGTTGGGAGGCAGGGTATGGGGGTCTCAAACCTGAGTCAGGAACATATTAGCCATGTGCCCTAACCCTGTACTATCTCTATGACCCCCCAGAAAGTCTCCTTACCATAACTGTTCATTATTTTTCTATGTGGGTTTGGTTCATCTTCTAATTTTGCTATCTTTTTTTTTTCTGGCCACACCCGTTTGATGCTCAGGGGTTACTCCTGGATAAGCACTCAGAAATTGGCCCTGGCTTGGGGGACCATATGGGACACCGGAGGATCAAACCACAGTCCTTCCTTGGCTAGCGCTTACCTCTAGCGCCACCTCACCGGCCCCTAATTTTGCTATCATTAAACAATTAACATAAACCCTTACCTTTAGCAAAGAGATCATTAACAATACTTAGTGTTACTACTATGATTATTAATTGAAGATAATAAGGAATATTTATTTTTAAATTATAGTATTCCAGATACTGACTAAAAACCTTAACTCTCTGTCCGTTGGAGCAATCAGTCTTTACCCTAAATTGGTATGGTATAACAGACTTCACCCTTGACCACTATCACATCCCCTTTTATATATCAAAAACCCATCTGGGAGGGAAGAACCTCTGGATAGACACTTTTCTCAACCTATTCTCCACCCAGTAGTCCTATCTTCCCAATAAAGACTGTGTTCCTGGCAGGTCTCTCTCTCTCTCTCTCTCTCTCTCTCTCTCTCTCTCTCTCTCTCTCTCTCTCTCTCTCTCTCTTTCTCTCTTTACATGGTGGACATGGGTCCCTGAACCCATGTTTCATCTCTCTCTAGTCTGGTTTGGATTATTTTCTGTGATGGCCCTGCTCTAGACCCACTACCCCCTTTCTCTTTGGGACTGGGACATGAGAATTTATCCACACTTCCACACCTGTCTTTTCTTTGTATTTACCTAATCCTCATTAAATCCATTTCACCACTTCTTCCCAACAGAACTGAGACTACGGGACTAAGATGGACATGAGGTTAATAGAAGTTGCTTGTCTCCATCAGGGTCAGAGTTCACAAGCACCCACCAGTGAGCATCCCCAATCCAGGTGTCAGGAGCACTGGGACCTGGAAGAGAAGCACCTACCTCATTGCAGTGCAAATAGCTGTTCTTGGCATGGACCAGATCTGGGGAGTCCACCACAGTGGTGAACTTGATACTGTCTGGTCTTTTGCGGTATTTGCTCTGTAAGGGAGGACAGAGATTGCCAAAGACTGGTAAATAGGGTGTGATTTTCTGGGCCTAGCCTCAGTGCCACCTCATCTCAGTGGCACTCACCTCAGTGACAAATATACCAAAAACAGTGTTGGAGAATTGGTCTTTCTGTTTGGTGGGCCCCTAACAAGGGTATGGCCCAAAATAATAACAACTGCAGTTAAAAAAAAAGTAAAACAATAATAACAACAACAAAAGAAACTGAAGAGGGCCTCAGAAATAGTACAGCATTTATAAGGGGCTTTCTTTCTCTATAGCCAGTCAAGGATGAATCCTGAGAACTGTATATGGTTCCCACAGTAACCAACAAAAGTGATCTCTGACCATTGATATGGCAGGGATTTGAGATATTGCGAGATGTTGCCCTTCTGACACCATCTGAAATCAAACAACTCCTGAACACTTGATGCTCTAAATACACTTTCCCCACCCTACCCCACCACCACCACTACAACCACTGTGGCTGAGTTAGGACACAGTTCTCCAAAGCATTTCTACTGGGACCTTCTAGAGCATCACCCATATCTCATGTCCCTGATTTAGAAAGTGTCTTTAGCACTTTGGAATTCACTTGGGCAGTGCTGAAAATCCATGCTGGAATTCAGTGACCAATAGCCCCAGAAACCCACTGGCAATCAGAGGCAATGGGTTTACTGTTCAGCTCCTGGCCCTCCTGCTCACAACAGGCTTCCTCCTCAAATGGAGGCAAATGCAGGGTTGTAAGTCAGAGGAATTTGGGTACGGTACCTCACTGATGAGTTCTCCAGCCTTCCTGGCACTCTCCATCTGTGGGGAGCTCAGCGCCAGCCATCCTGTCCCCTTCATGCCCATCAGGTCTGATTTGTAGCGGAACTGCAGGGGAAGATCATTGACCTCTCTCAGGAGCCTGTCTAGGGTGGTGGAGTGTGTTTCAAGGAGAACTTCTGTATTTATTGCACACTCTAAGCATCCTCAAATGGTTCTGCATTTTCATGTGGAGTATATTCTACATGTATATCAGCCTAACTCTGGGTGTTCCACCAGGAACTCAGTAATGGATTGTGCATGGAATACCAGCAGGATCTGCAGCCATAGAACAGATAATAATGATGGCATGAACAGTCCCTGAAAGAAACAGCCTAGACAAATGACCAGACCCAGCTGATATTCTAGCTGATCTTGTTTCATTCTGGCCCTGAGCCCATAATCGTTTCCAATAGAAACGTTTTACACACTTACAGGACTAATAGGGCTTGGAGTACTAGATCAAACCTGCTGTGACTTAGAGCAAAGCACTTCACCAAAATGTGACTCAGTTTCTCTATGTGATACCTGAAGGTCATAACCACTCATCTGTTCTCCCGAAAACAGGTGGGCGTGCTTAGGACAAAAGCCATTTTATACAGGAGATATTTCCCTGTGCAGTAGGGTTGAGGGGAACCATTAATCTGCATGTTATAAGCTGAAATCAGCTTTGCTACAAGTGTATGTATGTAAACCACTTTAAATTTTTTTGTCTTTGTTTATCCCCTTCCCACAGCTACTCATAATTTGCTTATATTACAAAAAAAAAAAAAAAGAGGTGGGGGAGGCACTCAGATTTATCCAATGTGCTTTCTGAAAGGGACTCAAAAGATAAAAACTATATTATCACCCCTGGGAGAGAAGCAGCAGCAGAGCTTTAAAACAATGGACCCAATTAGGAAGCTCCTCTAAAGTGAAGGCCTAGGACTCCCCTTCCTTGACCTGCACAACGTTACCTACCAACGAGACACTCACAGGCTCTTTTCATCTTCTCTTTATGGAAATTAGGCATTTTTTTTAAAAAAAGATGGAATGAGAGTCTCTAAGGAAATCTCAGATTTCGGATCTAAACGAAGTTGCTAGCATTTCTCTAATTTAGATAGATATAAGCTCTGCTGTAACACGAAATATCATGCCGGAAATCAGCCTTTCGGCTTTTTAGCTCCCTTTCATTTCAGGATTCCCAGCGCTCCTCGCAGCTGGCCTCAAAGAGGGCATGTTTCTGATCTACTGTCTGCTGGTTAAGGCCCCTGTGCAAATCTGACTTGCTTTCCAACTGCTGAAGGAGACATCACTCGGGTTCAGGAGCAGGTTTCAAAACCCCATGTCAGTGAGATTGCTTTTTAGACCGCGATCTTTCAGTCTACACCGGCAAAGCTTTTGCCTTCCACTCTGATAAAGAACAGAGAAAATTGGATAAATTTCTAAGTTAGCGAGAATAATCCTACCGGGCCTCTTCACAGCCGGGCCTAGGTCCTTTCATAAGCGAGATGAAGTGGGGAGCGCTCTTTCAACTCCCCTTTTGTTGAGCTGAACAGTGTGATGGCAGGTAAGTCAGAAAGCAAGATGCAGGCTTCCCAAAGATCTGACTGCACCTCCAACTCTATTGATATTTCTGCTCCCAGTCCTGCTTTGGCTGTTCATGCAGACCCTAAAAACAACATGCCTGTACTAGGCTTCTCTGTGAAAGGGGTGTGGGAGGGTAAGGGGAGAGCCATGGAGAGGAAAACAAACCTGGCTTCCAAGAAGGAGCTTAACCAGACACTGGCACTGGAAAGAGATTCTGGCTGGTAAAGTTCTGTAATGGCACACAGCCGACCCTGGTTCAATCCCCGGCACCACAAATGGTCCCCCATGCCCCATCAGGAATGATTTCTAAGCACAACCAGTGCAGCTCAGTTCCCCACCCCAAACCAAAGCAAACTAAAGCAGATTATCAGATGATAGATTGGCTGCTTTCCTAGACTACTGCCTGACCATCATCCCTGGTACATTTAAAGGTCTGGAAGCCACCTTCACATTCACTTGCAGGGCTCTTCAATACTTCCCAATATTTTCCCAATACTCCACACTGGGGCAGTGTGTGCGCATGTACAAGAGCAGCAACTTTGGATGGGTATTTGAGTTCCAACAGGCATGATTTCTGCTCAGAATTTCATTCAACCCTCACAGTTCTTGGAAAGAAGAGTCCTTGGTCCCATCCACTGAACAGGCTGGTGCACTTGTGATGTTGCAGACATTTGGACGCTGTTCTGGGATAGGCCTTGGTTATCCTTAAGGGAACACAAGGGAGCCAGCAGACCTGAATTCCAGAGCCTGAAGAGCACTGAATGGGAGTGGGGGGAAGCTCCTGAAGACTGTAGGTGGCTTAGATACCATATCTGTAAAAATGGGAATAATGCCAATCCTGACCTTGGCTCCAAATGAACTAGTTTGTGAGAAAAAGAAAAACAGATGCCTGGAACTGTTGCAGACATTTTGGCATGATTGCTGGTTCAGAGTAGGAAGCTGAAGCCTGGAACATGGAAGGAATCTTCAGGAGGTCACAAGATTCAGGGTCATACCCCTGACAGTGACTTCTGTGTCTTCTCTGGGTTCCCTGCAACTCCAAGGGAGCCCCATGGCCCATCTGGGGGTGGCAGACAACTGAGCATCAGAGCCAGCCCTGGGCTCAGTGGACATCTCAGAGAGTCTGGGCTAAGCAGAATCTGGCTATGACTAGAGAAATCACAGCCCCCATGACCTTCACCTTTGAGGTGAGCATTGGCATCCCCTGATGCCCACTCTTCTAGCCCTGCCACAGCTTTCTTTCTGGCTTGGGAAAGAGAATTAGAAGAAGTAGCTGAAACCCTCGACCCCCTACCAACCTTTTAGGATTGAGTGAGCCTTTGATTCCTTGATTTAGAACACAACCATCCATATGAAAAAATGAATTATCAGTAAGGACTATAAAATAATGGGTGATTTGGGCCCTTCCCACTCTGGAGAAGCCCATATCTTACTCTTTTTTGTTTTTGTTTTTGGGGTCACACCCAATAATGAATGCTCAAAGATTACTCCTCTTCACTCAGGAATTATTCCTGGTTGTGCTTGGGGAACCAGGTGGGATCATACTTAGGTTGGTTTTGTGTAAGGGCTTACCCACTATTACTATTACTATATCAAATAGTATTACTACTACTATTATTATTACTGCTCATTCTACTATTTCTCTCCCTCCCATGTTCTTTCTTTTTTCCCTTCACATTTCTCTCAGTAAATTTCTTTGAACGAAACTATCTGTAAAAGGAGAGAGGAGTCTTGGTGCCAGTAGACTTACTACACACCTATTCACAACACTTCAGAACCTAGACAATACCCCCGACACCCAGTAAACACAAAGCCTAAAGCAACAGTGGATGCATTGAAGGATGACTCAGAACTTCAGCATGACCTCAGCCATCAGAAGTGAGCACAGCTTCTCTGTTCAGAACAATCCTTAGGGTTCCAGTCCTTTCCAAAAAAGGACAGTGCCCTCCACAGTCAGGACTATAGATAGGGGACCAGAGTAGTCCTGCCTTCTAGGCACTGGAGAGAATAACCCAGAAGGTTAGGAATCAAAATACAAGACCCCTAGGCCAGCATGTGCCACCCTGCCTCATGCTCTCTGGGCACCCCTTGCAACTGAGAACTGTGAAAACATGTCCCCAGAGACATTGGGTCATATCTAGAGACAGTTCTGAGTCACACTAAAGATAGGGTCTATACCATGGCACCGAGGCGGTCAGGGTCAGGAGCACTGCAAAGCTATGGGTGGGGCCCATTCAACCCAGATGTTTGGGGGTTAGCTCCGACATCTCGGGAGAAGGCCCGAGATGGATGTTGGAGTTCACGCAAGCCTAGAGAGATAAAATCTGCAGTGCTACACAGCACCTGGCATACACAAACACAAAAAAAACATATACACAAATGCACACATAGAAACACATTCACACAACTGTGTATATACAAACATATAGCACTTGCTCCTCTGGGATGGTCAGATTGTATCCCCACTGCTCCCAAGTTCCAGGTGAGAAAACTGGCTACAGAATCTACCCCTGAGGTAGGTAGGGGAGGGACAGCTGCCACCCAGCTGCCTGTGTTAGCAGTGCATGTCAGAATAATGTTTCTTTTCCCCGTTACAAGCACTCAGGAAAGCTGGCTGGTAAGCAGGCAGATTCTGGACCTGTCCTGCCCAAGAACCCAGGGGGTCAGCAGGTCCCATCTCCTAAGAGGAGCAGCTCAGGGCACAGTTACTTTTTTTGTTGTTCCCATGCACTCACCCACTTGTCTAGGGCTTTGCTCTGGCCTTTGTTATCTTGTTTGCTGGAAGACTCTGCCCCCCTATACCTCCTGTGCTCTTTGCTAAAATTCCACCTTTTCTATGGGAAGACCTAGTAAATTCTATGAATTCCCCTTTCTGAAACCTCCCAAAGAATGCTCAGGAGTTCTGGAAGCCCTGCTGGCAATTCTCAGTTGTTGGGCCCAGCATATCAATGCAAAGAGCTAGGGATGCAATGATGCTTAGGCCCTGAGATGCCAGGGATGACCCAGCCCACCCCAGGGGTGCTGGGAACCCAGAGATGCTCAGGGGACCGAGTGGTGCTGGGAATTGAACCTGGCTCAGATGTTCCCGTGGCATGCTCACTAGCCCCTATACTACCTCCTGGCCTGAGATTTCATGTTTAAAGGGTGCATGCGAAGACACCATAGCCTCAAGGCCCACCTACCCAGCCTTGTCCCGCTCATGATAGGCACCCCTTTTCAGACACTGTGTACCTCAGTCCTCACTCACATCCCTCACATTCACGGCCACTCATGAGATTCGAACTCTTACTGACTACTGCAACCTCCAGATATACAAATAGCTTGCGCAGGCAGGTGCTCAGGATTGTTGTGGAATGAGTGAGGTTGGGGCAAGGGGGTCCACAGGGGAAGGGAGAGATGAGGGTATGTACCAGCTCCAGGAAATGATTCCTACCTCACTCTGCAGGGCGTGGGCTTTCTTGGCCCAAGCCATCTTCAGGTCTTCGGGCAGTGCTGTGAACTCATGGCATCGTGTCCTGTAGTCATAGTCGCTGGCCAGAGCCTGAGCCTTCCTGGCATGCACCAGGGGCACCATGTCCCTGGGCAAGTGGCACTGATCACGGTTGCCAGCCGCCTCCCGCCGGTAAGCTAGCTCGCTCTGCAGTTGGCCCATGCGTCGGCAGTGCCAGAGCCAAGGGTCATCATTGACACTCTGGGCTCCAATCAGCCTCCCTCGCTCCTTCACAAAGTCATGTCTGTAGAGAAACTAGAGGAACCAGCCAAGTCATGATCAGCGGCCATGGACGGCCTGGCTAGATTCCATATGCACTCAGCAGGGCAAACTGGGGACAATGTATCTGCTCTGACATTGGGAAGGGAAGAGGATGATAAGTCACAAAAAATGGGCAGAAGTTGTCCCTCAAGTAGGCTTCCCCGCTGGAGCTGAGGCACAATGAAAACACCCCAGCTTCCCTCTTCCCAGCTAATTAAAACCAGAGCCTCTGACCCAAGTGGGGGGGGGGTTCCCACACCCCTTCTATGTCCTCTGGGCAAGAGAAATCCATCAAAAAGGGAAAAAGAAAAGTGAGTTTTCTCAGTTGCATTTGGCAGAACATTCACCCTATGGATCTGCTGACTGTTTGAAGTCCTGCAATTTGTTTGTGGGAATAAGAAAGTCACCTTCAAGGCCCAGAATGATGGAAACTCTCAAGAGTGGTTGAAACAGCCATAGACCTGCATAGCAGACAGGGCTGTGTGGAGGCCAAAGCGAGCCCAGGGCCAACTCCCTCACTTTTTCTATTCAGGGTAGCATATTCACAGGGGCCAGTCCATGTGACCTCAGAGGAATGATCCTTCCTGCCCGACTCTTGAGCCTGAGTTTGCCTTCTGATTCATAGAGTCTTTCTTTTCCTTCCTCTGTCCCAGCATCTCATTCATAGCTAATAGATTCTGCAGGTAACATGCTGTCTCATTGGGAGACAGACTTGCTTTAATTCAGGAAAAACCACTAGAGACCCTGTTTTACATCACGTTAACAGGAATGAGGCATGAGGGAAGGTCAGGTCATTAACTCACATCACTGGCAATGTCTGCTGAAACCCGGGCAGTCTGGAAGGGGAGTGCGTCCATTGTCAGCTTGTAGCCCTGAGACCGCAGGTTACGCCAAGACTCCTGGTATTTTGCCTAAGGCGGGAATATACACACATGTAGGATCTTTTTTGTTTGGTTGGTTTTTGGTTTGCAAACCACACCAGAGATACTCAGGGGTTACTCCTGGCAGTGCACTCAGGAATCACCCCTGGCAGTACTCCAGGAACTCTATTGGAAGCAAGGATCAAACCCAGGTCAGCTGTGATGCAAGACTAGTGCCCTATGTATTGTACTGTCACTCCAGAAGTGATAGAAATCATCTTTAAAAAAACAAAACTGCACACTTCAATGAAAAAAGACTCCCCCTTTCAGTCATACAAAGTTAGGGACCCTGTTTCTGTCAAGCTTTTCTCTTTGGAGGAGAAAAACTCATTATTGGGACTGGACAGATAATACAGAGGGGATGGCATTTACTTTGCACAAGGTTGACCCAGGTTTTATCCCTGATACATAAGGCCCCCCGCCAATCCCCACCAGGAGTAGCTCAGAAACCAAGAAAGAAAAATAAAGAAAGGAGAAAAAAGCTCATTAGCCCCAGCCAGGCTGGAGGGGCTGTGATGTGGATGTACGTGACATAGGAGAAAAGGTGCATTTAGTTGAGCCTGGAAGAGACACATTTAAGTTCCTGTCAACATGAGAAGAGCCACAGTTAGACTGTGTCCCAGACACAGGCACTTTGGTGACTTTGGTGCTCATGTGACCTTGAGTGTCAGGAAAGACTTACATCACTCAGAATGGCTGCGTTCATCTTTGCTCGGTCAAACTCGGGCAGCCTGGGCATCATGGTGTACTGGTGCCTGGCTTCTTCTCCTGCCGCTTTATAGAGGCGCTGGGTGCAGGAGAAAAAGGAGGGGTAAGTATGGTGCATTGCAGTCTGAGGGCCCCAGTATACATTGGACAGCCTGCTCTGTTAAAGGGCTATTGGCTATGTTGTGGGCCATGGGCCATGGATCACAGATCATATCATCCCTGGCAAAAACAAATATTTATTTTCACACGTATATAGGTCAGTATGAAAGGAATAGGGAAGACTCTGCTTTGTGGGGAGGAGGCTAGGAGCTGGCCAAAAGGGCGGGAGGGAGCTCTAAATGCATAAGGTCTGAGTTTGGTCCCCAGTACTGCAAGGTCTACAAACACCACTGAGTATGTTCTGGTGACCCTTAAACAAAACAAAGGCAGCAGCATCTCTTAAGAACTGGTTAGAAGTTTGGAGTCCTGAGATCCTCTCTATACCCCTAAATCTATATAAGCATGGTCATGGGCTCCTTTGCACTTCAAAGTCTAAGTTCTGATCAGTCCTTCATTTGTTCTGTGACAGTGAACATCAATCAACTGTTGCCTTTCTGCTAATTACTAGAGGGATGGACCTGGACCACCTGTACAGTGGTGACGTCAAGCTTCTCAAATGTCTTCCATCTCTTCCACCTCCTCCCGTCCAATATCTACTTGTGTGCTGCCACCTGAGAGGATATGTGAGGGGAAGGTTCTCATGGCATTTCCCAAGTGATCTTGTCTGGGTGGTTCTGTGTAAGTGGCTCTTATAGGTTGTTCAGAGAAAGCTAGTTGGCAGAGAATCTAATTGGATGCCATCGTATTTTTTAAGGTACTTCCAATGTGAACTTTTCAAAGTTGATTGAGAGGTGACTGTGCTGTTTGTTTCAAGTCAATAAGTAATAAACAGCAGCTTGGGATCAGGAAGACCCAAGGAGTGGAAATCCTGATCACAGGGAGCAAGGTTTCAACTGACCTTCAGTTTTTGTGTAAACTTTCTGTTACCAGTGGCAGCTCTGGCTGCACTGGCTACTGTCTCAGAGAACTCAACAACATCATGTCTGCTTTTGTTCATAGGAATAGATGTTTCTGTCCCAGCTAGGACCATCCAGGACAGCACAAACAGTGCTCAGAAGGCATGAAGCTCTCTCCTGCCAATTCTTTGCCAACTAGACTGGTAGTGCAATAAGAGGCCCTGAATTTATTATGTGCCCAGTCGCTACAGTGCCAAGGGTTAAACCAGCCTTGCCCAGGGAAATAGTGCTTGCCCAAGAACCAGGTGTTACCAGGGATCAAATCAGAGTCAGCTGTAGACAAGGAAAGCACTCTGGTCCCAACTGTCTAACATGTTTAAAAGCCCCTGTGAAAGTCACTAGGAGCTGTTACCTCATTCGTAATCTGGTTGCTGAGTTTGGCGTGAAGGAGGCTGGGAGTGTCAGTCACGGCTGTGTACTTGAATGCCTGGGGATGCTGGCGGTATTTGCTCTGATTTCATGAACAGGAAGGAAGAAGACACAGTGAGGTAGAAATCAAGAAGCACAGATGCTTTCAGAGCCAGCTAAGCCTTTAATTCTGAGGTCACACATTGGCAAAGGGAAACTAATTCACTTCTTGGCTTGGAACCTGGCCCTCAAAAAGTCAAAGTAGCAGAGAGAAGGGGACAGAATGGACACCTAACCACAGCAAAGTCCATCAGCCCTTTGTTAGAACCATTAGTCTACATGACTATTAAAACAAGTTTTGTTTCCAGTCAATACCTCAGGTATTCCAAACATATTAGAAACAACACACAACTTTGAAAATACACAAGACTGCATCCCATTCTGGGGATGGGATTTAAAACATTGTGGTAAGCCCAGGTGTCCGATTTTCTTTTTTTAAGCACTAAAGATGATTCTGAAGCATTCTGGGGCTTAGGAACCTCTATTTTATAGAGTTTTCATTACAAAAGCAAGACACTAGGGCTGGAGTGATAGCACAGTGGGTAAGTCAATGAGATTCGATCTCCAGCATCCATATTGTCCTGGGAGCCCACCAGGAATAATTTCTAGGTCAGATCAGTAGGAACCCCTGAGCACTGCCAGGTGTACCCCCAAAACTAATTAAAACAAACAAATTTTAAAAAAGAAAAAAACACACCAAAATTAGAGTCAAACTTGTTTGGTGTCCCCTGTCACATATGTGCCTTCTCAGCTGTTCCCTGACTTCTCTGATCAATATGAAAGAAGAACATCACTGTCATCCTCCCCTCCTGTCCTTGCTTCTTTTATGAGCACAAGTCTCAGAATTCTGGAGAAATTCTGTGGCCATTCAAACAGCTTAGTATGCTACAGTTCCTTAAGTTTACAAAAAACTCAAGATGCTTATAGCAACCAGTTCATTTGTACTCACCAGAAAAGTATTTACTATACGTAGAGTAGTGTTATTAGTGCTACTCTTCATAAAGACTAACCCTAGAAGGCCTGAGAGTCCCATGTTGCTAATTAGGGAGCTGAGGACTTGTTTTCTTAGTTTGATCTTCAAGTCCATGTTCTCTCTTGATCATATATCTCACTAGCTTGTCTCTGTGTTTCTTTGCTTGCCTATTTCCACTCTAGAAAGGCCTGTGTTCTCTCTTACATACATACTTCTCCCTTTCTTTCTCCTTACATCTTTCAATTGCTTCAAAAAAATACAGAATCTCTACAACCTGGGGAACTAGTCCCATCCTGTCTCTTCCACCAGCCTCCATGGTTACCTCGCTGATGAGTTCCGATGCTTTCTTCCTGCCTTCAATCTCCAAAGTACCAGGAATGACACAGGCCACACCACGCATGAAGTTCAGGTCTGACCGATACACATTCTATAGAGTACAAAGACCAGATGGAATCAGGACAACAAGAACATAAAGGGTGGGCAAAGGAACCAAAGCTCAAGAGCATCTGGCTTATAAGCCTGGGTCCTGCTGTTTCTCAGCTACTCCTGTGATAAGGTTTAACTGGGAAACCAAACCATGGGCCTGAATAGACCTAGTTCTGCTGAACCTGATTCGCAGATCAGGGAGAGGGATGCAAGGTAGAATTTTATTTTATTTTATTTTATTTTATTTTATTTTGAGAAGGAAGCACCTAGTGATGTCAGGGTTATTTCTGGCTCTGCACTCAGTAATTACTCCTGGACTGGTGGTGCTTGTGGTACTATATGAGATGCTGATGACCAAACTCAAGTCATCCAAGTGCATGGCAGCACCCTACCCTCCAAAAGAGTAACCTCAATAGAATTCCTCCAGAGATCTCTTAGTATATAGGGATGTTGACAGTGAAGTGGAAAAGATAATACCAAGACTATAAAAGGCACTATGATAAAGTAGCACAGATCCTCACTACAGGTAGTGGGCAATGACTGCAATCCTTAAGACTCAGTCAATGATAATTCCCTATATAATCTTTGTACAGAAGACTTCAGAGTGGAAATGCATTGGATGTTTAACAAGCTCAAAGAAGCAATAAAATGTACTATCAATAAAACACAGATCATATGAGTGCAGAAATGAGAAAACTACAAACAGAAATACCAAACCTGAAAAAAAAATCACTGAAAGGCCTCAACTGAAAAAAACAGCTGCTGAGAACAGAATCAGTAAACTCCAAGACGAGGTGCAAAAAATATCCAGACAACAGCAGATAGAAAACATAAATGAACAGCTGGCAAAGGAATTTGACAAGGAACAATAAAAGAATCATCAAGGTCCCAGAAGGCCAGGAAGGAAACCCTAACGAAGAAGTAAGAGTCAAGTTTCCCAGAATTGGAAAGTGTATGCACCCACATCCAGGAGGTTGGAAAGGATCCAGCTAAAAGAGATTCAAATACTCTAAGACACATAATCCCAGTGACTAAAACCACAGTTAGAGAAAGAATACTAAAAGCAGCAAGACCAAAGAAAGAAATTATATATAAAAGAGTGAAATCCTCTAGGTTTGAAGACAATGGTGGGTCATAGTGAATATAAAAATCAATTAAATGAACAACTCAGCAAGGATACTTTTCCTGCCTAAACTCTCAGATTTGAAAGAACAATACACAACTTCACAAGTAAACAACTCAGGAACTTCATAGTTTCAAAACCATCTTTGCAATAACTAAAAGAGCTACTTTATGACAAAATAAATCCCACAAATACACCAAACCCCTACAGAAAGATGGCACAAAATTTTATGACTGTAGTTTCTTTCTATGTCAATGGGCTAAATGCACCAATTAAGAGACAGACAGTGGCAAGATAGAATAGAAAATTAAACCCAACATTGTTCTGCCTCTAAGTAACACATAGCCAGAGCAAACACAGACAAAATTTAGGTAAGAAGACAATTCATCAAGCAAAGAACTCCCTCCAAACAATCAGGGTGATTATACTGTATCAGATGCATCAGATGACAGATTTCAGGATGAAAAGGGTTATAAGAGACAGTAGAGGCCATTTTTTAATTATCAAGGTTATGTACATTATGAAAAACTCAGAATTCTAATAATATATGAATCTAATGTGGGAAAGCAAAATACTTAAAACAACTGCTAATAGACTTGAAGAAAGACATAGAGTAACACAGTAATAGTTGGAGACTTCAACACTGCTATTAATTATAACTAGATCAACCAGACAAAAGCTCTTGCTTTGAAAGAATAAATAAAACAGAGCATATTTATGTGTACTATATACATAAATAATACACATATATATTCATTTTCAAAAAGCAGGGGACACATTCTTCTTATGGGATATTCTCTAAGATAGACCACATGACAGTATATGAAACAAATCCCCACAAAGAGAGTAGAAATCATACCAATTATCTTCTCAGAGCTGAAAAACATAAGTGAATTACAAAAACTTAAAAATTACTCTAAAACCTGGAAATTGAGCAATTTGCTACTTAACAACCAGTGGGTCTGGATGGGAATTAAAAGCAAAATATTCCGGGGCCAGAGAGATAGCACAGCAGTAGGGCGTTTGCCTTGCAAGTGGCTGACCCAAGACCAATGGTGGTTCAAATCCAGGCATCCCATATGGTCCCCCATGCTTGCCAGAAGCGATTTCTGAGCAGAGAGCCAGGAGTAACCCCTGAGTGCCACCACTTTTTTGGGTGTGACCCAAAAGCTAAAAAAACAAAACAAAAAAACAACAAAAAAACAAAAAACAAAAACAAAACAAAATATTCCTGGAAACAAACAAGAATGAGGACATAAGCTATCAGAATTTGTGGGACACTGTTAAAATGATGTTAAGAGGAAATTTCATAGTTATTTAAACTTTAACCAGGAAGGAACATCCCACATAAAACTATCGACGGTTGGGGCCAGAGTGATAGTATGGAGGTATGGCATTTGCCTTGCATGCAGAAGAACGGTGGTTTGAATCCCAGCATCCCATATGGTCCCCTGACCCTACCAGAAGTGATTTCTGAGTGTAGAGCCAGGAGTAACCCCTGGAGTAACACACTGTCGGGTGTGACCCAAAAACAAAACAAAAAAAATATCAACAGTGTACCTTAAGATATGGAAAAATGACCAAAAAAGAATCTCAAAGCAGGCAGAATAAAGGAAATAATAAAACTTGGACACCATTTTTATTCAACATAGTACTGAAGGTACTTGACATGGCAATAAAACAAGAAACAGATATTAAGGGCATCCAGATTAGAAAGAAAGAAGTCAAGATCTCAGTATTTGTGAATGCCCTGATACTATAATTAGAAAATCCTAAAGACTCTACCAAAAAAGCTCCTAGAAACAATATATTTGTAAAGTATCATGCTACAAAATCAATACTCAATACTCCATGGTTTTCCTATATCCAAATAATGAATGATAAGAAAGTTATTTTTTAAAATTTCATTCACAATGTACAGCTACAGAATTTTTTAGCTGATTCTGAAATATTTGACCTATACTAATACCTATAAAAGACCTGTACATAGAAAATTACAAGACCAGTGCAAATGGCCAGAATGATAGCACAGTGGGGAGATTGCACATGGCCAATCTGGTTCAATCCCGGCATCCCATATGATTTCTCAAGCCTGCCAGGAGTGATTTTTGAGCACAGAGCAGGAAATAACCCTTGAACCAGGTGTGGCCCTTAAACAAACAACAAAAAAGGTCAGTTCAAGAAATAAAAAAAGGACATTAGTAAATGTAAACACATCCCTTAATTAAGAAGATTAATATCATCCAAATATCCCCCCCTTTTAAGTGGAGCAAGGAAAAACCCCAACAAGTGATGGTGAAAAAACTTGTTAGTTATGTGCAAACAAGTAACTCACCTCTAACACCACTCACAAAAGTCAAATCAAAATGGATTAAAGACCTTAATATCAGACTTGAATCCATAGACACATAGAGAAATATGTAGGCAGAACTCTCCATAACAATACTGTTAGAGGAATCTTTAAGGACGAAACACTGGGGCCAGCGAGGTGGCGCTAGAGGTAAGGTGTCTGTCTGCCTTGCAAGCGCTAGCCAAGGAAGGACCACGGTTTGATCTCCCGGTGTCCCATATGGTCCCCCCAAGTCAGGGGCAATTTCTTAGCCAGGAGTAACCCCTGAGCATCAAATGGGTGTGGCCGAAAAACCAAAAAAAAAAAAAAAAAGGATGAAACATCATTGACCAAGCAAATGAAAGCAGAATAAAAAATGGGACAACTTTAAATTAAGAAGCTTCTGTACCTCAAATAAAATGATAAAAGTATTTAAAAAAGTATAAAAATAAATATAAAAAATAAAAAGTATAAAAAGACAGCCCATTTATGGGAGAAGTCATTTACCTAACATTTGATAAGGGGTAAATATCAAAGATATATAAGACACTAGTATAACTTTTCAAGAAAAACAACCAACTCAAACAAAAAATGGGGAGAACAGATAAACAGAAACTTCCTCAAAAAAGCAATGGCCAAAAGGCAAAAGATAAAATGTTTTGCATCACTAATTATCACAAATCAAAACAATGAGATATCATCTCACACCAGACACTGGCACATATCACAAAGAACAAGAAAAATAAGTAGTAGTGTGGATGTGGGAGAAAGGTATTCTGACTCACTACTGGTGGGAATGAAAACTAATCTAGTCTTTCTGAAAAACAATATTGACGTTCAAAAAAAAAAATCTAGAAATTGAGCCTCTATTTGACCCTGCAACTCCACTTCTTGGAATATACCCTAAGGGCCCAAAAACAAAATGGAGAAAAGACATTTGGAACCCTATTTTATTTACAGCCATACTCTGTAAACAATCCAAGTGTCCAAGAATAGATTACTGGATAAGGAGAATATGGAACATATAAACAGTAGAATATTACTTGAAAAAATTACATAGAAAAAATAAAGTCATGCCATTTGCAGCTACATGAGGGTACCTGGAGAAGCATCATACTGAGTGAAATTGGTCAGAGGGAGAGATTGACACAGAATAATCTGTCTCATATATGGGCTATAAAGAAAGATAATGGTGGAACAATGAATACCCAAAGACAATAAAAACAAAAAACATGAGGTCTATTACCCAGTAGGAAGCATGTCTCTTGAGGGGGCTATATGGTGGAGGAAAGCATTCAAATGGGAGGAGAAAGTGCCAAAAGGTGATAGAATGTTATATATGAAAGCCTACCAGCAACAGCACTGTAATCCACAATGCAAAAGCTTATTTCAAGTAAGTGTCTCTTGTAGAAGTAGACTGGGGGGTGGGTGGTAAATGGGTGTGGAGTAGAGGGACATTGGTGGGGGGAAGTGGTGAATGGATCAGTGCTGAAACACTATGCCTGAAACCCAAATATGAATAACAGTTATTTCATGAAACTAAATAAATAAATAGTTGCACTCATAATAAAAATAAGTTAGTGGCTTTGTGAGGAAGAAGGAGGCGAAAGAAGTGTTGGGACCGAAGGGCAATGGCCCTGCCCTGTTCCATCCTCTCTTCTGCCACATATTCCATGTACCCCTTCTTAGATAATGGGGAGAGAGGAAGCTCTAGCCCACCTGGAGCAGTAACAGTGTCAGTGGCTAACCCTGATCATGCAGCATTGGGAATCTTGACATCTTATCAAGATATTCTCTGTGCTGCTTTCTCCCCTCCTCATCCAGTGGGGGTGTTCTTGGGTAAACCATCCCCTATCTTTAAGCATCACTCCTCTTTCCATAAGAACCAATATCCCAGCCCCATTAATGGGGTATCATGCTCAAAATTCAATAGGGGAGCTGGAGCAATAGCACAGTGGGTATGGCATTTGCCTTGCATGCAGCCAATCCAGTTTCCATCCCTGGCATCCTCGAGTCCAACAGGAGTAATTCCTGAGTGCAGAGCCAGGAGTAAGCCCTGAACACTGCCAGATGTGACCCAGAAACAAACAAAAACAAACAAACAAAAAATAGCGATGCAGCTCATTTAGAATTAGACAGGACACAGGAGGGGGCAATGTTCCAAAACCAAGCCCAGGCTCCTCACCTTGAGTCCCTAAGGAGACCACAGGAGCTGCATATCCCTTTTTGGGGGGAAATTCTGAGAGCAGAAGCACTCCCAAAGAGGACAGACCCTCACCTCGCTCTGCAGCTGGTGGGCTTTCTTGGCACAGCTCAGCCTCAGATCTTCAGCCAAGGATGTGTGCTGAGGTAGTGGGTGTCTGTAGTCCTGGTCACTGGCCAGGTTCTGCGCCTGCCTGGCATGCACCAAAGTGACCATGTCCAAGGGTAGATGGAACTGAGCCTTTGAAAGTTCAAAGCCTTTCTTGTAATTCACCTGGAGGGACAGACAGATTCGAGATTATTGCACAGCCATCACTAACCAGGGAATAAATTCCCTTAGAGTTTTCTTCAATGATCCAAGTTTTTTCCAATGATTGGGGGTGGAGGTGTGCTTGGTTTTGAGCTCCTTATGGCTTCCTGAGTAGGACTCTCTTGCCACCCTAATTCCTGAGGCCCTTGACTTGGAGGACAAGGATGCTCCATAAGGTCCTCCCTGGTGGGGCCATCAAGAAACTCAAGGGACAGCTACACTGGCAGTGCCTTCATACGCATGTCCTAACTTATTCCCTTTCCTAAGGCAGAAGCCTGAGCCTATGACTATTTCTACTTCCAACATTCCTGAAGGTCTCTAAGAGGACCCAGCACAGGGCCAAAGCTCCAAAGACACAAAGAACTCTTCTTTGTTCTAATGAAAAGTTTCTTCAAATCCCAGACAACTAGGCTCCTTCCTGGTAAATCTGGAAGTTCTGGGAGCTGGAGCAGTGGCGCAGGCGTAAGGCATTTGCCTTGTGTGCTATAGCTTAGGACAGACTGCGGTTCAATCCCCTGGCATCCCAATCCCCTGGCATCCCATATGGTCCCCCAAGTCAGGAGTGATTTCTAGCACACAGCCAGGAGTAACCTCTCAGCATCACTGGGTGTGCTCCCCTCAAAAAATAATCTGGAAATTCTGAGGATTGGATATTTTTCAGAGTCCCACATATATCCTGAGGGAGAGGGGAGATTCCTGGTTTCTGGACCACAAGCACCATTCTGCCTTTGGAGGAGCCCTCTGAAGAGCCATTAAGTTTATCCCAGCTTTTAGAAAGCATTATAATGCAGATCTCAGCCCTCTGGCCACCCTTCTGAAACTCCAGCTCATCTCTAAATTCCCACCGCCTTCTCTGATCCGTTCTTCATGCCTAGCACCAGGCCACAAACACTGCAAGTCTAAGCCCCTATTCTGAGGTTCATATCCCAGGAAATTAAGACACAAGGTGGTTGGAAATGAGAAAACTGGCCAGAAAGTACAGAAGAGAGGACATTTGCCTTGTATGCAACAGATCCAGGTTCCATCCCTAGCACCCAGATGACCTATCCTGAGTGAGGAGCTAGCAGTAACCCCTGAGCATCACATGATGTAATCCTCAAACCAAAACTAATCAAACAAAAAACAGGTTCTGGAAGTAGGAAAACTAGATTCTGTAGACTGACCCAAGCCCCACAGTGGTTCCTGTTCAGTCCACACACCCCAAGTGCAGCTCTTGGTCAGAATCACAGAAGGCCCAATCCTGAAGGAAATGAACCCACCTCTTACTGGACAGAGGAAGCTGCCAAAGCCAAGTGAGACAAGGGGCCTGGCAATGTCACAGGGCTGGCTGGATGCAGTCAATGCCCCCAAGAATGCTCCCACATGGTGGTGCCCTAGTTAATTAGTTGGGAGCCCCCAGGCTTATGGCTGCTTCTCACACTTACGTCGCTTTGCAGAGAGTTGGCATACACAGAATGTGCCAAGCTGATGTCATCCTCCAAGCTCTTGGATCCAAGCATTTGTCCTTTCATTTTCTCAAATGCTTCTTTGTATTTGTACTAAAGGGAAAGAGCAGGAGAGAGTAACAGCTCAGGGACAAGGGACGCAGAATGGAAGAAGTGGGTACTGGGCAAAAATGTTTTGTTCTTTTGGCCGTTCACTGGGAAAGTTAAAAGAAAATGCGTGGGAGTCCTCAAAAGGCCTAGTCTTTCATATGCAAGACTCCCAAAGACTTAAAGAACTTGCTATAAACCGACGGGACATGTGGACATGTGGGAGGCCATACAGGAGTAAGGTGGGTGTATTGTTGGTGCCTCTTCACATGCATGGCTGTGGGGAAGCACAGGGTGGGGGTGCTTTTCATCTTTCCGGGGCCCAAATCAACAGTCCAGCATCAGGCTTTGTACCCCGACAAGGGAATTATTTTGTTATAAGGTCTTTTCTTCCTCACTGGTTATTGCCTTGCCACACTGCCACAGTAAGGGGGGCGAGAAGAGACTATTATTCACAGGCAAAAGAAGGCAGAGGTCAGGAAACAAGAAGTAAACAAAAATAATTTTTTAAAGAGTTCATTTAAAAAATTATCATAGGGGCCAGAACAATAGCACAGTGAGTAGGGCATTTGCCTTCATGCAGCCAACCTGGGTTTTCAATCCCCAACATCCCATATGGTTCCCAAGCACTGCCAGGAATAATCTATGAGCACAGAGCCAGGAGTAACCCCTGAGCACCATTGGGTATGCCTCCCACAAAATAAATGGTTATGATGATGAAGTCAATGCTTACATCGCTGATGATTTCACCAGAAGCCTTTGCTGCTTGGAATGGAATGGCATCCAGCCTCAGCTTATAGCCACCTTCTCGAAGTTTGCTCCACGACTCCTTATACCGTGTCTGTTGAAAGGTATGCACAAAGCAAGAATTTGGGGAGCCCTGGTGGGCTTCTGCCCCTTTTTCCCTCAATGAGAATCTGATTTGTGGCTAGGATTCCCTTATTCAACACCACTTCATCACACCCCCACCCCCACTGCTGGAGTTAAAGATCACTTGGGCTGAGTAATAAAGATTTAGATCCTGTTCTGTTTCATGTCTGCTTTTGGGGGCAGTGGGGTAAAGCCTGGGGTGAGGGGGGCAGAGGTGGGGCGGTACAGATATAGGTGTTTTGAAGCCACAGAGATCCAGAATCCTCTGAGCAGCAGGGTGATGGGATAAAGGGGACTCAGGACTACAGGAGCATGGAGCATGCTCTTTTGGTAGAACCACAGAGTCCTCATCATAGGATAGGAAGGGGGTGCTAGTGACAAGTCGGGCCCTCAAGACTGGCACTGCTGCTGGCTACAATCATGCTCTGATGCTCCTTCATTCCAGCCCCTCCACACAGACGCCTTTTGTACCAAGGCAGTTTTCCTCATTTTGTTCTGGTCTATGAGCTTAAGTTTCACATGTGGGACCCAGTGCAAAAGAAAATGTGGGGCCCCTGTTAACAAGGTCACATATTCTGACAGGTGATGGGAGAGCAGTGAAGCAAGTGTGGGACCTTGTGCAAGCCACAGGCCTCCAATCTCTCATCCTTTATCCAGCAACCCTTAGCCTGGCCTCACCTCGCTGATATTCATAGCATTCAGCCTGGCCAGCAGAACTTCAGGGAGATCGACTGTCTGCGTATAGTGGTGCTTGAGACTTTCTCCCTGCTCCCTGTACAGCCTCTGTGATGAAGACAGTGTTTAGAAGACCCCACATCACACCACTCCCCAATGCAGCCTCCATCCCTTTATATTTCTGAGACAAAGGGGCAGTAATGTCACTCCCCCAGGGACACACTTCCACAGGTTCTCCCCACCACGTACAATGAGTCATCCATTGTCCCCCCAATATTGCCTTCCCAAGTGGTGATACAACCTGAGTGAAGGGTCTGATTGACGTGTGGCCGAGAGGTGTCCATACAGGCCTTTTTAATACCTGCCATTGTGCTATAGTGTCCCCAACCACCGCCCTGGGAGAATGTCGGAACCCAGAAGTTGTCAGAGAAAGAGTGAATCAGAGCCCTGGACATGCCCTCACACACACACCTCCCTCTCTCTGTGTATGTATCTCTCCAGGTAGGAAAACCACATAGTGTTGTCAGTGACAAGTTGGGCCCCAAGACTCTTCAGCACTGTTGCTGGCTGCACTCAGCTATACCCTGATGTCCTCGGTTCCAGCCTCTCCACACAGATATTCTTCGTACCAAGGTAGCTCTCTCTCTGTCTCTCTTTCTCTCTATCTCTCTGTATCTCTCTGTCTCTCTCTGTCTCTCTCTCTCACTCACACACACACATACACACACACACACACACACACACACACACACACATACCCTCTCTCCTCTCTTCTAGGACTACACCCAGCAGCGCTTAGAACTTATTCGTAGCTCTACACTCAGGGGTCGCTCTGTGGGATCATAGGACCATATGAGATGCTGGGGGTCAAACCTAGGTCAACTATATGAAAGGAAAGGCAAGCATTCGATCTGCTGCATTATCTCTTAGACCCTGGACTTATATCTATCCTGTTCCTTCTCTCCCTAGTTCCCAGTGAAAATTCTTGGCCTAATACAAGGCCTCTGGATGTTATTCACTGAAAACTGATTGTGCAGCCTGTGATGTGCCAGCGGTGAATAATAACACACTCAGCCACTGGAGAAGCATTTCTAAGCCAGGTGTTTCCATCCAAAAGCCTGAAGATGTGTTCCTTTTCTCTGCATCACAGCAGTGCCCCCTAGAGTTGGTTACAGGAAGGAAGGAGCCCTCATCTCTTTCTCCCAAGGAGAGTTAAGTTTCCCTTTAACTTAGTTTACAAGAACAAATCACTTTGTTCTCAATGGTTATCATTTGCAAATTATTAATAAATGATCCACTGCTAATCCTCTGTAAAACCACGTGGTTACCCTGTGCCTTTTCATAGGCTTGTTAAATAAAGTGGCTCAAAGACAATAAACTACTTCACTGGGAATCAGAGAACTTGGGGGCCTCTCCCCACCCTGGGTTTGTACATCTCTCCTGGTACAGAGCATGGTCTGAAGCTGTTGAGAAGTGTGTCTGCTCAGACCAACACTGGTGCACCACCCAGTATCAGCCAACCTAAGCCAAGCCATGTCTCACATGAATTTTTACAGAACCTTGTCATTCCCTCCATTCCAGCCAAGCCTGCCTAGCACTGGGTTACAAAGGCCAGGTCTCAGTTTTATGTTATAAAGGAAATATGAGAAATAGCTCCAAAGTTAGCCTGGGGTATCTAAATAATACTCATATCTGTTTAATGTCTTAGACAGTTCCGAGAAAGGAAATTCTTGTCCTGAGGTCCCAGGAAATCTACTTATGACTTCGACATTCCAATTAGCAAGATTTTTATCCCCCCCCCCCAAGTTCCTGTCCTGAAAACAAAGGAAGCCAGGAAAAGTCCCAGCCACAGACAAATCTTGGAGACTTACAAATGGGAAGGAAAGAGAGCAGGGGGCAGTGGGTAGGCAGAGCCCCACTTGGCATCCTGGGAACAGTAACTCCCCATTTGCATCCTAATGAGGAGGCCCCCCCACTAAGGAGTATCTCGGCAATGGAGGAGAATCTCCTTCATCCTTAGAACAACAGAAGGAGCAAGTCAAGAACCCCTCGGCTTCAATCGCACTGTTGAAAGGGGGGCTCACTTGCAGTCATAATGTATATACATTATCACTTACATCCACTGCTTGGGTATAACTAATTCTGGCCTGGACCATCTCCGGAGTGTCTTTAATACTGGTAAACTTCAAAGCATCTGGATGCTGACGGTACTTCTTCTGTTGAGCAGAAAAAGATCAAAGCTGTGAATTTTGTGCTGCTCTTTCATGCCATTTGAAAGAGAAAATCATAGGTTGCTTGAGATTAGAGTGAATTTGTGAACATAATTATTGTGCGGCTTCCTCCATCTTTATATCCTAGGTACCTTCAGGTTAATATTTGTTTCAATTTAAGAATAGCTTTATGTCAATTAACATTAAAGTATTGTTGCCTGGTGCAAAGAAAACACCTCAAAATTAGATTACCCCAATAAAGTAACTAGAGGATACAGACTTAGGGCAAGGTTTTTTCCTATGGGCTTCAAATTCTGTCTTGCCACTGTTTACATAGCATAGTTTGGGTCTCTCAAGCAAGTAAAAACTTCATCACATTTGTCACTTGAAAATTTTAATTTTTCTCCACAAAAAAAGTATAGCAGGGATTATCACAGCCAAAATTCTTGTACTGCATTGTCATTGATCATAAACTATACAATAAATATAGAAACCATTGTATTTCAGAAGAGGCCAGAGAGAGAACACTATGGGTAAGTCTTGAATGCAGCCAACCCAGGTTTGTCCCCAGTGTCCCATGTGGTCTCTTGCTCCTGATCACCACAGGAGTCCCTCTCCCCAAAACAGAATCTATTGTATCTCAGATCCACAATCATTCCTTAAAATGTTACAAGAGTAAGAAAAAGTACTATTATTGAAAGGCATCTCCATATAGTTTGATAGAGACTGAAACAAGATACTAACAAAAACTTAAAATGCTGGTAGATCAAACTGCCCAATTTTGAAATAGTTTGAAAATTATGCATAATTCTAGCTTTAAAAAGTACATTTCAGGGAGACTAAATTGATTATTATCTTAATAAAATTATAATGGATATCTTTTCTCAAATCAAACAATTATTTTATAAATAACTTCCATGTCTGTTGGGTGGATTTTTTAGCAATTGGGTAGTCTTAAAAAAAGAGTTTAGTATTTAGCCAGAATTGACCCTTCACCTTTTCCAATAAAGATTTATTGGAACACAGCCATGTCTGCTCATTGACATATTACTTATGATTGTAGGTTATAGTCATGGAATTGAGTAACTTCAAGAGAAAACTATACCCACAAAGTAAAAAGCCAATACTATCTGATCCTTTGCAACAGTTTGCTGAGCCCTGCCTAAAGTAACAGGTGTGTGCATTTTGAGGGAGAGGGACACACACTAAGAGGTGCTCAAAAGTTATTCCTGGCTCTGCACTTAAGTAACATTCCCGTCAGGCTCATGGACCACATAGGATGCTGGGGATCAAACACAGGTCAGCTGCATGCAAGGTACATTCTCTACCCACTGTACTATCACTCTGGCTCCATATTTGTGCTTCTTTCAACAGTGCCTTTCAGCAGTGGACACTGAAATGAAACAGATGGAACAAGTTGCTGAAAGACCCTGAAGTTTAAGGAAAAAGGTATGAAGCAAAGACAAGTGAGAAAGGCAAATCTGTTGAGTAGATTTGTAAAAATGTCCCAACTGTGGTGGAGCAAAAGTTCTAGAATGATCTTTGGGTTGTCCAGCTCAGATGCAAGCAGCCATATTCCTGCAGTCTGAATTCTGGCCATAAAGTGTTGAGGATTAAAAAAAATACTGAAAAATAAATCCTTTTGAATTATTTGTTTGCTGAGGAGCAAATCCAGGGCCTCACATATAAAGCATGTGCTCTCCCACCGAGAGACATTCAGCCGCTGGCTCAGTCATTGAGAACCATGCTGGGTGCCACTGTCTTAAAAAAAAAAAAGAACAGGCTTTTTGGGAGGCAATACCACATTGGGGGCAGTGTTTGGGGGTAACTCTTGGCTCTACACTCAGGAATCACTTTAGTTGCTGCTCCTTGGGCCATATGGGATGCTGGACATGGACCCCAATCTGCCATGTACAAGACAAGCATCTTGCCCTCTGTGCTCTCTCTCCAGGCCCAGGTCTGGCTTTTTATGAACATTTATGTTTCTGCTAGGATGAAGTCACATAAATTGCAGTGGGGTTGAAGTAACTTCCCAACTTCTCAATGAGAGAGAGAGAGAGAGAGAGAGAGAGAGAGAGAGAGAGAGAGAAGAGAAAGATTGGAAAGAGGAGAAACAGAGGAAGGAGAGTGAGAGAGAGGAGCAAGAGAAAGGAACAAGACAAGAGAGAGGAAGGAGATTGAGAGGAGAGAGTGAGAAAGAGAAAAGTGAGGAGAAAGGGAGAGAGAGGAAGAGAGGAAAGAGGGAAAGAGAGGGAGAGAGGAGAGAAAGGAAAGAAAGGAGAGAAAGAAGAGATAGGGTGAAGAGAGGAGACAAACAGAGGAAAGAGTGAAAGAGAGGAGAAAGAGAAAGGAGGAACAAGAGAGGGGAAGGAGACTGAGAGAAGAGAATGAGAAAGAGGAAAATGAGGAGAAAGGGAGAGAGAGAGAGAGAGAGAGAGAGGGAGGGAGAGAGAGAGGGAGGGAGAGAGAGAGAGAGGGAGGGAGAGAGGGAGGGAGAGAGAGAGAGAGAGAGAGAGAGAGAGAGAGAGAGAGAGAGAGAGAGAGAGAGAGAGAGAGAGAGAGAGAGAGAGAGAGAGAGAGAGAGAGAGAGAGAGAGAGAGAGAGAGAGAGAGAGAGAGAGAGAGAACTGGATCACGTGCCGGCTGCCAGGTAGCTGTCCAAAGCCTGTTTACCCTGGGCGGGGAGAGAAGGCGGGGCAGAGCTCAAAGTTCCGCTAGGGCTGTCGGTGCATCTTTCATCAGGGCTCCTGCCTGACTTCATTAGAAAGGTAAGACAGTGGGTAGCAATTGAGCCCCATTTGATGGTCATTATTATTCATAATTTCATTTGTCACCCACTTTGTTTTCACCAGGGGCTCTGCGGGGCCCCTGCTGGCGTGTTTGGTATGTGCTTCTCCCCTAATTACCAGCGCTGGTCTCTGCTGGGAGGCTTTTCATGTGGCTTTGCCTTTTTCTTTGCCTTTCGAGTGGAAATTATTTTAATTTTATACAGAGATGCCGAATGCAGCCGGGCCTATTGCGGGCCGTGCGGAAAGCTCACCTCGCTAATGAGTTCTCCTGCCTTCTTCGCCTGCTCCACATTTAATGACCCGGTGGCGACCCAGCCCGTGCCTTTCATCCACTTCACATCTGCCCTGTACAGGTTCTGACAAAGGAGAGAGGGAAGAAAGACAGGCCATTGTCGCGCCACGTTTAGAGGGGCCATTAGCGGCTCCCCGGGGCAGCCCGCTGCCCGCTGAGTCAAATTAGATGCCTCTTTGTCTTATCCATTTCTGCACAGTCACAGGTAGCACCGGAACGTCAATGAATGTCCCCATTAATTGGGGGCGCCCTGCTGACGGTGGCTTGAGACCCCACCCGATGCCATGCCGTGGAGGGTGCAGCGGGAATGTTGAAATCCACCTTATCCCTCATTACGGGACTCAGGCGCACTGGGAAAGAGGCGCATCCTCATTGTCTGCTGCCCTCCCGGCTCAGCTCCTTGTTTAAAATAACAGGCAGGGGAGAGGGAAATGAGAACTCGGCCCACCACCCCCCAGCCCAGGGGGGCAGCTATTCAATGGAATGGCACAAGGCATTGAAGGGGGGGCTCCCACAACAAATTCCTTCCTCCCCACTGGCCCCCAGCAGTGCTCTGCAGGGTTTGGCCAAGGGGACTTCTCATTACTTGTTACTGAACCATGGGTTTAAAGCAGGCCCAGGAGGGAGCAAAGTCCTATCTCTTTAGAATAACTCTCCCTGGAGGGGTGTTTGGGTCTTCTGATCCCACCCTGTGGGAATGCTCCTGGTCCTTGGGCCTGCCTTTCAGGTCACCTGCCCTATGTACACAAGACACAACAGAAGAAACCAGAACAACAACAAAAAACCTTGGAGAGTCCCAGGGGTAAGGGGAGGGGGCAAGCAATTTGGAGACCTTTTATTCTAAAGATGAGGGGACTCTAGGTGGGGAAAGGAGAGGGAATGCCAGCACAGGACCAGCCTGAGTTATACAAGTCATAGATCTGTACTGTGTTCCCTGGGCGAGCAAAAGAAATCTATGTAGGCACAACATCCAAAAAGGACAAAGAGGCTTTAAGATTTTCTGTGGGTATAGAATTTCCAACATGCGGATTGCAGCAAGGTGCAATAGCTACATTTCCTCCAAGGAAGCCTGAAATCAGTGTCCCTTAAGTGTAAACAATCTAGGGAAGGGGCCCACTGAGGGAGCCCCAGTACTGATCTTTACACACTCAGGCACACACATCACTTACATCGCTCTGCAGACCATACGCCTTCTTGGCCCACTCCAGCTTCAGGTCTGTAGGCAGAGCTGTGAAGTGGTGTGGCACGGTCTTGTAGCCCACATCTGTGGCTAGATGCTGAGCTCTGCGTGCATGCACCAGGTGGGCCATGTCCAGGGAAACGTGGCACTGGGACTTCACATCCTCGAATCCCTTCTTGTACTCCAGTTCACTTTGCAGCTTGGACATTTGGAGAGAGTGGCTCATCTGCGCATCCCCTAGGGCACCCTGTGCACCAATGAGCTTCCCTCTGGATCTCTCATAATCCTCCTTGTACTTCACCTAAAAAAGAACAGTCCAGGGGGACTTTAGTGCCTCCTAAAGGAATCGTTCCACTTCAAACCACAGGCCAGAGGGCTCAAGCAAAGTCAATCAACAGAATTTTATTAGATATAGTATAATTAAAAGGTCTCTTCCTCTACTGGTAAGTTTTCCTTCATCAAATACTGACATAAAACATTACCTCTTGTTACTTCCCTTTTGACCTCAGCTGCCAGAAAGCTAAAGAAAATGTCTGGCTTTGAAATAATCTACTTCCAACTTCCTAGTGAAATCCTATATTTCTTAAAAGTCTTCTGGGTTTTCATGAAAAATAATGTCTTTTTAGGGGGATCCGGAGAGATAGCATGGAGATAAGGTGTTTGCCTTGCATTCAGAAGGGTGATGGTTCGAATCCCAACATTCCATGTGGTCCCCTGAGCCTGCCAGGAACAATTTCTAAGCATAGAGCCAGGAGTAATCCCTGAGTGCTACCAGGTGTGATCCAAAAAACAAAGCAAAAACAAAAACAAAAAAAGTTTCTTTTTAAAGTAATAATAATAAATAACAATAATTTCTTTTTAAAAGTAAGCCTGTCATAAAAAGTACAGCATCTAAAATACTCCTTTCTATTTGAGAAAAGGGTTCAAAATGAAGAATGTATAGTGTACATATGAACAAATATTTAGGAATATGGGAACTTAAGAGAGCCTTTGACCCAAGAATGCATATGCGTACACACGGCCTAGTCTAAAGAGGATAAAAGAAAAGAGTAAACAGAACATGTCACAGTACCAGCAGAATGCCACTAGATCATTATTTTCAACACTACCAGCTCTGTGCTGTCGGGAGATCTGGGCTTCCCTTCATCTCTGGCAAAACCAACAGCAGTAGCAATATTTGCCACTATCACTCATTAATATCTGCTGCCATTTATTGGTCAGCAATATCTGCTACCATTTGTCTCTCACCAATATCTCCACCCCGTGGTCCTCACTTGGGCTCTGCAGAATTCACAGCCCTCATGTGAACTGTCTGTACAATGATGCTGATGAGATCAGGAGCTCACATCAATCAGGAGCCAGGGTGTCCCCAAGCCTCAGTCAGTTCAGCTCATATATAGATTTGCCTCTCTGTATTCTGTACATTCTTGTATTTCTTGTATTATATAATCATTTTCTTTGCATATGCCCTATATTATGTATGTTTATGCATTGTGTGTCTATTATGTGTCATGTGTATTGAATTAGTTAAAAGAGCCATTCTTAGTAAAGGACACAAATTCTTTCTTGGGCCTCCAAAAGAATGCCTGTAACTGTGGAACACTTTCTGCCCATCCCCTCATACCATTTCCTCATAACCAATTTTGTCATTGACAACTTGTCAACAAGTTAACTGAGATCCAGGAAAGCTAAGGCCTTAGCCCCAGCCCCATGCTACCTGGTGAGGGGGCTAGAATTTTTATCCAATTGATCAGATGCTGATGCTGGGGCCTACACAATAACCAAGAACCAGTTCCTTCACTTAGAAAACCAGGAGCACCTTTAGGAATGGTCCTTCTATACAATAGGTGGTATCAGTGTTCACTCACTCACCTCACTGGCCAAGTCCCGCTTGGCTTTGGCAGCCAGGAAGGCCAAAGAGTCAAGGCTCAGCTCAAACCCTTTGGCTTTCTGGTTCTCCCAGCTGCTCTTGTACAGCTTCTATGGGGTCAGGCAAAAACAGAGTAGTCACACATAAGAAGGCCCCCAGACAATCCGAGCCACATTTGAGAAACACCCCAAACTCTGTCAGGGCCATACATGAGAAGCCCCCCAGATTCTATCAGAGTCTGAGCCCTGCCACCTGAACAAAATTGTCCTTCTTGTTCTGCCTCTAGGCCTCTTCAAACAAGCAGGAATTAGATACCATCACACTGGCTACACCCATCATCCTAGCAAATGTTCCCCACTCATTCCTTCCTTCCTCCCTGCCCTGTCTCCATTACCACTCCACACTCAAAGTTCTATCTATGAAAGACACCCCTCTATTTATGTGAGGGGCAGGCTAGCCTCTGGTGCTCTTTCTACCCCTTCCTTCAACTCACTTCTCAGATGGAGACTGCAAAGACCCAGGAGAGGAGGGGGAAACTCAAAAACATCTCCTTGAAGGACAGAGGGGGAAGGCCAGGTTCATGAAGACCTATGAGTCTCAGTCTAGAGAAACCAGACATACATAACAGCTTGATGAAACTTAACCTGCCAAACAGGGAGGAATGAGGATCCCCTTTATACTGCTGGGGAAATGCTGCTAAAACTGCACCCCTGGCAGAGACAGATCAAGATCCAAGGCAGGCAGGTGAGAGCTCTCAAAATCCCCTCCATCATCCCCTTACACTGTTTTTACCCCAACCCCAGAGTCATCACTGCTATCAGCCCTGCCACTGGTCAGCTACCAAGTGCCCACCAGCTCATCTCTGAAAGAGTACCCTGCCCACAGCTCTCTATTGGAAACATGCACATCCTAATGTGCTGTCCAGACATCATGATCATGGTGAATGCTGCTGGGTGTGCTGAGCCAGTCTTTCCCTGGTGTTTCGGATCCCCCCCCAGACTCCTCCCCTGTACTTTACCTCGCTGAGGTTGGCAGCATTGGCACGGGCCCGCAAAAACACTGGCTCGTCTTTGCTGATACTGTACTGATGGACAGACTGCTCATTCTCTGCTCGGTAGGCCACCTGTGGGTGAAAGTTCCAAGTCAGGACAGAGCCCTTCTTTCCTTTACAGAACCCAAAGGACTAGTCTCAGGCAAGTCAAGAGTTGAGAAGGCTGAAGGTAGCCAGGTCAGAATGTGGCAAGGAAGAACCAACAGGGAGATGCTGGGAAAAGTTGGAAACAAAGCTGAAACCCTGCCAAGGTTTCTGGCCTTACCTCTCCCCTTGACTGGCATCAGCCTTTTCTGGCTGCTCCCCTCTACACTGTCAACAGGCACAAAAATATCGAACACCAGAGGGCTCAGAGGAGCACAAATGTCCCCATGGGACAAAGAAGCACAGGGCTGAAAGGTGACTCAAAGGCCAGAGAATATGCTTTGCAGGCAGATTCAATCCTTCACAGTCCACCAGGTAACCCCTTCAAAGACAGGCACATACACTGCCTGCAGCATCTCGTCAGCCCTTGATGAATCCTAGCGCATTCACATATACTGACATCTAGAAAAGTGGGTCCAGAAAAGATAGCAGGTGTTGGGCATCATGTCTGTGGAAAGCTTCCTTCTCCGGTCCCCCAAACCCCTCTCTAGACCCCAGGCTGGGCTCCAAACACTGGCTTAACACTGGCTATCAGTCCTGGGGATAGGACCTTCTCTGCTGGGTGGGCCCAGGCACTTAGAAAAAAAAGCTCAGAAAGTTCCAGCCACTGTCTCTGTTAGACATGGAGATGTGAAAAATGTGATGGCATGGCCAGGAGCTGCCTCACATGTGTGTGTCTGCGAGGCAGCAAATGCACAGACCCCCAAGCAAGAATGTCCCTGCTTGAAGACAATCTTCCAGTGGCTCCAGAATTCTGGAGTGACACCATCCTAGCCCTAATGAATGTTAGAAGGAGAAAGAAGGAATGAGACCATGCTGATGGAAGATATTGGTTGTCATCTGGTCCTTAGAACCAGGGGTAGATGAGTAGGGGAGTATAAAGAGACCCTGAAAGCACTGGAAACCTGAAAAAGGCTGCGCTCAATCCAGCTGATTCCTGAATGGTGTCCAAACACCACCTGCAGCTGCCCATCAACCTCTTCTCACCTTGAACCTGTGGCCAGTGGGGATGGGGTGGTTCTGCACTCACCCCACTTTGCAGCTCCTGACTCCTCTTGGCATGCTCCATCTGGGAGCTGTCCGTCACACTGCTGAACTTCAGCTCATCCACCTTCTGCCTGTAGTTTTTCTGTTTCCAAAGAGAAGGGCCCAGAGAATTAACATTTACTGATCCCCACGGCATGACCCCCGCAAAAAAAACCTTCTTTTTGTGAGTCCAGTAGTTCTTACTGAGAATATTCCAACCAGTCTTGTAGATTAAACCAGACCACATGTACAAGACAGCTGGACTGGTAGGTTTGTTTCCACTATAAGAGTTATGATCTCCCCATTTCCTTAACCCAATGTGTCTAGGAGTATAAGGTGAAGGGGGGCATGCACCTACAATACAGTTGGAGCATGCACCAGGGCCCTAATCTCCCTCCCACCTCTATTTTTGTGACCCTGGACTCAGCCCTCCTCCCCATCTCTGAGGATAGGGAGACCAGCAAAGATGTCCTCCATGCAGGTATTCAAGAGTTTCTATGAGCATATAGGCAAGTGTCCTTGCCTATCCCTGTTACTAGGTTTGTTGTCAGAACCAAGGAGGATGCATATCTGCTCTACTGAAGGGACACATGTGGAAGGTAGAATGTCCATCATGGAGTTTTGGGTTTCAAGTCACCAAGGTCCTGAAACTCTCTGTCCCCCTTTCACAGCCCCAAAGGAATGGGCACAATTGTGAATGTGCCAGTTCTGTCCCTCTGCAGGAGTTCTGTGCTTCCCTGGGGGAGGGCCACTGGCTTTTCTATCAAGTCGCCAGAGCTAATGGGAAGGTGGGAGCTGAGAACAGAATGATGCACATGTCTGGAAAAATAAAAAATGATCCTCTCAAGCTATCAGTCAGAGGGTCTAGATACCATCTGAACCCCCAAATAAGGGTTAGAATAATAAATATATTGTCTCCTTAGACAATAGTCCCAAGAGATTTGTCCTTTACTAGTTTAAGCAAATTGAATATTAAAACTCTCTTGCTTTGGGGGGGGGATTGAGTCACACCCAGAGGTGCTAAGGGGTTACTCCTGGCTCTTCTCAGGAATAATTTCTGGCAAGTTCAGGGGACTATATGGCAATACCAGGTATCAAACCCAAGTCATCCATGTGCAAGGCAAATACCCTACCCACTGTACTATCTCTCCAGGCCCTGAATATTGAAATTCTTATAGTCCATAATAGAGGATGCTGAGAAGTATTCTATAATTGCGAATTCCTGGTCACTCCACATTTCAAATAAGTCCATTCAAAGTGATTATTGGGGAACCAAGAAATCCAATCTCTGAAGAACTCAGCAAGATTAGAAAGAAGACAAAGGCTTGGAGCCCTCCAGGAACTAACGTCCCAGAAGGAGCATTCCTAAGACCAGATGATCTCCTCACTGTACCTAAAACAATGCAGACAAATTTGCTCCACCTACATTTTAGTTGCTCTCAAAAAGTTAAGCAATCGAACCCTAAGGGTTGCTCCCTACCCATGCATTGTTTTTATTTATCATCCTACTTTTCATGCCTATGTCCCAGAAAGATAGTGCATGAAAAAAATAATAAACTTTAAGTGTGCTTTTGGGGTGCCATATTGCTTACTGGTCCAGAACTGGGACATTGAATCGAACATGAGAGAGAGCTTCCAGCTCTGAACTTACTTGAACCATAATTTGGTCTCATTTTTCTCCTATCTGACAAATAGGCCGAGAACATTGTCTACTCACATGGGACTGATGAAGCAATCTGTACATCATCCCCTCTAAAGAGGCCCAGGAAGGAGAGCAATGGTGACATAATTCCATCCTGCACTCCTCAGTAGGTGGCAGGTGGTACTCTTATCATCTGCATAAGCTATGCCAACTTGGCCTTCCTGGCCCCAATACAAGACTCCCCTTTGAAGAACCCAACAGAGCTCCTAAATAATTCCATTGCCTGTAAGATGTCCTTCAGCTGTCCCCCTCTGCCTCCTGACAGATATTTATGTGGCACAAAGCAAAGCACAGGCTCAGACACAGCCACAAGCATCTTCCAGGGGACCCTCCTCCACTTCCTCATTTGTGTGTGAGAAAGAGGACCAGGAGAGCTGAGCAACTTACCTGGGATCTGCCGTGAATCTAAGGCATAGGAGTAATGAGAAAGCTGAAATGCAAATACCAGACTGATTCTTAAAGAATCATTCCCTAACTCAACACATATACATGTACATGTGTGTGCACACATATACACACATAACTGTGATTTTGAAGAAGTTAGTCACCAGCACACTACACATACACACATGAATTTTTGTAATTCTGAGTCAGTCACCCAATACACCATACATACATACATTCACACACAAACTTCCCAAGTAATAGACTTGCTGACTAGATTGCAGCTCTTCTGAATAATTCTTTGAATATGACATAAAGGAAATGAACAGGCTTCCTATAAACATCTCTCTGGGAGATTTTAGGGTCTGGAAAGATCCCTTAGGAATGTCTACCTTTTGCTACAGAATGAACACACAAACACACAGTCATCTGAATTGCTCTCAAGAGTAGCCTGGGGTTAGGGAAGGAGTGATTAGAGGACAAGAACACTCTTGGCAGGACTTAGGAGCGGAGAACTATTAGAATCCAGAACTCTAGGTTCAGGTTACCTCGCTGACCAGCTGTCCAGCCTTCTTGGCCTGTTCCAAATTGAGGCTGCCCTCTGTCAGCCACCCAACACCTCTCATCCATGCCAGGTCTGCCTTGTACTGCAGCTGCAAGAGAGAAAGACCAGACTTTCATCAGACATCTCAGCACAGAGTGAGCAATGGAGAAAGGAGAGTTAGCATTTTTAGCATTTGTCTAATCAAATTTGTTTTTCTAAGAGATCTTGCTGCTCCCTACTCTTATAGAGTCAGGCAAATGCTGCTTGATGGTGAAGCCACAGAGCTCATGCTATAGTGTATCTTAGCACTAAAATACCCCAAATTGGAACATCTTACCAAAAAGAGGCTTTCTCAAACTATTTGACCTCAGAATTTTTGTCCACCAAATTCCAGAATTTCCAAGACTGACCTACTATTTTCAATGATTTCCTTCTGTACTGTTTGTTACTATCATATCTTGACTTTAACTTGGTGGGTGCTTCAGGCTTCCACTATCTTGTCTCTACCTCTTTCTATGACTAGATCAGTTTAGTCAAAACTGTCCTCCTATCTGAAGCTGTTACATCTCCAGAAATTCTTCCCAATCCTCTAGATTCTACAACTCACTCATGTGTGGATTCAAAGATTCTCCAAAAGTGTCACCATTCAACTGCAAGCGCAATATAGGGAAAATGGCACCACACCAGGGCTCACCTCACTCTGGAGTCCGGAGGCTTTCTTGGCCCACTGAGTCTTCATATCTTCGGGCAGCACAGTGTATTCATGCAGTTTTTCCCGGTATTCCAGGTCACTGGCCAGAGCCTGAGCCTTCTTTGCATGTCTGATGTTTACCATGTCCATGGGCAAGTGAAAATGGGTCTTACTCTCTTCAAAGCCTTTCTTGTACTCAACCTTAAAAGTAGCAAAACACTTTTACTGAAAGGTCCATGCATATTACTAGAGAGATACAGAGAGAATAAAAGTGTCTGCCATAGTGACAGGATTGGAGGACATAGGAGGGTAACTAGGGACATTGGTAGCATATACTGTACACTGGTGAAGAGAAGGGGATTGGAACATTGTATGACTAAAATTGATCTTTTAAAAAGTACCAAAATAAAGACCACTACATAAAATCTGCCTTTGCTAGAGTAATAAGAAAACAGAAGAAAGAATTAAAAACTTCTTATAACTCCTAAAAATAATTTATGTTCTCTGGGCAATGCCATTAATCTGGCAAAAAGGTATAGTCATGTCTTGGCTCTGGAAGGTGGTGGTATGGGAGAGCTATGGTTCCACACTACTTTGTTTCTGAAAGGAATTCTCCTACCAATTCTAAATCTTTTTTTATCTATCTGCTTCAAGAGGAAAAACCTTTCAGGTTTCTAACAGGCAAAGCAACCATGCATAGACTTCAGAACTCAACAAGTTCAAGTTCAAATCGCATGTGCCCTTTGCCTCTTTGAATGATCTCTAGAGTACCATGTCCTTTCTCTTTAGGGCTTATTTTCCTTGACAGATTATTGTGGCAAAGTTAATGCAGCGGTAGCTGAAACTGGTCTAATGCTGAGACCAGCATAACACAAACATTTATCTGTGTTGGCAATAAGGATGGAAACTCTCTCTGCTGACAGTAATGGTGGCAATTAGGATGGTGCTGAGACTGATAATGATACTTGGTGGTGATGACAGTGATGCGGATGGTGGTAAATAATGATGATGGCCAGGACCAGATTTATAATACAGTGAATAGAATATCTGCCTACCCAGCAACTTGACTGACCTGTGTTTGATCTCCAGAATACAATATAGTACCCCAAGCACCACCAGGAACAGTTCCTGAGTATAGTAGAGTCAGGAGTCATCTCTAAGCATCACCATGTGTGACACAAAATAAAACAGCAAAGAATAGTGGTGATAGTGATGAGGATGACTAATGATGGTGATGCATTATGGTAGGTGTCGTGGTGATGATAATTAGGATAATCATGATGACAGTAATTAGTGATGGTGGTGACAATAGCGATAGTTAATGATGGTGAGAGTAGTTATGGTAATAGTGATAATGGTGAATATTGATAGTCTTGCTAATGGTAGTAGTGATAATGATGATGGTAAATCAATGATGGTGATAGTGATAAAGGTTATAATTGGTGATGGTGGTGATGACAAAATACAATGATGTGAAAGGTATTATACTATAGAAGAAACAGTACAGGGCCAGTAAATCCAAATCCTATGTTCTGATTCTCTACTCTTCCACCATCACCACCGACTACTAGATGACTTCTTTGTCCAAGAGGATGGAGGGATAGTGTAGTGGGTATAGCACTTGCTTTGCATACAGCCAACCTAGATTTGGTCCCCAAAGCCATATGGTTAACAGCCCCACCAGGAGAAGCCCCTGAGTATAGACATGGCCTTCTCTCAGCAAAGAAATAATAATCTTGGTTCTGATTTCTCCAACTGCAAGTATGAAATGTCATTTTATTCTTTGTCTAAACTGAGTTCAATGCTCATTGTCTCTGGATGACTCATGACTTAGCACTTCATGAGGCTTGCTCTATATTCAAAGTAAGCCATGGTTCTTAATGATTTCTCCATAGTTTTATAGGCTGCATGACTGGAAAACAAAAAGCTGCTGTTAACACTGCAGTCATGTGACTGTACAGCAAAGCCTGAAGGCCATGACTCCTTTCTGCCTGTTAGGCACTGTAGGGAAGGCCATTAACTGCCAAATCTGTCCCTTCCAGTAGGACTCTAGTCTACAGTCTTTTAGTAATCTCTAGACAAAGGGTAATCTCTAGACATTAAGAGATTACATTAAGGCACGTATGTAAGTTTCAGAATTTTAAGTGGTTAGAATGTAGATAGATAGATAGATAGATAGATAGATAGATAGATAGATAGATAGATAGATAGATAGATAGATAGATAGATATACCAGTTATTTGCTAAGTATGTTTTCTCTTTGGGGCGGGGGCTGAGAGAGGGGTGCTAGTTTCCTAAGCAGTGCTCAGAAGATCCAAGAACTATTCCCAGCAATTTGACAATTCTTGGCCAACCAGACCTTATCTTTCAAAATTCTGGGTTTATCCAAGTGATACAGCACTGTTCTGTTGCCACCATGCTGGGCATCTTTAGAGCTACACCTTGCAGGGATAGGGGGCAAAGGAATATGCATCCAACTCAGAATCCAATTCAGGGGGCAAAAGAATATGCATACAACTCAGAATCCAATTCAGGGTGCAAGCAATCTATCTCTAACCTGAGCTCTGGCCCCTTGTTCACTAGTTTGAATATCAAGTGAATTGGAGCCTAAGGATTCATCTAGGACATCACCCAGATAAATAAGATGCTTACTGTCAGCAATAGCACATTGGTTAGGGTATTTGCCTTGCGTGTGGCTAACCTGGGATTGACACAGGTTCAATCCCCAGCATACCATATAGTCCCCCAAGCCTGCCAGAAGTTATTTCTGAGCACGGAGCCTAGGAGTAACCCCTGAGCACTGCCAGCTGTGACCCAAAATGAAAAAAATTTAGGATGGAGTGGAGCTGCAGCACAGTGGGTACAGCTCTTGCCTTGCAAGTGGCTGACCTAAGTTCCATCACCAGCATCCCATATGGTCCCCCAAACTGCCAGGAATGATTTCTGAGCACAGAGCCAGGTGTGACCCCTGAGTGCAGCTGGGTATGGCCCAAAATCAAAAACAAAAAGACAAAAAAAAAAAAAGGAAAAAAAGATGCTGATTGTCAAACTCTATAAGAAGACCTAAGCTCCATTACGAAGGAACCAATTATAGACTGTTCCTTCTTATACCCTATGCCTTGCAAAGTATCCTGAGCACAGTCTTGGCTGGGTAAAATCCCATCGAATAAACCAAGGTAGCCAGACATCTTTGTACCATGATCAGAAGATTCCGGTCACCCTTAGGGAAAACACTTCACATCTACTCTCAAAGAACAGGATGCTTTGGTGAGTAAAGAAAGTGAGCAAACAGCTCAGGTAAACTCCGAAAGCAGCTGTCAGCAGAAGTCAATACAAAGGTAGCTGTCTGGGTGGAAGCAGGCCCTGAAACAACTTCTAAAGCCACACAACACTCCAGAAAGGGTGGGAAGGAATGGAGTTTACCTCGCTGCTCATCTTGGCAACCTGCAGGGAGTGCAGAAGCTTCGAGTCTGGAGTTCCCACGACTTTGCCTTTTGTTTTCTCATACTCTTCTTTGTACTTAATCTTGAGAGAAGGAAGAAAGTCTGCCATGAGTGAAAGCAGCTTGGCACCTAAGGGGCTCTGGTTTTAACAAGAGTGAGGGGAACAATTCTGGGGGAAAAATAAGTAACACCTCCCAGCTTGTGCAAACCCAGAAAAAGATGAAAGTCCTGCCCTGTTTACAGTGTTTGCTGCCATTATTTTTATTTATTTATTTATTTTGGCGGGCCCATGACGTTTGATTGGAAGACTTAGAAGGCATTTCTGAGCTAATGAGAGGAAACCTACATTGCTAGCAAGCTCTCCCGAGGCCTTGGCAGCCAGCAGAGACATAGCATCCAGTTTCAGTTCAAATCCTCTTCCCTTCGTCTTCTCCCAGCCTTCTTTGTACTTAACCTGACAAACAGAAGCACAGGTGAGTAGGAGTTGAGAGATTTATCTCTGCCAAAAGTTAAAGAGAAATAAATGTACAAACAAGCAAAACAGAAGTGTTCCTCTTCACAGCTTTACAAACCAGAATCTTGGCTGAAAAGGCCCCCAATGACCATAGCACTGATGAATAAGGATCATGGACTCCTTGGGACAGTGGTGTGGAGACAGGATCCACAGAAGATTCAGATGGCCCAGAAGATCATGGGGTTTTGAGCAACTGGCAAACTATTTAGGTTGTAGTGGGCCACTACAAGATGATCATCTTCTCTCCCTCTCTCTCTATAACTCACTCTCTTTTCTTTCTCTCTCTCTCTCTCTCTCTCTCTCTCTCTCTCTCTCTCTCTCTCCCCCTTCTCTCTCCATCTCTTTCTTCTATCTCTTTTTTTCTCTTTCAGGATGGTTGTGACAATATATTGGCTTGCCTATAAATGGACCATAAACTGGTCCAGTATCACACAGAAATCAGGTACCACATTACCATGTGAATAATCTATTGCTTTGTGTCCTTTTCCTAAATTCCTGTCTACTCATCAACGAATATTCACATAGGGAAAACTCAGAGACAGGAAAGAGTTTATGTAGCTTGTATGAGTTAAAAATAACATTTCCACAGTCATGCCAAGTCAGCTCATGTTCCAGCTCCATAAACTCATTTTTTTCTCTGAAGAGATGCAAACCAATGCGTGAAAATTTATGGGTTCTATATAAAATAAGTAAATAAATTTATTCTTACATCGTTCTTGCACCTGATAACTCTCTTGTTCCTCAGGAGCTGTGTATGTTTGCATGTGTGTGTGTAAAGGCAATGAGAATTAAATGGTGGGGGGGGGCTAGCAAAAAGAGAAATAATACAACAAGTAGGGCACTTCCCTTGCACATAGCCGACCCAGTTTCAATCCCCAACACTCCATATAGATCCTGAGACCGACCAAGAGTAATCCTTGAGCAAGAACCAAGAATAAGCCCTGAGCTGGTTGTCACATGCCTCCCTCAAAAAAAAAGGTGTGAAATGGCTAATGTCCCAGTGAATGCTCCTGTATCACAGACAGCCATGACAATGCTTTCACACCTTTGATAAAATCCATTTGTTGGTGAACTTACTTTTTTGGTTTTGCCTCAATGCAATCCCCGCCTCACTCTCCCCATCTCCTGACTTACCTCACTGTAGAGCTCAGCATTGGTTCTGGCCTTCACTAGCTGAGGCACATCCTGTGGCAATGTGTAATTCAACTTATTTCTCTCATAGTCAGCACGGTAGTTCACCTGTTAAATTTAAAAAGAAGTTCAGAGATCCAGAGCAATAGTACAGTGGGTAAGGTTCTTGCCTTGCATGTGGCCAACCCACTTTCAATCCTCTGCATCCCATAAGGTCCCCAGAGCACTGTCAGGAGTGATTCCTGAGTGCAGAGCCAGGAATAACCCTGAGCATCAGTGGTGTGGCCCAAAAATAGAATAAAGAAAAAATAATTTTAAAAAATGCCCATAGAGGGTTAAGGTGCAAGGTTTTCAAAAAGACCAAAGAGAACTTTGAAGAGAATACATTTCTCTTTCCCCCTCCAATGCTGTTAATTGGGAGGAAATTTCTGAAAAGGGGCCTTTAGCAAAGGAAGCTTGCGATTATATGAGTGTTCTAAGTGAACAGATTAAAGATGTCAAACGAAAAGTAAAATGATGCAAATGTATCCTCAAAGGAAGAGCTGTGGGACAGTTCCTTATAGATGCCTCACCAACCCGCCTTTGAATCAACGGAGGAAATTTCTCTCTAATTTGTGACTGTGGTAAACAAGGTGCCCAGCACTAGAGAGATCCTCAGAGAGTAATAACCAAACTCCTGCCTATAGGGCACAAGAGGCCTCTTCCATGACCACAAAGAGCCAGCCAGACAGTTGGTGTGAGATTCCCACAGAAGATACAGCCTCTCCTCACATACCATCTCAGCTCTAAATCGAGCCAGAACCTGACAGAGCCTAGCACAGCTGCTCTGTCCTATGGCATTCGTTAGACAAGGGACATGAGATTCTTCAGTAACAGAGTCTAGGACTACTTGGTAAACAGGATAAAGCACCCATTTGCTCCACAAACAATTTGTGAGAAAAGGAGAGATCTAGGGGAACTCTCAGAATGTTAAAAGACACCTTAGTCACAAAGCGTGAACCTTGGGTTCTAAGTCAAGCAAGCTATAAATGAAGTTACATCATTTGAGAGATGTGAACACTGACTGCTACTTGGATATTGATATTTCAGGACAGAGAGATAATATATGAGGTAAAGCATTTACCATGGAAGCATCCAATTCTTGTTCAATCCCTGGCACTGCAGATGGTCCTCCACCAGGAGTGCTGTCTGAGCAGAGCCAGGAATAAACTCAGCACTATTGGGTATGGCTCTCAAAAAACCCAAACAAATACTTACTGTGTTTTATGTGATATGATAAAATGAAGTTAAATAAGTTGTTTTAGATTACCTCAAGACTCAGGCTATACTATCTCTAGATTACATTATAGCATAATGGTATTTTCTCTATTGAGAGGCCATAATTGGTGATACTCAGGGGATAGTCCTGGTTTCGCACTCAGGAATCACTCCTGGAAATGCTCAGAGGACCATATGAGATTCCAAGGATTAAACCTGGGTCAGCTGCATGTAAGGCAAGCACTCTTCCCACTGTTCTATCTCTTCAGCTCCATTAAATTAGCTCTAAAATAATATGGATCAGTGGGAAATGGATAAGGAGACACATGAAGCCAGATTGGCTGTGAACTTAGACCCTCTAAGCTAGGAGATGGGTCTGAGGAATCTTTGTTATACTGTTCTAAGCTGGGTGATGAATGTGGGGTCTTCGTTGTTGTTGTGCCTACTTTCAACTGTATCCAAAGGGGCAGGATCATTTCAAAGGTGCTAGCCACACCCCAGTGGAAGGGAGGTACTTGGGGAACCAGCTATCCAGAAGTTGCAGAGCTATCCAGGTCCCCGGGGATATCTGGGCAGGGGCAGGCCACTTACATGACTCAGCTGCTGGGCATTAATTTTGGCTTGAAGGATCTGTGGTGTGTTTGTCACAGAGCTGAACTTGAGCTTGTCAATGCTTTGCCTGTAGTTGGCCTGGGGACAGAGGTGCAGGAACATGTCACTTGCTCTACACTTGGACTAGCTCTCCTCCTCCCACCACACCAAACAGTCACAATTCTCAAAAAAGAATGTGATTACAATGAGAGACTCACAGATACCCAGCAAAGAGAGGGCAGAGGAACAGACCCAGGGAACATTGAGCAAGCATCAGGGAGGTTCCAGTGCCCCCTGGTCTCCAGAATGGGAGCTTTTAAATCACAGTGACAACAGCTCTCTACTGTGCCTGAAGGGGGCCTAAAACACTGACCATACCAAGAGTTGGCCAGGTCATAGCATGGTGGACACTTGGGCAGAGGTGTAGGCTGGCATGCTGTGGGGGGGGCAGGGAGTGGTATGGCATTTGGATGCAGACACACTATTAATATCCCAACTTCTGGAAATCCCTGGAATATCCCAGATCCTGGTAATGTTCCCCAGGAAAAGCAAGTCCTTTGTAATAAAACAAGTTGTGGTCCAATACCTATTGTGCTTTTTCTACATGTGTTTCATACTTGAAAGGAAGAGGGTTTGGGGTTTGGAAGGGTTAGGCTTTGGTTTGAGGGCTGGAATTCAAACCCATGTGTCTGCCATAGGGCTCTCAGCTGACACACTACACTTCTGTTTGCCAAAGTCACTGTGCTCGGAAATGCTGTGATTTGAAAGATGTGCTAGGTGTTTCCCATCATCAGAACCAACATTGTTTAGTATTCCTGGAACAAACCAATGAGTTATAAATGAACTTGGAGAACAGGCTCTAGAAGTGTTCTGATGATATGATAGGCCACAGAAAATTTTGTTTAATTTGAAGATAAATAGCAACACTGCTTTGTGTTTTTTATTTAATAATTCCAGGAGAACAGATTTAACACATTTGGATCTTTGGTTGTAGGATGTGTTGGGAAAATTAGAAAAATACAACACAACGTTTTTCAATGTCAACTACTAATGAGGTCAGAGTATAGTAGCATTCTAATGCATTAATTCAGAAGGAAAATTATGATCTCAGAAACATCTCCTATAATTTCAAACTATGTAAGATAAAACTGCCCTATCCTCTCAATTTAGTACCATTTTACTTGCTCATTCCTAATTCACAAACTTAAAAGTCAAAATCAAAAACTCTCTTCACTGTTAAAGAACAATTAACTATGCCCAGCAGTATATACCTAGTCACCCCAATTTTAAGAAATGAAATAAATTCCATATTATTTTCAAGAGTAAACTAGATATGTCCTCCCAACCCTGAAGAATCTGCTGCCAATCATGTTTATGTATTTTATCATGGAATAATTTCACCTTTCTCAATCCCTTCCATGTCCCACAGGTTTGTTATAGCTTTCTTAATTTCTCTCACACACACTCCTATCTTGCTACCCAAGAATTGACAAGTAATAAAACAGAAAGGACTGGGCAGGAGAGATAGCACAGCGGTAGAGCGTTTGCCTTGCATGCAGACTATCCAGGATGGATATCCCGGCATCCCATATGGTTTCCCGTGCCTGCCAGGAGCGATTTCTGAGCATAAAGCCTGGAGCACTTCGGGTGTAACCCAACCTCCCCCCCAAAAAAAACAAAACAAACAAACAAACAAAAACAGAAAGAGCTATTGGAGGACTTACATCTTTTAAAGGTACCAGCTTCACTGTTGTTTGGTAGGAAGGAGTAAGAGTGGCTGGGTAGTTATAGTCAACAATATCATGTTTATAATCAGCCTTGTAGGCAATCTAAAATGTAAAGAAAGGACCAAGAAAAATTGGTTCCCACTTTTTTTTACCTTGTTTGAGCATCATAGAAAATAAGTTAAAAGTAACTAGAAACAAAATTAATTCAATTTAATCACCTCAAAGGGAAATGAAAAAGTTAACACTTTTGTCTTTAATTAAGTTAAACACTTCCCCTGAATTAAAGCAAAATTTCCCTCTATAGCATATTTATTAATTATGGACCCCATGTAGATTTTATTAAAAAGAAGCACTGCACACCATGAAGCATTTGCATATAATGTCAGAATTGCTTGGCTAACTCTAAGAAAATAAATAAGTAGAAAATCTTCAGAATATTTATACTTTTCCCCCCAAAGGTCAAATTTAACATTATAAAGTTGAGGATATTTGGCATTTGTATGTGTTTATTTTACATGTCCTTTACCTCCAAGATTTACACCTTGGCATTTGCAAATCTATAAACACAACTAGCAAAGTTAAAGAGATGAATAGTTTATACGTGACAGGAAAGCTGAGAACCTGATCTATTTTGTTAGCTCACTACCTTGAGTGCTGTCTAACCATGGTTGGTCTTCATAGATATAAACATTTAAGAAACAAATCAACCAGCCCACCACCCCTTGGTCATTATCAAATGGCCATTATCAAATTTATACTTGGGAAACGGGAGGACTTTCGAATAGGATGATACTTAACCACTTATATCTTCCTCTCTCAGAAACTGGAAAATTTACTCCCATTAGATCAATTGATAAACAAATTGAAGCTTTTGAAAAAATGTTAAGAATCTTTCCTAGCCTTGGTTTTATTGATTAACAATTTAAAAACTCTTGTGGGTCAATCTTTGTATAATAAATCACTGATTTTTTTTTAAAAGAAGGTTAAAAGGAATTGGCTGAACTGTTCATGCCCCAAGTCTTCCCACCCCAAGTCCCCAGGATCAACAGAACCCACAAAGATACTCACATTGCTGGCCAGATTTGCGACTTTCATGGCATGGAGTGTTCGTTTGTCCATGCCAACTCCCTCATAGTGGCCTCTCATGTGGTTCTGGTAGTTTTCTTTATATTTGTTCTACACAAAAATATGATACTGTCAATAAACCATTTCTTCCTGGCTTGACAGAGATAAACTACATGTTTTAATGCATCACACTTACTATCTAAGTGATTAAGTTGAACTAATTTAAGTAGTGAGTCAATCACTGAATTAAAATTAAAAAAAAAATAAACTCTTAAAACAATTCTTAAAATTTGAACAAGCACAAGAAGGTAGAAGACAAGACAACCAAAAGGTTCTAATGGCCATGAACAGCATAACCCAAACTTGATTTTATTTTGCATCTTCAGTTGTATTTTCACAATGTGAATCCTATGAGGGTGGAGCCTTCCAACAGCCAAGGACTCATTGTGGGGCCCCAGGTGCAAAGCCCCGTGCTAGGCATTGGTGCAATTCAACACATTTAGAAATGTTATCACCTCCCTCTCCAAATAAAGAATAAAATCTAAACTTTTCCAAAATCTTTCATATTTATATCACAGATGGGACACCACAGCAACCATGTGAAGTCATGATTGTGTGTCTCAAATAGAGTTTATCAAATAAAGAGCAAAATAGGGTAATAGGAAGTCATACATGGGAAGATCTGATTAGTTTCTTATAAACTCCAATCATGTCAGGTACCCTGAGAGGCCACTAAGATTCAGAGGGTGGGAGTATTTAAACAGGCCCAATTCTGCTCACCTCAGATGGGCATCACAGCACTCCAGGAGGAGGAAGTATTATACCCATTTTACAGATAGGCAGAGTGGCTCACAAAGCTTAAAAATTTCCCAAACTTAGCCACTTGGCTAATTATGGAACCAGGTAAAACAGTTTCAAAGATGGTCCTCTTTTTTTACAATAAAAAATATTGGTTTTACAAGCAGTATACCTTGTACTGCTCAGAATCTACTCTCAATCAAGTGTACAGAAACTAATAATGTTGATACTTAGGGACCCATGTAGTAACAGGGTTCCAACCTGGTCTTCTATGTTAAAAGCATGTGCTCAGTACTTTGATCAAAGTATGATCTGCTACCCCAAAGTTGTTGTTGCTGATTACTGATTACTTTATTTCTGCAAAGGAAATTCTTCAGTAAGCTTCAAGGAGTCCCTTATGGTTTAAATATTTTTACCATCAAATGTGGCTCAGGAAAAGTAGTCACACAATCTAGCATAGGCTCTTGTTATCTTAAGGAGACATTACCAGATTATGCCTGTGAACGTCTCAGTTTTCAATTGCCACTCAAGTATATAGATGCTCATTTTTGAGAAATAACTAATCTTTGGCTTCCCAGGTGACTATGAGGGTTAAGTGAGATTGGATATTAACAAAGAAACACAAAGTCTTGGTGAAAGAGGTTTTTACATGCTCAGCCAAGCTCTCCCCTCAGCATCCACCAGTAGGAACCAGATACTATTTGAAGAACACATGAAGGCAGTCTGCTCCTATGACCCAAGAGTAGTGACCAAATCTAACACTGCATATGCCAATCCCAGCAGGCAATCTAACATTACATGGGCCAATCCCAGCAGGCAATCTAATACCACATGGACAAATCCTAGTAAGCAATCTCACATTGCACGAACCAATCCAGACAGGCAATTGGAAATGCAAGAACCGTCCCCCACAGGCAATCTACTATTGCATCGTCCAATCCCAGCAGGCAATGGAAATCAAAATTCACAGGTCTCATGCTTCTTTAAGACACTTTCACATAAATATTGCTTAGGAAATGTAAAATTTTAATGATAAAAGAAGCATAAGCAAATGCTTAACCATCAAAAGACTCACATCACTGGTGAATTTTGAGATCTTGCTCACATTCCTGAATTGAGGTGTTTCACAGTAGTTGATACTGTGACCTTTACTATTTTCCAGATCTTTCTTATACTCCACCTTGGAAACCAAAACACCAGATGCATAATAGAAACAAACCCAAAGCCAAATTCTAAAGTGTTACCAGGACTCAACCAGATTGGGTTCTATAATGTTTGTTTTATTTTGTTTGCTTGTTCACTTGGAGGTCAGAACCAGTAGTACTCAGAGCTAATTCCTGACTCTACTTACAGATCACTCCACGAAATGCTTGAAAGACCAAGATAGTGCTAGAGATCTCACAGGCAAGGCAACCACCTTTAGCCCTGTACTATCTTTCCAAAAGGGACTAAATTCCTTCCTTCCTTCCTTCCTTCCTTCCTTCCTTCCTTCCTTCCTTCCTTCCTTCCTTCCTTCCTTCCTTCCTTCCTTCCTTCCTTCCTTCTTTCTCTTTTTTCTTTCTTTCCTTAAGAAAACTTTTAACTCAGGGGCCAGAGCAATAGCACAGCTGGTAGAACATTTGCCTTGCACACAGCTTATCTGGGTTCTATCCCCGGAATTTCATACGGTCCCCTGAACCTGCCAGGAGTGAGTTTTGAGTGTAGAATTCAGTAACCCCTGAGTTCTGCCAGGTGTGGTCCAAAACAAACAAGCAAACAAACAAAATAAGATAATTTTTAACCCAGGATTTTAAAATACAAGGCACAGAATATTGTGAGTGAAAAGCATTATTTTTTAAACTAATGCATAAATAGCTAATTTGCTTTCAAAATATAAAATTATAAAGTTTCTTTCAAGAGCAAATAATACTAAGATTATATAAAGGTGGTCATTGGTTAGTTGGTGGGAAGTGTCTGTTGGGAGGATATTTGGACTTGTGCTCACAGTCTCTTCCTTGGCCTGGTACAGTTTCACAGATGTGCTTATTATAAAAATATTCATAAGACACTTATGATCCATATAATTTTCTGGAAGAATTTTTAATAACATTTAATCAAATTTAATCTAATCTATCTACAAAAGAGTACAATAAATAAGACCATTCACAAATATGGTGATTCTTTTGTTTTTTTGTTGTTTTTTTTTTTGTCTTTAGCTCACACTCCATAATGCTCAAGGGTTACTTCTAGCTCTGTACTCAGAAATTACTTCTAGCAGTGTTTGAAGGATCATATGGGATGCCATTGATAAAAAGCAAGTTGACTGTGTGCTTAATACTAAAATACTAAGAAAAGTATTTTAGAATATTTGCATATCTGTTTCTGAGTTGTAGGTAACTTGATGTGCAAGTAATTATAATAACCTTCATTCTTCCCACCACATGTCTACCTGCTGTTCTATATCATTCCAGCCCTCTGGGTAGCTGGATGTAACATGTGAGCAATAAAGATTAACCAAAGTCTAAATTAGACCAAGGAAGTTTCCTTTGTAATCTCTGTCCAAAAGAAATTAAATTAGTTTTCCTTTATTATAAAGCAAATAGGACTATATCTTTGAAAGCATGAAAGATATAATGTTTACAGTATGCTATAAAAGGAGAAAAACACAAAACTATCGCATCATTTTGCTCTTGACTTTAGTTCTGTCCCTAAAAGTATCTGGACTGGGAGGAGACACTAACTTCACTTTTCCAGGCCTACAACATAGGCCAGACTAGAGGTTGAGATGGTCTATTTAGATCTAAATTTCCTTGGTTTGTTTTTTTTTTTTGGGGGGGGGAATCACACCCAACAGCACTCAGGGGTTCCTCCTGGCTCAACACTCAGAAATCACTCCTGGCAGAGTTGGGGAACCATATGGTATGCCAGGATTCAAACCACCGCCTTCTGCATGCAAGGCAAATGTCCTACCTCCGTGCTATCTCTCTGGCCCCTGGATCTAAATTTCTGAGAGTTGAGGGTGAGGTGCAGTAAACTTTTTACCTAACTGAATAGAGACCCAATATTTTAGGTTCCCTGAGTCATACAGTATCTAGATTAACTACTCAACCCTGCCCCTGCAGCTTGAAGACATCCATAGGTAGTAGATAAACAAATATTGGATGGAAGTGTTCCAATCAAAATATTTCTTTACAAAAATAGCTAACTGAGCTCTGGCCTAGAGCATAAGAATCATCAGGTTATTTACCTAAGGTCTGATTATTTATCTAGGAATATTTATCTAAGGCCTTGGCATTCATCTATTACTTCAAATAGTTTCAGGCCAATTTGCAAACAAGTATTAGTTTGGGTAGAGCACTGACCTTCAGAGGCTAGAAAAGATATGTATTTTAGGATATTTGCATATATGTGTTAGATTACACCTTACTTCACCCAAAACAAAGATCACCCCTGGTTTCTCTGTATGTTTGTTTACAATTTGGTTTTACTCAAAAAACAGAGATTGTTTTACATGTCTCAAGCAAACTTGGGTGGGACTGGCTCAGGATAGGCCTTAATTCCTTAATTCCCTGCCTGGGGGTGGTCTCTGTGCTCAATAAAAATGACAGTTCTAGCATACTGCTCTCTCAATGTGAGGTAGAAGATTGCTAGACTACATGTGTTTCACTCTCAGTTTGTTTGGATAATTTTCATCAGTGACCTTAGCTCATACCCACTTTCCCGAAACAGTGTTTTGGGGCATTACATATCTGTTTCTGAGTTGTAGGTAACTTGTTATACAAGTAATTAAAATAGCCTTCATTCTTCCCAAGCAAAAAATTTGTCAGTTTTAAAGTCTTCAGGATTAGTAAACAATTGAGAAAAGTAAGCAATTGAGAGAAGCTATTGGGATCATCTGAGGATATGTAAGAATATAAGGGGCTAAAGGGGTTATTTTCTTATAAATCACTTGTAGCAATTCTAAAATGCTTAATCTCTGGGTAGGCCAGACAAAATAGCCCCTCACAGCCAGTTGAGCCTTAAAGATAAGGGGAACTGTCCATCTGTAAATACACTTTAAACAACTCTCAGAAACCTAACAATAATAACATGAGGCGAGTTTGCATGTCAGAAAACTCATTTCTCAGTCTTAGATTTCTACTTGATAACAATTCCATCTTCTTATAAAAATTGGTGCTAATGCAGTGTTCTGGCAATGTTCTAGAATTTTGCATTTCTAAAGCTCTTGGAAAACTTGGGGCAAGATTTTGAAGCATCAGAGAAAATTAAAATTCTAAGATCATTTGTAAATTGCTATTCAGGATATATCCAGTCTTGGGAAACTGTTAACTTTGGTGAATTCCATGTGACATGTCAAGGAATCTTTCATTCTGGGGTCACCCCCAAGTCTTGTCCCCAGGAGGGGACTGCACATCCATACTCACCTCACTCACAAGCTTATTCACACTTTGAGCCCTTTTAAGAACCAAGTTGTCTTGGGCAGAGAGGGAGTGATAATGAGCTGCCCCCTTCATCTTACTGAAGTCCTGCCTGTATTTGATCTGAAAGAAAAATGCAAAGAAGGTTCAGACTTCTTCTTGGCAGACTTTTCATGTCAACATACATTAAACAGAAATTCTTTTCTTTTCTCCATTCAATCTATCCACACCTTGAATTGTTTTGTATTAACACCTTACTGAACCTTTTCACACTTTTTATTCTCAGACACACTATACTCAAGGTCTCAATAAGTCTTAAGCATCATTCAAACCCATCTTGCCCTTGACTTTACTATGTGCTTGTCACTTCACCTGAGGGACATAGTCCCTTTCTTCCCCACTCAGAGTAGAAGTGCACAACCCAGGAACATGAATAATAAAGTAACAGCATGGTACCAAAGACAAGTAGAGAGTAAAGGGGGATGTGAAGTGACAGGCTTTTGTGCTAGACCAAGTTCAAGTTGGCCTGTTGGCTTGAAAGCATGGAATCACTTCACCAAGTTTATTTATAGCCCCTCTTCCAGGAATGGCCAGCTGGCCACCATTCTGCAAATAAAAATAATTGTACTAACCGAGTCACACCCAGTCTGAAAATCACAGGAATTATTTTCATTAGCAAGTCCCAATTTCTGGAGGGAGTCTTTCGGTAAAAGTCTTTCCTATACTTGGATTTTCTGGTGGAACCAGCACTTGTTTCAACTGACTGACGTGAGTTATGCCATTTGTCTATGCCAATCTCATTGAAGTAGCAGACTGACAAAATAATCTAAATTTGACCAAAGAAGTTGATATCAGAAGCTGGATAGAATTGGGGGCTAACATCTGCTCTGACTCTGTTTGAAGTCACATATCCCTGCTTCAGTTTCAGGAAACATATTCTTCAGTCGAACTTCTCTGGCTTGTTCCAAGATGGTACTTACATCACTTGCAAGTTCGTTGGCTTTCTTGGCATTCTGATAAGCTGGTGTGATCATGGCCGGGAAGCTGCCCTTTCCTCTTTGTTCTTCACCTTCTTCCAAGTAACCCTGATGATCAATAGAAACCATTCATCAGTGATGCTCTCAGCGCCCCATCCCAAAGAGTGGGAAAGAGCAGCGATCTCATTCCTACAGCCCAGTGCTGTAGGAGTAGTTGTCTACCCTAGCGATAACCCTGGGAGCAGTTTTACGTGGTGAACTTAGTACACACTGGAGAGCAGGCCAGCTCAGTAATGTTCAGGACACAGGTGGCACCAAAGAGATGCTGGTTATTATCAATGTCATCAACTCCATTTACACAATAGAAATCAAAATACCTCTAGTTTCTCAGGCTCCTGTGAGTCTCAGGTTCTGCCTTTCTCAGAAAAACTGACAGGTCTAGGCAGAGAGCTCTGTGGGCATCCTAGGTCCTGTCTCCCCTAGTGATGGGTGTGATATACCAAGAAACAGAACATTCTATGACATTTTGAATCTTCACAGTGGGTGTACAGGGGAGGATGGAGTTGACAGTACTGTAAGATGATCTGAAATGGAGTTAAAACCTACTTGGAAGTATCAGAGCCAAGACTTCGTTTCATCCTTTCTCCTCCCTCCACATTAACACCTCCCACTGAGGGGATCTTAGCTTTCTGGAAGCTGCTCTCACAATCCCTGTAGAAACCTCCCCCAGCAGAGGCTCCTTTCACCAATAGGATCTTGTCCCTGATTCCAGTGGGCACTGCTTCCTCAGCCAAATGTGCCCACATTTTGCCTATAAACTCCAAGCAACCTCAGGCTCATGACTCCCTGCTCCAAGGCAGGGGTCGCCTGCTCAGAGGCAGGCCTACTCAGGTGAGTCAGCAAGACAGCTGCATCAGGTGAAAATAGCCAGGCTTCTCTTTTGCCAAGGGTGGCAATGGTCTGGCCTAAGTGCTCCTTTATGCATAGTTTCCAAGTTAAAAAAATAAGTCAGGAGAAAGAGATGAAAGGAAAATATAAAGAGGGGAAGGGAGGAAAAGAAGGAAGAAAGAAAGAAAGGAAGGAAGGTAGGAAGGAAGAAAGGAAGGAAGTAGAAGTCTTTCAAAGTCTTCTTTTCCCTTTTGCCTATTCTGCTCTATATTATAGGGTTAGTTTGTGACTTCATTTTAGCTTCTCTTCCTTTGACTGCTTATCACTACCTGTTGTGTATACCTTTTTTCTTTTTTCAGTGTGGTATCCATTCCTACTTGGGACTTGACTGTCAGCAAATAATAAATTGAACACATGGGCTAGTCCATTAACCTAAATATATAGTTACCCATTAGGAAGAGCAATAGTTTGTTGGTTTTACAGCCATTTATAGTTTTTCTAAGGGTGTTCCTGCTTCTCTCTTGCCCTCTTCCTCAGGTTCTGGCAAATCGTACTAACTCACACAGTGAAATGTCACAACAACAGTCCTCTCAACAGCTATCATGGTGGCATCAAACAACACCTACTCTGATTTCTGTGTTAGCTATTCACACAACTAGAAACAGCAGTGACCATGCCCTAGTAATTAGGAACCAACCACTGTATTCTGAATTCCATGTCACATGGAATTCACATGGATGCTAGTAATAAAATATATGACTGTTATAAACTAATGGCAGAGAGAACCCTCAAAATACAGAATAAAATATTGCCATATAAAGACATCAAGTTCTTTTTAATAGAACTTATCTTAAAGTTCTCTTGAGTCCTCAAAATAATACATTTAAGACATTAAATCCCATTAAACACATGTTTTCATTGCCCCAAAGCACTGAAATACCATTAGGATAACTTATAATGGACTTTAATAAGCTCATTATATAATGCTATTTTCATACCAAACCAAACATTCTTGCAAAAGAGATATAACCTATCTTCACACATATCTTCAGTATTGAAGAGTCACATATGTTGTAGTTATCTACCTACTTCCTTCAAGTCAGATTGGTACAACTAAGAAAAAACATTGACTAAGCCCACTGAATACTCTTACAGCACATATGCTTGGTCTTCCAATATTCTCCATTTAGAAACATAAAAAATATCTCTTTTTTTCCTTAAATCTAGTACCAGAAAATAGATGAAGAGAATGTGCAAATTAAAAACTAGCTTGCAATTGTTATCTCAACCATTTTAACACCTTGTCAAAATGTAGTTCATTTAAGAAACAAAGTCAAGGGAGTAGTTTGTATTCTTTGACATGTTCCTTTCTCTACTTGCCTAATTAGGAATTCATTTGCTAAGAAAATGAATCTTGCTACTTGGGTGCTCAGTATTTTTCAAGTTCTGTTTTATAAAATCTGTTCATGAGTATGCAGTGATGGGCTATGAAGAAGTCAACCTTTGTCCTGGGAAGATGTTCTTAAGTGAATGAGTGAAAGAAAAAAATGAGAAATCTTTATTTTGGGTAAACCTATCATATTCTTATCTTTCTTTATTGAAAGGTAAGGTGCAAATAGTTCAAAAAAAGTCCTGTGTTTGATTCTTTTAGGCTTGAAAAATCTACTTTTTATCAGTAGAGCAAAGACAAACCATAGTCAAGACCCAGTATACAGGAACACAGGCTAGGTCTCGGACTAGCTATTGAATGTCATGAGAAGTGACAATGGCTATGTAGTCATCTCTCATCTCTCTGAAAGTCATTTATCACATACCTGACCAGTCGGAGACATGCATTCCTTTGTCACTGTGCCCTCAGCTCCAACAGCTGAGCCAACTATTCCCTTCATTTCCTGTTGGTACTGTTGGTGGTACCTCACCTATTGGAAAAGAAAGCACAAATCCAGTGAAGTTAACTTCCTGAGTTCAAAAGGCATGAGAAAGTAGACCAGAAGTAGGTCTCACCAGGCCCAGGCAACTTCCTCTTTTCTCCCTTACCATGACAATGTGGTGTGAACACTTACATCACTCGCCAGTTCATTGGCTCTTTTGGCGATCTGATAAGCAGGGGTGATCATAGCAGGAAAACTGCCCTTCCCTCTCTGCTGTTCACAGGCCTCTGTGTATCTCACCTGTGAAAGGAGAACTAAGGTGATCAATCCTAAGGCACTCTTCCTATCCATCAGGAGTCTAAGAGAAGTAGGCTAATGTTAGCTCCCATAACACTCTTTACCCCATCACAGAACTTAGGGCAACCCTGCTGGATTATTGCTGGAGGAACCAAGTGCATCTACTATATTCCCAACACCTAGTACAGCTCCTGGCACACAGAAACCCTCCATCTGGAGTCTCACACAAATTTGTGAAATACATGATGGGAGTCAGGTAGCCAATCTCAGAAGAGAAATAAAACTTTTGCCTTCAAGAAATTGCAGGTTTGGGGGCCGGGCGGTGGCGCTAAAGGTAAGGTGCTTGCCTTGCCTGCGCTAGCCTTGGACCGATCCCCTGGTGTCCCTTATGGTCCCCCAAGCCAGGAGCAACTTCTGAGCACATAGCCAGGAGTAACCCCTGAGTGTTACCGGGTGTGGCCCAAAAACCAAAAAAAAAAAAAAAAAAAAAAAGAAATTGCAGGTGAAATTGGGGAAATAAAAAAAGCTTTTCAAACCAAGGAAACCACTTACTGATCTAGCTTCCACAAGTCCTTGGTATTAGGCTATGGACTAGCTGATAGAAATTCTCTCAAAGTCATGTCTGATAATTTGAAGAGTCTAAAATGAGAAATTTAAGATCAAGCTAATCTATCTGGCTTTCCACTAATGCTGTCAAAAATTTTTTTCTCTAAAGAAGAGTTTTCACAAAGTCTATACATGTAGATTCCTCTGACTCAACCTAAACCTTTATTCTTTTTAGTCCCCATGCAAGACTGAGATGCCTTCTACATTTTTTGTCCCTCCATCTCTAAACAAGGAAAGATCAGGGAGAATCATGAAGGACAATCCCTAATCTCATCATTCCTTACATCGCTTTGAAGCTGGCTTCCTGCCTTGGCCCGTAGCAGCTCAGGCGTATCAGCCACCGTGGTGAATCTTGAGATGCGCTCATCATGGCCTCTCTTGTATTCCACCTATGGGGAGAGAGCAGAGGCCAGGTCACACCCAGAAGCCTGTTAGAGTCTTCACAAGTATCACCTGCACTAGAGACAACCCTGTGGCCAGTCTACCTGGCTGGCCGGGTGTGATTCTACTAGAAGTCTGAAAGAGTACCAGGCACTGTTGAACACTCATAGACATGAACTCACGTCACCTCCAAAACAGTAATAGAACTACTCCTCTTTATAAATGAGCATCAAGAGAAATGACAGGTTAAATAGTTGGCTTCTGAGTTAAAATGCCAGACTTCCAGGAGCATAGTCTAAGATCTGAATCAACAAGCTATGCCATTCTTGAAGAAGACCTTCCATCCAATGAATAAAAATCAGTGTCCTTGGGGGTCAGAGAGATAGTATAGGGGGGAGGGCACTTGATTCGCACATGCCCAACCTGGGTTTGATCCCCAGCATTCCTTATGGTCCCCTAAGCACTGCCAGGAGTAATTTCTGAGTGCAGAGCCAGGTGTGACCCCTGAAATTGCCACCCAAAAATCTTTTAAAAAGTCAATATCCTCAATGCTGAGGAGACCTCAAGAAATTGTTCAGCCCATTTTTTGCTTGAGTGATCGGCTTTTCTTCATTTGACAGATGTAGTTCAATAAACACAGAACATAATTTCTGGAAAACATAGGATCATGATTTTCTCCATAATGTTGTACTACCAGTATCCACTTATTCAAAACATCTCAGTATGCAGTTGCTGTTAGTTTATTTGTTTACTTTTGACCTGGGACTCATGAATGACAAACTCAGCATGATCAAGAATGAGTAGCAGTTAAGGTACTCACTTGGCTGGCCAGCTGGTTGGCTCTCTTGGCCCTTTGGTAAGCAGGAGTGATCATGGCTGGGAAGCTCCCCTTGCCCTTCTGTGGCTCATAATCTTCTGCAAAGTCCTGATGGCCAGAACCAATGTCAGCATGAGAACTAATATGATGTCAGAGGAGAACTAATATAATTTTAATGGCAAGTGCCACCAGAACCCACAGATTGGATTTATAAGGAACTTGAAAATATGTCAGTCCTTTAGAATAAACTGGAAAATGGTGGTCTGAATAACATTTCCCTAAGTTAAAGAAATCATATTTCCCATATCAAAGAGTCTTTCTCTCCATGCTTATACTATGTGGAACATAGCACTGCACAACTCAGACCAAAGGGGAGAACAGCCCTTCTGGCTCAATGACTTAAACCAGATTATGTCTGAGAATGCAGCAGTACATATCCTAGGGACTTTTCTAAAATCAGCCATTGGCGACAACATAACTAAGTACTAAAAATCAGATGTGTATCCCCCTCAAAAAAAAAAACACTTTAGTTTACTATGTTACTGAAATACAACTGTGAAAGACTTGTAAGAAATAAAAAAAATTAAAAAACACTTTAGTATCTGTAATGATTACTTTTCTTTAATTCATTTCATTAATAATTTTAATTAAATCACTGTGAGGTATACAGTTACAAAGTTGTTTATAATTGAGTTTCAGTCATATAATATTCCAATATCCATCCTTTCACTAGTGCAAGTTTCCCACCACCAATGTCCCCAGATCCCCTTGTAACATCCCCTGTTTGCCTTTATAGGAGACATTTTTCTTTTCTCTCTATTTCTCTGTTTCTCTTCCTTTTTTCCTTTTAGACAACGTGGTTTTCAATACTATTACTGAAGGAAATCATGCATATCACTTTACTTCCCTTCAGAACCCAGTTCTTGTCTAGTGTGATTATTTCCAACTATCTATCAATGTCATAATGGTCCTTTCTCTACCCTAACAACTCTCTTTGTGGAAAGTTTCCTACCACAGATTAGTTATCCTGGTCTTCATTTCTATTGTCTTTGGATATTATTACCATATTATCTTTTATTTTATACCCCACAAATCCTTCTCCCTCCCTCTGATTCATTGGGAAAAAATGAAGTTATGAATTTACTTAACATGGATAGATATGTACAATATTATGCTAGTTACTTTCTTTTTAAATTTTTGGTTACACCCGACACTGCTCAGGGGTTACTCCTGGCTCTGGCTCTGCGCTTAAAAATCACTCCTAGCAGGCTCTGGGGACCATATAGGATGCTGGGAATCAAACCTATGTCCGTTTCAGGTCAGCCAAATGCAAGGCAAACACCCCATGCTATCTCTCCGGCCCCTTAATGAGACATATACACTTTAGTGTATCTTGGCTTTTTCTTCCCATTTTCTTAAAGAAATAAAATTATTAAAAACTAACAATATTTTCCTAAGTGGTTTCCACAAAGAACAGGTGCCCCATGTGTGTGAAAGCAATTAGAGCATTCTAGGTGGAGTAGAAATAGCTTCAGGTGATTAGTGGAACACTTTGTTTACTAAAGGAAACATGGGCACTCAGAGTCTTTGTTGTTGTTGTTGTTTTGATTTTTTTTCTAACAGTAGGTCACGTAAGTTTGGTTAACCTCCAGACTAATAGATACAGTATGTCAATCACTAACGATCTGAGTTAAAATTCTCTTTTCTACATAGAGCCAAAGCTAAAAATCTAGCATGGGCCTCATGGCTGGTTGGCCTTAAATTCTGTTGTCAATTTCCCTTTCCTCTGAATCTGGTGCTCTCGCCTCCCACTTTACAAGGGCTCTTGTAATTATGTCACAGGGACATATTCACCCTAATAATCCTGCATGAACTTCTAAACCTGAGAGCTGCAGTGTTAGTGTCAAAGTCCTTTTAACCATGTAGGAAAATTTACTCACAAATTCTAGGTATCAGGACTTGGGACTCCCAAGTTCCAAGATAAGGTCCCAGATAGGCTTCCAAGATAAACTCCCAGAACTGTCTTTCATTTTATAGCTCATGTGCCTTACTTACACAGAACTGCCACTCTGAGTGGATGACCTGACTGCCAGGGCAGTGCACCCCAGCTGGGGGCCAGATAAAGTGCTCACTGCATTTCTCACAAATGGGACCTAATTTTCTTCATAGTCCTGGTCCTGGATTGATCTGATAATTAGTCCATTGGGCCTGAATGGTTTTGCTTTGATTTTCCTTTTCCCTATTTTTGTTTTTCTTCCTCTCTTTAAATTTTCCTTATGATTTCAATTTCACCTAGAAAGATTAAATATTTAAAATACTTGATCTCCCATAGACTCATCCATATAAAAGTAAGACCCAGAGCCACATGGACTGTGTCTTTCTCTATCTCTGTCTCTGTCTCTCTCCATCCTCGCCCTCTGAAGATGCCCTTACCATGTCTAGGTATGCTGCATAATTTCCAAGTCTTCTAAGTAATAAACCTCTTTTAGAAAAGCTTCTTGATGGTTTATGGAAATGTATTAACATTCTTTTAACATGTTATTACCAATAGACTGACAATAGCATTCATACTTCTCCCTACCACAACAGTCAAAATAAAGGAACATCTCAAAAGAATTGCTCCATAGTGACTAATGTCATTTTTAGGGCACTTACCTCCCCCAGAGCCTTCCGGGCCTCAACCATCCTTACAATTTCAGGATCTGGCAGACCTCCTGGGCACCAGGAATTGTCTTCTCCATATCCAGTCCAATAGGCTCTCTGAAAAGAAAACCCAAAATGCATAGAAATACACCTCATACCATTTGGTGAGCAAACCACCCACAATCCCAGCAACACTCATATTCATTGTCAACATTAGATAGGAATTCTCTTAAAAAATCTTAATTCCTTTGTCCTAGCTAGAATGTTCATTCCTTTCAGATTTGAAAATAACCCATTTTCCTAAATAATGAAACTATATTAGTTTTCTATGTACCATCAAAGAGTTCCAAACTTAAATCATTAGGATTTTGCTCCTCAGTTCATCAAAACTGGGCAGCAGGGGAATGCTATGGGCAGGATAATGTGGGGCTTATCACTCAATCAAGCTGTAAAAGCCCACTGCAATGATCTGTATGTTGTGGGGCTAACATTTGGCTAAGCAAATAACATAAAGAAAAAAAAAGAGAGAGAAAAAGGCTGAAGCGGTGGCACGGAGTGGTAAGGCATCTGCCTTGCCAGCACTAGCCTAGGACGGACCGCAGTTTGATCCCCGGCGTCCCATATGGTCCCCCAAGCCAAAAGTGATTTCTGAGCGCATAGCCAGGAGTAACCCCCCCCTGAGTGTTACCAGGTGTGCCCCCCAAAATAAAAACACCCAAAAAAGAGAGAGAAAAAGGAAGGAAAAGTTTACCTTATGTTAACGGTATATTAAAGATATACTTATGTTCTAACTAGGGAATAATTAATTAATAGAAAACACTTATGTGCTGCAATGCATAGATGACAGAAACCCTTGAGAGGTTTTAGAGAGCAGTTGGCATGTGATGGACTTATTCTGGGCCAGATGCAGGAATTTTGAGTTGTGATTCTGAGACTGGAGTCCATTAACAGAGGAAATAGAAAGAAGAAGTCACTCATGCTGGGCCATCACTTCCACACGGACAAGGAGTTTCCATCTGTTTTTTTTTTTCTAATGTATTTAACAGCCCAGAATAGTGTCTTCCATATAATAAATGCAGTAAACATTTTGTTCTAAGTTCCAGGATAGGACATGATGAATAAAAGCATGAAGGCAGTGAAGGGGCTTTGTGGGAAAGACCAGGAAGGTGTAACTATGAGATGCAAAAGACAGATATGAATGTCTCATGAAGATAGCTCAGGTTTGCAGTGCCTACCAGAACACCTACTCTATTCCCTCTAGAAGTAGAAATGACCAGCATTTCAAAGGCATAGCATGTCACTGTGAGTCTTATCTCTTTCTCCAATCCTATTCCTAACTTGTTTCTCACCTCATTCCCCAGTGGCTGCCTGGTAGGTGCAGCTGCGCCTTCCTTGGATTTCATGTCCCAGTGAAAAACAGACTTAAACTGTTCGCTATGCTCTTGGTCACCAATCTGTACAATGAACAGGCCATCAGTAATGTTTCCATCAGAGAAGAGAAGACAAGTAACATACAGCTAAATCATAAGTCTCAGATGCGAAGCCTCAAAGGCCCATAGCACACACTACATTTTTGGAAGCACTGTTGTTGCTTCTGCTCCACAAGCCTGGTGGCTAGACAGAGCCTCTGCTGCATGCAGGGCCCTATGGGCAGAGCGTTTAGAGTTTATTGCTTGAACTAAGACTTCAAGATGACCACAGGAGCCACTGAACTTCAATCTGCAACAATTTCGCCCCAAAATATAGTAAAGCTTTGCCCCCCCCACTTCACATAAATGTTCCCTAATATTTTACAACGTTCCCTTTAACATCTTGAGCGATAATACACCTTGCATTAACTTTTGCATACAGGTACAAGGTTGGTGTCAAGGTTCATTTTTTCCCATGCAATCTAATTATTATATCTAATCATTGCAGTGCCATATATTTAAAGGCCACTTTTAACTGAACTCGGTGGTGATTTTTGGGAAAGCCAGTGACTATAAATCCAGCTCTAGTTCTGAGTTTTGTATTATAGCCCATTGGTTTATTGATACATTCTTATGAATTCATCATCCTGCTTTTATAGTAAGTCTAGAAACCTGGTAACCTACAATTTTGCTACTCGAGATTTCTTGGCTATTCTAAAATCTTTGTTCATAACAATTTATAGGCTTAATACTTCTTTTGTTTGTTTGTTTGTTTGTTTGGTTTTTGGGTCACACCCAGCAGCGCTCGGGTGTCATTCCTGGTTCAATGCTCAAGAATCGCCCTGGCGGGCATGGGGAACCATATGGGATGCCGGGATTCGAACCACCATCCTTCTGGATGCAAGGCAAACGCCTTACCTCTATGCTATCTCTCCAGCCACGGCTTGATACTTCTTATACAACTCCAACATATTTATTTTTAAATTCATAAATGAAAAGATCTTTACATGTTTTTCCTAGGACTTTTGAGAAACCACCACAAACATTACCAAGACTAAAGGCGAGGCTTCTGGTTAGCAGATCTACTGATATTTTTGAACCAGTTAATTTGTCCTGGAGACAATCTTGTGCATTATAGGATGTTTAGCTGCACAGCTAAACAGATGTCCTGTATCCTCCTTCCCACTAATTGTGGCAATTGACAGAAGTTATCACCTTGTGTCCCATGAGGGGTAAAATTGCCCTCTTTGAGAACTTGATTTAAGGATACAGAAACAATGAAAATAGATGTTCTACCCACTTACAGAAGTTCTGTTTTGCTATCCAATCCCTTTACTGAGAAGTGTTGCCTATAACCACAAGGTTCATGCTTATACTAAGAAACAGGAAGAGGAGGGAAGCCAACAATGTTACTAGTAAGATAAGAAGTTGAAGAGTTCAAGTTCAGAGTTCAAGTTCATTATCTCAACAGAAGAGAAGCTAATTATTTTCTCCTAAAACTCCAATCCCATCTACCAAATAGGAAATTTTGTCTTAGTAATGATTTATATATTCATTTTTAAAGATGGACACGTAGAAACAGGAAAATGTCCTTCTGTCTCAGTTACCAACTCACAATCTTCATTTTCCTTCTTCATCATGACCATTAAATTATCCCTTATATTACCTGTTTTAATTTTATCATAGGTACATTAAGTTTGTGTCCACTGACTTGACAAAGTCTCTCAGAGTTACAAGTAAGAAAGTAATCCACTACATTCCCTGGGGTAGTTTTAAATCAGGGACTTAAAAGGGGGCAAGGTTGTCTATTTTAAGGCTTATAGGAAAGGAGAAAGTGACCTCAATTGTCTGGTGCACACACCTTTGAAGACATACACACATGTACCCCAATAAATAGCAGCACACACTATACAAATCGAAGATACACACAGAAATATACACACACATTTATACGTCCACCCTATAGATGTATAGATATATAGTCTATGTATACACCTATGTATATATGCATGCATTCACATGGCATCATGCATGCATGATGTGTACATGTACATACCTATATATTCACACTTATACACATGCATTCACATAAATGATACCAAATGTAAACATACAGTCTTGCCAGGAAGCTCGTGTGTCTATTTGTGGCTGGAAATAGAACCATTGGTAATCTCAGCCACTTTCCTGCTAGGGTCTGCCACACAATTAAAAGAAAAGGAGTCAGGAGACTGGAGAGATAGTACAGCAAATAAGGCCCTTGCCTTGCATGTGTCTGAGCTGGATTTGATCCCCAGCATCCCAAATGGTTCCTATGCACAGCCAGAAATAATTTCTGAGTAAAGAGCCAGAAGTAACCCTGAGCTTTGCAGGTGTGCCCCAAAAAACATAAGAAAAGAAAGTGAATCCACTATTGCCTTAAAAAAGGTAAATATTGTGCGCAAAGTGGTGTTTGTGTGTGTGTATGAGAGAGAGAGAGAGAGAGAGAGAGAGAGAGAGAGAGAGAGAGAGAGAGAGAGAGAGAGAGAGAGACTATAAGGTAAAGACATGGCAGTTGAGGCCTTATTAAGATCTATAGATATTAAGGGATTATTTTATAGGCAGTATCATACATAAACCAGCCATCCCCTGCATAAGTGCATCTCTTTGAGTTTAATCAATAAAACTCTAGCTACACTGCTACCAAAGCATTGGGTATCTGAAAACTTGAGCAAGTGCTTTTCCCCCCTTGGAGTTCTTTACTCATAAAGCCCCACAAGAATAACAAGAAACTTTAGAAGTATGATAAACCACACAAATCTAGACCTGTACTTACTAGCTACTCGCTAAATGGACAACTGAATGACCTGTGTCTGGGCCTCCGTGACTCTGATAGTATTCAGATGATTCTTGTGAAGGATAAATGATATGATTAAGTCAAAGAACTTCCTGGAGTTTTGGCACTCTAAGAAAGCAACTCAATATGTATCTTGTGATTTCATGGAGTGTGATTTCATGAATTCATCATCCAATGAGCAACCCAGTGACCCTGGGACCAGCAGAATATGGTAATCATAATTTCTACTTCAAATAATTAGAATGTATGTATTAGGAAAGTGAAGCAATGCTACAAGTAAGTGTTATGACACACATTGTAAGAAACAATAATTTCACAGGCTCTGTGAAGCCCTTAGCAAAATGAAGTACTTGGCAGGTGACATCAAGAAAATGATCCAGGAAAGATAAAGGCACATGCTCTTGAGCAGGAGGAATGCAGAAAGTGATTTTAAGGGGGGGGTACCCTAAGGAAGGCAAAAATCATCCTAGAGAGTCTTCCCCCTCTGTGTAATTTGCTAATTTTAGACAGCTACTAACTCTGTCCCACAAAGTCACTTCTTAGGGGCTGGCCATGGGGGAGAGAGGTTAAATAATTCATCATCATATCAAAAGCAAGCTTTGATCAATAGCCAGTTATTTGACAAAAGATCATTGACCATTTTCCCAAAGATTGCCACATTGTGGCCTTCTGGTCAACCCAATTATAACTCACAACAAAATAATTTTGGCCTACTCCCTTCCAAGGGGAAATAGGTGGAAGATTTTAGACACTACTGAATCCAGAGAGATTAATAGTAGGGAACTAGAAGCTTTTAATTTTCTGTATCAAAATATCATGTGGTGGAGGACAAAGGAAATAATAGCTTTGTCATATGTACCCTATTATGTGCACTTTGTTTAATGTGTTAGTTACCCGCTGTATGCTGAGTTTATTGTATAGATGTGTTCTGAGCTGGCAGACAGATAATAACGTCAATAAGGACCTCAGTTATTCAAGCAAATTGTCCTGAGACTCATCTATCCTGGCAAGATAATTACAATCTTTGTTAATTAAATGCACTTTGTTGTGCTGTGGAGAAAACTGTCAGGCTCACATCTAGACAGAGATACTTCAAACAAGCAAACAAAAACAAAACGCAACAGGTGGCTGAGCAAAGAGATTGACTTTCAGAGATATTTCGAAAGTGAGAATTAAGTAACTTACCATGGGGGTGGCTGCTGAAGATTTCTTCACATTTAGGTTTAACGGGCTCTGATAGACACTTGTGAATGTGTTGTTCTTGGGGTTGTGGCTACAGAAATGAAATACAAAACCAAACTTAGACTGTGCTTTAGCTGAGAAGATTAAGTGACTTCTTAAAAGTCAATTTTTTTTTAACAGATAAATATAAAACTTTTTTCTAGAAATAATTGCTTTAAAACTCTGGAAAAAATCAACAAGGACTCTCATTACTTAACAACAACAAATGTTGAAACAGATTTGATCTCTTATTTGAAAGTTGAAACTTCAGTTCATTGCATAAAATTAATTTAAAGGAATTAATTTAAGTTCATTTAAAGTAAATAAATTATTTAATTTAAATTTAAATTATTAACTTAAAGGAAAACTTTTGGACTTAACCCTAGAGTTTGTTTTGAATCTGTGATTGCATACTTGCTAAAAATTAAAACTCAAGCTGGGTGGAAGGGCAGCAAACACTTACGCGTGACAGTATGGCTTTTTCTGGTGACTCACAAAATTATTAACTGAGAGCATCATCTTGCAAGTTTCACAGTGAAAACACGCTTTATGCCATATCTAGAAATCACACAGAAGAGATTTAGCAAAATTACCTCCTATTTTTAACACTCTGAATTTCATATCTTTTGAAGTAAAAATAAAGAAAATTGGCATTTCAACACACAGACAAGTACACAACTAAAATATGTCAGACAAATAATTTTTGATTGTTTGGGGGTCACATCCCAGCAGTGTTTAGCGGCTACTTCTGGCTTTTTGCTCATGAGTACTCCAGGGACCAAGCAGTTTCAGGAATCCAATCCAAGCTTCCTGCATCCAAAGTGTGCAGCAAATAACATAAAAAAATTTTATGGAAAATAAATACAAATGAGGAGGGACAGAAAAAAAGGTGAGGGAATATGTATTTCTTTTTGTTTGTTTAGTGGTTCTAAAAAACCCACCTAGGTTTTGCCTTATACACAGCAGACCCGAATTCAATCCCATATGATCTTTCCAAGACTGTCAGGAATGATTCCTAAGCCCAGAGCCAGGAATAACCCTTGAGCACTACCAGGTGCAGCCTAAATAAAACGAAACAAACAAAAACAGAAACGAAAGAAAGTAAGATAGGAAGGAAGGAAGGAAGGAAGGAAGGAAGGAAGGAAGGAAGGAAGGAAGGAAGGAAGGAAGGAAGGAAGGAAGGAAGGAAGGAAGGAAGGAAGGAAGGAAGGAAGGAAGGAAGGAAGGAAGGAAGGAAGGAAGGAAGGAAGGAGAGAAAGAGAGAGAGAGAAAGAGAAAGAGAGAAGAAAGAAAGAAAGAAAGAAAGAAAGAAAGAAAGAAAGAAAGAAAGAAAGAAAGAAAGAAAGAAAGAAAGAAAGAAAGAAAGAAAGAAAGAAAGAAAGAAAGAAAGAAAGAAAGAAAGAAAGAAAAAGAAAGAAAGAAAAATTCCACCTGTCCTTAGGTGAGAAAATAAAATTCCATTTGTGTTATCTATAAAGGCACCAAGAAGCTCCTACTAACCTGATCTAGACAGCTGATCTTCTCAGCAGGGTACACTCCATACCCACACCTCGAGCAAGCCTGCACATTCATTTTAAAGTCTTTCTGTCCGTCCAAGAGAGAAAACGAAGAGAAACGACAGGCAAGAGATCCCTAGTCCCAGGCTAGCTGTGTCAGTCTTCCCCAAATCTCAACAACTGCTAATTAAATTCCTGTGAGTACCGAGATAGGTTTCAATCCAACTTCCCCTTTTCTTTGCTGACCTTCCTCTAGCTCCAAGTCAGCAGCGGGGTGGCTTTTAAAGCCACCACTTACTCAAGGGGCTATTTTGGCAACTCACTCAGCACGCATGCGTCTGAGGACTAAGGTGGAGGTATTTCGAGCTGACATACTTCTCTAAATAGAAAAGTGAAGTCACAGCGGCATCATGTTGATGTGGGTGACCAAATCCCCGTGTGTGATCACGGAGCACGGAGCAATTTCACAAGAGCTGTGCTCATCCCCCAAGAAAAGCACTCAAAGGATATTCATCCTCTCGTCCAACAATCAAATTAGAAATGCTTGCTCCGTGAATCCTGTGACAAAAGCAGAAAGGCCAGCTCCCCACAAACAAAGGAATCAGACTAGACTGATTTACTCTTTGGGGAGGGTATACGCATTATGGAATTTTAGCTTTCTATTATCTGTTTGGGGTATTTTGGTTGTTGCTGTTGGTGTTTGGTTTGGGGGCCACACTCAGCAGTACCCAAGACTTACTCCTGGCTCCACACTCCCACCCCACACACACCCCACACCCCAGCTTCTGTTGCACTTTTGTGATGGAATGTTCAGCTTATTCATTGACTTCCTTTGCGCAGTGCTCGTTATCCCCTGTGCTCTCGTCCTATACACAATGTGACCTCAACCTGGTGCCTGGTTCTGTCATCCAGAAGATGGGATCTGAGAGAGAGCAAGAGTTCTGGAACTAAGATCTACCAGCCTAGTGGCTGAGAGGGAACAGCGGGGTCAGGCACTTGTCTTGCTCACAGCCCACCTAGGTGTGATCCTCGGCACTATATACGGTTTCCTGACTATTGCCAGGAGTGATCCCTGACCATGCAGCTAGGACTATGCTCTGAATACCACCAAATAAAATAACATTATGTCCACCAGCCTAATGGAGGAGGTACCCAAGAGGCAGAGATTCAAGGAAAGTGATGGCAAGCAGTAAGCTACTTTGCAGCTAACAACTATCCTTTGTTTTGGACATGAAATTGTGCCTTTTGGTTAAAACCAGATCTACAAAGCATCCAGAATGGGAAAGTAACTGTTAGGCTTTATGCATCCCAGATAAACTATGCACATCTTCATTTTCTTCCTTGTTCTAAAAGTCTTTAAAAAATGTAAAAAAAAAGGGGGGGGCAGAGTGATAGTGTAGTGGTAGGGCATTTGCCTTGCACGTGGCTAACCCAGGACAGACCTGGGTTCAATTCCTGGTGTCCCAAATGGTCCCCCGAGTCAGGAGCTATTTCTGAGCACATAGCCAGGAGTAACCTCTGAGTGTCACCGGGTATGGTGCCCCAAAAAGAAACAAAAACAAACAAAAAGAACAGCCACAAAAACAAACCACTTTATTTGCTTGTGTGCCAAGCCAAAAAAAAGCTCAGACCAAAGCTTGCTGACCCCAGGATATCACTTGCAACTATACCTGAGTTAGTAGTAGGTAGATGGGAGGTGGAGGGATGGATTAAAAATGGTTTCAGTGGTTCTATTCATTGCAGCACTCAGTACAATAGCTAAGTCTTAGAATCAACCTAGATGTTCAACAACAGACAAGTGGATCATGAAGATGTGGTACATATATACAATGGGATACTACATAGCTGTAAGGAATAATGCAATCATGCAATTTGCTGCAACATGTATGGAACTGGAAGATATTATGTTAAATAAAGTAAGCCATAAGGAGAAAGATAAATACAGAATGATAACACTTATATGTAGTATTTAGAAGAACTGAATTAAGAAATACAATAGTTTAGATAGAGTTGTCTCAAACACCTGTCACCCCAGAGTATAGTGAGGAGAAGGAAAGAAACGGAGTGGAAAAGGAGAAACACAAATATGGAAAGATGGGGGCCAGGGCCAAGTGGTCTCAGGTGCATTAGTGGTGTTTAAAAAAGGACAGAACTAAATACATATTCAAACCAAAGGCAACAACAATGAAATCAAGAGTCTCAAACTTTAACAATCTAAACTTAAAATGGGCCTGTTATACTGGCAGGCTGGGGGTAGGGGGCAGAGGGAGATGGTATGGGATGCACTTAGGGAACATTGGTGGGGAGAGATGGACACTGGAGGTGGATTGGCTCTGATTCATTGTATATCCAAAACCCAACTATAAAGGACTTTGTAAATCACAATGATTTCAATAAAATAAGATAAAGTGTTTTTATTCTGAGCAATTATAATTCATTTGGTTAATTATATCTTCTATGTATATTTAAGCAGGTTAGTCTTTTTTTAATTTTTTTATTTTTAATTATGAGAACAAAGATGTAAAGGAAGAGGACAAGGTAAAGTTACAGTGGAAGGACAATCACCCATAACATAATTCTCAGAAGAAGTCCCCTCGCTGATATCTTAACTTTGAACTTTCAGCCAAAGAACATTAAGCTAAATAAAACAGAATCCATGTACAATTACTTTGTCCCTCAAGTCCCCAGATTGTAACACATTATAATATTTCTTAACAGCACACAAGGCAATCTAAAGCCATAGAACTTACGTAACTCCTTAAACATTAGAGGCATAGTATTTTTTACATTTCCATGTACATGCATATTAGCTTAAGTTAACCTCAAATTTTAAGTGGGTCTTTTTTAAGGATTAGAGTCAAAGGAGCACAGTAAAAACGGTGTTAGAGTGGCAATTGTTGTTTGCATAGGCCCACCAAAATATGAGAGGCATGGAAAGGAATAACCTTGGCCTAAGTACAAAGAGACCCTACCCCTGAATAAGCAGGTTAGTCTTACATTACATGCCAATCACTTTTCTCTATAAATAATAAATGACTTTATGCCCTTTGTTTTATTTTTAAGAAAGAAAGAATTGGTTCAGCCCTGACTGGTCCACCTGGCCTGAGGTTTTTCTGATAAGTGGAGCATTATGCAAGTTATGGTGGGATATCTAGTTCTGATGCCCTCTTTCTGAGCATGGTGCTATGACACTGAAATCTTAGGTGCAGAGAGATGAAACTCTCCCTCAGATTCAAGAAATAGATATCCATTACAGTGGGTAAGGTGCTTGCTTTGCATGCAACCAGCCTAGGTTTACTCAAAACTGCATATGTCTCTAGAATCCCATCAGGAGTGACCCCTTAATTAAGCCCTGAGTACTAGCAGTTGTGGCCTCCAAAATATAGAAATAAATAGATGTTCTCATGGTTGAAGATCATAGAATATGAAACCATGAGATCAGGGGTATGGAGATCTAATACAACTGCAGTCAAAAGAGACAACACCCCAGTTATCTGACATGGAGGGGTTAATATAACAAATATAGCTATAGATGAGAACTGGAATATTAGGTTGTAATATTAGTAAGCTGTCAAGAGAAGTGCATCTTGTTTGTATGTAAGTTACCAGGATTCATCGGTTTCATCTCATCGCCACGTGGTTACCGTATTCTCTTTAGTGATGGGGATGAGTCTTTCTATTCTTGTTTATTTTTGTTTTTTATTTTGTTTTTGGGTCACACCAGGCAGCCCTCCGGGGTTCCTCCTGGCTCTAGGCTCAGAAATCGCTCCTGGCAGGCTCAGGGGACCATCTCGGTTGCCGGGATTCGAACCACCGTCCTTATGCATGCAAGGCAAACGCCATACCTCCATACCCATCTCTCTGGACCCCAGAGTCTTTCTTAAACCTAGAGAGTGTCCTTGTCTGGTGAGATATTTGTTTTTAGATATCTTAAATCAGCTTAATTTAAACAGTGTGGTTACAAGGCTGTTCATAATACAAATGTTCTTTTTCCCCCCAACAGTTGCAAAGTTGTTCATGATTGAGTCTTACAATGCTCAACACACTTCACTAGTGCACTTTTCCCGCCACCAATATCCTATTTTCCTCCCATTCCCTGCCCTCCCTCTCTCTCTCTCTCTCTCTCTCTCTCTCTCTCTCTCTCTCTCTCTCTCTCTCTCTCTCTCTCTCTCTGTCTCTCTGTCTCTCTCTCTGTCTCTCTCTCCCACTCCCTCTTCTCTCTCTCAGTCTCTCTGTCTCTGTCTCTCTCCCCCTCCCTCCCTTCCTCCCTCCCTCTTCTCTCTATCTGTCTCTGTCTCTCTCTCCCCCTCCCTCCCTCCCTCTTCTCTCTGTCTCTCTAAATCAGGGGTCCTCAAACTTTTTAAACAGGGGGCCAGTTCACTGTCCTTCAGACTGTTGGAGGGCCAGATCATAGTAAAAACAAAAATGATGAACAAATTTCTATGCACACTGCATATATCTTATTTAGAAGTGAAGAAACAAAATGGGAATAAATACAATATGTGGCCCGCGGGCCGTAGTTTGAAGACCCCTGCTCTAGATGCTGTGGTTTGCAAACCTGTTACTGAGGGTATATGACGCCTATCACTGTATCTCCTTTGAGCATCCGGTGCGATTTTTGATTCACTGTTAAAGGGGTGCGTGGAGGCGCCCGGTGGCCCAAGTCCCCTAGCGCAGGCCGGCTCCGTCCCCAGTGCGGGACACACGGGGGCGCCCCAGCTCACGCAGGACTCCGCGCCGCGCTCGACCTTCCTTCGGAAGTGGGTGGGATCTCGGTTGGAAGGAAAACAGCTCGTCCGAGCGCCGGCCGCTGCGTCGCTCCTGGAGGCGGGAAAACCTCCGCGGATCCCGCGGCGCGCCGAGGGGCTGAGCCGGTTTGCGGGGTGAAGGTAACTGGCTGAGAGGCGGGTACCGAGCCCGGGTGTGTGTGTGTGTGTGTGTGTGTGTGTGTGTGGAAGTTGGACCCAGTACCGGGTGTGTGTGTGTGTGTGTGTGTGTGTGTGTGTGTGTGTCAGAGGCGGGTACCGAGCCCGGGTGTGTGTGTGTGTGTGTGTGTGTGTGTGTGTGTGTGTGTGGAAGTTGGACCCAGTACCGGTACCGGGTGTGTGTGTGTGTGTGTGTGTGTGTGTGTGTGTGTGTGTGTGTGTGTGTGTGTGGAAGTTGGACCCAGTACCGGCGGAGTCGGGGCAACTCGATGAGAAATTCCCTCCGGGAAAACTTTTTCGGGGCGCGCTCCTGTTTGGCTCCGTTTGGGGGGTGGCGTGCGACCCGAGGAAAGGGTGTGTGTGACCTGGGCCCCCAGAAAGTGCTCCCTGGGCCCGAGAAATGGCATGCTGGTGGGCGTTTGCCTTGCACGCAGAAGGACGGTGGTTCGAATCCCGGCAACCCAGATGGTCTTCAAAAGAGCCAGCCAGGAGCGATTTCTGAGCGTAGAGCCAGGAAGGAACCCCTGAGCGCCGTTGGGTGTGACCCCCCCCCAAAAAAGTGCTCCCTGAGGACATTTGGGCTGGACTGCCCGGACGGTGCGCACCGACCCCTGCAATCCGGGAAGTGCTCGGGACCCCATTCTGCAGGGAGCACCCACCCCCATTCCCGGCCCGGGCCGTGCCCATGGCCTCTCCGATGCAGGTGCCTCCCACGGCGGTGCCCTCGGCGCAGCTAGTTCAAGGGCGCGCCCCCTGGGGTGCTGCCGCGGCCCATCGCGCCTGACGTCTCCGCACGGGCCGTGCGCTCGGGCCTTCCCATGCAGGGCGCGTCCCCGGGGTGGAGCCCGCGGTCCGCCCAAAGGGCCCGAATTTGCATTGCACGTGCGGGCAGCCGGGCGTGCCCCCGCTTCCCCGGGAACCCAGACCCGCAGCCCGCCCAGCGCGGAGTCCGGCGGGAGGCGGCGCCGCCCCTTGCACCGTGGGCGCTTTTGCTTTCGCTTCTTCGCCTCCAGCCCCAGACGCTTCCGACGGCCGACGGAGACGGTCGCGCCCCGCAGCCCTCCAGCCGCCCGGCCCCGCGGACACGGTAATTCGGGCCGCGCCTCTGCAGCCTTGGCACCCCGCCTCTCCTTCCAACCGTCTAGCCGCTCCTGCCCCGACGCCCCTTTTCTGCTAATATCCCCCCCCGCATCCTCTCCTGCACCCCCAGCCGCGAACGCGCGTCACATGCTGGGTTCGAGGCCCCCAGGGCTGGCTCAGCCACTTCTAGAAGCTTCTCTGCGCCCCCTGGTCTCTGCGGTGCTCAGCTACCAAGTGCTCTGTGCCCAGGCTGGCCAAGCAAGCCTCTGGCCGGAATTAGCAGGGAAGGAATTTGCAGCCAGCGAGGCTGACACTGGTGCCCAGTCTAGTCTCCCCTTGTAAGCTGGGATCTCAACCTTTTTTCCTTTCTTGCCATAATGGGGTAATGGGGACCCCCTCTCCCACCGCCAGCAGTGCAGGGAGGAAAGGGTGTGAGAGCAGCGCTGTGGGCACTGTTGGGGAAATAAGGCTCTTTAGGACCTCCTAGGATAAGAAAAGGGGGGATCCTTTTCTCTGTAGGGCAGCCTACAATTCTCCCCCATTATATTTAGTTTCCCACTTTGGGGGGGTCAGGCAGTAGGATCTCTTGTAGGTGGCCCTGTGCGTCATAGCCAGACCTTTCCCTGGGTTCTGGTGGACTGAGGGGCACTTCCTCCGTGGACACCTATACCCCACCCTTCAGCCCCAGGACCAAAACTGATACCAAGACAGCCCTCCACCCACCTACCCGGCGGTTACCCGCTGCAGAGTCCTAACCTCTCCCAAGAAAGCCAGGTTTCTCCCGCATGCCTGGGGAATGTACTCAGAGACCAGGCCAGGCAAAGTGCCCAGCTAAGCCCCGCTCCATTGTTTTCACTTGGAAGTGAGGGAGCCCCAGATTGCATTGGGCCTTTGGGGTCTGGGGAAGCAGCTGCTGTGATTCACACCCGCACCCCTTCGGGAAAGGACCTGACTCAGACAATAGCGGGAAATGGTGACCCACCTTCCCCCAACTCTACGCTGCCACGTTGTGTTTGTTTACCAATGATGACAGTTTCTTCCCAGTCTGCCCAGAAGCACCTGAAATAGAGTCGGGATTTCAGAATGCAAGGGAGGCACAGGGATGAGTCAGGAGGTAAAGCAGCTCCACCCCTGCGACCCTCAAATCTCCCGCACAACACATAGTTCTTGGAACTTCACAAGGAGAGTGATTCCTGAGCACAGAGGGGAGTAAGCCCTGAGCAACTTAGGTTGCCCCTTTCCCCCTACTGGATGCCCCCATATAAATCAAAACAGTGCCAAGAAGGTGAGTAATTGAACCTTCTAATTGAGCTCTGTGAGAAGTGGTGCTATTGGGACTGTCTTGGGCACTTAATCTGCACCACCGTGTGTGGCTTTTCAGTGTTCCTCGTTCAATTCATCCTCAGCCACCTCCAGGTTTCCCGATTTACACATGAGGAAACTGCTCGCAGCCAGTGCAGGCTTCTGTTCAGGGCCCTTGGCTAGTTGAGGAAGGAGCTGATTGGAACCCAGATCCGTGTGTGTGTGTGTGTGTGTGTGTGTGTGTGTGTGTGTGTGTGTGTGTGTGTGTGTGTGTGTGTGTGTGATGTGTGTGTGATGTGTTTGGTCTCTCTTGTGTGTGTGTGTGTGTGATGTGTGTGTGTGTGTGTGTGATGTGTGTGTGATGTGTTTGGTCTCTCTTATCTTCCAGACATTATCTCCTCAACATGTTGTTTAGGTACTAAAGGACATAAACATTTTTTTAAAAATTGAATTAAGAGGGGCCAGAGTGGATAGATCATTTTAGAAAGTAATGAATCAGAATATAATCAGAATCAATAGATAACCACTTTTATAAATGATCAGAGCACAAATTATTATCATTGGTGGAGACTATATAATGGGAATTTTTAAGAGGAAAAAACTAATATGTATATACTATATTATATATACATATATATTTATATATAAAATATTTGCCCAATTCTAAATATGGTTAGTACTGCCACAGTTGAACTTCCAGTTTTCACTAGATTCCTTTTGGTAGGAGACATCAAATGCTTCATAAAATGACTCTACATTTGTTTTTTACTTGTATTAATTTTAGAAGTTATCAACTTTGTCCTGGACCTCATAACTTTACACATGGATTATTTAATCAGATCCTAGCTGTTCTTCCATTCAGTTTCATGCCAATTCATTCTTCTTAATACTTTCAAAATTAATCTTCCCTGAAACAGTTTGATCACATCTCTTTACATTTTCAGAATGATATGATTTCTGGTTTCTTGATGAATCAAGCATAAGTTGTTCTACTTTTCTCCTTTTAAATCCTGTTCTTTTTTTTAATCCTGTTCTTTATATTCTAATGCAGAATTTCTATAACTTTAATTCTTAACTCAATTGTGTACTCTTATATGCTCTCCATGGGATGGTTCATTCCTAATGTGTCTTCTATAATTCCATTCTCTTTCTCCAGTGTACCCTCTTTTGTTTAACTACAAGTATGTCTTACTTTGTTTCAAAAGTAATTGAATATTCATCTTATCTATGATCTCTTTTTGCTTAATGCTCATTTGTTGTCTCCTATGAGATATATATGTATGTGTATACATAAGTTGCACATAAATTTCATGGCTGGCTCCATGTTGCAAATTAAAATTCAATGTTTCACAGAGAAATTAGAATATACAGTTTGCCATCTGCCTATGCTTTGTGTAGTAATATATTTATATTAGAAGTATCTATAAGTCATGTGATATAAGAAAAATAATTTTATCTTGTACCTTTAGGATTCATATAACAATAAACTATGTGCAAAAAAAAAAAAAAAAAAAGAGGGGCCAGAGTGATAGCACAGTGGATAGGGCGTTTACCTTGAATGCTGCCTACCCAGGACAGACCTGGTTTTGATTCTTGGCATCCCATATGGTTCTCCAAGCCATATGAGCATAGGAGCATTTTTTTTTCTTTTGGACCACATCCGGTGATGCTCAGGGGTTAGTCCTGGCTAGGCGCTCAGAAATTGCTCCTGGCTTGGGGACCATATGGGATGCCAGGGGATCAGCACCACTGCTCCAAGGCCCTCCAGGAGCAATTTCTGAGCACAGAGCCAGGAGTAAACTCTGAGTAGCACTGGGTGTGGCCCCAAAACAAACAAACAAATATAATGTATTAAGAGACTGTGATTAGGGGCCAGATTGATAGCACAGAGGTAGGGTGCTTGCTTTGCATGAGGCCTACCCGGTTCGATTCCTGGCATCCCGTATGGTCCCCCAGCCTTCTAGGGGTGATTTCTGAATGCAGAGCCTGGAGTAACCCTTAAGCAACACAGGTGTGGTAAATAAATTTTATTAAAAAAAGAGAGAGAGAGAGAGAGACTGGTACAGTGATTCCTAACAGTTGTTTTAGTCTGCACTGCCCCAATACCCATCCTCAAGAATTAATTAGGGGAAAGGGATTGGCCATATCTGGTGGTGCTCAGGGGTTACTTCTGACTTTTGCATGCAGGAATTACACCTGGCAGGCTCGGAAACCTTATGGGATGCTGGGGATAGAATCAAGCCAGCCATATGCAAAACAAACACCCTACCCACTGTGTCCTTACTCTGGCCACCCAGGAGTCCACCATTTTAAGCTGCCTCTGGATCTTGAGAGTTGTAGAAATAGAGTTATTGGGCATTGGCTGGCAACTTTCTGTCCTGGGAGGTAAGGCGCCCTCAACTTGCAGAAGTTAGGGTGCTTGGGAGACTGTTGATGGGACCAGCAATGGTAGCAGCAGTGAAGGGTCATGTTAAAGGGGTCAGACTGTGCTCATACCTTGCTTCACTTGCTGTTGAAAATAGATGGGGCTGAGAATGTAATGCTCACCATTGCTAGGGATACCCCCAGACACCTGGGCAGCCTTCAAGAACTGCCTGTAGCCAGGCTCAGGACCATGTGGTGACAGGGCTAGAACTGGGGTCCCACCTGGGCCTCTCATATGCCTTAACTGTCATGCCATCTCCTGGCTCTTGAAGGCCCCTGAAGCACCCCAACCCTCTGAAGGGGGTGAGAAAAGGGAAGCTCTCTCCAGTGGGCAAAGCTAAGAGCCCTTGGCTTTCTGAGTGCATGTCAGGTGAGCTCAGACCTTGGAGGGGCAGCAGTCAGGAGAATTGGGCTCCTCTGATCCCACCTACTTCTAGGCAGATTCTCGTCTGGGAGGTCTGTGGTCTGGGCAGACTCTGGGAGGATTCTCATCTTTTTTTTTTTTTATTTATTTATTTTTTTTGTGGTTTTTTTTTGGGTCACACCGGCAGTGCTCAGGGGTTACTCCTGGCTCCATGCTCAGAAATTGCTCCTGGCAGGCACGGGGGACCATATGGGATGCTGGGATTCGAACCGATGACCTTCTGCATGAAAGGCAAACGCCTTACCTCCATGCTATCTCTAGGCCCCGGATTCTCATCTTGATGGACTCTCATTCTGAAGGATTCTTGTCGGGATTGATAGAGTCTGGGCAGACTCTTATCAGAGAAATGAGCCTGGGGCAAGGTGCTTTAGGATTGAAGGGTTGAGTCACACCATGCCCAAGTGTCACACAGTCTGGCTGGTTATTTCAGGGGTGCTGGCTGCCCTCTTAATCAGCAATTCTTTTGTGGGGCAGGAAGCCTCCTTTCCCCTGAAGACCCCTTTGGCCTAATTGAGGTTGAGGGGGGTCTGCCACCTTGGGGCTGTAGAATCAGCTCTCTCTCTCTCTCTCTCTCTCTTTCTCTCTCTCTCCCTCTTTCTCTCTCTTTCTCTCTCTCTCTCACTCACTCACACACACACACACACACACACACACACACACACACACACACAGAAACTGCATCATGATGGGGGTCAAGGGATTCCTAAGTGTGGGCCACACCCCACACTTCTGCTACCCATCTCAGTTCTGTCAAACTTTCCCTTCACAAGAAGCTTCCTCAGTTCCCCTGAGGGTCACTGGTGGGCAATGTGCCCCCCCCCAGTGGTACTGCCCCTCACACCTGCCTGTCACCCCCTCCTACAAGCTTCTGGAGATTTCCCTGCAGGATTTCTCTGGCATGAAGAGAGTCTCCAGCATCTGTGCTTGGGGGCCCAGCTACATGGTCGCAGCCCCCACCTTCCAAGATTGGTAGCTTAACCCCATCCTTTGTGTTGGTCACTGGTTATCATTTCCATGATCCCAGATTCTGAGGAAATGCCGAAGGGAAGGTTCCGGGCTGAGCTCTCCTCCCTGGTGTGTCTTTATCTGGTGTTTTTTTTTGTTGTTTTGGGGGCCGTACTGGTCAGTGCTTAGGGCTTACTTCTGATTCTGTGCCCAGAGATCACTCAAGGTGGGGAGCTGGGATCAAACTCTAGTCAGCCGTGTGCAAGGCCTGTGCCCCATCCACTCTCCAAGCTCTTCATGGTGGGGTTTATAGAATATGTTTATTCATGCTGTTAAGGATCCAGGTTGAAAGGTCACTGAGACTAAGTAAAGGACATGAGATAAAGAAAAAAATAAAAAAAACATTGGATAAAGGTTGCCAGGGGGCTGAAGCAGGCTTATCTCTTGGGGTCCCCATAAGAAGAATTTATCTGCTGAGCTTCCACTCCAGTCCCTGCCCCATCACCCAAGGTAGCTGAATACCTAAAAACTGGAATGCCACAAAACCCCCAGATCTGTTGTAAATTGTATCATACAACAAAATAACTAAAGAGCAAAGAAATCCTACCGCGTTGGGCTGAAAGGTCCTGTGGACTGTGGGAGAGGCAGGTTGACACTCTGGTGGTGCATCTGAGATAGACCTCAAACATAAACAAAACATTGCACCCCTAAAAAACTTGGACATGCCTGTAAACCAGCCTTACCTCCGCAAAAATACATTTTCTTGGAAAATAATATACAAAGATAATGTTAGATAGCTTTTTTTGGGTGGTGTACACCCAGCAAAGCTTGGGGATTAGTCCTGGCTCTTTGCTCAGAAATCACCCCTGGCAGACTCTGGGGACCCTGTGGAATGTAGGGGATTGAACCTGGGTTGGCCATGTGCAAGGCAAATGCCCTACCCACTGTGCTATTTGCTCAGGCCCCAGTTAGCCTTTTAAAAGCTAACATTTTTTTAGCGATCATCTTCCTCAAATGAATTGACATTAAAATTTAAGTGTCCAAAAAGAAAAAGAAAAATCAAATGCTCCCTAGCTGGAAATGGGGGGCAGAAAGTGGAGGTTCAGCTCCTCAGATAAAGCTAATGGTCACCTGCTTCTCACATTCTGTGGAGATGGGACCACCCTGTCCCTCTCTTTTCTCACTACCCAGATCTCCTCTCAGGCCTGCTGGAAGCTGTGGGGATAATGGTGATGCCAGGTGGGTGTCCCTTTACCCTTTACAAACCTGCCCCTAGCTTTGCTCCTCCCCTGCCCCAGAGGCTCAGGCTGTGCCCTGAGAGGTGTGTTCAGTGTCTGATGTTGGGGCTTCGGCATCTTCCTGTGCACCACGTGGACAGGCAGGATTGGGGATCGCTGGGTGAGCCTCCAGGCACTGCTTTACACATGCTCAGAAATGACACCCCCCTCCCCCCATGCCTCCACCAGATCTGCTGGCTGCTCTCTCCCAGGGAGGAAATGAGGAGAATTTCAGTAAGACACTGGTTCTCTGTTACTTCCTTTGGGGTGTCCTTTTCTTCTCACTCCTGGTTGAATTCATTTGGGGGATGGTGGTTGGGACTGGACACACCTCTCAAGCATATGCAGGAGACCCAGGGTCCTATTGGGGATTCTAAAGTCACCCAGGCCTGTCATTCAATGAAGGGTCCCAGTGGTGTGGGGAACTGGGGAGTCTGGGCCAGCTGCATGCATTTGAGCTCACCAACCATGGTACAGACTTCAGGCCTTGGGTTCTTTTTCATTCATCAACCCCTCATGTACCAGGTTTTCCTGTCAAGCTGAGCACCCTTGGGTTTGCTCTGAGGGGAGGATTGTGCAGAGGAAGCGAGAAGTGGGAGGTGAGAGAAATCCAGGTGACCCTCCCTGCAGAGGAATGAGGGCAGCAGTTGCCAGGCACAGACAGAGATGGACCTGGTATGCTCAGGGGCACTGAGAAGGCCACTGGCAGTGTGGTTAGACCCACATCAGCTTCATCTGGCCTAGATTCCTCCCCTGGGAATGGCAGAACATCAGGGCCCTGCTATTCCACTTTATTGGGCACCCCAGGACTAAGATAAAAATCTGAGATTACGCAACAAACCATATCATTCTTGGGAGTTACTGTTTTCATCATCATCATCACCTTTACGGGAAAGGGAGGTACTTGTAGGACTGACTGGTCCTTTACCCAGAGTCAGGGTCCACGAATCTGCAGAGTGTTGCTGTATTTGTCCATATTTTTGCTTTTGTGTCCACCTCTGTTCAGGGTACAGAGCACTGGTGCTCATGGCCAAGTGGCTGGATTCATGCCAGGAGATGACAGCCGCCTGTGGTTCCCCCATCCTAGCTGTGGACTCCCCAAGAATCCCAGGAGCCCACATTTCATGAGGACTTGGAGGAGGCTCCTGATTCTTGTAAAATTAGAAATCTGCCAACTAGGAAAACAATGGGCCAGACATGCAGCCCCGTCAACAGTCACCTGAGTTCGGCCTGGGAGCCTGGTAGCCACCAGCTTGGATCTGGGCTTGATGTATGGGCAGGGTCTGGGAGGCTTGTTCTTCACACTTCAAGAACCTGCCTCCTTTCCCGGTCCATAGTGGTCACTGATTCACCTGCAAGGCAGGTGTCAGGGCTCCCCAAGGCCTCGGCATGCCCCCTCACTGTCCTGTGCCCAGTTTCAGACACAGCCCTGAGTCAGGGTTTCCACTCAGCAGCTGAATGAACAACGGAGTCGTTGTTTGGCAGCTGCAAGCCTGCTCCTCTCTAGACTTCATGACCAGCTTCCTCCTTGCGTGATGATCATTGGATAACAGAATTGTGGGGGCTGGAGAGACATTACTGCGGGTAAGGTATTGGATTGCATTTGGTCCCCCCGCTAGGAGTGATTCCTGAGCACAGGGTCAGGAGTAAGCCCTGAGCATAGAACCAAGAGTGATTCCTAAGCTCAGAACCAGGAGTAATTACTGAGCACAGAGCCAGGAGTAAATCCTGAGCAGAGCCAGGAGTGATTTCTGAGCATGGCCGCTGGGTGTGGCCTCGCATTCTGGTCTCACAAGAAGAGAGCATTTGTCAACAAAGTTGCTGGTTCCGACTCCCCGGTGTCCTTTTCTCCATGCAGATGGCAGATGACCAGAACCTCACCGTGGAGGAGGGTGCTGGGGACACAGTGAGCAAAGAAGAGGACTCTGTGGACGCGAAGCCGGATCGCTCCTCTTTTGTGCCGTCAATTTTCAGGTAAGTTTCCTCGTTCCTGGAGTGTCCCTACTTTGCCACATCCAGGCTCGGAAAACCCGGAGTCTGTCCTCTCTTGCCAAGTTCCTGGGGTTCCTGGGTGCCAGGAGGCATCCTTCTTACTGAGTCCTCCCTTACCTTTCTTGATGTGCCTAGGACCTCGCTTGAACTTCTTTGTAATTGTGTTCATTTCACATATTGAACTCCTGGTTCCTCATCCTCTCCCTGCCCCATCAGAAGCCATCAACTAAGATAGTTGATAAATAGGGAAACTGAAGTACAAAGGGGCTGAACCTCTCATCTTTCTGGCAGCAACTGATACATGGCAGCACTGAAATTCGACCCCAGATGGGCCTACTCACATTTGGAGGGCACCAGTGTTCGCTTGATGGAGTAGGCTGAAAGCCATCCTGGCAGGATGGGGCATTAGTCTGTGGGTCCAGAACCTCAGATTTGAGTCTCCTGAGCTGATTCTGGGATGCGACAGAGGTGGAGGTGAGGGTAGACCACCATCCCTGCAGTACTCCCAGAGCTGGCCCTGAGCAGCATGTGGTCCCCCTCAATATTCCAGAGAGCTCAGGGGAGACCCCTTTGTCCTGGACCTGGCACTAATTGCAATTCAGGGCGAGGATGAGAAGCTGAGGATGCTGAGAACTCAGCCCTCTTGAGCCCCTTCCAAAGGCACTGGCTGATCAGTGCCAGCCCCTAAGAACACAAGAACAGAACTCTCCCCCCACCCCCCCAAAAAAGTATCTGCCAACCTGCCCCGGTGATGGGTCAGACTGCATTCCCCCTCCTCCTAGTGGGGACAGACTGAGGCAACTCTCCACTCCCAACTCCCAGGTATTTGGGTCAGTCAGATTGCTGGACTCTGAGCGAATGAGAAATTTGAATAGTCATTTCGTAAGTCTGAGAAAAGAAACTTTGGAGTGTTTGTGCCAGAAATTAAGAAAAGGATTGGGGTTTTAGGTCACACTCAGTGACCTAAACACACAGTGTTTGCTCCTGACTCTGCACTCAGATCACTCCTGGTGGTGCTCAGAGGACCATATGTGGTACCAGGGATTGAACCCAGACCAGCCTTTACAAGATAAGCACCTTACCCACTGTATTCTCTCCCCTGGCCCTGAATCATTTCTTTAAATGTGTCTCGTGAAATCTAAGTCCACAGTAATTTGATGGCAACTCTGTCCATTAGTAGTAGATCTGAACAGTTTTCACAGCCGAACTTTAGGCAATGTTTTTTTCTTTGCCATTTTTTTTTAAATTCTGTTCCCATCCCACATTTTATCTAGTGGGATAGTGATTTGAGTGTCTTGCTTGAATTTATTCTATATCTCTGTAGCATGTATATCATAATTTTTAGGCATGTTTTTAAGATGGGGGGGTACTCTATCTACATTAAGATACTAGTCTTTGGGCCCGGAGAGATAGCACAGCGGCGTTTGCCTTGCAAGCAGCCGATCCAGGACCAAAGGTGGTTGGTTCGAATCCCGGTGTCCCATATGGTCCCCTGTGCCTGCCAGGAGCTATTTCTGAGCAGACAGCCAGGAGTAACCCCTGAGCACCGCCGGGTGTGGCCCAAAAACCAAAAAAAAAAAAAAAAAAGATACTAGTCTTTCTTAAAATCAGTTATTTCTGTGACCACCAGAAATTCACATTTGATTTGCGCAAATAACTGTTGGTAAATCATTAGTATTATCCATTTGTGATTCATCAAAATAATCATGAAAAATAACTTACATTAAAATTGTAGATTACAATGGGAAGGGTAGATTTAATAGCATTTAGTTCTTTATTAAGTAGACCCATAATACTTGTTAGAAAAAAGAAAGAATTCAGGATCTTCAGCTTTATCTTTCTTTTTGCTTGTTTTTGAGCTATACTCAACAGTGCTCGGGGGTTAGTTATCCCTGGCTCTGCACTCAGTATTGACTTCTGGCAGGCTCAGGGAACCGTGTGGGATCTTGGAAATCGAACCCAGATTATCTGTGTGCAAGGGAAAGACCCTACCCACTCCAGCTCTTCCTGTTTTTCCTTTTCACAGCCACAAGGGCACAGAGAAACCAAGAATCAATGTGTAATGTCAATTTTTTTGGGGGGGTCATATCTGGCGACGCTCAGAGGTTACTCCTGGCTCTACACTTAGAAATTGATTTGCTCCTGGCAGACTTGGGGAACCATATGGGATGCCGGGATTCAAACCACCGACCTTCTGCATCTAAGGCAAACACCCTACCTCTGTGCTATCTCTCTGGCCCTGGAATGTCAATTTTTTACTTTATTTAAAAACCTTATTTTACGACGTTGTTCATAATGTAGTAGTTAATGGCATTTCATGTCCCAACACCAATCCCACTGTCAGTGTAACTTTTTCTTCACCATTGTCCCTGATTTCCCACCTAACCCCAAGTCTGCCCCCTTGGCAGGCACAAAATAATTTCTTTTATATTGCTTTCTACAACAGAATGACTATGGAATTATTGAGAAGTACTTTAGTAAGAGAAAAGTTATGCAAATTGTTATATCTCACAGTGGGGTTATTAAGTCAAAGCTGGGGCTGGGGATGCCCTTCAACTTTCTTGGCGTTTCCGCCCCATTGCCACTAGGTGGCAGCACAACATTGCTCTTAGTTCCATGGATGCTAGGCCCCTCCCAGTCCCTGCAATTGCTCCTCAAACATAGAACTGTGTTCTAACTTCCGGTGCTTGGAGAACACCTGTAAAGCCCAACTCAGAGAATATTCAGGATATAAATATGAAAGATCTTAAGAATTTAGGAAACAATGACTTGGAGTTGCAGAGCCCTGAACAGAGGCCTGGTTTGGAGTCCTGTGGGATCTGGGGGCCTGAATGGGTATGTTGGAGTCTAGAGCTCCCACAAGGTCCCACTGCCCTCCAGGTGCCAGTGGTTCTGGCCCAAGTAGAGCCTGGATGCTTGATTAGCCATAGACGGTAGCTCACTGCCCATCTGGAGTTATAGATAGGGAGGCTGAGGAGCAGGCACAGGGAACTTGAATTAACAGGGAGAAAGCATTGGGGTTGGCAGCAAACTGGGAGAGCCTGCTTGTCAGTTCACATGGGGCGAGGAACAGGATAGCCCACGTTGCCCGGATGTTGGAAGTGGGAGAGGCAGCACCCAGCATCGTGGTCCTGGCACCTCTGAGAGTCACGCTCTGCCCTGGGCCCTAAGCTGGGGAATCAGAGGCTTTGTCTCAGCTCAAGGTCATTTTCCAGGAAATTATCCAAAGCAGCAGCCACTCTCTGGCTGAAGTGGGGGCCACATATTCCCTGGGAAGAAAGAGGTGGGAGAAAAGGCTGTTTTTCCCAGGTTGGAGAAATTCCCCAAATTTCTGGGGAGGTGCTTGGCTTGGGTCCCGCAGGCTTTGACTGCACCCATGGGTGCTACCCTCTGCCCCAGATTATAATTCTTCTCTTTCCTGGACTGTACCTGGGTTTTTCCACTATGTAAACAGATCCCTGTAAACAGTTTTACAGTGTAATGAGAGGGAAGTTCTAGGCGCCTGGGAGCACAGAGTTTGGAGTGGCAGGAGCGAAACTCTCAAGTCCTTGCAAAGAATGTGCCTCAACACTTCCTGGTGATTGACAGCAGTCAAGCAAGTGGGGTGTGGGAAGTGGGGGAGGGTGTGTGACACCCACAGACCAGAGCAAGTTCTTCCGCTGGAAAGGGAGCCTCCTCTCAAACTTTGCACTGTATATTGAGCTAGGGCTGTCTGATTGTCGGTGACTAAGACTTGATTGACAGGTGGTGTGCTCCTTCAACGGCCTTGGATGCAGGTCTTGGCCCCACCTCCCTGTCCTGAATCCAGGTCTGCCTTTTTTTTTCTTTTCCTTGCCTTTCTTTTCTTTTTCTTTCTTTCCTTTCCTCCCATCCTCCCTCTTCTCCTTCCTTCCTTCCTTCTTTTTGAACCACATCAGGCAGTGCTCAGGTGATTACTCATGGTCTGCACTCAGGAATTATTCCTGGTGGGCTCAGATGGGATGCTGAGGATTGAACCCAGGCTGGCTTCATGCAAGGCCTGTGCTATAGCTTCCCCTGGGCTATGGCTCCATCTCTAGGTCCAGGACTTTCTGACTTTCTTCACTTGCATGGAAGGATCATGTACGGCTGCTTATGCACTGAATCATGGGCCTAATAAAGTCACTCTCAGCTGTGGGATTACTGAGAGGGGGGAAACAGTGTATATCATCTGGCAGAGGAAGAGGAGTGTAGAACTGTAAGGTTTCAAGGGAGAGTCTGCACAGGGCCTCATCGGCTCCTCTGCAGTGTTTAAGGACAGTCCGCAGACAGAGCCAGAGGTGCCTGCAGGAGAGGGACCCGGAACAGACCATGCATGGCAGTGTGTTCATTGCTCAGACATCCCATGCCCATTAAGGTGGGCCCCAGGAGCACTCCAGCACCTCCATTTGTCTTCAGGCATTTATTTCTTTCCTCCCATGTGGGTCAGCACATCAGGCTTATCATAGAAAATCTCCTGTTGACTTCAGCTGGCAGGGGACGTCATGGGCTCAGCTTTCCTCCTGAGTCTTCCAATCTGCAGGTACCTTCAGGGAGCAGCCAGCCCAGTGCTCTCATATAAACCTTTCCTTGCACAGAAATTTTTGAATGTGTCTGTTTGTGATGCTGGGTCCCTTGAAACCTTGAGACATACCCCTGGCGGATTATTTTTTTAAAGTCCTATCAGTTTATATGGCTTAGAATTCATTCTCCTCACCCACTCCCCTGGGAAAAGATGGTACTATAGATGCTGCTTCGTTGGGATGAAAGAAATCTGCTTTAAGCCAACTATGTCCCAGAGTCACTGTGCAGTTAAGAAAGGAGTTTTGGACAACCGAGGGAGAGCTCAGACTGGCTGACCCCTGGGAGATTCCCTATCATGACTGACTTCTGGTTTGTGTTCATGTGCTTACACGTAACTTTCCTCTCTGGCCTTCCCCAAGGGTGCGGTCTTGCTCCCTGTGTATATTTGTTCATTGTCAGGTGTCCCCCAGGTCTGCCTGCTCATCGCTTGAAAGCTACTATGGGGATTGAAGCATTTGTATAGCAGGTAGGACACTTGCCTTGCACATGTTCAACCTGAATGCAATACCTGACACCCTATCTGGTCCCCTGAGAAGGTCAGGAATGATCCCTCAGGACAGAGCCAGGGCACTGACAGGGAAAACAAATGAAAAAAAAAATTGGCACTGCAGCAATTGATTCTCTCACTCCTGCTTATGTTCAACCATGCTTGTAGCTGTTGCCAGCTAACGTTGGCATCAGTTGGGTGCACGTTTGTTTCTCCCCTTGACCCTCTGCTTGTGGTAAGTTCCTTTGCCCCCAGGAGCTACCCCTGACAGGGAGGAATCCAGGACATGGAGTCAGGGGCCTTTGCACCTCACAGCAGAGACAAGGAAACCCTTGTGTGAATGGTTCTATAGAAAAGTCCATCTGCCACACCTGATGTTTCAGTACCGGGCTTCTGTCCCTACCCAGCTCCGGGCCCCATACATTCATGTTAATACAGCGAGGAGGGGAGTTCTCTGACCTTCATCTGGGGACACAGGACAGTGTCTAATTCTGATGCAGAGCCAGCTGCGTGCAGATGGATGGTGCCACTTTCATTCCATCCTTGCTCCTCAGTCGTGCCTGGGGCCCATCTGTATGGGTACTGCTGGGGTTGCCCTTCGTTGAAATGATGCCAGGAATGAATCCTCCCCCAAATATTTAGACAAAGCTGCTACAAAAACCAGAACTATCACTCCAAATGAAACCTCCCAGATATACTGGGGCCGAGGAGCTGTAATGAATGTCTATGATGGACGCCGCAAGGAATTCATTGCGGAGACACTTGGGAAAGGAGGGTTGATAAGAGCCGGGACTGTGGCAGGACAGAGCCTGGACAGCTGCTCTGGTGAAAGGTCCAGGGTCCTGAGTGGCTTGGAGGAAGCCATTCTTGCTCATGTGGCTGCCTCCTCCAGGTTTACTCAGTCATGCTTGGGAGTCACTCCTGATGGTGCACAAAGAACCTCGTGTTGCTGAGGATCAGATTCAGGGCCCCCAAGAACAAAGCATGTGCTCCAGTCTTTGAATCCATTATCCTGGCAGTGGATGTTGATGCTAGAAAGTTCTCCAGTCCAAGTTCCCCTCCTAGGAAGAGTCTCTAAATCCCCATCTAGCCTGTGTTTGTTTTCTGCCTCTTGATTTTATTGACATGACTGAGTTGGCCTCCAAGGCTGAGGTTGAGTCCCAAGAAATGCTGCTGCTTGAGAAGGGAAGAGGTGCTCAGGCCCTTGGCAGAGATGTGCTTCTGTGAGCACTTGGTGGGGTGGGGGTGGGGGGGCAGTAGGGACTTGAGGAGATGGACACTTCTGTGACCTCACATCCCCACTGCTCTCTAGCTCCCCCTACAGATACTTTTCTTCATTCTCCCCCTTGGTTCTGCTGATCTCATTTGTGGCCAGATTTATTTTCTAAAATCTGCAAACAAGACTGGAACCCAGAAGCTTTGAGAAGGATTGAAAACTTGAATTTACTCGTCTGGTTACCTCATAAGCCTTGGACAGCAGAATTCTCCAAAGTAGAATCTGTTGTTTCTTCTTAGTGCTAGTCAGGATTAAAAACTAGATTCATAGGCTGGGAGCTAGAAAGGGTGGGAAGGAAAAGAGGTTTCACCTGAGAAGTGAACAACTGTCTGATTCCATCTCTCCATTAATGCTGGGAAGCCTGGGGTGCTGGGGATCAAACCCATGCTTCTTGCATGCTCTCATGCTCTCGGCCTTCTGAGCATACCCTGAACCCTAGAATATGACTTTATAAGTCCCCTGACCAGCTGTGATTCACTCTTTCCATGGTTCTACTTGAGACTTTGCAGCAGAAGTGGGTTGCACACTTTTCACACTTTCCATACTCTAAAACCCACCCATGAGGCTGGTGGTGCCTGTTAGTGGTGATTGTCCCTGGGGACCATCTCTAGAAGCTCCTTTCTCATTTCTCCCATTTGTCAGATTCAGGGGTGGGACTGTTTTCTTGGATCTGAACTTGACAGAAGTACAGCATGGCCAGCATAATGGGGTCTGTGTCATTGCTATCACGCTGTTCCAGCACCTTCTATAGTAAGTTCCTTGGAGAACCCAGAATCTGTGATCAGCCCTTGTAGAGCATCTCTCTGGGGATGGATGCCAGCTTTGGGCCTTTCTGATCTGGGTCTTTGTAAGCCACTTAGAAACAAGCGACTCCTTCCTTCCTGGCCACTCCAGGGAGTCCCCCAGTGCTGAGCTGGGGCACTTCTCTGTCTCTCTCTGTCTCTCTGTCTCTCTCCTCTCTCTCGTACAGACTCTGGAGTCCTTGAGCCCTTGCTCTATTCAGCCATGCTTGGCTGCAGCCACTGATTCTCCAGCTGACTTATTCTACTAGCTTCCAGCCCTACTGTGGCTCAAATGACCTTGTCTGTCCATGCTGATGGGAGTTGGTGGCCCAGTAGACCAGCTGGGGATTTACCAACACCCAGAGGAATGTCCCTGGCAGGGCTCTGCAGAGGGGCCTTGCTTGATTGTGGGATTCAAGCAGTTTCTGCTGAGCCTGCAGCACAGCTATGAGGGCTGGGAGAGCCCTTCAGGAAGGTCAGCAATCCTACATGAAAATCTCAGTCACCTTCCAGAAGCTTCTAGAATAGCAGGCCAGCCTAATGTCCAAGAATCGGGGTTTCCCTGATGGAAAGAAAGCAGAGTTGGATTTAAACAACAGTAGCTGGTGACACCGCTCAATGGGCATGGGTAGGGAACAGGCCATGGGCTTTCCTGAGCGGAGAGGCATCAGTAAGTCTCAGCACCACAGGGCTGGTTCAGGCAGTGGGCACATCAGCCCCAGAAGGCCCCGTACTGCAGGGAAATGCCACAACTTGATTGGTTTTAAGAGGCAAAGAAATTCTGGGAAAGGGAATTGATCAGGGGGCTCTTAAGAAACCTGAACTGTGATCCTGGCTTTGAGATCCTGGATTCTCTTGTTCGAACTCTCTCTGAACTGGGTTAACATCTCATAGTCATAAAGGTATAAAGTCACATGAGATAAAATATGTAAAGCAGCAAGAGATTCAAATGAGGTACTTACTAGAGATGCCTTAATTGCTGTAGTACTGATACAGAGGAGGAAGCTTCTAAGATTAGGGAGAAGCATTTGGGGAAAACAGAAAAATGGGGTCTCTAGGGACCCCATTCGATAGCTGACACAAAAAATGTAGGAACCAATAATTTCTCCAAATGGGTCCACAAATCTTGAAATGCATGATTTTGAACTAATTAGTAACTCCTACTTTAAGCTTTTGAATATTTTATTGATTCATATATATTGAAAAAAAAAACAAGTATGTGGACCCAAGAAATAGCACAGGGTTCAAGGCATGTGCCTTATGCATAGCTGATCCTGGCTTGAGCCCACATGCCTCATACAGTTCCTCAACCATCACTCGTGAGCATAGATGCAGGACTAAGCCCTGAGTACTATTGGGTATGGCCCAGCCTCCTTCCTCCCAACTTTGTCCTCCACCCCCACTAAAAAGCATACTCAGAATTCTTCTCACATCCTGATGTCTTGCCTTGGGCCTCCCATTAAAGGATCGAATATTTTTTAACAATAACTAGTATGTAAGGTCAACCCTAATATATGATTTAAAAATAATCAATACTAATAACAGCATTTATTCACCAGTTCCTTCAGCCACGCACTAGGCCACTTGCTGTGAAACATAGACACTTGTTTGAGGCTATGAGACAGATGTTATTGTTTTGTCCTTTATCACGAAGGAAGATACTGAGAGGTCAAATCACTTGTCCTCGGTGGCTCAGCTCTCTCTATCCCTTGCCCATCTTGGAAGCATCTGCAAACATGCAGGGTGAGCAGCAGTATATTTCTCGGGGCCCAGGGGGCGCTGTTGCCACGGCTCTGCTCATGTGTTGGGTTCATTCTCCACCCTCCTGGCTGGCTGAAAGTCAGCCCATCTGGACAGAGACCATCACTCCCTTTCCAGTGGTTGAGCTTTCGCCGGAAGCTTTCCCTTTGCAGGTCCAGGAAGCAGAGACCAGACTGGACTTTGTATCTGTCCTGCTGGCTTGTGAAGGGTCCAAGTGACACATTGAGTAAACAGGCCAGTCTTTCAACAGGCCTGCGGATAAGATACACATTGGAAATAGAAAGCAGGAAAAATAGGCAAAAAAAATTATCTCCAAAAAAGCATTTCAGTTGGTTTATTAGGGAAGGGGCATGTTCAGGACTGCAATTACAACTGACTTATACGAAGCAAATTTGAGTGTTTACAGGCCTCAAAAATATATCTGCCAATTTTTAGGACTTTGTCCTTTGGAAAAGCGGAAGGAGCCTGGATATAGACAAAATTAAGTGGCAAAACAATGGTCCAGGGGCCGGAGAGATAGCATGAAGGTAGTGTGTTTGCCTTGCAGGCATAAGAATGGTGGTTCGAATCCTGGCATCCCATATGGTCCCCTGAGCCTGCCAGGAGCGATTTCTGAGCATAGAGCCAGGAGTAATCCCTGAGTGCAGTTGGGTGTGACCCAAAAGCAAAAACAAACCAAAAATACCACAATGGTCCAGTTTTCCCACAGAATCAGCAAAGAGGCTGACCCTGGTTCGCTCCTCAGCATCCTATATGGTCCCCTGAGTACCACCAAGAATAAATCCTGAGTGCAGAGCAGAAATTATCCATGAGCATCACTGGGTAAGACCCAAAAACCAAACCAAACAAAAATAAAAGAGGCCTCAGCATACCAGAGAGATAAGTTTTATGTAGGCACCTAGTGAGTCCTGTTTTAAAGGCCTTTGTATAACTATGGAAAGTGCTTTCTCTGAAGTGTGGGTATCTGTATTCCTTAGTGTAGTCCTTTTTTCCAACATAAATAGAGTACTTTTTCAAATTTTAGTACATATTGCAGGAGAGAGAAATACCTTTTGTTTCTTTTTTTTTTTTTTTGTACTAGTAGTACCTAGGGGCTTAGGGCCACTAGGCTCTACTGGCCATTGTTTGATTGCTGGTTCAGCCAGTGCTAGAAGCCCTCTGTGCTCCTGCAGGTAGTGCTCCTGCAGGTCCGTGCAGAGCTGGAGACCACCATCTACATAGCAGATCCATAATCACATGATCCAACTCCTCATGCATTTTCCCTGCACACCCTGAGCTTCAGCCTCCCTCTAGCTGCTGCTTCAGAAGGACTTTGAGAGACCTTGAATTCACTGGGAGCCCATGAGATAGTGCAGGAAAGGAGAAAGTACAGGAGAGGAAGGAGAAAGTGAGGTGGTTTACTTGCTTGAAGGAAGATATCGGTGTATTATTTTAGTATATAGCCACAGTTAACAAGTGTTGGAAGGGGGATGGTGAGGCCTTTCTTGGCTCGGCCTGGCTCCTGCAGCCTCTTAATTGGGGGTGTCGAGGGATGTTTTTACTGAGGAGGTGGTGGGCCAACAGCTAAATTTGGGAACCTGACATGCCATCTCACTCTGAGTCTATATCTGGTCTCAACAATGCAGGACTGTGAATCTATGCCTGGCACAGGAACAGGGCTCAAGCTTTGTGAGGCTAACAGCTCCTGCCTGTGCAGCTCACACCAACAGAGGGATGCAGATCCTAGCTTACCCCAAGTCCTCAGTCCCTGGAGTCCAGATAAGAAGCAAGAAGAGGAGGCCTGATCCAATAGACTGGATTCCAAGTTTTCTCTTTGCAAATAAAAATGTTTCTGGGGCCATATGGTGCTGAAGTGGACTCTGGTTCTTGCTTGTACTGTGCGTGTCTGGCGTATAGATCATCTCCCAGCTGGGGATGGCCTTGAGGGTTCACAGCACTGCTGGGCCTCAGCAGTGCCATATAAACTGAGCCCCAACTTGGAACTGATGACCTGCACAGCCAGGTCACCCTTGGCTACCTGAGTACTGTTTAGAGAAACCCTCTGCACAATAAAGTAAAAAACATTTTGCATGGAAGAAATACGGTCTTCAGGCTAGAGTGATATACAGTGAGCAGAATACTTGCCGTGCATGCTGGTGACCCAGGTTTGATCCCTTGCGTTCCATATAGACCCCAAGTCCCACCAGGAAGTGGTCCTTGAGTCAGAGCCAGGAGTAAACAGTAAGCACTACAGATGTGGCAAATAAAAACTGAAAACAAAATCTGACCTTCTATGAGAGGAAGAGAATGACGTTGTGGTGCAGCTGAGAACCATGGTCAGGAGCCCGACCTGAGCTTGAAGATGTCGTTGCACAGAGCTAAGCTGAAATCTAACCCCAAAAGACAGAAGGACCCTGTCTTCCCAGCTACAGAGAAGCCCCTATATATAAAACGCCAAGAAAATGCATCAGAAAACAGCCTCAAACTCATACCCTGCACTCACATCATTTCTTCCCACTTTCATCCTTTTTTTTCTTTTTTTTTTATTTCTGGGTCACATCTGGCAATGCTTAGGGGTTACTCCTGGCTTCACGCTCAGAAATCGCCCCTGGCAGGCTCGGGGGACCATATGGGATGCCAGGATTCGAACCACCGTCCTTCTTCAAGCAAGGCAAACGCCTTACCGCTGTGCTATCTCTCCGGCCCCTTCCCACTTTCATCTTACCTCTCTGAGTTTGGGTGGAGAACTCTAGGAGGGTGGTGAACTACAGATTATTCTAGCAGATACTCTAGTCTAGAGCATGGCGCTGTGGTGCCCAGCCCAAGTGATGGTCTCACTTGACTTCTCTCCAGGTGGGAGACCTAAGGTAGCTCCGTGCACCTCACTTTCCACACTGGCTAAATGATCTGTTCCCTCATCAACCATGGTATAATCTAATTGTCCCAACTGACACTTGTCAACAAAATTTGATTAAAGGGTCCAGAGTGGGCATAGTTGTTGCTGGTACATTGAAGGTTGAAAGTGCTGCGCCCCTTTGGTTTAGGTTACTTCCACTGCAATCCAGTTCATGGAGTAGTTCCCCCTAACAGGGCTGAATCTTCTCATATCATTTGAGTTGATCATATTTTTTATTAATATGATGAACTACATTGATTAATTTTTTTTTCAGTGATACTTGTATTCCTGCAACAAGTCACACTTGGTCATGCTATCTAATTTTATAGTTGTCTAGGTTTGGCTTGGCAGTATTTTGTATGTGTCTTCATAAGGGGTCTTGATCTATAGCTTTGCTTGTTCTGAGCATTCCTTGTTTTAGGGATTGGGGTTCCATGAAGGTTTCTAAGAACAGATAAGTCTCTGAAGGAGCCTATATTGGAGGCGTGTCTAGCAAGTCTGATTATTACTGGTGACTTATCTCTCTACCCACTTGGTGATGTGTCCCACATTACAGCCCCAGTATTGTGCCATTCCTCTGATCAACAGCAGCATCTGGAGACAGGACAAGAACTATATTTCTGGGACCAGAGTGGTGGTGCAGCGGCTTTTGCCATGCACGTGTCTGACCTAGGATGGATCGTGGTTCTAGCCCCTGGCTTCCCACATGGTCCCCCAAGCCAGGAGCAATTTCTGAGTGCATAGCCAGTAGTAACCCCTGAGCCTCACCAGGTGTTCCCCCACCAAAAAAAAGAACTACCATATTTGCCGGAATATAAGACGACTGAGTGTATAAGACGACCCCCTAATTTTGCAGTTAAAACATAGGTTTAGGCCTATATTTGCTGTATCAGACAGAACGTTCCTGTGCTGCAACTGTATGTACCACAGTGAGCCAATCACAACAAGCAAAGGTTCAAAGGTTATACTGTAATAGACTTTCTCTTTGACTCTGGCCAATCTGAGCAGGCTTTTTACAGTGTAGATTCAGGTCCAGAACATTGTCTAATTTGCATGCATAAAAAGCCTGCTTGGATTGGCTGAGTTAGAGAGGCGGTCTGAGCAGCCTTGCAGTGATTGGTGCAGGATCGAGTTGGAAAATTCGTTTTGTGGCAATATTAAGACAATTTTCGTTTAGAGGCATATTGAAACATTTTTCGGGATATACTCGGCGTATAAGATGACCCCTGATTTTCGGTTGACTTTTTTTGTTTCAAAAGTCGTCTTATACACCGAAAAATACTGTATATTTCTGCTAGCCTGATCCTATTCTAATGTCACTGGACTTCCAGATTTTCACTCACAGAACCTGCAAAACCAGCACCCAATCATGAAACCACGTACAACCAACACCCACTCAAGAAAGTCTTTATTTTCCTCCACTCCCTCCTCCTCCCAGCAAAGGCAGTGCCACCTTCCAAATTCCACTACTAGGCACTTGGTTTTTAAACTTTAAAAGATGGAGATATGTGGTAGGTACCTCTTTGAGTTGGGAGTCTTGTGCTTGGTGTTGAGCATGTGAGTTTCATTCATGTGATTGTGGCTATGCCAGGGCTTTGTGGTATGGCATCATGTGATCTTAAATGGTGAGTCCATCCTGTTGTAAATTAATTTTGTCCTATTTTCTGTTAGGTTTTTTAATGAATGATCCCCACTGTGCAGATGGGTCTCTCTTTTGGCAATTATGCTTACTCTGCCAGTTCTCCACAATGAGTACACGCTGTAGGTCCTCGAAGAAATCTGTGATAACTTCCAGTACTAAGTGTGGTCAACAGGAAATAGTAGTAAATCTTATTTGATTACACCTTGTTTTACCCAAAACAAAGATCATCCCTGGTTCCTTTATATCTGTTTGTTTACAACTCGGTTTTACCCCAAAATAGAGATTGTCTTACATGCAAGCCTGGGCAGGACTGATTCAAGATAACCTGAGCTAAATGTTCTTACTCAGTCCTTTCTCCCCCACCCAGGGATGATCTCAATATGAAGTAGAAGATTGCCAGACTACATGGGTTTCACCCTGTTTGGTTTGGATTATTTTATTTGGTGACCCTGCTTCAGAGCCACTCACCGGGGTTATAAATAGTATGGGGCATTTTTACAAAATCTGGTACATGTTTATGGGCTTTCTATTAGATTTTAAGTTCCAATTTGGTAGCATTTAATTAAATTAAGTCTGACATTCTGGGTGGTTTTTTGGGGGGGTTGGGGAGGTGCTTGCCAGAGTGGAGAGTTGGCTCTTGAACTCAGGGGTATACCCAACCCACTGTTCCTTTCATCCATTTTTATTACTAGCTGAAATGACATTGACACTCACTCTTACATGTGTTTCAGGAGAACTTTTTTCATACTTGTTCAAACGTTGTCACTGAGGCACACCCACCGAAGCATGGAGATCCTTTTTTCAGATTCTTCTCCCTGCTCATTGTCCTTCCGCCCTCCTCCCCTAAACCTCACAGCACTGCCGTCTGAATCCCAGGGTTGGTTTTATCTGTTCCTTTGTCTCATTTCTCAGCATCCAACATGTGAGTGAGAATAGTTAGTATTTGTCTTTTTGACTTTGGTTTTCCATATCCCTCTCTCATCCCATCCATGTTGTTGCAATGATGAGATTTCATTTTTCCTACATAGTCCATTGTATATATGGCCCATATCTTATTCTCATTGGGCACTTGGTTGTTTCCCAGTGTTGGCTGTTGGCAGGAGCACTGCAGTGAGCATTGGCGAGAATGAGTCTTTTGCAGTGTCGGTGGGTCCTTTTAAGACCAGTAAGCAAAGCCTTACAATCATCCCCATGCCTTCACTGATAATTCCCCTCTCTACTCAGGGTAGAAATACAATCAAAAACACAATCAAAAGGTTTGGTCCAGTTGTCTCCCATCGTGCCTAATGGACTTTATATTTTTCCAGTAAGAAGAAGAAAAATGTTGCACAGGCACCAGTCAAGGCCAGTCAAGAATCTTCATTTCGGTATGACATGAATTTTGCGAAGTTGGGCAAGTGCATCATCATCAACAACAAGCACTTTGACCGGTGCACAGGTGGGTGCATTGTAGAGTGGAGCACCATGTCCTGTGCTCTCCCTCTCCCTCCCTCAGTCAATGACTTGAATTAGATATTCATCCAAGAACTAGCTGTGTCCAGCTGCTGTGGCACACAGGTCCTCCTCAGATGGTGTCCAGGAGTCCAGAAGACAGAGATATGGGGATTGGGAGCTCTCAGTCTTAAGAGGCTGTTATGTGCAATTGCTGATGGTACTGTGGACCACAAGGCCAAGAATGCATGGGCACCATATGACCTTGAGCGGAGTTAAGAGTCACCATGATAGGGTGGGTTTAGGGACACTTTCTTTTGAGGTTGCTTTCGATCTCAGTTGCTCTCCTAAATTGTGACCTGGGTGGCTTTCAGGTGGTAGCTCCAGGCCTGGTGGTTCCAGCCTGCAGCATCCATCCCAGGATTGCTAACAACACCCCTATGCTCGATTCCCACAGGTATGGATACCCGAGACGGAACAGATGTGGATGCCATGGCCCTTGTCAAGTGTTTTGGAAACTTAGGCTTTGAGATGGTTGTCAAAAATGACTACTCCTGTGAAAAAATGGTAGACCTGCTAAGAAAAGGTATCTTTCTCCCTAACTTCTCTAATTCCACCCTTCTCTTCCTTCTTATCTTCCTGCTTCCAAGAGAAAGAAGGTCTCAGGAAAAGGCTTTCCAAGGACTCTTAATTCCTGTCAGTCGCTTCCCTGCAAGAGGGATGGGTTCTATATCTAGATTCAAGTGACTAATTCCTAGGAAGTCCCAAGTCTGTCCCTTTGCACATATGTATCAACATTATACAGGTGGCAGCTAGATACCAATGATGCATATACTTTGAAGTCACCTTCTTTTTTCTTTTGGAGCACAGTCAGACCAAACTGCTATGTTTTCATGACTATTGATAAACACAAGGATTAGCAAAGATAGAGGGGTACCAAGGTGGCAGGACCCAGACACTCTTGGAAAAGCATTTCAGGCTAGTATGTGATAGTGATTTCCTATTCACACAATAGACCGTGACTGGGGCATAGTGATCAGCAGACAGTGCAAATTGATGCTGCCTTCCCTACAATGCATCTAAAAGAAAAAAGAACCCAGGCCAAAGAGAGATGGTTTCAAGGCTAGCACAAGGTCCATGGTTTGATCCCCAGCATCATGTGGCCTCCTATCAGTACTGCTGATAGTTCCCTCCAAAAAATAAATGTTGTGGGCCAGAGTGATACATAGTGGTAGGGCATTTGCCTTATATGCAGCTGACCTAGGACTGACCCAGGTATGTCCCAAGCATCCTATATGGACCCTGAGAAAGCCAGGAACAGTTTCTGAGCGCAGAGCCAAGAGTAACCCCTGAGCGTTGCTGGGTGTGGCTGAAAATACATAATAAAATAAAATGAATTTTAAAGTTAAAAATGTGGCAGTGACTTGGGGGCACACCAATCAAGGCTTACTCCTGCCCTTACACTAAGGGGTCACTACTGGCAGGCTTGGGCATCATACTGAGTGCCAGGTAATGAACCAGGCTCAGCCACAAGTGAAACAAAAGTCTTGCCTACTGTACTGTTGCACCAGTACCTGAGAGACCGTTTTTTTTTTAAAGGTCCTCACCTTCTCTTAAAATACTCTCATATTTTTAAAACTGGACATTTTCCCCTAGTGTTTGTTTGTTTGTTTTGCAAACACATACCTAAAAACTAGCCCATGGTACAATAGAGACTAAAAATGTGCAGTCAGAGTTTGGAGTCTCATCCAGATCTTAACAGTTGGGCCATAATAGTCTTGGTATCTGGGCAGAACTACTAATTTGGGACTTTCCTGGAAGGTGGTTCCTGTTTCTAGAGGATGGAAGTAGGATTAGCAATGATGGAGACTAAAGATGTGCTCTGAGAGGTGTAATGGTCCAGATGCTAGGGTATGTCCCCATTCTGGTTCCTTTTGTTCTGGAAAGACACTAGCTCTTTCTGAGCCCAGAGCAGGCCAGGATCACAGATTTCTTGTTCGTGGTCCAGTGCATGAGCAAAGGATTTTGGTTAACTGTAGTAGATTCCAGCAAGGGAGCAGTTCCTTTCTCTAACTTGGACTTAATTCATTCAAATGGTGCAAGGGTCTGATTCATAACATTCATTCTTATGACTCATTTCATTATTAAGATCTATCTGTATAGTTTATCTGATAATAAAACTGATCTTAAGGTAAGAAGATAAAGGAAAAAAATCCCTCTGCCTTGTTTCTGTTTATCATGAAACAACAAAACCACTGCAGATCCATGCAAAAATGTCACTGGAGTTGGGCCAAGGCAATCACATCTGGATTGTGTTCGGTGAGAAGCCAGCAAGCTCCTTGTCCCCTGGGCTGGACTCCAGTCTGCAGCACCTACAGGTTCTGCCTTCCAGGGCCAAATCAGGACACTTCTAAGACTCCCCTTTTTATCAGTGAAATAAAGATAAAGAGGCCTGCTGGTAGGGAATGAATAACATATTCAAGCAAAGTGCCCCTATCACTGTTGACCCATATTCTTGTTCAGAATATTCTAATCCTTCCTCTTCCACCCCTGTTGACCAACTCAAAGAGGAAGGGATGGGTTATTTTTGTGACCTTGCTTGCCAGCTAGTGAGAACCACAGTACTTATAGAATGAGTTTGAATTGAGCCAACCCATTAGCTTATGATGCCTTTTCTCTCCAAATTCGTAGTCCATGTATTGTAATCATTGTAGTTAATCTTTCCCTTTTTTGTAGTTAATATTTCTTTATTTAACACGGGGTCTCCTACGTCATGTTCAAGAGGCCTGGGAGCCCTACTGGTGATTCTCAGCCAACTAATAAAGAGGTTGAATAAAAGGGCCTAAAGGTGAAGATGTGGTGCAGCCCAGGCTCTCCAGTGTCAGGGATGACCCGGGTATCCCAGTGGTGCTGGGAACCTCCAGAGCTTCACCCAGCAGTGCTTAGGGCTTCTGGGGCTGCATTCAGTGATGCTCAAAGGACCATATGGTATTGAGAATAGAAATTAAGTCAGGCACAGGCCAGGCATATGCTCTAACTGTGGAATTACCTACTGGCCCTTATAGTTTGCTTTTTAGATGATAGGAAAATTCTGAACTCAAAATTGATCTGTTTGGCCATGCACAAGTGGCCACATGAGATGTGAAATATGATCAGATTGTGCAGCCTCCACACATACTTCTCCAGAGCCCTTTGTCTGCCAGAACTGACATCTCAGCTTCATTGGACACTCACCTCTCCTTCCCCTTTTCTTCAACCCTTCACCACCTCCATTCTCCTTCAGGTCTTGGGCCTGAGCAGACTCCGTTGTCCATTTTCTTCCTGCATGTGCTCTTTCATGAACAGATATTCTTTGGTAGTTTATACGTGGTCTGCTGCTGAGATACTAAATCCTTTCATAGATCCTTCACATCTGTTTCAGACAATAAACTAAGACACAAGCAGGTTACAGGAATTGACTCATATCACTCATGATACAGAGTGAGGTCACACCCTCAGCCCCTCCATGGATCATCGTCACCTCCAGAAGTTGCTTTAACCTTTGAATCTTTCCCTATTCAAGGTTCTTTTCCTTTTGAGAAATCCCATTCTAGTTTCAGACAGGGAAATTTTAGCATTCTTCATGTCAGTCATTTCTCTCTACTGATCTTTCTCTGGTCTAGCAGGGAGCTGAAATCTCCCCACCACAACCACCCTATCTTTCTAATAGTGTCAGCAACTAGGCCAGAAGGGCATGTAGTTATGTAGCTAAAGCCCCATGGGACATACGTTTGACTTTTCAGTGTTTAAATCGCTTGCTTTCAGTCTCTGAAGAGGACCACAGAAATTCAGCCTGCTTCGCCTGCATCTTGCTTAGCCATGGAGAAGAAAATGTTATTTATGGGACAGATGGCAAGATACCAATCAAGGAGTTGACATCCTATTTCAGGGGAGACAGATGCAGAACCCTTTTAGGGAAGCCCAAACTTTTCTTCATTCAGGTAATCCCTTTTCAAAGAGAGTACTGTTGTAAATGGGAGATGATGCCCAGGTTACTTTCACTACTCCAGATTTCTGTGTCATTTGTGTTGGGGCCATGCAAATTTGGCTCCTACTTCCTATACCTAACTGTTTGACACTTGGATTTGTACTGGGTCACAAGTAAGGAGGGAGTCTTTAGACATTCTAATACTTTGAGATGTGTGGCATGTTTATTTGATGGGAGAGTCATCTTAAGTCTTGGCTTTATCCTGGAGTTGCTGGGCACTGCAATGCTGATTCTGGGCACTGAGCTTCTGCCGTGAGAACACCCTCATCTCCTGTTCTGTCTTCCTTGTGTTTGGCTATCTAGGCCTGCCGGGGCACAGAGCTTGATGATGGGGTCATGCCCGACTCTGGAGCTTTCGATGATGAAGGTCCAACTGTCCGAAGTAAAATTCCTGTAGAAGCTGATTTTCTCTCTGTCTACTCCACAGTTCCAGGTAGGGAGATTGTTGTCTAACACTCCAACCCAGCCCACCCCCAGTGTGGAGCTATTTGCTCTGTTGAAATATTAAATTAACCCCAAAGGTAGTGGCATAACCACACCCACGTAGTATCTAATACCTGGAGGTCAGATTCCAAACTGGGCTGGCAGTGCATTTTCTCAGGGAGCTGGGGCTGGGGCAGATACATGTTGATGTCCTGGCTTTTTCCCAGAATGTCATAACTTGCTGCCTTCCTAGGCTTCTATTTCCTTCTTTATGGAGAGCCCCAGCACCTAACTCTGCTAGGCTCACATCTCTGTGTAATTCCAGTTGGAGGGAAATTCTCCTTTTTCAAGGGTGTCTTGTAATTAAATTGAACCTGCTAAAAGATGATTCTTTCATTTTATAGTACTTTTATTATTGATATGTAGACTGTTTTATGTCACTCTATAGTTTGAAATGTGTTTTACCTTCTAGCTAATATTTACCTTCTCTCACTATCCATTTAGCTGTTGTATAGGGAATTGGGATAGATGTTCTTGTTACTCTTATAGATTGAAAAAAAGTGTGTGTGGGGGGGCTTGAGTGATATACCCAAGGTCACAAAGAAATTTTAGTACATGACTGAGATATGGCCCAGACCAGGATTTCTTCACACAACAACCTGTAAACAAGGATAATCCTAAAAAAGCCAACAACAAACAAGCCTATTTAGCTTCACTTTCCTGCGAAAAACCCATCCTTAATTTAGAATCCTCACAGCTCTTGAGCCATGTCCATTGATAGATCCTGAAGGTATTGGTCACCATCAGCAGGTTGATCTGTTTGGAGATATAAAAAATCAGCTTTGTAAGAATTTTGTAAGCAAGAAAACTTCCAAATAGTGGAAGTTTTTCAGTAAGAAAGGTCTGATCTTCATGCTCTTGAGATGAGGGAGGTCTAGGATGTCACTGCAGAGATAAAAGTGCTGCACTGTGGGGCTGAGTTAACCAAAGGGAGAAGAGCTGCCAGACCTGGCTCCCAAAGGTCCCCAAGTTTGGGGGCAGAGCAGGAGCATTACCAACTACTGAAGCAGAGGGCCCATTGTTAGGTCTCTGGTGGATAACTCAACTTTGGCTGCTCTCACAGAACCACACACCACAGATAACACATATTTCTAATGGTGCTGGAGGCTGGGAAGTCCAAAATCATGGTGCTTCCAGTTTGGTTCTGGAAGAGGGCATGATTCTTGGCCTTAGAAACATGGGGCCTGTGAGGTGGCACTAGAGGTAAGGTGTCTGCCTTGCTAGCCAAAGAAGGACCGTGGTTCGATCCCACGGCGTCCCATATGGTCCCCTCAAGCCAGGGGCAATTTCTCAGAGCTTAGCCAGGAGTAACCCCTGAGCATCAAACAGGTGTGGCCCAAAACAAAACAAAACAAAAGAAACAGGGTGTAAGGGACTTGGCTTATTTGTGGCCAACCCTGATTCTGTCCCCAGCACTGCCTGGCTCCCTGAGCAGAGCACCTCTAGGAGAGCTCCTGAGCTCAGAATCAGTGTCCTCCCCTTAACGTGTGTGTGTGTGTGTGTGTGTGTGTGTGTGTGTGTGTGTGTGTGATCAGTGTTCTTTCCTCAACGTGTGTGTATGTGTGTGTGTGTGTGTGTGTGTGAGAGAGAGAGAGAGAGAGAGAGAGAGAGAGAGAGAGAGAGAGAGAGAGTTGCTCACTGGAACTGGCCATCAGTGCTCAATGGAATCACTTGAAGTGGTGAGAAGGTGGTCTCCTTTCTCCTCTGTCAAAGGCTATTACTCTTGGCGGAGCCCAGGACATGGCTCGTGGTTCGTGCAAGCACTCTGCAGTGTCCTACAGGAATATGGGAAAAGCCTGGAGATCATGCAGATCCTCACCAGGGTCAACAGCCGAGTGGCCCAGAACTTTGAGTCCAAGAACAACAACCCAGACTTCAACGAGAAAAAGCAGGTGCCATCCATTGTCTCCAGTCTCACCAAAGAACTCTACTTTGGCAAGGCACCCTAAGGCTGACACACTGCGAATGTCACCAAATCCAACATTTGGGGGATGTTTGGGGATTTGTGGTTGTTGACAAATCAGATACTGGGGAACACTAGAAAATCATCTAGGAGTGTAAAACGTTTTAATTTTCCTTTTAGTTTCAGGAATTGTGCTGATTCAATGTGAACAAACTTTCTGGTGCTCTCTTGGAATTTCCAAAGGTTTATTTTCCCTATGGTGCCACTGTAATATTCTCATTTACTATGTGTTTCCGTCTCTATGATGTCCTCCTTAGAATCTACAACATACCTGACCTCTGCAGATGACTCTTGGCCATGTTCACTGTGAACAGTGCTGATGCTAGTTTACAGCCAAGACTCTTGTTTGCACCTGGCAAAGGATATTCAGGGATTCATGAAAAGTCACCTTTATTAAACAGAAGGTGAACATGGAGGAGCCTTTGAGTGATTTGTCAATGATTTAGGGCCAGTTCCTGTGCATAAATATTAAGATAAGATGGACAGGCTGGGCTAGGGGCGGAGGGTAGGGAATCAGGGAGTCAAGTAAGGTCACAAAAATCCTAAGTTTTCAATAGAGAGAATTGACTCAGATGAATGAAGAGATGTGTCAAATAAAAGGCAACTCTCCACATCTAGCATTATTATGGAGTATTATGGTTCCTTGAGTACAGAAGCTGAACAAAGCTGTTGTCTGGTAAGCGAGTGTCAAATGGGCAGATATGGAAGAACCACTCCTGCCCCTCTAGAGCCCTGTGGCATCTTTTCATCCAGAAAGATGAAAGAGGGTAAGAAAGACCCTGCACATGTGGTTTCCTACAGGACTAGTGAGGCTTGGGTTGAGTTGGGGAGAGATGGTTGTTCTAAGCTTTACTCTAAATAAAAATTTTGTTACCTCTTATTCTGTAAGCAATGGAAAGTCTATGACAATGGTTTTCTATGTTTGGTTTTTGGGATGACATTTAAAATATGGGTAAATTGATACTTTTATTGTTCCTAATAACTGGCTTATAAGAAATTCATATTTTTCAAATTAAACTGTAGTTGGTTAATTTTAATTCATTAAATGCTCAATTTGCTTTTCTTTCAGAGTTGTTTTATGAGAATGGGAGAAAGAGAAAACAGGTTAAGAATTGGCTTTCCTAAATTGCTACTAAACCCGAAACATAATTTAAATTTGTTTTGAAGCCAGAACACCAATTTTTAAAAGGTCCCTTGGAAAGGTGACACTTATATTAGTAAATAAGGTTCACCAGCATAGAAAGTCATTTGTGATTCATCCTTTATAAAAATGATTAATTTGGCACCAAAATTAGTTGAGTATTTTCAGTAAGTGAATTTAGGGTGAGCTTATTAGATTTGTCCCTCATTTTCTTGCCATCCAAAATAGACTAAATGGTCAAATTTTAAGTGGTGATCATGAATCAAAACTCAACACACATCTTTGCTTCTATTCCCAGAATTCACAGCCTGTTCCTAGAAAGCAAATTTCCTACCTCAGAGATAAATGTGCCTGTGTGAACATTTAATTATTGGAAGTAAAAAGCATTGTCCTTTTGGGGCCAGAGTAATAGCACAACGGGTAGGGCATTTGCTTAGCATGTTGCTGGCCTAGGTTCAATACTCATCCCATATGGTTCCCCAAGACTGCCAGGAGTAACCCCTGAGCACTGCTGGATGGGACCAAAAGCAAACAAACAAACAATTTCCCTTTAGTTATATGCCTTGTAAGTTTCCTTTAAGAGAGAATGTTTTGGATTATCTGATTTTCTGAGCAGTGATTCAAAGAATTATATTTGCTTATCATAATGCATTAGAGCAGAAATATTTATCCCTGATCAGCTCCTCTGGGTCTGCTTCCCTTCCCACCCTATCTCTGCAGGGGCTATGCTGGGAAGGAGGGAAATTCGGGTGTCATGGAGGCCCTGGCAGAAACCAGCCCTGAGTTTCTCCACATCAGGCAACACACGTTGCCCAGACAGCAGCTGAGGTAACTCTAGGGATGCCATGCTAGGGAGACTTCCTGACTGCTGCTTTCACCCAGCTTGTGCAGAACGTGGTAGCAGCTTAGCACTCACCTTCCTGTGGAAGGAGGCACTAGATGAAGGAAAGTCTTCATGCTTCATCCACTTCTGTCTCCTTCTGTCCTGGAAGAAAACAAGGGCTGTTGAGCACAGACATGTAAGGAGCAGGGCAAAGCCACAAGCTTTTGGGCCAGAAAGGTTTCCAATCCCAATAAACACAACCCAAGAGGGTGGAAGATGGTAAAAAGTTTATCATTTAAAAAAAGAGAAATATTTATCCCTGTTAAAAGAGCCTAATGTGGGGTCAAAGAGATAATATAGCAGGTAAGGTGGTTGCCTTGCACATTGTATACCTGGGTTCAATCCTCAGCACCCCGTATGGTTCCTGACCCCCAACCATGAGTCATTCCTGAACACATAGCCAATAGAAAATCTTAAGAATATTTATAATTTTCCCCCAAAGATCAAATTTGACATTATCAAATTAAGGAAATTTGACATTTGCATGTGTTTCTTTTACATGTCTTTTACCTCCAAGATTTATACCTTGGCATTTGCAAACCTATAAATGAAACTAACAAAGCCAAAGAGAAGAATAGTCTATATGTGACAGGAAACCTGAGAACCTGAATTATTTTGTTAGCCCATTACCTGAGTGGTGTCTAACCATGTTTGGTCTTCCATAGGCATAATCATTAAAGAAACAAATCATCCTGCCCACCATCCCTCCACCTTAATCAAATAAATCACACTCACTTGGGAAACTGGAGGGCTTTCAAATAGGATGATACTCATCCATTTATATCGTCCTGTCTCAGAAACTGGAAGATTTACTCCCATTAGATTGATTGATAAAAAAAAATTGAAGCTTTCAACTGTGACTGAGCAGTCTTTTCCTGGGACCATAAAGACCATCATAAATTTCATCCTAGGATGTATGCAAAAAATCAGGATCTCTTTTTACAGAAGACTGACTTTGACAAACATGACTGAGCAGAACTTTTCCTGGGACCATACTGAAAGACCTTGGGGTTTGACAAATAACATGCCTGGAATCTCATGACAGTAGTTGGTCTCATGACAGTATGCTTTAAGGTGCAGATACCCAGTATCTCTTAGGCCAGTGGAATTTCCTTTTTAATTTCCCAAACGTTTGCTGCATCTGTGCAAAAAAATTTTTTTGCCACATCTGCCCCCCCTTTTCTTTTTTCCTTCTTTAATTTTATTTTTGCTTCTATATAAGAGCTCCAGCCTTTTTTAGAGAATCATAGAACATAATTCATCTTGTTATGCCTCATATTTCTTTTTTTGTTTTTTGTTTTTGGGCCACACCCAAAATACGCAGGGGTTACTCCTGGCTATACAATCAGAAATTACTCCTGGTTTGGGAGATCTTATCAGACGGCAGATGATCAAACCATGGTCTATCTTAGGTCAGCGATGTGCAAGGCAAATGGCCTACTGCTGCACCATCACTCCAGTCCCCTACCTCATATTTCTATGTCTTCCCACAAATTGAGAAAATAAAAAAAGTGTATGGGACTCAGGGGCCAAGTGATCTCAGGAGCATTGAGTAGAAATAAAAAACAGTCCTAAATACCCAAACCAAAGTCAATGACAATAGAATCAAGAAACCCAAACTATAACAAGCTATACACACAAAAAATGGACCTGTTACGTTAGAGTTCAGGGGCTAAGGATGGAGGTATGGGATGCATGCTGAGAACTATGGAGGAGGGAGGTCTACACTGGTGATGGAAATGACCCTAATTCACTGTAACTATGTGCCTGAAATAAAACTCTGAAAGGCCTAGCCTTGGTTTTCTTGATTAACAATTTAAAAACTCTTGTGGGTCAATCTTTGTATAATAAAAAACTGATTTTTTTTAAAAAGGAGATTAAAGGAATTCGCTGAACTGTTTATGCCCAAATCCTCCCATCTCAAGTTCCCAAGCTCAACAGAACACACAAAGATACCCCATGTTGCTGACCATATTTACAGTGTTGATGGCATGGAGTGTCCAGTCCATTTGTCCATGCCAACTCCTTCATAGTGGCCTCTCATGTAGTTCTGGTAGGTTTTTTTGTTTGTTTTGTTTTGTTTTTGGGTCACACCCAGCAGCATTCAGGGGTTACTCCTGGCTCTACGCTCAGAAATCGTTCCTAGCAGGCTTGGGACACCACATGGGATGCCGGGATTCGAACCACCTTCCTTTCGCATGCAAGGCGAATGTCTACCTCCATGCTATCTTTCCGGCCCAGTAGTTTTCTTTATATTTGTTCTGCACAAAAATGTGGTATTATCAATAAACATTCTCTACCTGGCTTGACATAGATAAATTACTCATTTTAATGCACCACACTAAGTGATTATAACTAATTTAAGCAGTGTGTCTATTACTTTTATTTTTATTTATTTTTTCCTGTGTGTTTATTAATTAAAACACACACAAACATACACACACTTAAAATCATTCTTAATACTTGAACAAACACAAGAAGGAAGAGGAAGACAAGAAAACCAGCAAGTTCTAATGGCCATGGACAGCATAACCCAAACTTGATTTTGTTTGGAATCTACAGCTGTATTTTTTTGTATTTTCATAGTGTGGGTATCCCGTCCCCCAACTCACCTATCTCACCTGAATTCAGAACTGCCCACACCTGAAATGGGCGGGTAGAGAAGTCTGCAGCGGGGAAAGGGGATAAGAAGAAGAGATAGAGGCAAGAGAGAGCCATCATCATCAGAGATACAGCATCGAATTCAGCATCAGATACTCGGTATCATCAAAGAAGCAGCAGTAGGAACATCACCAGAGGTAGTTGGTCAGCCTGGAAGCCAGTTAGGAAGTTTGGTAAAAGCAGCTGAAAGGGAGACAGACCGAGAGAGCCCAGTAGGAGTAGAGAAGTAGCTGCTAGGAAAAGGCTTAGTATAAGAGGCCATGTGAGGAGATGTGCATGGCGGTAGGGACTGTGAAATAAAGCTGGCTGACTCCTGGAACTTCATTTGACTGCTTTGTGAATCTCTCTGCCCTCACCCTGCAACGTTCAGACCCACCAGACCATAGCAGCTGCGGGAGCCGGGTCGAGTCCAGTAAGGCCTCATCATCCACACCAACTCTAGGACTAATGAATTTATATTAAGACAACACATAGTGTAAATCCTATGAGGATGGAGCTTTCCAACAATGTAGTGTGTGCTCTGGGTCTTTGAGACTTCACATTTGAGACTTATGATTTAGCTGTATGTTACTTGTCTTATCTTCCCTAATTAAAAATAAAACATTACTGATGGCCAATTCATTGTACAGACTGGTGACCAAGAACATAGCGAACAGTTTCAATCTGTTTTTTGCTGGGACATGAAATCCAAGGAAGGTGCAACTGCACCTACCAGGCAGCCACTGGGGAATGAGGTGAGAAACAAGTTAGTAACAAGATTGGAGAAAGAGACAAGAGTCACAGTAACATGCTATGCCTCAGAAATGCTGGTCATTCCTCCTTTTAGAGGAAATCAAGTAGATGCCCTGGTAGGCACTGTGAACCTGAGCTATCTTCATAAGACCCATGTCTGTCTTTTGTGTCTCATAGTTACACCTTCCTGATATTTCCTACAAAGCCCATGCATTGCCTTCATGCTTTTATTTATCATGTTCTATCCTGGAACTTAGAACAAAATGTTTACTGCATTTATTATATAGAAGACACTGCTCCAGGATGTTGAAATGCATGAGGAAAAAACAGATGGAAACTCCTTATCCATGTGGAAGTGTTGGCCCAATGTGGGTGTATTCTCCTTCCTGTTTCCTCTGTTAACTGACTACAGCCTCAGAATCCTAACTCAGAATTCCTTTATCTGGTCTAAAATAGGTCCATCGCATGCCATACTTGCTTGCATACTTGCTAAAAAATAAAATGCAAGCTGGGTGGAAGAGCAGCAAACACACGTGATTGTGCGCCTTTTTCTGGTGACTCAAAGTTATTAACTGAGAGCATCATCTTGCAAGTCTCAGTGAAAACATGCTTTATGACATATCTAGAAATCATACAGAAGAGATTTAGCAAAAAATACCTCCTTTTAATTTTTGTATTCAAGATTTCCTATGTTTTGAACTGAAAATAAAGAAAATGACATTACATATACAGACAAGTACAGAATTAAAATACTTTAGACAAATAACTTTTGATTCGGGATCACACCTCAGCAGTGCTTAAGGGCTACTTTTGAATTTTTGCTTACGGGTATTCCAGGGACCACGCAGTGCCAGGAATCCAGCCCAAGCTTCCTGCATGCAAAGTGTGTAGCAAATAACAATTTTTAAGATGGAAAGTAAATATAAATGAATAGGGACAGAAAAAGGTTGGAAATATATATATATTTTTCGTCCTGTAAAATCCCACCTGAGTTTTGCCTTACACACAGCAGATGTGAGTTCAGTTCCCAGTATATCATATGGTCCCACCAAGACTGCTTGGAGTGATTTTTGAGCCAGAGCCAGGAATAACCTTTGAGTACTGCTAGGTGTGGCTCAAAAAAGCAACCAAACAAAAACATAAAAAGAAAAAATGAAAAAGAAAATTCCCACCCATCCTTAGGTGAGAAAATAAAATTTTATTTTTGTTATCCATAAAGGTACCAAGAAGCTCCTACTAATCTGATCTAGCTAGACAGCTGATCTTCTCAGCAGGATACACACCATACCCACACCTTGAGCAAGCTTGCAATTCATTTTAAAGTCTTTCTGTCCGTCCAAGAGAGAAGATGAAGAGAAATAACAGGCAAAAGATCCCAAGTCCCAGGCTAGCTGTGTCAGTCTTCCCCAAATCTCAACAACTGCTAATTAAATTCCTGTGGGTACCGAGATAGGTTTCAATCCAACTTCCCCTTTCCTTTGCTGACCTTCCTCTAGCTCCAAGTCAGCAGCGGGGTGGCTTTTAAAGCCACAACTTACTCAAGGGGCTATTTTGGCAATTCACTGAGCACACATGCATCTGAGGAGTAAGGTGGAGGTATTTCGAGCTGGCATGCTTCTCTAAATAGAAAAGTAAAGTTAAAACGGCATCATGTTGATGTGGGTGACCAAATCCCCATGTTTGATCAGGCAGTGCAGAGCAATTTCACAGGAGCTGTGCTCATCCCCCAAGAAAAGCACCTGAAGGATATTTATCATCTTATCCAACAATCAAAGCAGAAATGCTTGCTCCATGAGTACTGTGACTAAAGAAGAAAAGCCAGCTCTCCCAATAAAGGAACTGAACAAGATTGATTCATTCTTTGGGGAGGATCACTCTGGGCAGGATTGGAACCATAAAGGATGGCAGGAATTGAACCGGGTTGGCAGAGACCAGTCCCACAGTACTATCACTTTGGCTTAATCTGTTAAAAGAAAAAAACAATTAGGCTAAAAACTTACTGAGACTAAACACTTACTGAGATATTAATTTGTGTTTAGTTTGTTTCGTGTGTGTGTGTGTGTGTGTGTGTGTGTGTGTGTGTGTGTGTGTGTGTGTGTGTTTCTTTTTACAAGGTAAAAGTAATGGATGAGAAAGCATAGATTTGGACCTCTCTGTATCTATTATCCTGGACTGTTCCAAGCAGGCATATTTCCTTGGCTTCTAGGCCTGAAGGGAAGCAGCTGAAAGACAGGTTTGTCCTCTGAAGCAGAAGCCTCATGGCTGAATCCTAAAGGGACTGGGGAGATGTGGGCCTGGGAGCAAATGCTGACATAGGAAATAATCCACACAAAATTGAAGGGAATGATACAGGTCCAGCAAAATTCTACCATAAGATTTCTGCTCCTAAACACTAAGCCAACCAGGTAGATAGTTTAATTGTGGAAAACTGAAACCACGAGCAATTTATCCTGAGACCTGGAGTTTTTTATTGGGAAGTGAAAGACCACACTCTCTGTGGATGTGAATGTGAAATGATTTGGAAGTGATTGAAAGCTCCCACCTTTGCTGATATGGTTTCAGTTTAAACTAAGGGTGTCTATCTTGTTGGACTAGGTCTACCCTAAACCTGGAAGCAGTACTTGAGGCTAGGACTGGGGCACAAGTTCACTGGGGAGATAGTCCCTGCCAAGGTTTGGGGCAAGAGGACAGAAAAGGGGGAGCAGATGAAAGGTCTCTTCTGAGCTCATAGCCATGGTGGGCAGCTGGGGCTCTTTCCTGGAGGGGACCTGCCCAGGAAAATATCAGATGTGCCAAAATATTATTTCCTTGAAGGATGAGATGGGCAAATTTAGACAACAGTATCATTCCCTTATGCCCTGAGGGTGCAGTTGTCCATCACTATCCCATACAGCATCTGAGAAAATTGGGAGTAAAGGGCAAGAGGACATGACAGCAAAAGCTGAGAGATGGCAAGTTCTGGAACTAAGATCCACCAGCCTAGTGGCCTGAGAGGGAACTGTGGGTTCAGGCACTTGCCTTACAGCTCACCTAGGTGTGATCCCTGACACTATATACAGTTTACTGAATAATGCCAGGTGCAATCCCTGAGCATGCAGCTAAAAGTATGCTCTGAATACCGCCAAATAAAATAAAATTATATCCACCAGCCTAAAGGAAGAGACTACCCAAGAGGCAGAAATTAAAGGAAAGTGATAGCAGGCAGTAGGCTACTATGCAGCTGAAAACTTTGTTTTGGACATGAAATTTTGTCTTTTGGTCAAAATCAGGGCCACAAAGCATACATAATGGGACAGTAACTTACTAGGCTTTGTGCATCCCAGATGAATTCTGCACATCTTCATTTTCTTCCTTGTTCTAAATGTCTTAAAATTATAAATATGAAGATGTAGTACATTTATACAATGGGAAACTACATAGCTGTAAGGAATGATGCAATTTGCAACAACATGAATGAAACTAGAAGATATAATGTTAAATGAAGTATGCCAGAATAAGAAAGATAAATACAGAATGATACTACTTATATGTGTTATTTAAAAAAAAAAACCTGCATGAAGAAATGTAAGTCTCAAACACCATTGGCCCCAGAATATAGAGAGACCGAAAGAAACTAAGTGGAGGAGAAACACAAATATGAAAGGTTAGGACAGTGGTCAGCAACCTGCGGCTTGCGAGCCACATGTGGCTCTTTACACTTTTAATTTGGCTCTTCTGTGTGCCGGCCTGCCGCTCCAGGAGTCAGGATTCTGCTCCTAGCCTCTGTCAGAGCTCGCCCTGCAGCCGGCTCCAAGAGTGTAAGATGATACCCAGTATCAACCCTAAACAAAGGTGTTCCCCCAAAGTCATCCTTTCTTTTTTTTTTTTTGGTTTTTGGGCCACACCCGGTAACGCTCAGGGGTTACTCCTGGCTATGTGCTCAGAAGTTGCTCCTGGCTTGGGGGACCATATGGGACACCGGGGGATCGAACCGCGGTCCGTCCTTTCTTAAACCTCTTCCTTTGATATGTAAAATGAATATGTACTTTTGTCTCTCTCTCTTGACCTGACGCCTCCTGGTATTGGGAATTGGTTTTAATTAAGAAAGAGGTGTTCTAGCTTTTTGGACTCGAGGCAGAGAGTACAAGGTAAAAGGCCATGAACTCTATGATCATCCTTTCCTGGCTAGCTTGGTTTATTTCTTTCCTGCTACCCTGCTTCTTCAGACCAGGTTGGGTGGGGTTTAGAAATACAGTGCCTGGAGTGATCTTAAAACACATATTTTATTTTGCACAAGAAGTGGGCATCTTCCATGAAGGGATTCTCAACCCAGAGTTTTCTTTTCTGTGCATTCTCATGTTCATAGTACTCATGATTAAAGTTGTGAGCCCTTAAATGCTGTTTTATTTATATTGATTATGACTTTCTGCATAATATAAGTGCCAATCAGAAATTTTTTGCAAGAGTGGAAACATTTCAATATCTCCTTTTCAGACACAGTTATCCCAGAATCAGATTCTTTTTTGAACACATCCATCTTATGTCTCACTGTAAAAACTACTTGTGAAACTCCCCTGCAGAGAAATATTAAATTCATAGAGAAAATGAATAATGTCTGGCAAATACACAAACTTAGCTACAGATTCTTTGTCCAACTGGGGCTGTACAAAGTCAGAGTTCTGCTCTCACAGGAACTGCACTACTTCTTCTCTCTTGCCAACAAGGCAAGAGAGCACCTGAACAGCCACTTCACTTCTTCATGGAGAAGATGCTAGTAGTGGGCATCCATACTCTCACACAGGGTGGTGAATAGCCTGGATTTGATCACAATTGTGAATTTCACAAATTATCTTTACTGTTTCATCTGTCACAGAGTTTAGTTCAGCAGGGAGGTTTTTGAATCCAGTCTATCATACAATGAGTGGATACAATGTATGGGTATGCAACTTCTGTTTCTTGTGACTACACAAAAACACTAAGCCATGCACAGTGCATCATCTGTACATACATCAACACATCAGATTATTATTCTGAGTGAAATGAGTCAGAAGGAGAGGTGTAGACACAGAATAATCATTTGTGGCATATAAGAATAATAAATGGCAACATGGTAATAATATCTAGAGAAAATAGGGATGAGGGACAGGAGGACTAGTCCATGATAGGAAGCGTGCCATAAAAAGTGGTGAGTTCAGTTAGAATAGAGAAAGGTACATTATGGCATTGATAGTTGGAACATATCAATCTGGACAAGAACTGGATGCTGAAAATGGATAAGTGACATGCCTGGTACCCCTTAATTAACAATATTGCAAACCACGGTGTCAAAGGAAATTTTGCAAACCTTAGTGTTATAAAGGAAAAGAGAGATAGAAAAAAGCAAAATGCCTGCCCTTGACATAGGCAGAGGAGTGTGAAGGGGAAGGAAACAAGGGACATGGTGGTGGGGAAAGTGCACTGGTGAAGGGTGGTGTACATTCTATGACTGAAACTCAAGTATGAATAATTTTGTAACAAACATGCTTAAAATTAATTTTAAAATGTTTCAGACACAATCATAATTCCTTTATGATATATCATATGCCTTTAACAAAGTGCTGTTTTTGTGTGTATTTTAGTTTTGTTTCTTGCAGCACACACTAAAGTGTCAATAGATTTTTTTTTTCCTTTCAGTGAAATCACTACTTTTCTCTGGAACACTGTCCTTGCTTTGAAATATTATTAAAAGGTTTTTCTCTTTTACCTTTTTCATCTCCGTATTGTAGGGTTTCAAATTTTCAGCATATTTTGGTTGCCAAGAGAAAACATTTGAAACGTTTTGCTTCCTTATTATCAGAAATCAAAGCATTTTTCCTCGAGAAGAGTGTTCACTATCTAGAATTAACAAACGATCAGTGGATTCTAAAAGTGTATTTCATGGTGGATATTACTTCACATCTAAATCAGCTTAATCATAAACTACGGGGAAAGGAAACACAATTTTTTCGATGTTAGAAGAAGTTATTTTGTTTGAAAACAAATCATCTATTTTTGCTCAAGATTTTGACAGAGAAACTTTGATTCACCTTCCAAGCCTATTGAAATATCGCCAAGAAAATAATTCTGATATTGACATTACCTATTTTAAAACAGCACTTTTAAATACGAGGGAAGCTTTTTCTCAAGAGGTTTCAGGATTTCAGAAACAGCAAAGTGACGTTGGCCTTTGGTAGAATACCTCTAGATTTAAAAAACAAAGAACTGTGGAGCTCGAAATTTGAAGGTCTTTGTGCTAATTTAGAAAGATTGGAGAAACACAAATGTGAATTTAGTTCACAGCGCAAGTGGTCTGCTTTGAAAGACCTGGAGAAGGAAGATATGTTGATTTTTAACACCTGGAATAGTATTCCTGACTTATATAATCAACTAAAAAAGCTAGCATTTTCTGTTCTTTCCTTGTTCAGGTCTACATATTTATGCAAACAATCATTTTCAAGCATGAATCTTATCAAGAGTAAATTGAGAAGTTGTCTCATCGATGAGAACCTGGAAATGTGCCTAAAATTAAAAACAACAACTTACAAACCTGACTTACTCAAACTATCCAAGGAAATGCAAGGCCAATGTTCACATCATGTTTGTGACTTTGTCAGTCATTGTCAGGATGTAATTTTCTCTACATTGTAAGGCAAATTTTATGGAATTTAACATTATCGATAAATAATATTGTTCTAAAGTTTTTGTTTTATTAGTTGTGTTATTTTTATCCTCCTTACCTATGTGGATACTTGCATGCAGAATATTCTCAATAAAAAACTTATTGAAACTAAAAACAGTGTACCATCCTATGTATTTTTGATTTTAAAAATGTGGCTCTCGGGGCTGGAGGGATAGCATGGAGGTAAGGTGTTTGCCTCTCATGCAGAAGGTCGGTGGTTTGAATCCCGGCATCCTATATGATCCCATGAGCCTGCCTTGCCAGGAGCAATTTCTGAGCATAGAACCAGGAGTAACCCCTGAGCGCTGCCAAAAACAAAAAACAAACAAACAAAAAAAAAAAAACCCAAAACCAAAAAAATGTGGCTCTCAAAATAAATTTCAATCATGATTTTGGCGAGATTTGGCTCAGTTGAAAAAAAAGATTGCCGACCACTGGGTTAGGAGGCCAAGAGGTCTCAAGTACACTGGTGGAGATTAAAAACAAATGGACAAACTAAATATCCAAGCCAAATGGAATCAAAAGACCCAAACTTTAATAGTCTAAACTTAAAATGGGCCTTTTATACTGGCAGACAGGGGGGATAGTATGGGTTGTACTTGGGGAACATTAGTGGAGGGAGATGGACACTGGAGGTGGGATTGGCCTTGATTCATTGTATGTATGAAACCCAACTATGAGGGACTTTGTAAATTACAATGACTTCAATAAAATATATTTTTGTTCAGAACAATTGTAATTCATTTGTTTAATTATATCTTCTATGTATATTTAAGCAGGTTTGTCTTACATAACACGCCAATCACATTTCTCTATAAATGATAAATGGCTTTATTCCTTTTGTTTTATTAAAACAAAAAAAGAATAGATCAGTCCTGCCTGGCCCACCTGGTGATAGGTGATAGGTGGTTTTTGTGATAGGTGGAGCATTATGCAAGGCAATGGGAGGACATCTGGCTCTGGTGCCCATTTCCTGCGTACAGTGCCATAACACTGAGAGTTTAGGTGCAGGGAAATGGAACTTTCTCTCGGAGTCAAGAAACAGATATCCTTTACAGCTGATAAGGTACTTGCCTTGCATGCAACCAACCCAGTTTTACCCAACACCGCATTTGACTCCTGAATCCCACCAGGAATGACCCCTTAATCAAGTAAGCCCTGAGTACTACCAGGTGTGGCCTCCAAAATATAGAAATAAATAGATGATCTCATGGTTGAAGATCATAGAATCTGAAACCATGAGATCAGGGGTATGGAGATCTAATACAACTGCACTCAAGAGAGACAACACCCCAGTTATCTGACACGGAGGGGTTAATGTCACAAAGTGTCAGCTATAGATGAGATTTGTAAGATTAGTAAGACTAATAAACTGTCAAGAAAGTACATCTTGTTTGTACGTAAGACACCAGAATTCATCGATTTCATCTCATCACCACAGTGGTTACCGTTTTCTCTTTATCGAGAGAGTGTCCTTGACTGGTGAGATATTTGTGTTTAGATATTTTAAATCACTTTATTTAAACACTGTGGTTGCAAAGCTGTTTATAATACAAGTGTTCTTTTTTTTTTTTTAATTCACCGTTACAAATTTGTTCATCACTGAGTTTCTGTCATACAATGCACCCTTCACTAGTGCACATTTTCCGCCACCAATATCCTCCGTTGTTGCATCCGATCCGAGGGTACAGTGTGTGTGCGTGGCCAGGGTTACAGAAAGTGCTCCCCTAAGGACATCTATCTGCGCTGAGATGAGAGATCTCGGCTTGTTGGGTCTGGCGCGAGCTCCAGAGCTCGCCTGGTACCTGGGCAGGAATCCCTGGACGGCGCGCGCGCTGGCCCCTTCAACCCTGGAGGTGCTCAAGACCCATTTTGCAGAGAGCACCTCCGGGTCCGGTCACGGCCCTTCTAGTGCAGGCACTTCACCTCTCGCGGTGCCCTCGGCCACCTAGTTCAGGGCGGCCCCCTGGGGTGGTGCCCGCGGCCCTTCGTGCGTGACATCTGCCCTTTTCGTGCAGGGCGCGTCCCCCGGGCTGGTGCCCGCCATTCTGGCAGAGGGCCCAAATTTGCATAAGTGCAAATTTGCACTGGCGTGCCCCCAACTTTCCCGGGAACCCAGACCCGCAGCCCGCCCAGCTCGGAGTCCGGCGGGAGGCAGCTCCTCCCCACTGCACCTTGGGCTTTTTTGCTTTGCTTCTTCGCCCCAGACCCTTGAGATGGACGGATGGAGACGGTCGCACCCTCCAGCCCTCCAACACCCTTGTAGGCGATCCTATGCGTCATAGCCAGGCCTTTCCCTCGATTCTGGTGGACTGAGGGCCACTTCCTCCATGAACACCTGTACCCAGCCCTTCAGCCCCAGGACCAAAACTGATGCCAAAACAGCCTCTGGGGTTACCTGCTGCCTGTGCTTCTGCTTGGGGCAGAGTTCTAACCTCTTCCAAGAAACCCAGGTTTCTCCTGCATACCTGGGGAATCCACTTAGAAATCAGGCAGAGTGCCCAGTCAAGTCCCTCTTCGTTGTCTTTACTGGGAAGTTAGGGGTCCCCCAGTTGAATTGTGCTTTTGAGGTCTGAGGAAGCAGCTGCTGTGATTCACACCCGCACCCCTTCAGGAAAGGACCTGGCTCAGGCAATAGCCTGAAACAATGATCCACCTTAATCCAACTCTGCATGGCCATGTTGTGTTTGTTTACCAATGATGACAGTTTCTTCCCAGTCTGCTTCTGAAATAGAATGCTGGGGAGGCCCAGGAATGGGTCAAAAGATAAGGCTGCTTCACCCCTGCGACCCTCAAATCCCCCATACAACACAACACATGCTTCTGAGGACAGAGTGGGGATTAAGTCCTGAGCACTTTAGGTCGCCTCTTTTTTTCCGGGATGCATGCCCTCAAACAAATCAAAAAATGCCAAGAAGGTGAGCAATTGAACCTTCTTTTCTAGCTGAGCTCTGTGAGCAGTGGTGCTATTGGGACTGTCTTCGGGACTTAGTCTGCACCACCATGTGTGGCTTTTCAGTGTTCCTCGTTCTGTCCATCCTCAGCCACCTCCAGGTTCCCCGATTTACACATGAGGAAACTGCTCCCAGGCAGTGCAGGCTTCTGTTCAAGGCCTTTGGCTAGTTGAGGAAGGAGCTGATTGGAACCCAGATCCGTGTGTGTGTGTTTGTGCGTGTGTGTGTGTGTGTGTGTGTGTGTGTGTGTCTGTGTGTGTCTGTGTCACTTCCCAGGATCCCTTGCACTACCTCCACAGCATTTTGTTCAGGCACTAAAGGACAGAAACATTTGTTTGTTTGTTTGTTTTTTGGTCACATCCGGCAGTGCACAGGGATTACTCCTGACTGTATGCTCAGAGATCACTCCTGGCAGGCTAGGGGGACCATATGGGATGCCGGGATTCCAACCATCGTCCTTCTGTATGTAAGGCAAATGCCTTACCTCCATGCTATCTCTCCAGTCCCCGGACAGAAACATTTTTTTTTAATTTTATTAAGAGGGGCCGGAGTGATAGCATAGCAGATGGGGCATTTACCTTGCACACTGCAAACCCAAGATGAACCCAGGTTTGATCCTAGGCTTCCCATATGGTCCCTGAGCCTGCCAGGAGCAATTTCTGAGTGCAGATCCAGGAATAACCCCTGAGCTCCACTGTGTGTGGCCCCAAAACAAAACAAAACAAAAATAATGTATTAAAAGACTGATTTATAGTGGTTTCTAACAGAATTGTTTCCGTCTACACTGCCCCTATACCCATCAATGACCCTTTCTCTCAGGAATTAATTGGGGGAAAGGGATTGGCCATACTGGTAGTGTTCAGGAGTTTCTTCTGACTTTGCATGTAGGAATAACTACTGGCAGGCTCCAATAATCTTGTGGGATGCTGGGATGGAATCAGGCGAGCCATATGCAAGGCAAACACCCTACCCACTGTGTCATTACTCCGGCCACCTAGGAGCCCACCATTTTAAACTGCCTTTGGGTCATTAGGGTTGTAGAAACAGAGTTCTTGGGTGTGGTCTGTGTGCCTGGCACCTTTCTGTCCTTAGAGGTAGGGAGCCCTCAGCTTGCAGAAATTAGGATGCCAGGGAGAATATTGATGGGACCAACAATGGTAGCAACAGTGAAGGGTCATATTATAGAGGCTGGGCAGTGCTCATACCATGTTTCATTTATTGTTTGAAAATAGATGAGGCTGAGAATGTGGGGCTCACCAGTGCTAGGGATACCCCCAGCCACCTAGGCAGCCCTCAGGAACCTCCAAAACTGCCCATAGGCATGCTCAGGACCACTTGGTGCCAGGGCTAGAACTGGGGTCCCACCTGGGCCTCTCATGTGCCCTAACTGCCATGCCATCTCCTCGACCCTGAAGGCCCCTGAAGGCCCCTGAAGCACCGCAAACTTCTGAAGGGGGTGAGAAAAGGGAAGCTCTCTCCAGTGGGCAGAGCAGAAACCCCTGGACTTTCTGGGTGCATGTCAGGTCAGCTCAGGCCTTTGAGGGGTAATAGTTAGAAGGTGAAAATTGGGCTCCTCTGGTCCTACCTACTTCTAGGCAGACTCTCATCTGGGAGGTTTGTGGTCTGGCAGACTCTGGTAGAACTCTCATATGGATGGACGGTCATTTGGAAGGATTATTGTCTAGGTGGACTGAGTCTTGGTCAGACTCTTATCAAAAAAACCCAGCCTGGGGCAAGGTGCCTTAGAATTGAAGGGTTGAGTCACACCATGTCCAAGTGTCACTCTCTCTGGCTGATTCAGAGGTGCTGGCTGTACCCCATCAGCCATGTTCATAGGCAACCCTTGGCCTAGTTGGGGTGAAGGTGGGGGTTCCCACCTTAGTGCTGTAGAATCAGCTCAACTCTTTATTCCTGACTTATGACCAATTCCTCCCCCCACACACACACACATATACACACACATTGGGAAACTGACCCTGCATCATGATGGGGGTCAAGGGATTTCTAAATGGCCTCACAGTCCTCACACACCCCACACTTCTGCTACCTGTCTCAGCTCTCCTGTCAGACTTTCCCTTCACAAGAAGCTTCCTTAGCTCCCCTGAGGGTTGCTGGTGAGCAGTGTGCCCCCATCTCCCCAACTTGTTTGTGGTACTGCCCCTTAACCCTGCTTGCCACCCCCTCCTGTAGGCATCTGGGGACTGCCCTACAGGATTTCTCTGGGATGAAGAGAGGCTCCAGCATCTCTGCTTGGGGGCCCAGCCACATGGTAGCAACCCCTCCTTTTTCAGGATTGGTAGCTTAATCCTGTCCTTTGTGATGGTCACTGGTCATCATTCCCATGATCTCAGATTATGAGGAAGTGCCGAAGGGAAGATTCTGGGATGAGGTCTCCTGCCTGGTGTGTCTTTTTCTGGTGGTTTTATGTTGTTGTTGTTGTTGTTGTTTTGGGGGTCATACTGGTCAGTGCTCAGGGCTTAATCCTGATTCTGTGCCCAGAAGTCACTCAAGGTGGGGTGCTGTTTTAGAAAATAATATACAAAGATAATGTTAGCTAGCTTTTGGGGGGAGGGGCACACCCAGCAACATTCAGGGATTAATCCTAGCTCTTCACTCATAAATTACTCCTGGCAGACTCTGGGGATCCTATAGGATGCCAGGGATTGAACCTGTGTTGCCATGTGCAGGGCAAATACCCTACCCACTGTGCTATTGCTCAGATCCTAGTTTGCCTTCAAAAGCTAACAATTTTTAACGTTCATCTTCCTCAAATGAATTCACATTAAAATTTAAGTGTCCAAAAAGAAAAAGAAAAATTAAACTGCTCCCTAGCTAGAAATGAGTGTGGGAAGTAGGGGTTCAGGACCACATCCTGTGAAGATGAGACTGTTGTATTAATCATTAAATATAAAGTCCTAGTGTTGTGGTGAGGTCTTTCTTGACTTGGCCTGGCACCTACAGCTCCTTCAGCCAGCAGGTCTATAGGTTGCAGAGTAAGGGTGGAGAAATAATTTCACAGGCAGTCAGTTGAAGCATGAGGAGATATCCAGCTTTATTACAAGACCTATTCACCATGTGCATTTCTCATATGGCTTCTAAGCTAAGCAGCCTCTTTCCCACTACTCTCCATTTTAGCAGTATCTCTCTTCCTCCCCCAGGAAACCCCTTAATTACCCACCACAGACCACCCTGTCCCCCAGTCTCTCACTACCTATATTTCTTCTTGGGCCAGCTGGCAGGTGTGGGGGGTGGTGGTGATGCAGTTGGGTCTTTGCCCTTTATATACCTGCCTCAGTTTTGCTCCTCCCCTGCCCCTAGAGGCCCAAGCTATGCCTTGGGAGGTGTGTTCAGTGTCTGATGTTGTAACTTTGGCATATTTCTGTGCACCATGTGAACAGGTAGGAATGGGGTATCCCTGGGTGAGCCTCCAGGCTACAGAGCCCCTGCCACTGCTTTGCATATGCTCTAAGATAACCTTTTCTGTACAACCCCCCCCCCCCACACACACACACATACACCCGATTTGATGGTTACTCCCTCCCGGAAAGAAAATGAAGCGAATTTCAGCAAAATACTGTTTCCTGGGCCGGGCGGTGGCGCTAAAGGTAAGGTGCCTGCCTTGCCTGCGCTAGCCTCGGACGGACAGCGGTTCGATTCCCCCGGCGTCCCATATGGTCCCCCAAGCCAGGAGCGACTTCTGAGCGCATAGCCAGGAGTAACCCCTGAGCATTACCGGGTGTGGCCCAAAAACCAAAAAAAAAAAAAAAAAAACACTGTTTCCTGTCACTTCCTTTGGGGTGTCCTGCTGCTGGCGGCTTCAGTCTGGGAGCACAGGCAGGAATTCTATGAATCCTGCCTCAGGGGAGTGGGTTGCACTAACTGGCAGCGAAATATGAAATATGAAGACATGACACTACACAATTAATGTATGGGGAAACACTTTCTGGCAAGTGTGTTACAACTTTAATCTTCAAGCTAGGAGTATTTTTTAATTAATTTTTTATTTTTAATTATGAGAACAAAGATGCAAAGAAAGAGGACAAGGTAAAGTTACAGTGGAAGGACAATCACCCATAAACAGAATTCTCAGTAGTCCCATTGCTGATATCTTAACTTTGAACTTTCAGCCAAAGAACATTAAGAAAAATAAAACAGAACCCATGTACAATTACTTTGTCCCTCAAGTACCCAGATTGTAGTACATAATATTTCTTAGCAGCACACAAAGCAATCTAAAGACATAAAACTTATGTAACTCCTTAAACATTGAAGGCAAAGTACTTTTTTTACATTTTCATGCACATGCATATTAGTTTAAGTTAACCTCAAAAGTTTAAGTGGGTTGTTTTTCTTAAGGATTAGAGTCAAAGGAGCACAGTAAAAAATGGTGTTAGAGTGGCAATTATTGTTTGCATAGGCCCAAGGCTAGGAGTGTTTAAAGGGGTAAAGGGACAGTCATATTATGAGAGGAATGCTCACATTTTGTTTCTTTACAAAGTACAGAAACTTATCAGTATACATTGTTTGATGTTTAAAACAATACACATGGCTCTAGATGGTTTGTAATCTTAAAATAGAATATAATTTAGTTAGGAGCCCAGAGGATAAAAGGAAGGTAAACTTACATTTCAAAGTAGTTCTTCTCTGGCCTGGCCCTAGGTGTCATACTGATGTAAATTAAGAGATTAGCAAGAAACCCGGTTTCCTATAACAAATTTCCTTCCCCTAAAGGAACAGGTTTCTAGCTTAGGGGCACAGAAGTGGGCCTGGTGTGCTCAGGGGCACTGAGGAGGCCACTAGCAGTGTGGTAGGACCCATATCAGCTTCATCTGGCCTAGATTTCTCCCCCTGGGAGTGGCAGGATATCAGGGCTTGGCTACTCCGATTTATCAGGCACCCCAGGACTGAGAAGATAAGAATCTGAGATTGTGCAATAAGCCACATCATTCTCTGCAGAGCGTTGCTCTGTTTGTTCTTATTTTTGCTTTTGTGTTTGTCTCTACTTGGGTGCAGAGCCACCATGCCCAGGTGGCTGGATTTATGACAGGAGGCAGTAGCTGCCTGTAGTCTCCATCCTAGTTGATGGACTCCCCAAGAATCCCAGGAGCCCATGTTTCTTGAGGACTTGGAGGAGGCTCCTGATTATTATGGAGTCAAACACCCTAATTCTTGTAGAATCAACAATCTGCCAACTAGGAAAATAATGGGCCAGAAATGCAGCCCCATGAACAGTCACCTGAGTTGGGCCTGGGAGCCTGGTGGCCACCAGGTTGGATCTGGGATGGGCAAGGACTGGGGGGCTTGTTCTTCACACTCAAGGTCCCTTTCCTGGTCCGAAGTGGTCACTGATTCACCCCTAGAGGCAGGTGTCAGGGCTCCTCAAGTCCCTCAGCATGTCCCCTAGCTGCCCTGTGCCCAGGTGCAGATGGACACAGGTCTGAGTCTGGGTTTCCACTCAACAGCTGACTGAACAATGGAGTCGTTGTTTGGCAACTGCAAGCCTTCTCTCTAGACTTCATAAGAAACTGCCTTCCCGCGTGATGATCATTGAATAACAAAGTTTGGGGGTGCTGGAGAGACATTATTGCATGTAAGGTGTTGGATCCAGTAAGTGCATTTGGTTTCCCACCAGGAGTGATTTCTGAGCACAGAGCCAGGAGTAAGCCCTGAGCACAGAAACAGAAGTAAAACCTGAGCAAAGTAACAGGAGTGAACCCTGAGCACAGAACCAGGAGTAATTCCTGAGCATAAAGCCAGGAGTGAGCCCTGAGCATAGAATCAGGAATGATTCCTGAGCACAGACCCAGGAGTGGCCATGAGCAGCTGCTAGGTGTGGCCCCACATTCTGGCCCCAAGAAGAAAGCGTTTGTCAGCAATGTTGCTAGTCCAGACACTCAGTGTCCTTTCCTTTGTGCAGATGGCGGATGACCAGAACCTCACCTTGGAGGAAGGTGCTGGGGACGCTATAAGCAAAGAAGAAGACTCTGTGGATGTGAAGCTGGATAGCTCCCCTTTTGTGCAGTCATTTTTCAGGTAAGTTTTCTCTCTCCTGAAGGGTCCCGAGTCTGCCACACGCACAGTCTGGGAGCATGCCCTGTGTGCCAGATGTCCCCACACTGGGGTTTCTTGATGCAAAGGGCATCCTGCTTACCATGTCCCCCCTTTCTTTTCTTGATGTGCTGTGAGGATGTAACTTGGACCTTTCCTCGTAATTGTCATTGTTTTACATATTCAACTCCTGGTTCCTCATCCTCTCCCCATCCCATCAGAGGTCATCAATTAAGATTGTTAATAGATGGGGAAACTGAGGCACAAAGGGGCTGAACCTTTCATCTTTTTGTCAACAGCTAATACATGGCAGTGCTGAAGTTTGAATCCAGATGGGCCTATTCAGATTCATAGGGCACCAGTTTCCCCCTTGATGGAGTGGGTATTTGTGAAGGGCTCAAAGCCTTCCTGGCAGACTTGAGTCTCCTGAGCGAATGTTGGGAGACTTTGGGGAACTGGGGAGGACAGATGTGGAGGTGAAGGTGAAACTTCATCCCTGCACTGCTCCCATGAGCTGGTGCTGAGTAGCATGTGGTGCCCACCACGTTCCAGAAATAGCTTGGAGGAGACCCCTTTGTCCTGGACCTGAACTCCTCTGGTACTGTAGTTCAGGGCAAGAATGGGAAGCTGAGTAGGCTAAACTTTAGTTCCCTTGAATCCCTTCCAAAGGCACTGGCTGATCAGCACCAACCACCAAGAACAGCCCCCCCCCCCAAAAAAAAAGCATCTGCCCACTTCCCTGGTGATGGGTCAGACTGTATCCGGTCTCCTTCTAGTCAGGACAAGCTGTGGAGATTCTCCACTCCTGACTCCCAGGTATTTGAGTCAGTCAAATTGCTAGAGTCTGAGTGAGCAAGAAATGGAATATTTTAATAGTCATTTTGTAAGTGTGGGAAAAGAAGCTTTTGGGTGTTTGTACCAGAAATTAAGAAAGGGACTGGGGTTTCAAGTCATACTCAGTGATGCACAGGGTTTGCTCCTGGCTCTGCACTTAATCACTCCTGGCAGTGCTCAGGAGACCATATGTGGTACCAGGGGTCAAACCCAGACTAGCCTCATAAAAGGCAAGCACCTTATCCACTATAGTCTCATCTCCCCTTTGCTCCTGAATCATTTCTTTAAATGTGCCCTATGAAATCTAAGTTCACAGTAATTTGATGGCAACTCTGTCCATTAGTTGTAGGTCTGGACAGTTTTCACAGCTGAACTTTAGGCAATGTTTTTTTCTTTTGCAATTGTTAGTGGAGTCTAAGGAAATGATTCAATATATTATCACCAGATCATATGCTAGGGTAGGGTACAAATACTGATTAGGGTAGGATCAGTAATCCTACAGCCAATCTTTTTTAATTCTGTTCCTGTTCCATAACACTTTATCTAATGGGAAAGTGATTTGAGCATCTTGCTTGACTTTATTCTATATCTCTATAGCATGTACATAAGTTTTGAGGCAGTTTTTAAGTTGGGGTACTCTAAGTTACTAGTTGTCTTTCCTAAAATCAGTTATCTCTTTGACTACTAGAAAGTCACATTTGATTTGAACAAATAATTGTTGGTAAGTCATTAGTATTATCCATTTGTGATTCATCATGAAAAATAAATTATATTAAAATTGTAGCTTACAATGGGAAGAGTAGCTTTATTAGCCTTTAGTTCTTTATTAGGTAGGCCCATAATACTTGTTAGAAAAAGAAAGAACTCTGGATCTTCAGCTTTTTCTTTCTTTTTATTTTGTTTTTGGGCTGCACTCAACGAGGGTTAGTTAACCCTGGCTCTGCACTCAGGAGTCACTTCTGGCAGGCTCAGGGAACTATGTGGGATCCCAGAGATCTAATCCAGATTGGCTGTGTACAAGGGAAACATCTAACCCACTGTACTATCACTCCAGCCCTTCTGTATTTCCTTTTCACAGCAGAAGGCACAGAGAAATCAAGAATAAATGTAGCATGCCAATTTTTTTTACTTTATTTAAAAACCTTATTTTGCAAAGTTGTTCATAATGTAGTTGTTTCTGCTATTCCATGTCCCAACACCAATCCCACTGTCAGTGTAGTATTCCCTCCACCATTGTCCCTAGTTTCCCACCTAACCCCAAGTCTGCCTCCTTGATAGTCACAAAACAATTTATTTTTTATTGCTTTCTACAACAGAATGACTATGGAAGTATGGAGAATTACTTTAGTAAGAGAAAAGTTATGCAAATTGTTATATCTCACATTGGTTTCATTAAGTCAAAACTTGGAATGAGGAGATGCCCCTCAACCTTTCTTGGTGTTTCAGCCCCATGTCATTAAGTGGCAGCACAACATCTCTCTTAGTTTCATGCCTGCCAGGCCTCTGTCCCCGCATTTGCTCCTCTAACACAGAATTGTGTTCTAATTTTTGGTCCTTGGATGGAGAACATCTGTAAAGCCCAGCTCAGAGAATACAAATATAAAGGATCTTAGGGATTTAGTAAACAATGGCTTGGAGTAGCTGAGTCCTGCGAAGAGGCCTGGTTAGGAGTCTAGTGGGGTCTGGGGGAGGGACAGGTATGCTGGAGCCTGGAGCACCCACAAGGTCCCACTGCCCTCCAGGGGCCATTGGTTCTAGCCCAGGTAGAACCTGGATGCTTGACTAGCCATAGAAGGTAGCTATGGTCTGCCCATCTGGGGTTGCAGACAGAGAAGCTTGAGGAGCAGGCGCAGGGAACTTGAATTAATAGGGGCATGATCTAGCTCCTTGTGTATATTTGTCCATTGTCAGGGAGGTGAGGTGTTCTCCCAGTCTGCGTGCTCATGCCTCGAAAGCTACTGTGGGGATCGAAGCATTAGCTTAGCAGGTAGGACACTTGCCTTGGACATGGTCAACCTGAAATCAATCCCTGGCACCCTGTCTGGTCCTCTTAGCTGGCCAGGAGTGATCCCTCGGCATAAAGCCAGGAATAAGCCCTGGACACTGACAGGGAAAACAAATGAAAGAAAAAAAAAAAAAAACAAAACATCGGCTGTGCAGCATTTGATTATCTTACTCCTGCTTATGTTTGGCCATGCTTATAGCTGTTGCCAGCTAATGTTGGCATCAGTTGGGTGCACGTTTGTTTCTCTCCTTAACCCTCTGCTTGTGGAAGTTTCTTTGCCCCCAGGAGCTGCCCCTGACAGGGAGGAGTCCAATACATGAAGTTAGGGGCCTTTGCACCCCGCAGCAGGAACAGGGAAGCCTTTGTGTGAATGGTTCTATAGAAAAGTCCAGCTGCTGCACTTGATGATTCATCACCAGGCTCCTGTCCCTGCCCAGCTCTGGGACCTGTGGGTTCATGTTAATACAGCTAGGAGGGGAGTTCTCTGCCCTTCATCAGGGGACATGGATGGTGCCTGGTTCTGATGCAGAGGCAGCCACTTGCAGATGGATGGAGACAAGAGGTACCACCTGTAAAATAACCCCACACACCATGAACAAGTTCGAATCTGGGTCATTCATAAAATAATCCAAACCAGGCTGAGAGTGAAACACTAATAGTCTGGCAGTCATCTTCCTAATATGGAGCACCAGCTGTGTGTTACAACTGCCATTTTTATTGAGTACAGAGACCACTCCTTGGTGGGGCAGTAAACCCACCCAGGTTTACAAGTAATACAATCTCTGTTTTGGGGTAAATCCAAGTTGTGAACAAACATACAGAGGCTGGAGAGATAGCATGGAGGTAAGGCATTTGTTTTGCATGCAGGACAGAGTTCGAATCCCAGTATCCCATATGGTCCCTCGAGCCTGTCAGGAGCGATTTCTGAGCATAGAGCCAGGAGTAACCCCTGAGCGCTGTCGGGTGTGACCCAAAAACCAAACCAAACCAAAACAAAACAAAACAAAAAAAACCATACAAAGAAACCAGGGATGATCTTTGTTTTGGGTAAAATAAGGTGTTAACCAACAACTGCCCTTTTTTTGTTCAAAAAATTATGGGGCATGTAAGCCATGTTCTATCGTTCTCTGCTAGAGGCAGGAACCCAGATCAGAATTTATAGACGTGGTTATTTTGCACAGGCACAGTAAAAGTTGGCTGTAATAGCATCAAAATTTAACCTCTATACATCATTCTCAAAAGAATCCGCTTTTTCTATATCTTTGTCTAGTAAGTCTCAACACCTTTTTTTTGTTTTGTTTTGTTTTGTTTTGTTTTGTTTTTTGGGGGGCCACACCTGGAGGTGCTCAGTGGTTAATCCTGGCTTTGCACTCAGAAATCACTCCTGGCAGGCACAGGGGACCATGTGAGATGCTGGGATTCGAACCACTGTCGGCCGCTTTCAAGGCAAACACCTTACCACTGTACTATTTCTCCAACCCCTCAACACTTTTTCATAGAGTTCTCTGAACATAAACAATAGAACCTTTCTGCAGATACGCTTAATTAGAAAATTCTTAAAACATTCTTACACCAAGCACTGTAATACAAGTCTAGAACATCATAAACTTCAATAAGTAAAATCACAAAACCATTTCTAAAGATATACATAGTTTGAAAATAAGTTTGCTAAAAAGTTCTTAAAATGAGCACTATTAATGAGAGTACACACTGGCTATTGTTAAAAATGATTGATCCATTTCATGGGAGGCCCAAGGCAAGACATCAGGGAGTGAGAGGAAGAATTCTGACTATGCCTTTTTGTGGGGGTTGAGAGAGTTGGGGGGAAAGAGGCTGGGACATACCCAGTAGTACTCAGGTGTTACTCCTGCTCTATGCTCAGGAGTGATGATGGAGAATCATATGAGGCATGTGGGTTCATGTCAGGGCCAGCTGTGTGTAAGGCACGTGCCTTGGCCCCTATGCTATTTCTAGAGCCCATATATTTATTTTTTTCAATACATATGAGTCAATAAAATATTCAAAAGCTTAAAATAAAAGTTACTAACTAGCAATTAAAATCATGCATGGAAAATGAATTACAAAATGTGTGGACCCATGTGGAAAAACTCTGGGTTCCTATGATTTTTTGCCAACTGTTGAATGGGTCCCTAGAGACCCCATTTTGGTTTCCTCACATGCTTCTCCCCAATCTTAGGGAGTATCTGTATCAGTACTACAGTAATTAAGGCAGCTCTAGTAAGTACCTTGTTTGACTACTTGCTTTCCCCCCAACTCTCCCAGTCCCCACAAAAAGGCATAGTCAGAAATCTTCCTCTCACTCCCTGATGTCTTGCCTTGGGCCTCCCATGAAATGGATCAACCATTTTTAACAAGAGCCAGTGTGTACGGTCGACTCTAATATATGATTTAAAAATAATCAGTATTAGTAACAGCATTTATTCATCAGTTTCTACTGCCCGCACTAGGCCACTAGCTGTGTAACATAGTCGCTTGTTTGAGGCCGTGAGACAGATGTTATTGTTTTGTTCTTTTTCACGAAAGAAGATACTTAGAGGTCAAGTCACATGCTCTCCGTGGCTCAGCATTCTAGTGGATCTGGGTTTTAAAGTCATGCAGGCTGGTCCTTAGATCTGGATTCATCCCTTTGCCCATTCTGGAAGCATCTGCAAACCTGCTATCTCTCTAGCCCTAGTATTTGTCTTTTTTGACTTTGGTTTTCCATATCCCTCTCTCACCCCTTCCATGTTGTTGCATATGAGTAGATTTTATTTTTTCTCATAGCCCATTGTATGTATGGTCCACATCTTAATATCTCATCGATCATTGGGCACTTGGTTGTTACCCAGTGTTGGCTGTCGGCAGGAGCATTGCAGTGAGCACTGGTGGGCATGATTTCTTTGCAGCATCTATGAGTCCTTTTAAGACCATTAAGCAAAGCCCTTAAATCACCCACATGCCTTCACTGATAATCCCCCTCTCCACTCAGGGTAGAAATAAAATCAAAAGGTTTGGTCAGGTTGTCTCCCATCATGCTTAACTGACTGTTTATTTTTCCAGTAAGAAGAAAAATATTTCACAGGCAGTGGCCAGGGCCAGTCAAGAATCTTCATTTCGGTATGACATGAATTTTGAGAAGTTGGGCAAGTGCATCATCATCAACAATAAGCGCTTTAACCGGCGCACAGGTGGGTGCAGAGTGGAGTGGTGCACCCTGTCCTGTGCCCTATCTATTTCTCCTCAGTCAATGACTTGAATTAGATGTTCATCCAAAATAGCTGTGTCCAGATGATTGGCCCTCCACAGATGGTGTCCAGAGTCCATGAGAGGGAGATGTGAGAAATCAGGAGCTCTCAGTCTTTAGAGGACACCATGTGCATTTTCTTAATGTATTGTGGACCACAGCACCAAGAATACAGGGCTCCACATGGCCTTGAGTGGAACTAAGAGTAATTATGATGAAGTGGGTTGAGGGACACTTTCCTTTGAGCTTGCTACTGATCTCAGTTGCTCTCCTGAATTGTGACCTTGGTGGCTTTCAGGTGGCAGCTCCAGGCCTGCTGGTTCCAGCTCAGTACCCATTCCAGGATTGCTAACAACATCTCCCTGCTGGATTCCCACAGGTCTGGATACCCGGGAGGGGACAGACATAGATGTTACAGCCCTTTTCAAGTGTTTTGGAAACCTAGGTTTTGAGGTGATCGTCAAAAATGACTGCTCCTGTGGAAAAATGGTAGATCTGCTAAGAAAAGGTACCTGTCCCCCTTTCCCCTTAAGTCTCCCTCACTCCTCTATTTCAACCCTTCTCTTTCTTCTCTTTCTGCTCCCAAGAGGAGCAAGTTCTCAGAAAAGACTTTTCAGGGACTCTTACTTCCTGTCAGCTCATCTCCCTGCAAGAGGGACAAGTTATACATCTAGATTTGAGAGGTTAATTCCTAGGAAATCCCAAGTCTTTTCCTCTGTATATATCAACATTATGTGGGTGGCAGCTAGATACCAGTGATCCATATACTTTGAAGGCACCTTCTTTTTTCTGTGTCTTCTGGAGCACAGTCATACCAAACTGCTATGCTTTCATGACCATTGATAAAAACAGGAACAGAGCATTAACAAGAATAGAGGGGTACCAAAGTGGTAGGAAACCAGGAAACACCCAGACACTCTTGGGAGCACTGTGTATCCACCTCTCTATGGAGAACATTTCAGGCAGGTATGTATTAGTGATTCCATATTCATATATTAGACAGTGACTGGTGCATAGTGGTCAGCACAGTGCACATCGATGCTGCCTTTCCTTTAATGCAGCTAAAGGAGAAAAAAAAACCCACCACAGAGAGAGATGTTTCCAAAGCTAGCGCAAGACCCATAGGTTTGATCCCCAGCATCATGTGGCTTCCCATCAGCACTGCTGATAGCTCCATCCAAAAATTACGTTTGAGAGGTGTTGTGATAGCACAGTGGTAGGCCATTTGCCATGCACGTAGATGACCCAAGTAGACCTGGGTTTTATCCCTGACATCCCATATGGACCCCCAAGCTTGCCAGGAATGATGTCTGAGCACAGAGCCAGGAGTAATCTCTAAGCATTCCTAGGTGTGGTCCAAAAATCAAAATAAAATAAAATAAATTTTAAAGTTAAAAAATTTGGGAGGACTTAGGGGCACACCCATCAGTGCTCAAGGCTTACTCCTGCCTCTACACTCAGGGGTGACTCCTGGCAGGCTTGGGCACCATATTGGGTGCCAGGCAATGAACTAGGCTCAACCACCTGTGCAACAAGAACCCTACCTACTGTACTATTGCACCAGGACCTGAGAGACTTTTATTTTTAAAGACTTTCACCTTCTCTTAAAATACTCATATGTGTGTGTGTATATAAATTTTTGTTTTTTTTAGGCCACACCCGACAGTGCTCAGGGGTTACTCCTGGCTATCTGCTCAGAAATAGCTCCTGGCAGGCATGGGGGACCATATGGGACACTGAGATTTGAACCAACCACCTTAGGTCCTGGATCGGCTGCTTGCAAGGCAAACGCCGCTGTGCTCTCTCCAGCCCCAAAATACTCATATTTTTAAAACTGGAATGTTCCCTTAGTTTTTTTAAAACATATATCTTAAAAGCATGTCACATGGTATAACAGAGATTTGAAACATGCAGTCAGAGTTTGGGGTCTCATCCAGGTCTTAAAACTTGGGCCATAACAGTCCTGTCATCTGGGCAGGACTACTATTTTGGGACTTTACTGAAAGGTGATTTCTATTTCTGGAGGATAGAGGTAGGATTAGCCCTGAGCAAAACAAGAGATGTGCTCTGAGAGATGTAATGGTTGGATGCCAGGGCATATCCCCACTCTTATTACTCTTGTTCTGGAAAGACACTACCTCTGTCTGAGCCCAGAGTAGGCCAGTATCATAGATTTCTTGTTCATGGTCCAGTGCATGAGCAAAGGGTCTTTGTTAACTGGAGTAGATTCCAGCAAGGGGACAGTCCCATTCTCCAACTTGAACTTAATCCATGCAAGTGGTGCATGGGTCTGATTCATGGGTCTGTGACTCATCTCATCATTAAGATTCATCTGTGTAGTTCATCTGATACTAAAACTGATATTAAGGGAAGAAGAGAAGGAAAAAATTCCTCTGCCTTGTTCCTGTTTATCAGTCAACCACAAAAGCACTGCAGATTCATGCAAAAATGTCACTGGAGTTGGGTTAAGGCAGCCACATCTGAATTGTGTTGGGTGAGAAGCCAGAAGGCTCTGAGGCACCTGAGCTGGACTCCAGTCTCTGCAGCACCAACAGATTCGCCTCCCTGGGCCAAATCAGGACACTTTTGAGACTCCCTTTTTATCAGTGAAATAAAGATAAAGAGGCCTGCTGGTAGGAAATGAATAAGTTGTTCAAGCAAAGTGCTTCTCTCACTGTTGTCCCATAGTCATTGTTCAGAACATTTGAATCCTTCCTCTTCCACCAGCATTGATCAACTCAAAGAGGAAGGGATGGGTTATTTTAGTGACCTTGTTTGCCAGATAGTGAGAATCATGGTACTTATAAATTTGAACTGAGCTAACTCGTTAGATTATGATTCTTCTGTTCTCAAAATTTACAGTTCAAGTATTGTAATCACTGTAATTAATCTTTTCTTTTTTTGTAATTGTATTTCTTTATTTAACATGGTGTCTATGTGCAGGAGACTTGGGAGTCCTACTGATGATTCTTGGCCAACTAGTCCAGAGGTAGAATAAAAGGGCCTAAAGGTGAAGATGTGGTGCAGCCTGGGCCCTGCGGTAATGGGAATGACCTGGGCTCCCCGGTGATACTGGAGACCTCCAGGGCCGCACCCACCAGTGCTGTGTCCAGTGATGCTCAAAAGACCATATGGTGTTGAGAATAGAAATTAAGTCAGGCACAGGCTGGGCACGTGTTCTACCTATGGGATTACCTCCTGGTCCCTGTAGTTTTCTTTTTAGATGAAGAAAAATTCTGAACCAAAATTGATCTGTTTGGCCCACAGGTGGGCCGTAACATATATTATGCAGCTTCCACATGTCCTTTTCCAGAGCCTTTTTGTCTGCCAAAACTGACACCTTAGCCCTTTCTGATAACTCACCTTCTCCTTTCTCCTTTCCTCCAACTTTTCACCACCTCCATTCTCCTTTAGGTCTTGGGCCTGAGCAGACTCAGTTGTCCTTTTCCTTCCTGCATATGGTCTTTCATGAATAGATTATCTTGGGTAGTTGTTAAGCAGCCATTTGCCCAGATTCTAACTCCTTTCATGGACACTTTTACACCTATTTCAGACAATAAACTGAGACACAAGCAGGTTACATGAACTGGCCTCGTATCACTCACAAAACAGAGGGAGAGTCACATCCTCAGTCCCTCCTGGATTATCATCACCTCCAGACATTGCTTAAACCTTTGAATCTTTCTCAACTTAAGGCTCTTTTCTTTTTGAGAAATCCCATTCTAGTTTCATACAGGGAAATTCTAGCAGTCTGTTTGTCATTTCTCTCTACTGATCTTTCTCTGGTCTGGCGGGGGAGAATCACCCCATCCCAACCCCACTACCCCATTTTTCTAATAGTGTCAGCAGCCAGGCCAGAAGGACATGTAGCAATCTAGGTAAAGCCTCATTTGACACATGTTTGACTTTTTTAATGTTTCAATTGTTTGCTTGCAGTCTCCGAAGAGGACCACAGAAATTCAGCCTACTTTGCCTGCATCTTGCTTAGCCATGGAGAAGAAAATGCCATTTATGGGACAGATGGCCTGGTGCCAATTAAGGAGTTCACATCCTATTTCAGGGGAGACAGATGCAGAACCCTTTTAGGGAAGCCCAAACTTTTCTTCATTCAGGTAATTCCTTTCTAAAGCCAGTACTATTGTAAATGGGAGATGATTCTTGGGGTTTCTCTCACTCCTCCAAATTACTGTTCCTTTTTTTTTTTTTTTTTTTTTTTTGGATTTTGGGCCACACCCGGCGGTGCTCAGGGGTTACTCCTGGCTGTCTGCTCAGAAATAGCTCCTGGCAGGCACGGGGGAACCATATGGGAAACCGGGATTCAAACCAACCACCTTAGGTCCTGGATCGGCTGCTTGCAAGGCAAACGCCGCTGTGCTATCTCTCTGGGCCCTCTGTTCCATTTTTATTGGACCATGCAAATTTGGCTCCTTCTTCCTATACCTAACTGTGTGGCACTTGGACTTGTACTGTGTCACAAGTAAGGAGGGATTCTTTAGACATTCTAATGCTTTGAGATACGTAGTTTGTTTATTTGATGGGAGAGCCATCTTGAGTACTCAATTTATCCTGGAGTTACTGGGCACTGTAATGCTGGTTCTGGGTACTGGGCTCTCATCTCATCTCCCATTCTATCTTCCATGTACATGGCTATGTAGGCCTGCTGGGGCAAAGAATTTGATAATGGTGTCGTGCTCTGCTCTGGATTTTTTGATGAAGAACCAAAGAAAAAACGAAGTAAAATTCCCGTGGAAGCTGACTTTCTCTCTGTTTACTCCACAGTTCCTGGTAGGGAGATTATTGTCTAACACTTCATCCCAGCCCATTATCAGTGTGAGGCTGTTTGCTCTGTTATAATATTAAATTACCCCCAAAGGTAGTGGCATAACCACGTCCAAGTATTATATTTTTGGAGGTCTGATTCCAAACTGGGCTGGCAGCGCATTTCCTCTGGGAGCTGGGGCCGGGGCATATTGATGTCCTGACTTTTTTCCAGAGTGTTGAACTTGCTTCTTTCCTGGGATTTTATTTCTTCTCTTCATGGCAAGTCCCGGCTCACATCTTTGTAATTCCAGTTGGAGGGAAATTCTCCTTTTTCAAGGGTGTCTTGTAATTCTATCGGATCTGCCAAAACATGATTCTGTCATTCCATAGTACTGTTATTATTGATATGTAGACTTTTTTATGTCACTCTGTAGTTTGAAATGTTTGGTATTACCTTCTGTTCTAATTTTTACCTTCTCTCACTATTCATTTGGCTATTGTATAGGGAGTTAGGATAGATGTTCTTGCTACTCTGCTATGTTATAGATTAAAAAATAAATTTTTTGAGCTTGAGTGTGACCCAAAGTCACAAAGAAATTTCAGTACACAACTAAGATATGGTTCAGGGTGTCTTCACACAACAACCTGTAAACAGGACACCTCTAAAGAAACCAACAGCAGGCAAACCTATTCATCATTTACTAAGCTTCACTTTCATCAGTTCAGTAGAGATCCCTTTCCTGTGGAAAACCCCTCTTTAATTTAGAATCCACATAGCTCTTGAGTCATGTCCACTGATAGATCCTGAAGGTATTGGTCACCATCAGTAGGTATATCTGTTTGGAGATATAAAAAAAATCATCTCTGGGAGGATGTGGGATTTGGGGAGCAGGATAACTTCCCAAATCATGAGGGTTTTCCAATAAGAAAGGTCTGATTGTTCTGCTCTTGAGATAAGGGTGGTCTAGGTGAGTATCTGTGAGAAACATATGTCACTGCAGAGATAAAAGTGCTGCACTTTGGGGCTGAGTGAACCAAAGGGAGAAGAGCTGCCAGACCTGGGTCCCTAGCTTTGTGGCGGGGCAGAAGCTTTCCTGACTACTGAGGTAGAGGACCCATTGCTGAGTCTCTGGTCGGTAACTCAGCTCTTGCTGCTTACACAGAACCACACACCAGGGATAGACATATTTTCATGGTGCTGAGGCTAGGAAGTCAAAGATCATGGTGTTCCGAGTTTTGTTTCTGAATAAGGGCCTGATTCTTGGCCTTAGAGACAGGGTATAAGGGACTTGGCTCACCAACCCTGGTTCTGTCCCCAGCACTGTCTTGCTCCCTGAGCAGAGCACTACCAGGGGTGACTCCTGAGCTCAGAATCTTCATCGCCCCTCAATGTGTGTGTGTGTGTGTGTGTGTGTGTGTGTGTGTGTGTGTGTGTGTGTGTGTGTGATGCTCAATGGAACTGGCCAGCAGTGCTCAGTGAAATCATTTCAGAGACAGACACAGCCCCGACCCCTATTCTAGTGATGAAAGGAGGCATGGCTGGACCAGCTGATGGGTGGTCTCCTTTCTCCCCTATTGTAGGCTATTACTCTTGGCAGAACCCAGGACAGGGTTCGTGGTTTGTGCAAGCACTCTGCTGTGTTCTGCAGGAGTATGGGAAAAGCCTGGAGATTATGCAGGTCCTCTCCAAGGTCAACAACAGGAGGGTGGCCCAGAACTTTGAGTCCAAGCACAGGGAATCAGAATCCAGTGGGAAAAAGCAGGTGCCATCCATTGTCTCCAGCCTCACCAAGGAACTCTACTTCAGCAAAGCACCCTGAGGCCGACACACTGCACTTGTCACCAAATCCAACATTTTGGGAATGCTTGGGGATTTGTGATTGTTGACAAATCAGATACTGGGGGACACTAGGAAATCTTCTAGAAGTGTAAAATGTTTAAAATTTAATTTTAGTTTTGGGAATTGTTCTGATTCAATGTGAAAGAAACTTTCTGGTGGGTGCTGTCATTGAATTTCCAAAGGTTTATTTTCCCTGCAGTGCCACTGTAATATTCTCACAGGACTCATATACTGCGTGTTTCTATCTCTATGATGTCCTCCTTAGAATATATAACACACCTGACCTCTGCAGATGACTCTTTGTCATGTTTGCACCTGGCAAAGGGTATTCAGGGATTAATGAAAAGTCACTTTTATTGAACAGAAGGTGACCATGGAGAAGTCTTTGCGTGATTTGTTAATGATTTAGGGCCAGTTTCTGTACATAAATACTAAGAAAAGATGAACAAGCGAGGGTTGGGGTGGAGGATAGGGAATCAGAAAGTTGAATAAGGTCACAGAAATAGAATCAACCATCCTAAATTTTCAATAGTGAGAATTGACTCTCATAGATGAATGAAGAGACAGATGCCAAATGAAAGTCAACTGTCCATATCTAGCATTGTTATGGAGTGTGGTTCCTTGAGTGCAGAAGCTGAACAAAGCTGTTGTCTGGTAGGCCAGTGCCAGATTGGGCAGGTATGGAAGAACCTCTCCTGCCCCTCTAGTGGCCTGTGGCATCTCTTCCTCCAGAGCCCCCTGAAAAAGGGTAAGACCCCGGCACATGTAGTTTCCTACAGGGCTGGAGTAAGTTGGAGTGAATTGGGGAGAGATGGTTGTTCTAATCCAGGGGTCCTCAAACTTTTTAAACAGGGGGCCAGTTCACTGTCCTTCAGACTGTTGGAGGGCCAGATTATAGTAAAAACAAAAATTATGAACAAATTTCTATGCACACTGCATATATCTTATTTAGAAGTGAAGAAACAAAATGGGAATAAATACAATATGTGGCCCACGGCCGTAGTTTGAGGACCATTGTAATCTAATCCTTACCCTAAATAAAAATTTTGTTACTGCTTATTCTGTAAGTAATGGAATTTCTATGGCAATGGTTTTCTGTGCTTATTTTTTTGGGTGGCATTTAAAATATGGATAAATTGATATTTTTATTTTTGCTAATAACTGGTCTATAAAAATTCATATTTTTTAATTAAAAAGTAGTTGGTTAATTTTAATTCATAAAGCGCTCAGTTTGCTTTTCTTTCAGGTTTCATAAGAATGAGAGAATGAGAAAACAGGATAAGAATTGGCTTTCTTAATTTGCTCCTAACCCAAAACATAACATATATAATATATACTATATATTATATATATATATATATTGGTTTATGGGTCACCCATAAACCCAGCTGTGCTCAGGAGTTACTCCTGGCTCTGTGCTCAGAAATCGCTCCTGCCAGGCAAAAGCAGATCATATGGGATGCTGGGATTCGAACCATCGTCTGTCCTGAATCAGCTGTGTGCAAGGCAAACACCCTACTGCTGTGCTATCTCTCCAGCCCCACATATTTCTTTTGAAGCCAGAACACTAATTTTTTTTTTAAAAAATGTCCCTTGGAAAGGTGAATTTTACATTACTAAATAAGGTTCATCAGTATAGAAAGTAATTTGTGATTTATCCTTTTTTTTTTATAACCCTTCCTTTTCCATATCTCCTGCTTAACCATTTTACAAATCCTTTTTTGTTTGTTTGTTTTTGGTTTTTGAGCTTTTTAATTTTTTTTTTAGTTTTCATAGTGGTCAAAGTGAATTACAATTCTCTCACAGTAATATTTGAGGCACATAGTGACAATGAGTGAGGAGCATTCCCACCACCAGTGTTGTCCTCCCTCCACCCCTGTTCCCAGCATACACCCCACATCTCCCTCCTTTAGTCCCATAATGCTAGTGCAACTGTTCCCCCCTTGTATAGCTTGTTGTAGATTAGGTATCAATTCTGTTGTCGTTGACTTTGGATTTGGTATTCATGTCTGATCAGTTTTTATTTCCACCAAATGAACATTCAACTGTCTGGCCTTGGTACCATCTACAAATCCTTTTTTTATCCTTTGGCTCTCTCACCCCAGATTTGTTCTTTCTCCCTACTTAACCCTTTTTTTTTAATTTTTAGCTTGAACTACAATGTATTAAATAATGCAATGTATTGTATATAATAATATATTGTATATACATTGTATTCCATTATTGAATAACAATATTTTTTTTTCTTAACACCACCCATCACCAGTGCAACATTCCCATCACCAATGTCCCAAGTCTCCCTCCTCCCCACCTGACCCCTGCCTGTACTCTAAACAGGTTCTCAATTTCCCTCATACATTCTCATTATTAGGACAGTTCAAAATGTAGTTATTTATCCAACTAAACTCATCACTCTTTGTGATGAGCTTCCTGAGGTGAGCTGGAACTTCCAGCTCTTTTCTCTTTTGTGTCTGAAAGTTATTATTGCAAGAATGTCTTTCATTTTTCTTAAAACCCATAAATGTGTGAGACCATTGTGCATTTTTCTCTCTCTCTCTGACTTATTTCACTCAGCATAATAGATTCCGTGTACATCCATGTATAGGAAAATTTCATGACTTCATCTCTCCTGACAGCTGCATAATATTCCATTGTGTATATGTACCACAGTTTCTTTAGCCATTCGTCTGTTGAAGGGCATCTTGGTTGTTTCCAGAGTCTTGCTATGGTAAATAGTGCTGCAATGAATATAGGTGTAAGGAAGGGGTTTTTGTATTGTATTTTTGTGTTCCTAGGGTATATTCCTAGGAGTGGTATAGCTGGATCGTATGGGAGCTCAATTTCCAGTTTTTGGAGGAATCTCCATATCGCTTTCCATAAAGGTTGAACTAGACGGCATTCCCACCAGCAGTGGATAAGAGTTCCTTTCTCCCCACATCCCCGCCAACACTGTTTATTCTCATTCTTTGTGATGTGTGCCATTCTCTGTGGTGTGAGGTGGTATCTCATCGTTGTTTTGATTTGCATCTCCCTGATGATTAGTGATGTGGAGCACTTTTTCATGTGTCTTTTGGCCATCTGTATTTCTTCTTTGTCAAAGTGTCTGTTCATTTCTTCTCCCCATTTTTTGATGGGATTAGATGTTTTTTTCTTCTAAAGTTCTGTCAGTGCCTTGTATATTTTGGAGATTAGCCCCATATCTGATGGGTATTGGGTGAATAGTTTCTCCCACTCAGTGGGTGGCTCTTGTATCTTGGGCACTATTTCCTTTGAGGTGCAGAAGCTTCTCAGCTTAATATATTCCCATCTGTTAATTTCTGCTTTCACTTGCTTGGAGAGTGCAGTTTCTTCCTTGAAGATGCCTTTAGCCTCAATGTCCTGGAGTGTTTTACCTACGTATTGTTCTATATATCTTATGGTTTTGGGGCTGATATCGAGGTCTTTAATCCATTTGGATTTTACCTTCGTACATGATGTTAGCTGGGGGTCTAAGTTCAATTTTTTGCAAGTGGCTAGCCAGTTGTGCCAACACCACTTGTTGAAGAGGCTTTCTTTGTTCCATTTAGGATTTTTTGCTCCTTTATCAAAAATTAGGTGATTGTATGTCTGGGGAACATTCTCTGAGTATTCAAGCTTATTCCACTGATCTGAGGGTCTGTCCTTATTCCAATACCATGCTGTTTTGATAACTATTGCTTTGTAGTAAAGTTTAAAGTTGGGGAAAGTAATTCCTCCCATATTCTTTTTCCCAATGATTGCTTTAGCTATTCGAGGGTGATTATTGTTCCAAATAAATTTCAAAAGTGTCTGGTCCACTTCTTTGAAGAATGTCATGGATATCTTTAGGGGGATCGCATTAAATCTGTACAGTGCTTTGGGGAGTATTGCCATTTTAATGATGTTAATCCTGCCAATCCATGAGCAGGGTATGTGCTTCCATTTCCGCATGTCCTCTCTTATTTCTTGGAGCAGAGTTTTATAGTTTTCCTTGTATAGGTCCTTCACATTTTTAGTCAAGTTGATTCCAAGATATTTGAGTTTGTGTGACACTATAGTGAATGGAGTTGTTTTCTTAATGTCCATTTCTTCCTTATTAGTATTGGTGTATAGAAAGGCCATTGATTTTTGTGTGTTAATTTTGTAGCCTGCCACCTTGCTATATGAGTCTATTGTTTCTAGAAGCTTTTTGGTAGAGTCTTTGGGGTTTTCTAAGTAGAGTATCATGTCATCTGCAAACAGTGAGAGCTTGACTTCTTCCTTTCCTATCTGGATTCCCTTGATATCCTTTTCTTGCCTAATCGCTATAGCGAGTACTTCCAGTGCTATGTTAAATAAGAGTGGTGAGAGAGGACAGCCTTGTCTTGTGCCAGAATTTAGAGGAAAGGCTTTCAGTTTTTCTCCATTGAGGACAATATTTGCCTCTGGCTTGTGGTAGATGGCCTTAACTATATTGAGAAAGGTTCCTTCCATTCCCATCTTGCTGAGAGTTTTGATCAAGAATGGGTGTTGGACCTTGTCAAATGCTTTCTCTGCGTCGATTGATATGATCATGTGATTTTTATTTTTCTTGCTGTTGATGTTGTGTATTATGTTGATAGATTTACGAATGTTAAACCAGCCTTGCATTCCTGGAATGAAACCTACTTGATCGTAGTGGATGATCTTCTTAATGAGGCATTGAATCCTATTTGCCAGGATTTTGTTGAAGATCTTTGCATCTGCATTCATCAGAGATATTGGTCTGTAATTTTCTTTTTTCGTAGCATCTCTGTCTGGTTTAGGTATCAAGGTAATGTTGGCTTCATAAAAGCTATTTGGAAGTTTTCCTGTTTTTTCAATTTCATGAAAGTGTCTTGCCAGGATTGGTAGTAGTTCCTCTTGAAAGGTTTGAAAGAATTCATTAGTAAATCCATCTGGGCCTGGGCTTTTGTTTTTGGGCAGACATTTGATTACTTTCTTAATTTCCTCAATAGTAATGGGTGTGTTTAGATATGCTACATCCTCTTCATTCAATCGTGGAAGATTATAAGATTCCAAAAATTTATCCATTTCTTCCAGGTTTTCATTTTTAGTGGCATAGAGTTTCTCAAAGTAGTTTCTGATTACCCTTTGAATCTCTACCATATCAGTAGTGATCTCTCCTTTTTCATTCCTAATACGAGTTATCAAGTTTCTCTCTCTTTCTTTCTTTGTTAGTTTTGCCAGTGGTCTATCAATCTTGTTTATTTTTTCAAAGAACCAACTTCTGCTTTCGTTGATCTTTTGGATGGTTTTTCTGGTTTCCACTTCATTGATTTCTGCTCTCAGCTTTGTTATTTCCTTCTGCCTCCCTATTTTTGGATCCTTTTGTTGAGCACTTTCTAATTCTATGAACTGCGTCATTAAGCTATTCAGGTATGCCCCTTCTACTTTCCTGATGTGTGCTTGCAAAGCTATAAATTTTCCTCTCAGTACTGCTTTTGCTGTGTCCCATAGGTTCTGATAATTTGTGTCTCCATTGTCATTTGTTTTCAGGAAGGTTTTGATTTCCTCTTTGATTTCATCTCAGACCCACTGATTATTCAGTATGAGGCTATTTAACTTCCAGGTGTTAAAATTTTTCTTCTGTGTCCCTTTGTAGTTTATATATAATTTCAGGGCTTTGTGGTCAGCAAAGGCAGCCTGCAAAATTTCTATCCTCTTGATATTATAGAGGTATGTTTTGTGTGCTAACATGTAGTCTATCCTAGAGAATGTCCCATGTACATTAGAGAAAGATGTGTATCCAGGCTTCTGGGGGTGGAGTGTCCAGTATATATCTACTAGGCCTCTTTCTTCCATTTCTCTCCTCAGGTCTAGTATATTCTTGTTGGGTTTCAGTCTGGTTGACCTGTCTAGTGTTGACAATGCCGTGTTGAGGTCTCCCACAATTATTGTGTTGTTATTGATATTATTTTTCAGATTTGTCAACAGTTGTATTAAATATTTTGCTGGCCCCTCATTCGGTGCATATATGTTTAGAAGGGTGATTTCTTCCTGCTGTACATATCCCTTGATTAATACAAAATGTCCATCTTTGTCCCTTACAACTTTCCTAAGTATAAAGTTTGCATCATCTGATATTAATATGGCCACTCCTGCTTTTTTTTGGGTGTTGTTTGCTTGGATGATTTTCCTCCAGCCTTTTATTTTGAGTCTATGTTTGTTCTGACTATTCAGGTGCGTTTCTTGTAGGCAGCAGAAGGTTGGATTGAGTTTTTTGATCCATTTAGCCACTCTGTGTCTCTTAACTGGTGCATTTAGTCCATTGACATTGAGAGAAAGAATTGTCCTGGGAGTTAGTGCCATCTTTATATTAAAGTTTGGTGTGTCTGTTGGTAAGCCTTGTCTTAAAGTATGCCGTTCAGTTTTTCTTTTAAGAATGGTTTTGAGTCTGTGAAGTTTTTGAGCTGTTGTTTGTCTGTGAAACTATGTATTGTTCCTTCAAACCTGAAAGTGAGTTTTGCTGGGTGCAGTATTCTAGGCGAAGCATTTATTTCATTGAGTTTTGTCACTATGTCCCACCACTGCCTTCTGGCCTTGAGTGTTTCTGGTGACAGGTCTGCAGTAAATCTCAAGGATGTTCCCTTGAATGTAATTTCTCTTTTCGATCTTGCTGCTTTCAGAATTCTGTCTCTATCTATGGGATTCGTCATTGTGACTAGGATGTGTCTTGGGGTGTTTTTTCTGGGGTCTCTTTTAGTTGGCACTCTTCAGGCATGCAGGATTTGATCACATGTATTCATTATCTCTGGTAGTTTCTCTTTAATGATGTTCTTGACTGTTGATTCTTCCTGGAGATTTTCTTCCTGAGTCTCTGGGACTCCAATGATTCTTAAGTTGTTTCTGTTGAGCTTATCATAGACTTCTATTTTCATCTGTTCCCATTCTTTGAGTAATTTTTCCATTGTTTGATCATTTGCTTTGAGGCTTTTTTCCAATTTCTTCTGCTGTACGTAATTGTTATGTATCTCATCTTCCAGTGTACTGATTCTATCCTCAGCTGCTGTTAACCTGTGGGAAATCTCAAACATGTTTTTCTTCAATTCATCTACTGAGTTTCTCAGACCTGTTATTTGATCTGAAATTTCTGTTTGGAGTTTTCTCGTTTCTATCTTCATATTCTCCTGATTCTTTTTAGTTTTCTCTTCTATACTTTGTTTGAGTTCTTTGAACATGTTCCATATTGCAACTCTAAACTCCTTATCTGAGAGACTGACTAGGTGGTTGGTCATGTTCAAGTCATCAGAGTTGCCATCTTCATTCTCTATGTCTGGCACTGGCCCGTGTTGTTTCCCCATTGTCACACTAGTACTGCGTGTTTTTCTACGTGTTGTGATTGTATTCATCGGCTAAATGCTGTGCACCGTCGCGAAGGGGAGCGGAGCAACCGTGCTCCTCTGGCTTCTCCCTTTCTGGGCGTGTCGACTCACCTCCACGGAAGGCTCACAGTAAGGCAGGCTGGCAGATGGGCCGCACCCAGGATGAAATCAGGCCAAAAATGCAGGACAGCAGAGTAGAGAGGCAGAAGGGTGCTGGCATCTGAGATCCAGCAAAGTTCAGTGGCTCCTCCCTTTCTGGGCGTGTCGACTCACCTCCACGGAAGGCTCACGGGAAGGCAGACTCCCCGGAAAGCTCACAGGAAGGCAGGCTGGCTGATGAGCCGCACCAAGGGTGAAATCAGGCCGAAAATGCAGGACAGCAGAGTAGAGAGGCAGAAGGGTGCTGGCATCTGAGATCCAGCAAAGTTCAGTGGCTCCTCCCTTTCTGGGCGTGTCGACTCACCTCCACGGAAGGCTCACGGGAAGGCAGACTCCCCGGAAAGTTCACAGGAAGGCAGGCTGGCTGATGAGCCGCACCAAGGGTGAAATCAGGCCGAAAATGCAGGACAGCAGAGTAGAGAGGCAGAAGGGTGCTGGCATCTGAGATCCAGCACAGTTCAGTGGCTCCTCCCTTTTTTGTGATTTATCCTTTTTAAAAATTACTAATTTGGCACCAAAATTAAATGTGAGTATTTTCTTTTTTTTTTTTTTTTTTTTTTTGTTTTTTGTTTTTTGTTTTTTGGGCCACACCCAGCAACGCTCAGGGGTTACTCCTGGCTATGCGCTCAGAAGTTGCTCCTGGCTTGGGGGACCATATGGGACACCAGGGGATCGAACCGCGGTCCGTCCAAGGCTAGCACAGGCAAGGCAGGCACCTTACATTTAGCGCCACCGCCCGGCCCCAAATGTGAGTATTTTCAATGAGTAAGTGAATTTAGGGTGAGCTTATTAGATTTGCCTCTCATTTTCTGCCATCCAAAATAGATTAAATGGTCAATCAAGACTCAACACACATCTTTCCTCCTATTCCCAGAATTCACAGGCTCTTACTAGATAATGAACTTCCTACTTCAGAGATAAATTTGTCTGTGTGAACATTTAATTGTTGGAAGTAAAAATCATTGCCCTTTTGGGGCTAGAGTGATAGCACAACAGATAGGGCATTTGCTTTGCACGCTACTGGCCTAGGTTCAATACCCATTATTAAGATACCCATTATCCCATATGGGTATCTCGAGCCTGACAAGAGTAGTTTCTGAGCACAGAGCCAGGAGTAACCCTTGAGCATGCTGGATGTGGCCAAAAGCAAACAAACAAACAAACAATTGCCCTTTAGTTATTTGCCTTGTAAGCTCCTTTAATAAGAGAGATGGGTTGTATTTTCAGAGTTTCTTTTTTTTTTTTTTTTTTTTTTTTTTTTTTTTTTTTTTTTTTTTTTTTTTTTTGGTTTTTGGGCCACACCCGGCATCGCTCAGGGGTTACTCCTGGCTATCTGCTCAGTAGTAGCTCCTGGCAGGCACGGGGGACCATATGGGACGCCGGGATTTGAACCGATGACCTTCTGCATGAAAGGCAAACGCCTTACCTCCATGCTATCTCTCCGGCCCCATTTTCAGAGTTTCTAAGCAGTGGTTCAAAGAATCATATTTGCTTATCATAATGCATTAGAGCAGAAATACTTATCCCTGTTAAAAGAGCCTAGTGTAGGGCCAAAGCGATAGAGCAGGTAAGGTAGGGTGCTTGCTTTCTACACTGTCTACCTGGGCTCAATCTCTAGCACTTTATGTAGTCCCTGGCCCCCTACCATGAGTGATTCCTGAGCATATAGTCAAGAATAAGCCCTAACCACTAGTAGATGTTATATCACACACACACACACACACACACACACACACACACACACACATCCTATCCTTGAACTGCTTTACTCAGAAATCAGTTCTATCCAATTGAGTATGCTTAGTAGCTTCTCCCAGCTTTATTCAGGTCTCTGGCCTTTGGTCATCCAAACTCAGGGTACCTTACCCTAGCCTAGAACCCCACTCTGGTGGAATACATCTTGAGTTCTCATTACCCTCCTCACTGACCTCTGCACTTCAGGCTGGCTTCTCTTTAGGTTTTCTCTCCATCCCTCTCAATTGTTTGGAGTGTTGACTGTGAATTCATTTACAGCTTGAGGTAAAAATCATTGCAGTTAGTTTCAAAAGCCACAAAGCTATTTGGCTGCAAGGGCTGGGGAAATGTGGCTTCCAGGTGGGGTGAGTGCCCACCCAGGGACACCAAAATACCAAAATATAGCGACATGGGGGAAAGAGAGAGGTAGAAACTAAGTATTTTTTTTTATTCCAGTCTGAAGTCTGCCACTGCCAGGAGGGGTTCTGAGAGAGATAGTTGATGTAATTTACCTGCCAGAGAGGGAAAGTAGAGGCCTGTTTGAGAAAGAGAACAGAGAATGAGGGATAGTGGTAGAGCAGGCTGCATTCCGCTGATGCTTTATCTCTGGCCCCCCTGTGGGCTGGCAGGCTCTACTCCGGCCTTTTCCTGGGCAGCCCCCATCCTGTCAACTTTCAAACCTTTCCCTTACATACCTGCTGTTAAAGGGGACATGATCCAGGGGTGTGTTCAGGGGGCATGTCCAGGTTCAGTTCCAAGGGCATGCCCAGCCCAACTACCATTACAGAGGGAGTGTTCCAGGGACATGTCCAAGTTCATTTATAGTTACATCAACATTGAGGTTCTAACTTGAGTTTTTTTTTTATGATGAATCTCTATAAATCCTGATCTATAACATTTACATGCCAAACAGGTCTTCAGGCAAAGATGTAGGGTTCTGTATATGCTCCTTTAAACCTAGAGGGAATGGGTAGAGAGAAGGATCCTCTGAAAGGATTGGACACACTCATGGCCAGGTCTCTCATCTGTCCTGTCTACAGCCCTACACCTGGTCTGTTGTCACCTACTCCAGCAACCAGGGACTTTGGCAGCATTTACTTGTTTGTTTGTTTTACCAAAGAGACAAGTAGTAGGTCTGGGCTTACTAATTTCTGAAGCAATGTGTTCCCCAAATCCAAAAGTTCCCTTGCACCATGGGCCCTGTAAATGGTCAACCCAGCATGAGCACATGAGCATAGTGTATTTGCCTCTCTTGGAAGTATGTCAAAAATATAGAATCTCAGGATCCACCTAAAACCACTCAAGAATTTACAGTTGTGGGGCTGGAGAGGTGGCACAAGCAGTAGGGCATTTGCCTTGCACGCGCTAACCTAGGAAGGACTGTTGTTCGATCCCTGGCATCCCATATGATCCCCTGAGCCAGGAGTGATTTCTGAGCACATAGCAAGGAGTAACCCCTGAGCATCACCAGATGTGGCCAAAAGAGAGAGAGAGAGAGAGAGAGAGAGAGAGAGAGAGAGAGAGAGAGAGAGAGAATTTACAGTTGAGCCAGATCCACAAAAGCGTCTGTCTATACATAACAATTTCAATTCAAGTTAGCAAGTTAGAGAGTTAAAACTGTGTGTGTTGGGGCCGGAACGGTGGTGTCCCATATGGTTCTCCAAGTCAGGAGTGATTTCTGAGTGCATAGCCAGGAGTAACCCCTCAGTGTCTCCGGGTATGTCCCAAAAACAAACAAACAAACAAACAAAAACTATGTGTGTGGTTTATATTATTTTTGTTGGGGGTGCAGTGGTCACTCCCAAATGTGATCAGGAAACCTTTCCTGACAACAGCCAACTAGGCCCTGTTCAATGTGAGGATGAAGTTCTGCTTAGTATCTGCAGTGCCAAGGATGACCAAGCCATACCTAGTGATGATCAGGAGACAGTCTGGTGACAGATATCGGATTAGAGTCAGTCATATGCAAGACAGGTGCTTTATTTTTTAAAGGCATAGCAGAAGGTTTAATAAGCTTTTCTTCTGCATAGACATAGCAAAATATGGGGTACACGAAAAGGAAAAGCCTTGGCCTAAATACAAGGAACCTTACCCCTGAAGTTTTCTGACATAAGGCCATTTCTAGGCTCCAGGCATACTAGGTTGTCCAACCCAAGTCATTGTCTATAGTGCCAATAAACCTTTTATTTTCCCCCACACAGTCGCTGTTGTTGGTGTCAGGCTTCTGTAATTAAAGATCCTGGAATCTTTGCATATTCTACATCGAAGTCAAGATGATGTGAAGTGTCCTCTAGTTTCACCTCACAATTAGAGGGAAGGCAGGTGTTTTAATCCCTGTACTATCTCTCTGGCTCTAGGAACAACTGTTAACATGTTGTTATTTCCCTATATTCACAGTGACCCTGAACATAATAGTAGACACTGCAAAAATTAGTGAAAGAACACAATGTTTTGAGCACTCATAGAAGACATGTTTTCAAGCACCTGAACCTTGAGCAGAATCCTCTTTTGAAGCAACACACTATCCTTCATCTACAGATGTACATTTTATTCCCCTTACTATTTTAAATGAGCTTTGTGCTGAGTGATATAATATGATAGTTATGTTCTCCGAGTGTCAGAGAATAGGAATAACAGATTTGAAGGAACAATATACAACTTCACTGATGAATAACTGAGGAACTTCATGGACTCAAAACTACCTTTATAAGAATTAAAAAGACTACTTTAAGACAAGATAAATCACAAAAATTGCTAAAATTCTGTAGAAAAATAATATAAAACTATGACAATAATCTTACTGTCAATGGACTAAATAACAAGAGACACAGAGGATAGGGTGGATTAGAAAATTGAATCTAATGTTCTACTGCCCACAAGAAACACAGAGCAGACTCAAAGTCAAAGGTTAGAAGATAATTCTTCAAGCAAACATCTCCCTCAAAAAGGCTTGGATGCCATACTAGTATCAGATGACATAGTCTTCAGGCTGAAGAAAGATTATTATGAGGTTATTTCTTAATGATCAAGGGATACAGCAGGAATAACTCATTCCTAACAAATATGTGACTAGTGAGGAACCAGAAAATACTTAAAACAGCACTAATAGACTTGAAGAAAGACACAATAGCAACACAATAGTAGAGACTTCAGTATCTCTCTGTCACCTCTTGAATGATCAGCTAGACAACCTCAGTAAGGAAATTTGCACTCTGACAGACAAAACTGAAGAGAGGAGCTTAGGATAAATGAATGGATAGATAAGTAGATATGTGTATATCTTTTCATCCTTAAAAAGCCAAATACATTCCACCTCCAATGAACATGGGATACTTTATAAGATATATCCTGGTATACAAACATATCTCACAAAGTCAAGATGATATAAATTATAACAACTCCTCAAGTCAAGAGGATATAAATTATAACAACTCTTCTAAGACTTCTTTAAGAGTAGTTTAATCACAAACACAAAATGAGAAACAATTCAAATACCTGGAAATTAAATACCTTGTTACTGAACAAAAAATAGGTCAGAGAGGAAACTAAAGAGAAAATTAAGATTCCTAGAAACATGAGAATGAAGATACAACAACAACAACAACAAAGGTGGGACACAAAAAGGTGGAATTAAGAGAAAAATTAATAGTTATATAAGAATTAATTAGGAAGGAAGAAATGGTCCACATAAATAACTTGACTGAACAACTTGTGAGGTGAAAATGACCAACAAAAGGAGCCCAAGGCAGCTAGGAGACAGTAACTAATAAAATTTAATGCAGAAATTAATGACCTGGAGTAATAAATGCAATCCCAAAGATCAATAAAACCAAGAACTGATTCTCTAAAAAATAAGCAAAATTTATAATCTATGAGTGAGACTTTCAAAGAAAAATAACCCTAATAAATTCAATTAGAAATGAAAGGGGTATATAAGAGGGTCCACAAAAATTCAAAGGATTATCAGAGACTACTATGTGAATCTTTATGTATTTCTTGGACTCCTATAATTAATGCACCAAAAAGATACGTAATACCTGAGCAGAACTATCACTTTTGAAGAACTCAAATATTAATGAAAAGCTCATTCTCAGATGGATTTACTAGTGAGTTCTTACAAACCTTAGAAGATTGAATGTCAATTCTCTTCAGGCTCTTCCAGGAAACTAAAGAAACATAAAGACTAACAAATAGTTTCCATGAAGCAAACATTAATACCAAAATCAGACACAGACACTTTAGAAAAAAAGAGAATTGTAGACAAATATCGCTGGTGAACACAGATACAAACGTCCTCAACAAAATAGTAGCAAATAGAATACAACAACTCATCAAAAAGATCATATACCATTGACCAAGAGGGATTCATTCAGGCAGGAATGGTTTAACATACAAAGTTAATCAAGGTAATACACTATAATAAAAGAAAATGCAAATGATTCTAACAATAGACACAGAAATCATTTGACAAGATGCAGCACCCATTCATGATAAAAGCTCAACAAAATGGAAAGTGATAGAAACTTTCTCAATATAGTCAAAACTACTCACCAAAATCCCACAGAAAACATTATACTTAATGGGGAGAGGAGAGAAAACCAAAAGCCTTCCCTCTGAGATCGTATAAAAGGCAAAATTTTCCACTCTCACCACTCTATTAAATTAGTACTGGAAGTACTTGCCATAGCAGTTAGGCAAGAAATAGATATTAAGGACATTCAAATAAGAAAGAAGTCAAGGGGCCGGAGAGATAGCATGGAGGTAAGGCGTTTGCCTTTCATGCAGGAGGTCATCGGTTCAAATCCCGGCGCCCCATATGGTCCCCCGTGCCTGCCAGGAGCAATTTCTGAGCCTGGAGCCAGGAATAACCCCTGAGCACTGCTGGGTGTGACCCAAAAACCACACACACACACAAAAAAAAAAAAAAAAAAAAAGAAAGAAGTCAAGCTTTCATCATTTGCAGATGACATAAAACTGTATTTAGAAAATCCTGAAGACTATAATAAAATGTTTCTGGAAACAATAGATTTATAAGGTAAAGTGGCAAAATACAAATTAATATGCAAAATTTCATGGCTTTCCTTTATACAAAAGATGAAAGAGTTGGGTGGGAATGACCCTGATTCATTGTCACTATGTACCTTAAATATTACTGTGAAAGATTTGTTATTCACTTTGATCACAATAAAATTATTAAAAATAAATTTAAAAAATGCAGACTAATTGAAAGAATGAAAGAGTTTAAAAAATAATACCATTCATAATTTTACCTTATAAAATCAAGTACCTCAAGACAGCTTAATTTAAAAGGTATGTGACCTATACAAAGAAAACTATAAAACACTACTTCAAGAGATAAAGAAAGACACAAGGAAATGGAAACACAAATCTTGTTTATAGATTGGGAGGATTAATATAATCAAAATGAAAATATTGCCAAAATGTACAGCTTCAGTGAAGTCCCTATACAGATACATATGAAAATTTTCTTGAAATAGATCAGGCACTGCTGAAATTAATGTACAACAATAAACTCCAAATAGCTAAAGCAATCTTAGAGAAAAGTGAAGACAAGAAGCGTGATTTTCTTCAATGTAAAACTGTACTGCAAAGTGGTAATATTGAGGCCAAAGCACTAGCATAGCAAGTAGGGTCTTTGCCTTGCATGTAGCAGACCTGGCCTGGGTTCAATCCTAGGCATCCCTTCTCAGAGCCCAACAAGAGTGATTTCTGAGCTATGAACTAAAAGTGTCACCAGGTGTGGCCCAAAAATAACTAAAAAACCAAAGTGCTAGTAATTAAAACCACATGGTACTGGAATAAGTACAGACCCTCAGATCAATGTGAAAGAATTAAATATCTCAGACAGATCCTCAAGTATATGATTGGTTAGTATTCAATAAAGGAGCAGAAATTATGAAGCAGAGCAAGGAAAGTGTCTTCAACAAGTGGTCCTAGGGGAACTGGTCAGTTATATGCAAAATTAATTAATTAATTTGTATAATAATATGCTCAAATTTTAAATTAAAATGGATTAAACTAGCTACAGAGAATCATCCACAACTGAGCAAAAAGTTTCCTGGCACCACAAAGAAGACCTTGGGGTATGGTAATGAGCATGTATGGAGCCAATAGTTGTTCCCATGACAGTATCCTTCAAGGGCCAAGGGAATTCCCTTTCTTACTTCCCCAATACTTACTGTGCCTATGCAAAAAAAAAAAAAAAAAAAAAAAAAAAAAAAAAAAAAAAAAAAACAGGGGAGGGGCAAAACCTTGCCACACCAGCACTCCTTTTCTTTTTTTTTTCTCTTCTTTCTTTTACATTTTCCTTTTCTCTTCGTTTTTTTTCTTTTCCTTCTTTTTCACTCTTGTGGTTATTATTTAGTGATTCTTTTGCTGCTGGGTGCTCTTTATTTTTTTGGTAGCTGCTATCTTTTATTTTCTCTTTGTCCTCTTCCAGCAGAACCACACAACATGAGTCGTCTTATTCTACCTCATGAATTTCGGGGGAAAATATAAATGAAAGGTACCAGGACATGGGCCAGAGAAATAGCACAGAGGTAAGGCATTTGCCTCAAATGCAGAAGGATGGTGGTTCAAATCCTGGCATCCCATATGGTTTCCTGAGCATAGAGTCAGGAGTACCCCTTGAGCACTGCCGGATGTGACCTGAAAACCAAAAAAAAGAAAGAAAGAAAGAAAGAAAGAAAGAAAGAAAGAAAGAAAGAAAGAAAGAAAGAAAGAAAGAAAGAAAGAAAAAGAAAGAAGAAAGAAGAAAGAAAGAAAGAAGAAAGAAAGAAAGAAAGAAAGAAAGAAAGAAAGAAAGAAAGAAAGAAAGGAAGAAAGAAAGATACCAGGATCAACATCAAACAGCCATATGAACACTGAGTGGAATTTAAAAATGACCTGACTTAAACATCAAACCTAATGTCAGAAACAGAATCGATACCCTATCTACAACAAGCTATACACAGAGGGGAACAGTTTCACTAGCATTCTGGGGGAAAAGGGGAGATATGGGACACATTCTGGGAAAAGGAGTGGAGGGAAGAGGACAACCCTGGTGGTGGGAATGGCCCTGATTCATTGTCAATATGTACCTTAAATACTACTGTGAAAGATTTGTTATTCACTCTTTGGTCACAATAAAAATTATTATAATAAAAAAAGGGTTAAAGATCTTGATATCAGACTTGAATCCATAAAGTACATACAGGAAAATGTAGGCAGAGCTCTCCATGACATTGAATCTAAAAGCATTCTTCAAATTAAGAAGCTTCTGCACCTCAAAGGAAATATGACCAGGATACATACAGTTCATAGATTGGGAGAAATTATTTACCAAAGGCCCATCTGATAAGGGGTTAATAGCAAAAATATATAAGGTATTGCTAGAACCTTGCCAGAAAGGTTTTGATTTCCTCTTTGATTTCATCTCGGACCCACTGGTTATTCAGTATTAGGCTGTTTAACTTCCAGGTATTAAAATTTTTCTTCTGTGTCCCTTTGTAGTTCACATATAATTTCAGGGCCTTGTGGTCAGCGAAGGTAGCCTGCAAAATTTCTATCCTCTTCATATTATGGAGGTATGTTTTATGTGCTAGCATGTAGTCTATCCTGGAGAATGTCCCATGTACATTAGAAAAGAATGTGTATCTAGGTTTCTGGGGGGTGGAGTGTCCTATATATATCTACTAGGCCCCTTTCTTCCATTTCTCTTTTCAGGTCTAGTATATTCTTGTTGGGTTTCAGTCTGGTTGACCTATCAAGTGTTGACAATGCCATGTTGAGGTCTTCCACAATTATTGTGTTGTTATTGATATTATTTTTCAGGTTTGTCAACAATTGTATTAAATATTTTGCTGGCCCCTCATTCGGTGCATATATGTTTAGAAGAGTGATTTCTTCCTGCTGTACATATCCCTTGATTAATACAAAATGTCCATCTTTGTCCTTTACAACCTTCCTGAATATAAAGTTTGCATCATCTGATATTAGTATGGCCACTCCAGCTTTTTTATGGGTGTTGTTTGCTTGGATGATTTTCCTCCAGCCTTTTATTTTGAGTCTATGTTTGTTCTGACAATTCAGGTGCATTTCTTGTAGGCAGCAGAAGGTTGGATTGAGTTTTTTGATCCATTTAGCCACTCTGTGTCTCTTAAATGGTGCATTTAGTCCATTGACATTGAGAGAAAGAATTGTCCTAGGATGTAGTGCCATCTTTATATTGAAGTTTGGTGTGTCTCTTGGTCAGTCTTGTCTTAAATTAGGTCTTTCAGTTTTTCTTTTAAGACTGGTTTTGAGTCTATAAAGTGTCTGAGCTGTTGTTTGTCTGTGAAACCATGTATTTTTTCTTCAAACCTGAAAGTAAGTTTTGCTGGGTGCAGTATTCTAGGCGAAGCATTTATTTCATTGAGTTTTGTCATTATGTCCCACCACTGCCTTCTGGCCTTGAGTGTTTCTGGTGACAGGTCTGCGGTAAATCTCAAGGATGTTCCCTTTCTCTTTTTGATCTTGCTGCTTTCAGAATTCTGTCTCTATCTGTGGGATTCATCATTGTGACTAGGATGTGTCTTGGGGTGTTTTTTCTGGGGTCTCTTTTGGTTGGTACTCTTCGGACATGCAGGATTTGATCGCATGTATTCTTTAGTACTTTCTCTTTAATGATGTTCTTGACCATTGATTCTTCCTGGAGATTTTCTTCCTGGGTCTCTGGGACTCCAATGATTCTTAAGTTATTTCTGTTAAGCTTATCATAGACTTTTATTTTCATCTGTTCACATTCTTTGAGTAATTTTTCCATTGTTTGATCATTTGTTTTAAGGTTTTTCTCCAATCTCTTCTGCTGTATGGAGTTGTTATTCATCTCATCTTCCAGTGTACTAATTCTATCCTCAGCTGCTGTTAACCTGGGGGAAAGCTAATCCATTTTTTTCTTTAATTCATCTACTGAGTTTTTCAGACCTGTTATTTGACCTGAAATTTCTGTTTGGAGTTTTCTGATTTCTATCTTCACATTCTCTTGATTCTTATTAGTGTTCTCTTCTATACTTCCTTTGAGTTTTGTGAACATCTTCCATATTTCGACTCTAAACTCCTTATCTGAGAGACTGACTAGTTGGTTGGCCATGTTCCGGTCATCAGAGTTGCCATTTCATTCTCTATGTCTGGCGCTGGCCTGTGTTGTTTCCCCATTGTCACACTTGTATTGTGGGTTTTTCTACGTGTTGTGGTTATATTCATTGGCTAAATGATGTGCGAGGCTGCTTAGCGAATCGGATCCTTTGGCTCCTCCCTCTCTGGGCTTATCACCTCACTGCCAGGGAACGCTAGCCATCCGCAGATAAAGCCACATACAGGATGAAATCAGGCCGAGAATGCAGCACAGCACAGCACAGGAGACAGTCAGAGTTAGGTGCTGGCATCAGAGTTCCAGCAGAGTTCAGCAGCTCCTCCCTCTCTGGGCTTATCAACTCACCTCCAGGGAGGGCTAGCCATCCACAGATGAAGCCACACACAGGATGAAATCAGGCTGAGAATGCAGCACAGCACAGGAGACAGTCAGAGATAGGTGCTGGCATCCTAGAACCTTGCAAGGAAAGGATTTAATGCCATCAAAAAGTGAGGAGAAGAAATGAACAGAAACTTTCTCAAAGAAAAATGGACAAATAAACAAAGGCACATGAAAAAAAAACCTCTGCATCACTAATCATGGGAGATGCAAATTAAAACAACAATGAATTATCCCATACCACAGAGACTGGCACACATCAAGAAGAATAAGAACAACTGGTACTGGTGTGGATGTTGGGAGAAAAGGACTTTCATTCACTTCTGGTGGGAATGTCAACTGGTCCAGCCTTTCTGGAAAACAACATGAAAACAAAAACCAAAACCAAAAAAAAAAAAAAAAAAAAAAAAAAAAAAAAACCTAGAAATTGAGCATTCATTTGACCTGGCAACTCAACTTTCTGGAATATATATTAAGGGTCCCAAAAGAAAATGGAGAAAAGATATTTGCACGCCGGTGTTCTCGAAGCACTATCCACAATAGCCAAAATCTGAAAACAATCCAAGTTTCCAAGAACAGATAACTGGATAAAAAAAAAAAACTATGGTACATCTGCACAATGGAATTTATTCTGCCACAAGAAAAGGTAAAGTCATGAAATTTGCATGACAAAGATGTACCTAAAGAGTATCATGCTGAATAAAGCTAATTGAGTGAGACCAACACAATAGCTTCTCTCATTTGTTTGATATAAAGCAGGGGTCTCAAACTCGCGGCCCGCAGGCCGTTTGTGGTCTTCTGTACAACATTTTGTGACCCTGCCCTAGAGGAATCTTTTTTTTTATTTTGTTTTGTTTTAGTTGTTTGGGTTACACCCCTCAATGTTCAAGGCTTACTACTGACTTTGCACTCAAGGATCACCCCGACTTTGCCTCCTGCAGCCCCCAGGTAAATTGAGTTTGAGAACCCTAAAAGGAATATAATGTAGAGTAACAAATACCCAAAGACAGTGGAAACAAAGGACATGTTGAGATCTAGTATTCAATAGAAAACATGACACTTGAGGGGATTGAAGATAGGACAAGGAGGGGACAGTGTCTATGGTAGAGGGAAATGTTCAGCTAGGAGAAAGAAGTGGTGTTGAAAGGTGCTAAAGTGTTACGTATGAAACACTACCAGCAACAGTGCTGTAAACTATATTGAAAAAATATATATTTAAAAAAAAATCTGTGGGCCCGGAGAGATAGCACAGCAGCATTTGCCTTACAAGCAGCCGATCCAGGACCAAAGGTGGTTGGTTCGAATCCCGGTGTCCCATATGGTCCCCGTGCCTGCCAGGAGCTATTTCTAGGCAGACAGCCAAGAGTAACCCCTGAGCATCACCAGGTGTGGCCCAAAAACCAAAAAAAAAAAAAAATCTGTGCCTCTCACAAAAGCAAATTGTTGGTAGAAAGCAAATGGGATGGTGGAGATTTGGTGGAAGGAAGTGGACACTGATGTGGTCAGTGTTGAAATATTGTATTCCTGAAACCCAATTATGATGAACAGCTTTGCAATTTTATGATGATTAAATTTTAAAAATTCAATACAAAAGAAAATAAAATGTTCTCATAACCAACAGGATTAAGGGCAGTGGTCCTTAAATATTTTCATTGGCAGCAGTTTTATAGTGAAGCTGCAGAATGTGTCTCTTTCTACTCATCCACAAAACCAGAGCACCCCAAGAGAAATTATTCTCTTCTCCCTACCCTGGTATCTATCGGCCTTTGATGAGCTCAAGCTTTGGGGTCACATGGCAACGAATTTTTTTTTTGATTCATGAATCATTAACAAAAACACGTTTGGAAGCCCCTGTCATCACCACAGCACTAATGTGGACACGGAAACTCCATTAGCTGGGAAACTGAAGCCTGAATAGCTTTCTGAAAATACGTGATCATCCTTTGAAAGCACAAAGGTCAAATGCGATGACTTTACTTTGGCATGAGTTTTGGTTTATATGTCAGTATAAATATTTATGGCACACCGCAATTTTATCAAATATTGCTTTTAAGCATCTAAAGCCAATCTATGTCAAAGTATTTAAAGTTGGACTGCACATGGATTTATGAGTGCAGATCTAGAAGGTTGAAAACTTCTTGAATTTTGATGATCTAACCCAGTATGCATGACATGAGGCTTAGGAATGATTTAGAAAAGAGGAAGTAGAAATAATGTGCCAGGTTTGGTCTTAATAGCTAGTTCTCACTTAATTGTTGTTTAAGGAATATTGCACATATCTGCACATTGGTCATGTTTCTCAGGATCCAGGATGAGAAGTGGTTCTTTGAATAATAGTACTTAAAAATTTGCTCTAGGTTCTAGCCCTAGACCTGGCAATGGACCACTTAATACTCAGGTAACTTTAGGCTGTTCAGTTTTCTTATCTATGAAGATAATAGCCTAAAAATGAAATGAGATTGTATTTGTGAAGTACTTATGATATATGGCACAAAAAACTAAAATTCTGCTTATCAAAGATGATGAGAATTACAAGGAGGAGGAGAAAAAAGAGGCAATGATGTGAGAATGAGAATGGTCCTGGCCATTGTCATGGTGATGGTGATGCAAAGTAAGCATGAATTTTCTGGAAGGACTACAATGAAGACATTCCATTGAACTCTTCTCACTCTGTGTCAATGAATAGCTTCTATTTCCTAGGCTCTGTCTTTCAACGTGAAGACTCCCAAAAATTTGGGGATTACACCATAGATTGATTTTTTTTTTTTTTTGGTTTTTGGGCCACACCCGGCGGTGCTCAGGGGTTACTCCTGGCTGTCTGGTCAGAAATAGCTCCTGGCAGGCACGGGGGACCATATGGGACACTGGGATTCGAACCAACCACCTTTGGTCTTGGATCGGCTGCTTGCAAGGCAAATGCCGCTGTGCTATCTCTCCGGGCCCCATAGATTGATATTTTATGCAGCCATTTTTTTTTTCAGAATCCTTTCACATGTCAGGTGTGGTGGGAGAGTAAAGGCTGGAAAGATGAAGGGAATTGCCTAGAGGAAGTAGATCATTCACGCTAATGATGCAACAGGGTTGTACATACATAGTTTCTAACATAAGGAGGCATTCTCTGCTTGGTGCTACAGAAAGTGGTTCCCAGGGAAACTACCCAATTTTCTTTCATTTAAGCATCCAAATAAGTTTGAGAAGTATCAGCAGTAAAGAGGAAGTGCAGCTCAGCATGTAGAAGGGGTCTCCATTAGATATTGTCAAAATCTAGAATATGCAAAAAATTCTGGAGGGTCTGTTTTGCAGCAGATTTCTGCATCCTGTCCAATTTTTCTCATCGATTAGCACATCCAGGCTGGAGACTAGGAATTTGCATGCTGATCAAGCATGCCTGGGGGGGAATCTGATGTCATTGGGCAACATGCTTTGCACTATTAAAAGGCTCTTGCTATAAGCTTGAGTGGCTGTAAAGTCTGCATCAAATATCTGAGGGGAATAAAAACACCAGAAGCCAACGCCTCCCTCTTCTGCAAGCTGACTAAGATCTTAACTCCTATGGACTCATAGAACCTATGATCATGGACTGGATGGTCTAACCACCTACATTCATGTTGTATAGGCTGGAAAGTCCAAGATAAAAGTGTAGGAAGATTCCAAGTTTCCTGAGAGCTCTCATCATGATTGCTAGATGACCTTCTTCTCATTGTATTTGATCCAGGGAACATTCTGACATCTCTGGTACAAGATGAAAATTCTTCATGGGGGTGTTAGTATCACAACCTATTTGCCTCCCAAATGCCCTTTCTGCTAATATTACCCTTTTAGTGGTCAGATTAGACAGGGATCCAGAAAGATAGCTCAACAGGCCAGACCTCATTCTTTGCACGCTAGAAGTATGGTTTCAACCCCTGAGATCCCAATGGTCCAACCCCCCATCCCAGCACTGCTAAGATTGAATTCCAAGTCCTACCAAGAATGATCCCCAAACCCAATGCCCTCTTCCAAAAGAGAACAAATGAATTTGGAAATAAAAGGGAACACAAATAGTCTATCACACTTGATTAGCCTGCTTATCCCCATATTAAGTGACCAAGGTCTCAAGGTACAGTTGTACTCAGAATAGAAAACTCTTGCTCAGGGACTTACAGGGGCTGAAATCAGAACTTGAAACCCAGTGTGCTTCTTTGAGGATGTCTGAGAAGAATTGAGGGAGGCACAGAGCAGGAGAGAACTGGTAGTGGAGAGCCAGGTGCTTCTGCTTCTCCAGCTGCTCTCAGCAGGCTGGTCCTGACCTCCTTCCTCTGGAATCACTCAGGCAATCAGTTCAGGCAGATGGGCCACTCATGCCCTGCCTCTCCATAGTACTTTGCAGCTTTTAACAGCAGTACAGCATCCTTCCTCTAAAGGAACTTTTTTTCTACAGTACCTTTCATAATTAAAATAAATTAAAGGGATATTAAACAGGGAAAGGAAACTCATTCCCAAGTGAATGTTTTTTTCTATGAGGGTATAGGGCCATCTTTTAAAAGTTTAGCAAAATCAGCTTTTGCAAATGGTCTCCTCTGAAATCCCCAGCTGTATGAAGTGCTGACAGTTTTTAAGCACAGGGATGAAAGAGACAAATTCTTTTTCTTTGGTGCTGCTAATTACAATTTTGCTTGGCATTATCAAGCCTGCTTTCCTCTGGAGACATTGGCCAGCATACATGAATCGCACAAATATTTACAGATTACTAAAGCAGAGGGATAGTTTATATCCAAAAAGATATGAAACACTTGGTGGGGAGAAGCTCTTTGACACATTATATTTATGACCAGTTATTCAGATTCAGCATAAACTATTTGCCCCTTAGCCTCAGCAAATATGTTTAAAGAACATTGTCCTTGGGTTGACTTAGTGTTTACTTTGCTGGCATGAGCTGCCAAAGTCTTTTTTCAAGAGTCTTGTGGGCAGCACTTAATTTTTTTTTTTTTTAGGGATAAAAATAAAGTTTCCAAAAATAAGCTTGTATCTTATAGATTGCTGTATTTCAACACTTTAAGTCTGGGGGCCACCCAGATGGCAGAACAAAGGTTTATCCAAGAGTGGTTCCAGCACTGGCACTTCAGGAATAAGTTGGAGACATTGAAATATCGGCATGAAAGATGTTGGAAACTCGAATAATAAAGCCACTGTCTTGTCTTCATAGCACACTAGTTATAAACAATGGATCAGAGACAACTACAACATCATTTTGATCCCTGCTTGGGCCCTAACCCCCTATTTCTCCATATTGAAATGGAAAGAGTCCCACTTTGGTATTTGCAAAACGGTTCTACTTCCCAGAGTCTTTAGCAATATAAATGAAACCAGGAGTGTGAAGTGATTAGCATGCACTGCCTAGACACAGAATCCCAGAACAAAAGCTTGACTGTGTTTTCAAATCAGTTTGACATAGTAAATATTTTGACCTAGTAAATATTTACTAGAAAAAGTATTTGGAAGGAAGGAGAAAAGAAAGATAGGTGAATTCTAAGACAGGGAAGACTCAGAAAAAACGTGTTCTCAGTGAGGAGAGGGAGATGATGGGTGTGGCCAGGAGCTGACATTCAGGTTGCTGGGAAGGCAAAGAAAGAGCAGAGCTCTAGAGGCTCGATTCACTGTCATGATGCCCAGTGAAATACAGGTGCCCACTTCCATTGGAACTTCACAGTCAACTGTAGTCTTTTTAGAGTAACTTCCTAGTATTGCAAGGCAACTTAGAATATAAAAGGATTTGCTGTTTATTTGGAATTTCATTTGAACTGTGTCTGCTGTTTTGGTAGGGTCATCTTGGTTTGCTTTTGTTTGTTTTTCTTAGTCTGCTGCCTCCCCTGGTTTTGCAGATCATGCCTCTAGCTCTTAGTTCATCACTGTGCCTATAAGGGCACTTTAGGGGGTGTAGAGACACAGTGAAGGGATGCAAAAGAATCTGCCAATGCCAAAAGACATTAAAGTCAATTTTAAACAACAACAAACAAACAAATATCACACTGATCTTGTATTCATGGAGCAAACACTGTGATTTTAAGGATATGCATGTAAAATTCCTGGGAGCCAGAGTTATGTAAAAGAGATTTCTAAAGAACCTTGAATGAGGCCTAGATGTGTTGCTGCTTGAGGATACCTAGCTGGGCCTGGAGAACTTTGCCTGTGGTCAGGCAACAGTCTGTCTTCTCCACCAACGCTTCTGGGGAAGCTGAGTGCTAAACCTTTCCATGTGATTGCAGAGTGTAGCAGCGAAAGATATGGTGGCAGAAGCTCCTAGCAGTGAGTAAGTGGAACATATTGAAAAGTTATCTCCTTATAGAGATCAGTGCAAGGATAAAGGAAAAAGGAGAAGAGTTTGCAAAGATAGATACATCCATCTATGTAAAAGTACCTAAAGTAACATGCATGATACCATCTTAGTAACAGCACTGCAAACCAGTGCCTAAAATGAAAAAAAGGTAAGAGGGAGAGTAAGTAGGTATGTGTGTGTGTTGGGGGGGTTTGAGGTGTTTGACATAAAGGCTAGCAGAGGCAGTGGGGAAAAGAAAAGGAACTGGGGAAATTGGTGGTAGGATATGAATGGTGAACAGCTGGGTGTTGGAACATGTGTTGGAACATTGTATGACTGAAATGACCATCTACAACTTTTTTTTTTTTTGAGAATTTTTTTATTTTTACCACAGTGGATTACAAATCTTTCACAGTAATGTTTTAGGTACAGGGTGAATCAGGGGCATTCCCACCACCGATGTTGTCCTCCCTCCACCCCTGTTCCCAGCATGATCCCATATCCCCCTCCTTTGCTCTCTAGGCTGCTAGTATAAGTGGCTTCCTCTGTGTCTAGCTTTTTGTAGAGTGGGTATCAATCCTGTTGTCATTGGCTTTGGATTTGGTGTTTAAGTCTGATCATTTTTTATTTCTACTTGATGCTCATATGACTGTTAGGTCTTGGTACTCTCCCTTATTTCTCCTCCAATTTGTGAGATAGAACAAGGTGGTTCAAGTTATGTGGTTCTGTTAGAAGGAAAGAAAATAAAGGGGGGGGCAAAAATCAAAGAAGCAAAAAATGAGAGGAGTCCTTCTAGAGGCTATAAATGTCAATTTAAGAGAAGAAAGGGCAAAAGGAAGAAAAACATAAAAAGAATACAAAAAAAGAAAAAAGAACCAAGACAAACAAACAAAAAACAACCCAAAAAGCACCACAGCAATAAAGACAACAACAGAACAATAACCATGGTCCCAAAATAAAAGCAAGACAAAGTTCAAAACAAACAAACAACACCAAAAAAAAACAAGCAACAATAACAAAAAAATTAATTTGAGCTTTTTTATTTCCATAGGCATAGTAAATATTGGAGAGATTAGAAAGGGAGTTCCCTTGACCTAAGATATACAGGGTTTCTCCACCCTTGAAGTATACTATCATGGGAATAACCACAGACTCTGTACATGCTCTTATTCTCTCCCCTAGGTCCTTTTGTGATGTCTGGGAACTTTCTGCTCAGTCGTGGATGATAAAAATTAGGCCTCTGTAACTAGAGATCAATGGAGCCTAGGGTGGAGTCTTTCTTTATGGTTCTAGAAGTTCTGTTCCATTGCTGTTGTTTTAATCAGTCTTCTGTAGTTGGTGGTCTTGATTTTTGTACCGATCCTAGAGTGAAGCCTAGGATAGAGTCTTACATTATATTTCCAGAAGTTCTGCTCAGTTGCAGTTGTCTCAGTCAGGCCTCTGAAATTAGAGATCTTGGTTGTTGTACAGGTCATAGGCCAAAGCCTAGACTAGGTTTTGTTTTGTTTTGTTTTGTTTTGTTTTGTTTTTCTTATTGGTCCCAGGGTAGGTTCTGCCCAGTCATGGTTGTCATGCTCAATCTTCTGAAGTTAGCAATCGTGGCTTTCGCACAGATCTAAGGATGACGTATCTTCTGATTTCATCTTATCATTAGGTGGTGTGATAAGAAAACCTGCTCTTAGACCAAGTTGTTGCCATTTCCTCCTTTGTCAGGATGTCTTATCAAAATTGGTCGTGCTTGTTGGTGTCAGAGCAGTGTTAAGAATGTCCCAGAGGGAGTTTGGTTCCTGGAGCTGTTACAGAGAACTGTGTTGGTTCTGTTTCTGAGATCTAGAGTTCAGGGTTGGACAGTTGCTGTCTAATCACATGGAGTCTAAGTCTAACATTGATATATGTTCAAGATGGGAGGTGCCCCTGTAATATAAAGTGTATGAGTTCTTATAAGTAGTAGATAAGAGCTTGTTTCTATGCGTAAAATTTCCCCCTTTTTAGTATGCCTGTGCAACAAAAAAAATGATACTATATTATATTGCTGGTGGATTTGTGGGTGAGAGTGTCGGGCTCCATCATCTCTGTGCCCTGATTTTGATTTTTACTTGAGCTTTAATCCGGGGCAAGACTTTTTCTTGTAGGTTTTTGTACCAAGCAGAACCAAAATAGATGAAGTTAAGGTGGAGAAGAAAGCTAAAACAACAAGAAAACACAACCAATACCCCAACTGACTCATGCAGTGTGGCACTCCTAATCACCTCTCCCTAATGTAGGCTGTGGCTTGATACTGGACCTAGCTCCAAAAGGACCCCCACTGCAAGAACTCTACCCAAGACCTACCTGCCTGGAGCCCACACCCTACAAGGAGATCTCAAAAGACAGTGGGGAAGCCTATACTTTCATCATAAGTAAAGACCTATATAACACTACCTCTTATCCTGTTTTTCCCCAAATGTAAAGTAATCTCCTGTATCACTTTCTCCCGTTTTCTTTGTTTTTTTCCCTTGTTTGTTTTTTTATTTGTTTTGTTTTAGTTTTTGTTTTTTTGTTTTGATTTGTTTTGCTTCTTTTGGGTCATACCTGGCAGTGCTCGGAGGGTGCTCCTGGCTCTATGCTCGAAGGTCGCCCCTGGCGGGTATGGGGGACCATGTGGGATGCCAGAATTTGAGCCACCATCCTTCTGCAGGAAGGACAGATGCCTTGCCTCCATACTATCTCTCCAGCCCCACTTTATTCCTTTAATTTAATCTTTTTTTTTATTTTTTATTTTTTCCAAAAGTACCACATTTTATTTTCTTATATGTTTTATGTGACTGAGACTTTTTTTTTTATTTTGATCATAGTGGCTTACATATTGTTGACAATGATATTTTAGGTACATATTTACATAAAATCAGGGGGGATTCCCATCACCAAATTGTCCTCCCTACACCTCCGTTTTTGTCCTACCACCCATATCCTCTTCCCTCACCCCCAGGGTAGCTAGGATATGTGGTCTCCTCTGTATCTAGCCTACTGCATAGTAGTCTTGCACCTGTTTGGTCCTGGTGTCTCCCTTGTTTCTCCCTCTAATTGGGGGGGCAGGACTAGCTAGTTCAAGTTACGTGGTTTTGTTTGAAGGAGAGAAAAGTAATAAACTGGGGTAAAAGTCTAATACGCCGAAAATAGGCGGAATTCTTCCAGAGGCTCTCAACATCGGTTTGAGAAATGAAGGAGAGAAAAAAGGTGAAACATTCCACCAGTACAAAAAGAAGTGTCAAATATCCTGTGAGGACTCCAACAATAAACACAAGCACCAAAAAAAAAACACAAAAACAAACACAAAACAAAACAAAACAAGCAAACAAACAAACAAAAAATATGCCATGGTCTTGATATAGGAAACATAGCATAGCATACAAAGGAAGAACAGAAAGGAAGAGAAAGAATAAGTATAACTGGGGACAACTTCAATTATCACACCCAAACAGAGAAATTGACCAAAAATAGATAGGTAAATAAAAATAATAATAATAAATGAAAATAAAATAATATATATAAAAAAATAATGTTTTGTGCTTTTTGTTTTTTTCCCTCCTGCCCAGGCATAGTAAATATTGGGGTCATTCGAAAAGGAATTCACTTGGCCTAAGAGATATGGGGTTTCTCCACCCTTGGAGTGTATTGTCATGGGATCAACTATAGACTCTGTTCAGGATCATTTACTCTCCCGGTGGTGCTTTTGTGGTGTTTGTAAGACCTCTGCTCTGTCCTGGGTGATACTATCAGGCCTCTGTGTCTAGGGATCTCAGTATCTGCACAGATCCTGCGGTGGGAGTTATGATGAAGTCAGTCTTTGTGGTTCTAGAAGTTCTGTTCCATCAGTGTCATTTTAATTCATCTTCTGTGGTTGGTGATCTTGGTCTTTGCACTGAAGCTAGGATGGCACCTAGGACAGCGTCTTTCTTTGTGCTTCCAGAAGCCCCATTCCGTTACAATGGTCTCTGCCAGACCTTTGAAACTGGGGATCATGTTCATTGTGCAGATCGTAGTTCAAACCCTAGGTTAGGGCTTTTTTATTGGTCCCAGGCTGTATACAGTCTGGTCATGGTTCTAGCAGCAGTCATCTGTAACTTGAAATCTTGGCTTTTGGGCCTTCCAAAGGGTGACAAGTCTTCTGATTTTGTCTTGTCGTTAGCTAGAAAGGTAGGATAACCTTCACTTAAGTCAAGTTGTTCCCATTTTCTTCGTTGTCAGGATGTCATATTAGAGCTGGCATTTGTTGGTGACCTCGCAGTATTGCGGTTGTCCCGGATGGGATTTGTTTCCTGTAGCAGTTGTGAAGAACTGTGCCGTTCCTGTGTCTGGGATCCAGGGTTCAAGGCTGGATTGATGGTATCTAAACACCTGAGGTCTAAGTTAATTCCACATGACATATTTTCTTTTTTTTTTTTGTTTTTGTTTTTTTGGGCCACACCCGGCAGTGCTCAGGGGTCACTCCTGGCTGTCTGCTCAGAAATAGCTCCTGGCAGGCACGGGGGACCATATGGGACACCGGGATTTGAACCAACCACCTTTGGTCTGGATCGGCTGTTTGCAAGGCAAACGCCGCTGTGCCATCTCTCCGGGCCCCACATTACATATTTTCAAGGTAGGAGATATCCCTCTATTGTAAACAACTATGAGTTCCTATCTCTAATAGATAAGAGCTCTCTTTTTTTAATATATATATATTTATGTAAGAATTCCCCTTTGTTTTAGTGTGCCTTTGCAGGGGGAAATGGTGCTACCTTATATTGTTGGTGCATTTGGGGGTGGTCCAAAGGGGAAAACAGAAACAGGTTACATACCCAAAAAAAGATGAAAAATTAATAAATAGAAAAAAAAATAGGTATCAAAAATGTATGTGCTTACATATGTATATGTAGGCCAGGTTTTTTTTTTTAAATGAGGTAGCAAAGTATTTAAAGGGCCAAAGTGATGCATATGACTATCTTACATTTGGGGAAAAGCAGGTAAAGAGGTGGTGTGATACAGTTCTTATGCTTATGTTGGAAATACAGGTTTTCCCATTGTCTTTTGGGTTTTTCTTGTAGTGTGTGGGTCCCCAGGCATCTTTCCATCCCATCCCCAGATCTTCTTCAGAGTGGCAAAAGATTTGTGGCAGGGAGGTCCTGGAAGGGTTCTTGCATTGAGGATACTTTTAGACCTAAGTCCGGTTTCAGGTAACAGTCCACGTTAGGGGGAGTTGGTGGGGAGGGCCTCGCAGCATGGATCTGCAGGGGAGTTGGCTGCCTTTTCTTGCAGGAGACGAGGTGTGGGTTTGACTGGGTGTCCTCTCGACTGGGTGCTGGGTAGTGGTTCGTTGGGGTAGGAGGTCAATCTTGATGCCTAATAGATTAAGGACTGAGGGTGGAGAGTTTTAATATGGCGGGAGGTCTGTATGGGATTGAGGGGTGAAGGGATAGTTGGATTTCCAAAGGGGGAAAAGGGGAAGGTATATGGAAGGGGTAGGAAGGGAGAAAAGAGAAAATACTTTAGAAAGAAAGGGAGAAGAGAAAAGGAAAAAAGTAAAGAGAAGAGTACAAAAGAGAGAGAAAAAGAAAAAAAGAAGAGAAAAAAAAGAAGATAAAAAATAAAAAAAATAAAAATAAAAAAGAAAGTAGTGAGAAGAGAGGAGAGAATAGCAGGGGAATGCTAGTTTGCTTGAATGTGTTCACAGAATAGAGTGTGTAGTTTAAGTCTGTACGTCTCAGTTATTGTTTCGGTGGTCTGACTGGTCACGTGCTTCAGTTCCTAAAAGAAGGTGTAACCTAGAGATAAAGTGTATGTTAAAGAGTTTTCTCGGGGCCTTCTCATATTGCAAGCTAGGTATGGTATCTCGTGTGGTATCCCGCGATGCCATCTTAGTTTATCCGCCATTTGTATTCAAGGATGCCTGTGGATATAAAAGCTGAGAGGTTATTTTAAATATTATAAGATAAAGACATTAAAATGTAGTGTTATGGGATGATTCCATTGCAGACAGTGATTTCCCGTGGTGTTCTTTACCTGTGTTCCTGAATACTATCTCTAAGTGATTGTTGTGGGCCTTTGTCGTGGAAGGTTGATTACATACCTGTTCTCTCTACGGTGCAGTTTTTGGTGTTGTTGCTTTCTTTGTGGAATAATGTGTAGTCAAGAGTTTGCATTGTTCCTTTTTCAAGTACTTTGGGGACTGCTCCTGAGTATATGTTGACTATTGCAGTGTTTAGAGTTTCTACCCTGTTAAACCGTGTTTTTTGATTGTTGAGTATCAGTTGTGTATAAGATGTGTGTTCTGGGTGCTTCAGAATAGTGCTACCATTCTGTGTTTCTCTTTTGTCTTCTGACTTACTTTGTTTAATATAATATGATCTAGGTCCATCCATGTTGCTGCAAAGTCTGTGATTGTATCATTTCTGACTGCCATGTAATATTCCATTGTGTATATATACCACATCTTAATGATCCATTCATCTGTTGTTGGACATCGAGGTTGGTTCCAAGACTTGGCTATTACACTGAGTGCTGCGATAAATAGTGGGGTGCACATATATTTTGGAATGAATGTCCTTCCCACTTGGGGGTATATACCTAGGAGAGCAATTGCTGGGTCAAATGGCAGCTCAATTCTGAGTTCTTTGAGTACTCTCTAGACTGTTCTCCATAGGTGTTGGACAAGGGGGCATTTCCACCAGTGTATGAGAGTTCCTTTCATACCGCATCCCCGCCAACAGAGATTGTTCCCATTATTTTTAATGTGAGCCATCCTCACTGGTGTCAGGTGGTATCTCATTGTTGTCTTGATTTGGATCTCTCTGATGATGAGTGAAGGTGAGCATGTTTTCATGTGTTTGTTGGCCATCCTTTTGTCTTCCTCAGAGAAGTGTCTATTCATTTCATCTCCCCATTTTTATGGCTTTATTTGGTTTTGGGGGGCTCAGCTTTTTGAGTGCTTTGTATGTTCTAGATATCAGCCCTTTATCTGATATGTCGAGTGAAAAGATTTTTTCCCATTCTCTTAACTGTCTTCTTGCGTTAAGTAGGGTTTCTTTCGCCATGCAGAAGCTTTTTAGTTTGATGTAGTCCCATTTGTTTATGTTTGTTGCTAAAGTTCTTGCCAATGGTGCTCCATTCTCGAAGACCTTTTTGATATATAGGTCTTCGAGTGTTCTGCCTATTTTATTCTCAATAAACTTTATAGATTCGGGTCTGATTTCAAGGTCTTTGATCCATTTTGAGTTGACTTTTGTATAAAGGGTGAGGTATGGGTTGATCTTCACTTTTGTACATGTGGTTTTCCAGTTGTACCAACACCATTTGTTGAATAGACTTTCTTTGTTCCATTTCAGGTTCTTGCCTCTTTTATCAAATATTAGTTGGCTGTATATCTGGGGGTTTATGTCAGGGAATTCTGTTCTGACCCACTGGTCTGAGGTCCTGTCTCTGTTCCAGTACCATGCTGTTTTGATTACTATGGCTTTATAGTATAGTTTCAAGTTAGGTAAGGAGATGTCACCCAGCTTCTTGTTTTCCAGTATTTGTTTGGCTATCCTGGGTCTTTTGTGGTTCCAGATGAATTTTGTGATTGATTGTTCTATTTCTTTAAAGAATGGTGTCTGGATTTGGATAGGGATTGCATTAAATCTATATAGAAGTTTGGGTAGGATAGTCATTTTGACTATGTTAATTCTACCTATCCATGAGCATGGGATGTTCTTCCATTTCTTTAGATCTTCTTCAATTTCTTTCTGAAGTGTTTTGAAGTTTTCCTGGTATAGGTCTTTCATTTCCCTTGTAAGGTTGATTCCTAGGTACCTGATATTTTTTGATACTATTTTAAATGGAATTGTATTTTTAATCGCTCTCTCCTCGACTTCGTGATTTGTATATAGAAATGCTACTGTCTTTTGTGTGTTGACTTTGTATCCAGCCACTTTGCTGTATTGGTTAATTGTTTCTAGGAGTTTTACTGTGGACTGTTTAGGGTTTTCAATGTAAATCATCATATCGTCTGCAAATAGAGATAGTTTGTGTTCCTCTTTCCCAATTTGGATTCCTTTGATTCCCTTCTCTTGTCAAATTGCTATTGCTAGGACTTCTAAGGTTATATTGAATAAGAGTGGAGAGAGTGGACAGCCTTGCCTAGTTCCTGACCTTAGTGGGAATGCTTCTAGTTTCTCACCATTAAGTATAATGTTGGCTGTTGGCTTTTCATAGATAGCTGTAACTATCTTGAGGAAGGTTCCTTCTAAGCCTATTTTACTGAGTGTCTTTAACATGAAAGGGTGTTGGATTTTGTCAAATGTCTTCTCTGCATCGATTGATACGATCATGTGGTTTTTATCTTTCTTGTTGTTGATGTGATGTATAATGTTGATTGATTTGCGTATGTTGAACCAACCTTGCATTCCTGGTATAAATCCCACCTGGTCATGATGTATTATCTTTTTTATAAAGTGCTGGATTCGGTTTGCTAAGATTTTGTTGAGTATCTTTGCGTCTATGTTCATTAGTGAGATTGGTCTGTAGTTTTCTTTCTTGGTGATGTCTTTGCCATCTTTGGGAATGAGTGTGATATTTGCCTCATAGAAGGAGTTAGGGAGGATTCCTGTTTTTTCTATGGTTTGGAAGAGCCTATGGAAAAGTGGTAGTAAGTCTTCTTGGAAAGCTTGATAGAATTCACCTGTAAATCCATCTGGACCTGGGCTTTTGTTCTTAGGGAGTTTTTTAATTACATCTTCAATTTCCTCTGAGGTGATTGGTCTGTTTAGGCTTTCTAGATCTTCCATTTCCAGTCTTGGAAGAGGGTTTTTTTCCAAGAATCTGTCGATTTCTTCTGGGTTCTCTAGCCTAGTGGAGTATAGTTGTTCATAATATGATCTCATGATATGTTGTATTTCTTGGGGTTCTGTTGTAATCTCTCCCCTTTCATTAGTGATCCTATTGATTTGGGTGTTTTCCCTCTTTTTTTTGGTGAGTTTTGCCAGCGGTTTGTCTATCTTGTTTATTTTTTCAAAAAACCAACTTCTGGTCTCATTGATTTTTTGTATTGTTTTCTTGGTTTCGATGTTGTTTATTTCTGCTCTGGTTTTTATTATTTCTTGCCATCTGGTTGTGGTTGGATTTCTCTGTTGCTGTTGTTCCAATTCTTTGAGGTGATCTTTTAAGCTGTTGGTTTTGTTATTTTCCTGTTTCTTGACATAGGCCTGTATTGCTATGAGTTTCCCCCTAATTACTGCTTTTGTTGTGTCCCACAGATTTTGACATGTTGTCTCTTCGTTGTCTTTTGTCTCAAGGAATCTTTTTATTTCTTCCTTGAGTTGTTCTTTGATCCAGCTGTTGTTGAGCAGCATGTTGTTTAATCTCCAGGTATTAGTTTTTCTCCATTGCTTCTTCTTGACGTCAATTTTGAGTTCTGTTGCATAGTGATCTGAAAGGGTACTTCTAATGATCCTTACCTTTGTGGTCTTATATAGGTTGGCTTTGTATCCTAAGACATGGTCTATTCTGGAGAAGGTTCCATGTGGGCTTGAGAAGAATGTGTATTCTGCTTTCTGGGGATGTAGGGCTCTATATAAGTCTATTAGCCCCAAATCTTCTAATTTTTCATTTAAAGCTCTTATTTCTTTGCTATTTTTCTGTTTGGTGGATCTGTCCAGTGGTGATAGTGGAGTATTGAGGTCCCGTACTACTATCACATTTCCCTTCATATGTTTCTCCAGGTTTACGAGCAGTTGCCTCACATATGTTGCTGACTCTACATTAGGTGCATAGATATTGACCAGGGTTAGTGTTTCTTGATCTAATGTTCCCCTGATCAGTAAGTAGTGGCCCTGTTTGTCTCTGATCACTTTCTTGATGTTGAATGCAATTTGGTCTGATATAAGAATGGCTGTCCCTGCTCTTTTTTGTTTTCCATTGGCCTGAATAATTACTTTCCATCCTTTTATTCTAAGCCTGTGCTTATCCTGTAGTTGTAGGTGTGTTTCTTGCAGACAGCAGAAGTCTGGTTTATTTTTCCTAATCCAGTTCTCTACTATGTGTCTTTTAATTGGGGAGTTTAGTCCATTAACATTTAGGGAGATTATTGAGAGAGATGACTGTTGTGCAGTTGTGTTGTGTAGGGTGGTTTTTGTTACAATCGGGGGTTTGGATTGTGTAATTCATCTCTGAGCAGGTCATTTAGGATTGGTTTAGTTTGCACAAATAGTTCAAGCTCGTTCTTGTTTGAGAATGTTTTTAGTCTATCCTCCCATATGAATGATAATTTTGCTGGGTATTGGACCCTAGGTTGGAAGTTTCTTTCATTCAGTCGTTTAAATATGTCATTCCACTGATGTCTTGCTTGAATTATTTCGAATGGGAGATCTGGTTTGATTCTTATGTCCCTACCTTTGTACTTGAGATTTTTTTCTCTCTTATTGCTTTAAGGAGTTCCTCTTTCTCTTTATTTTTTGCCATTTGGATTACTATATGTCTTGGAGTTGTTTTATTAGGGTCTATTTTATTAGGGACTCTTTTCACTTCCTGGATTGGCATTGAGGTTTCTTTCCAGAGGGAGGGGAAGTTCTCTGCTATTATCTCTCTGACTACTTGTTCTTCCCCTTTCCCTATTTCCTCCCCTTCTGGTATACCCACAATTCTTAGATTGTTTTTTTTGTCCTTGTTCATTAGATATTGGACTTTTCCTTCCAGTGCTTTGCCTTTTATTTCTTTGTTGGTTTCTTGATCATTTTTTGTTTGCAGTTTTTCCTTCGAGTTCTTCAATGTGTCTCTCCAACTCTGTGTTTCTGCTTGTAAGGCTTGTTACTTTGTCTTTTAATTCCTTCATTTCTTTTTGTATGGACTCTCTCATGTTCTTTAACATTTCTTCTTCAATTTGGCTGATTCGTTCATCCATAGATTTCTTATACTCGGTAGCTAAGGTTTCTTTCATTTGTTTTATTAATTCTTGCATTTCCTTCCTCATTGCTGCTTTTAGGTCACCTTCCCATGGATCTGTGCATTTTGGCGGACTTGGAAACTTGATAGGGTCTGTCTCTGTATTTTCAGATGTTAGGGTTCTCTTTGATTTACCCATATTTCTTTGCGTCAATTGGTATGCTTTGGAGTACACCCACGTGGAATGGTCCCAGGGGAATGCACTCTTTCTGGGCACTGGTGCGGGGGGGGGGGTCGTGGATGCGGGGATCCCTATGCCCCAGGTGGAGTGGCCTCTGGGCGCTGCACTCACTTTAGGTAGAAGCACGTGGACTGTGGGGCACAGAGGTCTCTGAATGCCCACCTTTTTTTTTTCCCAATTTTATGGGTTCTTGATTATTTAAGAAATTTTGGTGTTAGGCCTGAACTGGCTATACCTATAAGTTGTGTTAAGCTATATTCGCGCGGGCTGCGTCTTTGGACGGTGTCTCCCTAGCTGGGGAGAGCTTCAGGAAGTCGCCGAGGGCGGGGCCCAGCTGCTCTCGGGGGCAGCGTGTTTGGGCGGGGTCTCCCTACCTGAGGAATACTGAAGGAAGTCCCCAGGGGCAGAGCCAAACTGCTCGCGCGAGCTATGTCTTTGGACGGTGTCTCCCTAGCTGGGGAGAGCTTCAGGAAGTTGCCGGGGGCGGGGCCCAGCTGCTTGCGCGGGCAGCGTGTTTGGGCGGGGTCTCCCTACCTGAGGAATCTAATTTAATCTTTTATTTAATCTTTTTTTAAAAAAAGAAACTTTTTTCCTTTAGATATGTGTGAGCATATATATTTTTAGTTTTTGTCGTGTGTCTGTTTTCTTCTCTCTCCACCCCCAAATCCACCAGCAATATAATGTAGCACCACTTCTTCCTGCAAAGGCATATTAAAAAAAGGGAAAATTTTACATGTGAAAACAAGCTCTTATCTACTAGGGATAAGAACTCATACTTTTTTTACAACACAGGGGCATCTCCCACCTTGAACGTATGTCATGTGGAACCAATCTAGACCCCAGGGAATTAGGCACCAACCTTCCAGCCTTGACTCCTGGACCGCAGACATAGAAACGACAGAGTTCTCCACAAAAGATCCAGGAAACATATCCCCTCCGGGGCATCCATAATGCTACTCTGACACCAACATGTGCCAGTTCTAAATTGATAACCTGACAATGAGAAAATGGAAACAACTTGATCTAAGAGCAAGTTGTCCTTCCTCACCTGCCAACGATAAGACAAAGTCAGACGACATGTCCCCATTTGATCTGTGCAAAAGCCAACATAGCTATCTATAGATGACTGGTTATTACAACCAGGACTGGGCAATACGCATCCCGGGACGACCACCACCACCACCACCACCACCACCAACAACAACAACAACAACAACAACAACAGCAACAACAACAACAAAAAGCTCTAGCCTAACTTTTGGTCTACGATCTGTTTAACAAAGAAGATCTCCAATTACAGAGGTTCGACTGATACAATGGCAACTGAACGGGTCTTCCGGAAACATAACGAAAAACTCTATTCCAGGCTCCATCCTAGGAACAGCATAATGACCAAGACCACCAACTACAGAAGATGAATTAAAACAACACCGAAGAAGCAGAACTGCTAGAACCACAAAGAGAGACTTCGTCATAAGCTCCATTCCTTGAGCTGTACAGACACCAAGATCTCTAGATACAGAGGTCTGATTTTACCATCCATGACGAAGCAGAAGTCTTCCATATACCACAAAAGCACCGAGGGAAGAGTAAATGATCATGCAAGGAGTCTATAGTTAATTCCATGACAGTATACTTCGGGGTGGAGAAACCCTGTATTTCCTAGGCCAAGGGAATTCCCTCTATAATGTCCCCAATAGTTACTGTACCTATGCAGGGGGGAAAAGAAAAAAAAAGCACAAAATAATTCTTTTAGCCACATTTATATTTATTGATTGATTGATTGATTTTTTTTGACTTCTTTATTTTGGTGTAGATATTGAAGTTGATGTCTCCAATTTATTTTATTTTATTTTATTTTATTTTATTTTATTTTATTTTATTTTATCTTTCTTATTGCACTCCGGCATGGTTTGATTTCAGGACCGAGACTATTGTGTGGTGCTTGTCTTTATTGCTGTAGTGCTCACTGGATATTTTATTTGATATTTCTTTCTGTATTGTTGCGGTGTTTCAATTACCTTTTTCCTGTCCTCTCTCAAACGTAGGTTGAAAGCCTTGAGAAGGACTCCACCCATTTTCAGCTTATTTGACTTTTTCTTTTTTACCCCATTCTTTCTTTTCCTTCAAACAAAACCACATAACTCAAACTACCTAGCTCCGCCTCTCAAATAGAGGGGGAAACAAGGGAGGGTACCAGGACCAAACAGATATATGATCACTAATAGTAAGCTAGACACAGAGGGGACCACTTACTCTAGCAGCCCGGGGGGTGGTGGTGGTTGTGTGGTTTATGGTGGGGGATATGGGTTGCAGGAAGGGAACGGGGGTGGAGGGAGGACAAATTTTGGTGATGGTATTCCCCTGATTCAATGTTTTTTTTGGGGGGATTGGTGTTGTTTTGTTTTGTTTTGGATCACACCCGGCAGCACTCAGGGGTTACTTCTGGCTCTTTGCTCAGAAATCGCCCCTGGCAGGCACAGGGGACCATATGGGATGCCAGGATTCGAACCACAGTCCTTCTTCATGAAAGGCAAATGCCTTATCTCCATGCTATCTCTCCAGCTCCAGATTCAATGTTAATATGTACCTAAAATACTACTGTGAAAGATATGTAAGCCAAAATGGTCAAAATAAAAATTAAAAAAATATGTATGTAGATAAAAAAGAAAGCTGAAACAAGACAATATATAAAGAAAAATAAAAATGAGTTAAAAAAAGTAATTAAGGGAACAAAGTGATGCAGGAGACTACTTACATTTGGGGATAAATAGGTTAAGAGGTATTGTTATAGAGGTCTTAAACTTATAAAGGAAATATAGGCTTCCCCATTGTCTTTTGAGGTATTCCGGTGGGGGATTGAATCCAGGGCACATTTTCATCACACACCCTGATCTTGTTGAGTTTCAGCAATGATTTGCAGCAGAAAGGGTTTGGGTAAAGTTCTTGCACTGGGGGTCCTTTTGGAGCTGAATCTGGTATCATGCAACAGTCCACATTTGGAAGGGTGAGGAGGGCCACAGAGCATGAGTCAGCAGGAGTGTTAGTTGTAGTTTCTTGTTGGGGGACGAGATGTGGGGCTGAGTGTGTGTCCCTTTGCTTGGGAGCTGGGTGATGGTTTATTGGGGCAGGAGGGCGGTCTTGATACCTAATGGGTTAAGAACTGAGGGTAAAGATCGTTAATAAGATGAGATATAAGGTGAAGGAATAGTAAGACTTCTGAAGGGGGGAGGAGGGATAGTATATAGGAGGAGCTATATACACTATAGGCATGGATTGTTTAAAAGTTAGGTTTGGCTCTCATAAAGGAGTCCTCTCTCTCTGTACACATGCCCACATAAGGACATACATTAGTGATCTATTCTTAAGATGTTGTTAGAGGTCTGACTCTGATAAGATGGGTCTAGCTCTTAAGGACTGGTATAGCTTAAGAAAGAGAGGAAGGGAGAGCAGAGGATAAGAGAGAGAATAGAAAAGTGGGAAATATAGTAAACATAAAGTAAAAAATTTAATAAATCAAATAAAAGAGATTGGGTTGGTGCATCAGAATTGGGAGTTTTTCCCAGTTGCTAGGCATCTCGTCAGTGATGGGGTTGGGTCTTGCAAAATGAAGGTTTCAGGGTTAGATAATGGCTGGAGCAGTTTAGGATACACATAGGTTTGGTATCTGGAGTACTAAACAATGTATTAACGAGGTTTACCTATGTGGGAGGCTACTCTATGTAGTATTGTTATGCTGCCTCTTTTGTATCAAAGTTCCTTTCCTGAAGAGAAACTATCAGTGTGAGTTTTGTTTTGTTTTGACATAGATTGAATTGAGGAGATGGAGGAGGAAGAAGAGGAAAAGAAAGGGGAGAAGGAAAGAAGTAGGGAAAAGAGAGAAAGAGAAAGGAAATATTAATTTTCCCAAACGTGTTTGATGAGTAGGTCCTGTAATATAAGTCTGTGGTTCACAGTTGACTGTTTTAGTGGTCTGAATGGTTATATGCTTCAGTTCCTATAGAGCACATAAATCAGAGAAAAAGGGCATATTGGGGTGTTTTATCAAGACATTTTCATAATGCAAGCTGAATATGGTATCTAGCATAACTGAACACCAAGGTGTCAAATTAGGGTATCCACCCTTTGTATCCAAGAATCTCTGTGGACAGAGACGCTGAGAGGTTATTTTATACCTAGCAAGATTAAGGCACTAAAACGTATTGTTTGGAAATGCTGCCACTGGAGTCTCTTCACCAGTATCTGTATATGATCTCCCTAAGACATTATTATAGGCCTTTGTAGTAAAAGGCTAAACCGTTGTTTCCATTGTTGCTGGTTTCTTTATGCTATAATGGATATTCGAGGTTTTTTGTTGTTACTCTTCCATTTCTTTTTGAACACTTCTCCCCAGTAAATGCTGACAACTACAGTGCTTGTATTTGTTCTTGGAGTATTATATGTATATATGGTGTATATTCTAAGTACCTCAGAAAAGTGCTATTATTCTGTTTTACTCCTTCATCTTCTGGCTTACTTCATTTAACCTAATATTTTGTAGATCCATCCATGTTGCTGCAAAATTCATTATTGTATCATTTCTAACTGCTATGTAGTATTCCATTGTGTATAAATACCACATCTTCATGATCCACTCATCTGTTGTTGGGCATCGAGGTTGGTTCCAAATTTTGGCTATTGTACTGAATGCTGCAATAAATAGTGGAGTGCACACATACTTTGGGATGAATGTCCTTCTGACTTGGGGATAGATAGCCAGAAGAGCAATTGTTGGGTAATATGGCAACTCAATTCTGAGTTTACTGAGCACTCTTCACACTGTTTTCCAAAGGGGTTGGACCAGGCAGCATTCCCACCAGCAGGGGATGAGAGTTCCTTTCTTATCACATCCCCACCAACAGAGATTAGTCCCGTTATTTTTGATGTGAGCCATCCTCACTGGTGTAAAGTGGTGCTTTATTGTTGTCTTGATTTGGATTTCCCTAATGATGAGTGAAGGTGAGTATGTTTTCATGTGTCTGTTGGCCATCTTTTGGTCTTCCTCAGAGAAGTGTCTATTCATTTCTTCTCCCCATTTTTCTATAGTTTTATCAGATTTTTTGGAGCTCACCTTTCTGAGTGCTTTGTATATCCTAGATAGCAGCCCTTTATCTGACTTGTTGAATGCAAAATTTTTTTCTATTTCCTTCACCGTCTTCTAGTATTAACTAGGGTTTTTTCACCATACAGAAACTTTTTAGTTTGATGTAGTCCCATTTATTTAGGTTTGATGCTAATGTTTTTGTCATTGGCACTCTATTCTCAAAGACTTTTTTTGATATATAGGTCTTCAAGTGTTCTTCTTATTTTTTCCTCAGTAAGCTTTATAGATTCGGGTCTGATTTCAACTTCTTTGATCCATTTTGAGTTGACTTTTGTATAAGGTGTGAGGTATGGATCAATTTTTAATTTCAGTTATCCAATTGTTCCAACATCATTTGTTGAAGAGACTGTCATTGTTCTATTTCAAGTTCTTGGCTACTTTGTCAAATATTAGTTGACTGTATATTTGGGGGTTTATCTCTGGATATTCTGTTCTAATTCACTAGTCTGAGACTCTGTCTTTGTTCCAGTACCATGCTGTTTTGATCACTATGGCTTTATAGTAAAGCTTCAGGTTAGGTAAAGAGATTTCACCCAGCTTCTTGTTTTTCAGAATGTATTTGTCTAACCTGGGTCTTTTGTGTTTCCAGATGAATTTTATAATGATTGTTCTAAGTCCTTAAAAATTATGTTTGAATTTGGATAGGGATTGCATTGCATCTATATAGAAGTTTAGGTAAGATCGTCATTTTGATGATATTGATTCTACCTACCCATGAGCATGGGATGTTCTTCCATTTCCTTAGGTCCTATTCAATTTATTTCTGAAGTGTTTTGAAGTTTTCATGGTATAGGTCCTTCATTTCTCTCATAATATTGATTCCTAGGTACTTGATATTTTTGAAAACTATTTTAAATCTCTTTAATCTATTTTAATCTCTTTCTCCTCTACTTCATTATTTGTATAGAGAAACACTACTGTCTTTTGTGTATTGACTTTGTAGCCAGCCACATTGCTGTATTGATTAATTGTTTCTAAGAGTTCTACTATGGACTCTTTAGGGTGTTCGATGTATATCATAATATAATCTGCAAAAAGATATAGTTTGAGTTCTCTTTCCCTATTTGGATTCCTTTGATTCCCGTCTTTTGTCTGATTGCTATTGCTAGGACTTCCAAAACTATATTGAAAAAAAGTGGAGAGAGAGGATAGCTTTGCCTAGTTCCTGGCCTCAGTGGAAATGTTTCAGTTTTTCACCATTAAGAATAATGTTGGCTGTGGGGTTTTCATAGATTGTTGTAACTATCTTGAGGAAGGTTCCTTCCAGTCCTATTTTGCTGAGTGTTTTCATCATGAAAGGGTGTTGGATCTTGTCAAATGCCTTCTCTGTATCAATTCATATAATCATGTGATTCTTGTCTTTCTTGTTGTTAATGTGGTGTATGATGTTGATTAATTTGCATATGTTGAACCATTCTTGCATCCCTGGTTTGAAACCCACTTGGTCATGGTGTATAATCTTTTTGATGTAGTGCTGGATTCGGTTTGCTAAGATTTTGTTGAGGATTTTTGCATCTATGTTCATTAGTGAAATTGGTCTGTAGTTTTCTTTCTTGGTGATGTCTTTGCCATCTTTGGGAATGAGTGTGATATTAGCCTCATAAAAGGAATTAGGAAGGATTCCTGTCTTTTCAATGTTTTGGAAGAGCCTGTGGGTCAGTGGTAATAATTCTAGGAATATTTGATAGAATTTACCTATTAAGCCATCTGGACCTTGACTTTTGTTCTTGGGGAGTTTCTTAATTACTGGTTCAATTTCCTCAGATGTAACTGGCCTGTTTAGGCTTTCTACGTCCTCCTTATCTAGTTTTGGAAGATAATATTTTTCCAAAAATCTGTCAGTTTCTTCTGGGTTCTCTAACCTGAGTATAGTTGTTCATAATCAGTCCTCATGATGTGTTGGATTTCTTGGGGTTCTGTTGTAATCTCTCCCCTTTCATTTGTGATCCTATTTATTTGTTTTTTTTCCCTCTTTTTTTTTTTTTGTGAGTCTTGCCAGTGGTATCTCTATCTTGTTTATTCTTTCTAAAAAACAACTCCTGGCCTCATTAATTTTTTGTATTGTTTTCTTAGTTTCTATGTTGTTTATTTATGCTCTGGTTCTTATTATTTCTTGTCTTCTGGTTGTGTTTGGGTTTCTTTCCTGCTGTTGTTTCAGCTCTTAAGGTGTCCCTTTAAACTGTTGATTTTGTCATTTTCCTCTTTCCTGTCACAGGTCTGTATTGCTATGAGTTTTCCCCTCATTACTGCTTTTGCTGTGTCCCACAGATTTTGAAAATTTGTTTCTTCATTATGGTTTGTCTTAAGGAATCATTTTATTTCTTCCTTGAGTTCCTCTTTGATCCAACTGTTGTTGAGCAGCATGTTGTTTAATCTCCAGGTGTTAGATTTTCTCCATAGTTTCTTTCTACAGTGAATCTTGATCTCTGTTGCATAATGATCTGATAGGGTGCTTCTAATAATTCTTATATTTGTGACTTTATGCAAGTTAGATTTATATCCCAAGGCATGATCTGTTCTGGAGAAGATTCCAGACCATCTACAACTTTTTAAGTCTATATATTATGTGATTCCATAAAAATATTTATAAATATGTATCACAAGAGAAGTAAGGATGTCTTATTTCTCTTTGCTTTGGCCAGGGGGTAGAAGAATCCAGCATGTGGTGCTCAGCAGAATCCATTGATGACTCTTAACCAACTGGGCCAGTAGTTTAAAGCAAGAGTCAGAGGATGTGCTGTTGATTGGGCCCTGTATTGCCTAAGGACTACCTGGAGCCACCAGGGCAGGACTAAGACACTTGCCTTGCTGCAGCTGATTCAAGATCAAATCTCGGCACCACATATGGTCCCCTGAGTCCATGAGAGGTGATCCCTGAGCTCAGAGCCAGGAGTAAGCTCCGAGCACCACTGAGTGTGCCAAAAACAATCAGGAGGTTGGAGTCTGAATGTGGAACTATGTGCTTGGTCTGGATTTCAGGTCAGAATCCTCAGTAAGCAACCAGTATACTTGACAACTACATTCTGAGGCTAACTAGGGTTGGGCTAAAAAGGGACCCATTTATGAGCGAAAAGGCAGCTGTGGAGGTTGGTCCTATCAGTGAAATCACTGTTGCTTCACTTCATGAAGCCTCTTCTAACTTCTGCTGGAAACCATGGGAGCTGGAGGCCAATTACTCTCTTCATAAAGACAGAGAGACGTGGGAGGTGATGGAAAGTGCATTCGTTTGTGTTCTGGGTAAAGAACACCTACGTGAACAGCCACAGCTTGTCTTGACAACTCACGATAAAGTCTTCAATGGAATTAACCACATATGAATCAATATAAATTCAAATATATATTATTTTTTCATAGAATTTCCATTAGCATTATATATGTTATAATATGTAAACATATTTCTAATCAACAAATATTAATGAACTATGCAGTCAATACTGGGACTAGAGTAAGTAGTTGAAGCATCTGAGTCCTCACAGTTTTTCTTTAATGGACAAGAAGAATAATTTGATTGGGCCCGGAGAGATAGCACAACAGCATTTGCCTTGCAAGCAGCCGAACCAGGACCAAAGGTGGTGGTAGGTTCGAATCCCGGTGTCCCATACGGTCCCCCATGCCTGCCAGGAGCTATTTCTGAGCAGACAGCCAGGAGTAACCCCTGATCATCGTCGGGTGTGGCCCAAAAACAAAACAAAACAAAACAAAAAAAGAATAATTTGATTGCATTCAGTGAGAAGCATTATGAATAAAGAAAGCAAGATAATGATCCCAAGGAGGAAGATAAGAGGGTAAGTGAATGGAATGGTTTGGCCAGGCTCTATCTGAGCAAGAAAAAAAAAAAATGAGTCAAGGGAAGAAGTGGGCTTTATGGCTATGAATGAAGGAAGATTCTAGATAGCAAGAAGCAAATGCAAAGACCCTGAAGCTGTTATCACCTTTTGAGCAATAAAAAGGCCAATATTACAGGGCAGGCCACTGAGAAATGATGAGGGAAAGGAGAGCAGAACCAAGCAGGTGGTGGTACCACTCACTACCAGGAATTTCTGGGATTTTATTAGCTTGCAATGGAAATACTTTGGAAGGACTTGAGCTCTATGTACCAGGAATTTCTGGGATTTTATTAGCTTGCAATGGAAATTCTTTGGAAGGACTTGAGCTCTATGTCCCAGGCCCCACCGGCCAATGGTGGAAGATGCTCTGGAGATGGGCTAAGAGACCACCAAGGCATAGAGCCCAGGAAGGTAGCTATTAAAGGGAAGGTTTGAGGCAGGCCTATAGCTTTATCCTCTTGCAATGCCTTTTAACTGGAGAAATGCAATACAGATGTGTGTAGCCAGAAGAACCTGGGACTTGTGATACCGTTAATTTTGAATTGATTTTGGTCATTGCATGTTGAGAAATCTTTTGCCATTGCAATTTCTTGTGACTTTATTTCTCCTTCTTTCACACACTAACACACAGCATACACATGTTCAATGATCCAGAGTTTAAGCTAGGGTTGAGGGAAAAATAATGGCAGGGTAGAGAGCCTGTGGACATCTTGAGATGAAGTTGGATTTGGTCACTGATCTCATGAGTAGAGCCAGCAGAATTCATAGCCAACCTGACCTAAAGATGTTCCCAGGCCCTCTACCTGCCATTGCCAAGTTCTCTATTAAATGATTTCTGATTAAATGATTTCTCTATTAAATGAGTGTTCTGAAACTTCTTATTCACATGATCCAGGTAAAGAGTGACCTAATGCCCACATGATCACATGATCAAAGTAAAGGACTTTGCACAGTATTTAAACACAGAGAGACTCAGGCACAAACCCACTTGTAAACTACAGGGACAAAGCACTCAATTCGTTTGACACATGCAGAGCTAATCCTGTCCAACTATTCTAAGTTCTTTAGAAAGAGCAGGCCAGTTAATCATCAGAATGACTCTATCAAGTGGTATTATAATCATTCCCATGTCAAGAAAAATTGAGAAAATTGAAACCTAGAGAAGGTAAGTGGGTTCTTACCTACAGTAAATGAACCCAGAAACTTTGACTTCATGCTAAAATACACTCTGTTGAATTCTTTTTCATCCTTGCATTTATAAAAAAAATCCTTTCTCTCTTTCTAAATTCTTTTCTCCATCTTTATCTCTGGGTCCACTTCAATTGTTCGCATCACATCATCCACTCAGTATCCCTGAGATTCTTTTAGATCACCTTTTTCCTTTGCTGTCTTTTGTGCTGGTCACAAATCATGAGAGTTCCTCTACCTCAGGATGAATTGTGAGGCTAGCCTTAGAGACAAATGATTCATTATTCAGTCACATGGCCTATTGACCACTGATGTGAAGAAGGGCCTCCAAGACTTAGTGCCACTTTCTTCATAAGTTTCCCTGGAAGAACAGTTCCTCCCTTGCTCCCCATAACTCACTCAGCATTGAACTTACCTGCTTTCCATTTGGTGTTCCTTGTTTTAAGCTCCTTCTTGTTAATCTCCATTTACCCCTTGTAGAGTCTCTCCACACTCTCTGACACAGATGAGCCCATCTCTTTTCAACCCATTTCAAGTCCCTTTTCACCAGTCTATCCACATAGCTCTTGCTAGAGTCATCATGACCTCCGTCTTGCCAAGGTCAGAGGTCACATCTCGGCATCCCTGGGCCTAAAGTCACTTGTCTTCTTGGTTACAATTTCCATAATTGATATCTCTCTCTCTCTCTGTCTCTCTCTGTCTCTCTGTCTCTGTCTCTCTGTCTCTGTCTCTGTCTCTGTCTCTCTCTCTCTCTCTCTCTCTCTCATTTGCTTCCACTCAGCTCTTTGCTGAGACTTGAACTAAATATTTAAGTTTTCCCAGGCTCTCAGTGGGTACTAATCATTGCTGCTGTTCTTGAGGCTTTGAGGACCCAGAAGCTTAACTGAGAAAATTTGCTATTGCGAGTTCTCTCTTCATAACCTTTTGGAACTATTTAGTTAGTGGCAAGTAAGACCTCTTGGAATCATACTCATCAAATTCCAAATGTTTCACAATATAAAATTATAGAAATAATTGTAAGAGATTCTCCTGAATAAGAACAAAGAAAGGAAGCTGAAAACCTTATTTGGTTTGGTCATCGTGACAAGAAATGCTAGCACAGCTATGAAAATTTAATTTTTTGTTTATTTTTAGATAAAAGACCAAAGTAGCTCAGATACTAAGTCTCAAGTTAGAATTCAGTGTCACTTCTTTTAGTTTACATAATAAAAGGCAAGCTGGTTAATCTCTCTGGCTATAGATTCTCTGCAAAATTTGTTTGTTTGTTTGTTTTGGTTTTGGAATCACACCCAGTAATGCCCAGAGGTTACTTCTGGCTCTACACTCAGAAATAGCTCCCGGCAGGCTCAGGGGACCACATGGGATGCTGGGATTCAAACCACCGACTTTCTGCATGCAAGGCCAATGCCTTACCTCCATGCTATCTCTCCAGCCCCTCCTCTGCAAAATTTTAACATTGCACAATACTATATTTAACATTGCACATTGTATATATTTCATAGTAATGTTATTCTTTAAATAAGATGTACATATCTCAGGTTATATATTTCCATACATACTTGAACTCCAAAGAGATATTAGCTGACATGTAATTTTCCATATATAAGTATATTTTTATAATAAATTTATATTTATCTAGTCATATGAAACTTTGGGTTTCATAGATAGACAATGAATTCACATTCATAATATAAAATACTGAAATAGTATAAAATACCTTAAATAGCTACTTGTGCATACATAGATAATAAACCTATTATAAGATGTTTGCTTTGAATTACCTAGAACATACAGCACTCATTAATTGCTAGTCACAGAATAAATGTTAGTACTAGAATCATAGACTTGCTGAACTAGAAATAACACAAAGCAACTATTGAGTACTTAGTAGGTATTGAACACTGGTCATCAAAACTACTTCAGCAAATGTAGGAGTTGGTGATTATCAACTTCAGTTTACCAGTGGAAAAGACAGAGGTGAAAGTAAGTGGTTTCATGCACTTTTTCTGGTAGGTAACACCAGCTTTCATGCCTAGTGAAGATAAAACTTATTCTAGATCTGCAATCTATCTGTGTCCCCTCTATCTTACATAAAAGCAGGTAAAGGAGAACTCTTTTCTTGTGACTTTTGGGGAACACAGCAGGGAGTGCCACTGAATGTGGCCATGAGTCTTGTGTGGAGCCAAGGGGTGTCGGGAGGGCCTCGACCAGGGATCCTTGTTTTTCCTCTCCCAGATGTAGTTTCCTGTATGTAAAATGATCTATCTTCTAGGACAGTTATGAGACTTTGCTGCTAACACATTTTATGAATTCAAATAGTTTTTCTATCAAGTGGAAAGAAAAGTTCTGAATTTTCGACAAAGAGCTTACTACAGTCACCACTCTGCTTGCAAACAGGTTGTCTTCTGTGGTGTACCCCAAGACCCACCCATATCTGGGAGGAGTTTTGGGAACCGGATAATAGGTGTAACTACCTGCAAGACCTCCCATTTCTGGGAGGGGTCTGGAAAAGGATAGATAAACCTCTGAGCCAGGGGATTCGGCCCTTTTGCCGTTTCTCTTTTGGCCCGGCTTGGTTTCCTGGCTTTTGGATCTTTGGGCCGCATGGAGCCCAAAGGGAAGATGGCTAACAGGAGATAAGATGCAGGGCTAGCAAAATATTGCTGAATGCTTGAAAGGTTGACATAGGCCACACACCTGTGGTGGCTAGGGCATGAATAAAGATGATTCTTCCTGAAGCCTGCGTGTGAGTGAGTGATTTCACCTGGGCCTGGAACTCGCCGGCTGCATGGAGGTTGCAGAGCCATGTGGGCTGGATGGCATCCTCCACCATCCAGCCCCATCGTTAATTATTTAATGCAACAGTCTTCACTGCATCATCCACTGATCTGAGCTGGGAGTCCCATCTCTGACCAGGCACCATGTCCCATACCCACCCAGATTGACAGGATGGATGGAAGGAGGGTGACATGCTGATAGTCCCTGATTTTGCTTCACACTGTGAAAGTCCCAATGACAATGAAGAGAATGCCCTTCAGATATATCTTGGGAGAGAGTCTTTGATTTTGTTCATGCTTTGAAAGGTGGCCAAGGTTTAGGGGAGCCTTTCTTCTTTTCCTCATACAGCCTGGTCTTCCAAGGATCAGCAATCCATCCAATGGGCTCCCCAAAATAGAACATCACAGCCCATATGTACAGAAGTGCATCACTTCATCCTGGGCCACACAAGGGGCCCCTTCTCCAGAATGTGTCCCTCAGTGCTACAGACAGGCCCTCTGGTCATTGTATTTATTTGACATTTTGTCAAATCACAGCTCCTCAGCTCCACACCACCATTCTATGATAAGAGACAGTGTGAGGTTGTTCTACATGCTTTGACAAACCACCAAAGAAACATAGTGAAGGGTCAGAGAGATAGCACAGCAGTAGGGCGTTTGCCTTGTTTGTGGCTAACCTGGGAGGGACCTGGTTGGATTCTCAATATCCCATATGGTCCCCCAGCCTGCCAGGGGCAATTTCTGAGAGTAGAGCCAGGAATAACCCCTGAGGGGCAATTTCTGAGCGCTTAGCCAGGGGTAACCCCTGAGCATCAAACGAGTGTGGCCGAAAATTTAAAAAAACAACAACAACAAAAAAAAATCAAATTATCCAATTCAAAAGCAAATTGTTTCTGGATATTTCTTTAAAGCACCTGTTATTATTGAGTCTCTGTTTTATATTATTGAGAATTACAGGTCACTGAAGTAACCATTGCTCTCAATGGACTCATCATTTTGTTGAGATGTTAAGATAAATGCATGCCAATGACTGTATGGGGGAAGTTAAGAGAAACTCACATAACCAGGATGTTAGAATGTTAGAGGAATCACAACAGAAGTGCAACATTCATGGTCTCCGAAAGAGAGAAAAACATACAAATATTGTAGGAATCTTCAGGGCTTTGTGGAGAAGGCTTCTGAGCTGTGACCTAAAAGATATATGGGACTTTGGAAGAGATGGAGAATAGTCTGGGGGGAGGAAGGAAGTGAAAGGAAGCAATAACCAGGAAAGTATAGCTCTGGAGAGGGAGGAAGGGAAAATGAGAGGAGGGAAGTGAGGAGGGCAGGAGAGATCAGAGGAGAAGAGAGGAGGAAAGGAGGAGGAGTGGGAGAGGAACTGCCGTACCCCATCCAAACTTTATTCCCCATGGCAGTACAAGAAAACCATGATCAGATACTCTTTTTACATAGGTTATATTTTCTTAAAATAGTTTTACTGTTTGCATAATTGACAGACCATAAGTATTGAACCATTCAAGTATTCAGTTCTATCAACTATAAGCCTGAAAACTATCACCACAATTAGAAGAATGGTCATGTAATTTAGTCCCCAGGATTTTTTATGGTGAAGAAAAAAACTCCCCTCTTTCTTCACATAGTTTTTATTGTACTCACCAGAGTTTTTTCATAAATGAGATAAAATACTATGCTTTGGCATGTCTTTACTCTATATGATTTTTTGTTTGTTTGTTTTATGAGCCACACCTGGCAGCTCTCGGGTTCAGAATATATTGAATATATACTTGTTGAATATATACTCACTAGCAGGGGTCCTCAAACTTTTTAAACAGGGGTCAGTTCACTGTCCTTCAGACTGTTGGAGGGCCAGATTATAGTAAAAACAAAAATTATGAACAAATTTCTGTGCACACTGCATATATATTATTTAGAAGTAAAGAAACAAAATGGGAATAAATACAATATGTGGCCCATGGGCCGTAGTTTGAGGACCATTGCACTAGAGTGTTTTCATAAATGAGATAAAACACTCTTCTTTGGCATGTCTTTACTCTGTATGATTTTTTGTTTGCTTGTTTTATGGGCCACACCTAGCACGTCTCAGGGGTTACTCCTGGCTCTGTGCTCAGAAATATCTCCTGGCAGGCTCACGGGACTATATGGGATGCTGAGGATTGAACCCGGGTCTGTCCTGGGTTGGCCACATGCAAGTCAAATGCCCTACTTCTATGCTATCACTCCAGCCTCACTCAGTATAATTTTTTTGTTTGTTTGTCTTTGGGCCACACCTGGCGGCAGCACCCAGGGTTTACTCCTGGTTCTGTGCTCAGAAGTCGCTCCTGGCAGGTTTGGGGACCACATGGAATGCCGAGGATTGAACCCAGGTTCATCCCAGGGTGACCACATGCAAAGCAAAAGCCCTACCACTGTGCCATCACTCTGGCACCCTGCCACCCAGTATGATTTTTTAAGATTTATTTCTTTTTTCTTTGTTTTGTTTTGTTTTGATACTCAGGGGTTACTCCTGGCTAAGTGCTCAGAAATTGCCCCTGGCTTTAGGGGTCCATATGGGATGCCAGGGGATCAAACCACGGTCCTTCCTGGCTAGCGCTTGCGAGGCAGACACCTTACCTCTAGCGCCACCTCACTGGCCCTACGATTTATTTCTATGCTTACATGTGTCAAGAACTATTCCTTTTTTAATAATAAATTCTTGTCAATTCTAGGGAAAAGTTTCATCAGAAATTGTTAATTTATACACTGTTGAATATCTGGATAGGTTCCCAACCTTTGGCTCTTGCAGACAAACCTGCTAGGCACATTTCCGATGAATCTTTGTTTGACCCTGTATCCCCTTATACAGACTAGCCATGCTCTTTTATTTTTAAGACAAATTAAGGGAAAAATACATTAACCACTTTGAATTTTCTGGGGGAAGGCCATGCCAAAGAGTGTTTGGAGAGCCATTCAGTCCTGGTAATGAAATGCAGAGCCTTAAATAACCTAATACTTTCTATTAAAATTCACTTTCATCCCCTCTGTCTTCTTGTTCTTGCATCATCACATTATACATGTCATATGTTACATTTTATATGTTTTATTCTGCACAATACACTGCTTTTATTTTTGCTCAAACAAATCCATTTTTTCCTATGTTTTAAATAATAATAATATTTCACAGCTTTGTCTTTGTAGCTACCACTTTAGGGTTCTTCACACAGTAAGATAACCTCAAAATTATTTCTAGTGCTACTTTTCTGCCTAAAAGACTGGCATTTCCAGTAGGGCAGCATTCCTGAGGGTGAATACATTCCTCCTTTGTACATCTGAAAATGTCTTTAAGTTGCCTCCATATACAAAGATATCTAAAATTCTGCATATTAAATTCTAGAGCAACAGTATTTCTCTAGTGCTTTATGTAGGTTGTTCCCTGGTTTTTGTCTGCATTTGTTTACATTGCTTGTTTCATCCTCTTTTAGCTCTGCCTGCATCATGCCACTTTTCCCTTCTGGCTGCCTTTTAAGGTCTTTCTTTAACTTTGGTTATGGCAACTTGATTATAATATCCTTGATATATTTTTTTTGCTTGGTTGATTTTTTGGGCCACACCTGGCAGTGCTCATGGGTTACTCTTGGCAGGTCTGGGAATCATATGGGATGCCAGGAACTGAACTGAGGTCAGCCACATGCAAGGAAAATGCCCTCCACTGTGGTATGGCTCTGGCCCCATAAGTAGTTGTCTTTTGGGGTTAGGTTTTATTTGTTGTTGTTTGTATCTTAGTTGAGAGTTCTCAATGGCTTGGTTCTTGAGATTTTCTTTCTTTTATGGTTTTGGGGTGTATTGTTGATTTTTCATTGACGTTGATTTGTTTAATAGTCATACTCAGTGGTATTCAGGGTTACTCTCAGCTCTGTGCTTGGCTGTCACTCCTGCGTCACTCCCAGCAGAGTTTGGGAGACCTGAATATACAGGAACTGGAGCCTGATTAGTTGCACACAAGGTGAGAGTCTTGCTCTCTACCTATCTCTCAGGCCCCAGTTTAAGTTTTTATTTAAATCTGTAATAATTTCAGCAGAATAATGTTTCATCAGAAGCTTTCTATCTCCCACTCTTCATTAGGGGCTTAAAATGCTGAGATTTTGGAGTACATGAAATGGTTCCATTGTGCCTATACCCTGGTGCTCTTGTACTGCTTTTGAATTTGAGTTTGGGTTAGCCAGCACTTATTTGTTTGTTTGGCTATTTCTTTATTTTTGGCTCATTCCTGGTGATGCTCAGGGGTAACTCCTGGCACTACATTCATGAATCACCTGGCAGTGCACGGAGATCATATGGGGAGTACTGGGATCGAACACTGGTTGGCTGCATACAAGGCAAATACCTTATCCATGGTACTCTTTTTCTAGCCCCTCAGCATTAATTTTGATGTTCCTTTCTCTAGACCCTCAAGTATGTTGTTCTTGATCCCACCTGGAATATTTTTTCTAGAGTCAATTCTCTCTACTCTCTACTCTCTCTCTCTCTCTCTCTCTCTCTCTCTCTCTCTCTCTCTCCACACACACACACACACACACACACACACACACACACACACACACACACACACACACCCGGCAGCACTCAGGGGTTACTCCTGGCTCTGCACTCAGAAATTGCTCCTAGCAGGCTCGCGGGACATATGGGATGCTGGTAATAGAACCCGGGTCCTTCCCGGACTGGCTGTGTGCAAGGCAAACGCCTTATTGCTGTGCTATCTCTCCAGCCCCAAAAGTCAATCTTCTTTTTATACATAAGTTAATTGGATATTTTTAATATCTCCATATCTCTATCTGCTTTTGTTAATGTAAAAAACACAAGCAGAAACTGTTCTAAGAATCTTCTCTGCTAATGTCTAATCTGAGCCTGTTTGGGTAGAGTGGGATTTCTCAACACTTGCCCACTCTATATGCCTAGTAATCCTTGGAAGCCACACACTGGGAATTTCACTTTGCTGGGTGCTGTTGTCTTTTGTATTCCTATCAATTTTTTAGACTTTTCTCTGTAGTGCCATCAAGTTTCCTGATTACAATATCCTTCCATCACTTGTTCTTGTGATTTGGTAAGTGGAAGAGTTCTCAGACATTGGGGAATAATTCTCCCCTTTCTGAGATCTTCTCCAATGTTTGGCAAATGGCATGCTAGCAGGTGGGAGCAGGTATTTTTTTCTGGCCCTGTGTGAGCAAGCATTGGGCTTATTCCTGCTAATCTTTACAAATACTTTTTTGGCTTCAGTAGTTCCTCACACAGCTCTCTTGAGGATGTGAGGAGGGGGGGGGGGTGCATATCTCTAGGATTATCTTTCTTACTTAGGACTCTGACCTATGCAATCTTACAGTTTCACTGTCCTTAAATTCTCAGATCTGTCTACTTTACTCAGGATTCCAAGTTCTATACATAGCCTATGTTGTGACCTGAAAATTAAAGGGCGTACCTCTTTGGTTTCCTGTCTTTTAGAGATCAAAGACTTCTATAGTCTATGTTCAATGTTTTGAAAACCATCCTTTATTCTATTTCCTTCTCTCCTCCTCTCTCTCTCTTTCTCTCTCTCTGTAATTGTTTCAGTCAAGAGGGAAAACCCAGACCCTGCAATTCTTTCTTGTTCGAAGAGTTTGGTTAGTTGATTTGGCATTTACTCCCTAGGGCCTATAAAAGATGAATTTGTTCATTTGTTTATTTAGGGGTCACAGTGGGAGGCGCTCAAGAGTCCAGGGGAGCATAGGGGACTTCAGGATTCAAACCACAGTCTGGGTCCACTACAGTCGAGACAGGCGCCTTACTCTCTAGACCATTTCCACTCTGTAAAAGATGAGTTTGAACATGTGAAGACTCGAATAAGTAAGTCAAACTAATGAAGTGCACTGGAAAACATCTAGTTTTCCTACATGTTCGTGCATTCAATATGAAGGGCTTAAAGAAGTCGTGATAAGAACAAAAGGAGGATGGATCCCAGGAGTGCTTGTAAGTGACTTAATGATTGACTGAGCTTCATCTGTTCAGAGTTGGCAGAGGGAAAGCTAAATTTACTTTAGAGTGTCCTGCATGTGGGGTGGGATAGAGAGATGGGGTGGGGGAGAAAAAGAAAGAAGCTGATGAGAAATACAGATGGAGAAGGACAGTGGCAAAAATGCCACATTCTGGCACAGAAATACTGAACATGTGCTTAGTAAGTTCTCCCACAGGCTTTACTCTGCTTGTTTGCATTCTTGGCACAATGTCTAATGACTTTTTGTTTTCTGTATTTTATACAAGTTGGATCTGAGAGTTGATAAGATGGTTTTCATATAATTTTTTTTGATCAAGACAAATTAATGAGTAGCCTTAACATAGTCTTTTAAGTAAAAACTCAAACTCTATTACTATGGCCTTCAACATCCCAGGATTCAGAAAAGTGGTCTTTAGACACCACTTGTACCACTCTTACATGTCTCCAGGGCTCAGTGTATTGCAGGTTCCTGGAACCCACTGGACCTTTCTGTGGCTTCTGTGCCTCTCCAGGGTTTTAATCCTGAACCCATTCTCATCTCACCAAGGTTGTTTCTGTCTTTTCTCCTATGGTGACCTTCTTGACACCTCTAGGTTATCTCTATAGTGTGTTTCCAATGCAACTTTCTAATTCGCTATGATCTTATCTTTTTTCCCCTCATCTCCCATCACCTATAATCAGAAGCTTCATGTGGGCAGGAAGGACAAGAAGGTGGCATGGGACGAGAACATCATTATGCACCTCTGTAGAGAAAACCCTAAATGCTCTCAGTGTCTTTCATAATAATAGTATCATCATGCCAGAGTTTGTTTTTCTGCATTATTTCATCTAAGTTTGTCTTAGTGTAGCAATGAAGTCAGACTCTATTTTGGGGCCTCATGCTTCTTCACTGATAAATTGACTGCCAATAGAATTGATTGTTTGCTGTTTTTTATGGGGATTGGGGTGTTCAGGGCTTATTCCTGACTCTGTACTCAAGCGTTAATCCTGGCAGGGCTCAGGGGACCATATGTGGTGTCAGGAATCAAATATGGGTTCAGGTATGGGGTTCTTGCAGGTAGGTAAAACTTTACCTGCTGTACTCTCACTCCAGTCCCTGCTGTACTCTCAATCCAGCTTACTTTATAAACTCAGAAAAACATAGTCAAAAGTGCCTACTGGCTTAGCCTGTAAGGATAAACTTGGTGCCATCAAAGCATTTAACAAATACCTGCCATGCCCTGGAACTGGTCACTAATGCCATTCTGGGGTTGCAAAAGTCATTTCAGGCTATGTCTTTATAGCTAGTTGCCATACAATTCGATTGATTTTGTAGTGTGCATTACCCACCAGAAACATCTAAGACCAAATTTCTAAGACAAAATAGCTACATTGGCTGAACTCTATGAATTTAATTCCACCAAAATGTACCGCAGTCTAGGAAAATTCAAGATGGATTTATTCTGTAAATAACAAATGTGGAAGTTTCCTCTTTCAGTTATAATATCTACTCCTCAGTGAGCCTTTCTGTGCACCAATACCAGTATCCAGAAGTTTTCACGCATAAATCCTTCAATCCTCACCACAAGTCCACTGTCTCCATTTTACAAATGAGACTAAGGATACCACAGTAAGAACTAGGTATTCTGAAAATATTTGTTCAGGAAATAAGCCCATAATTTCCTGAAAGCCACATAACTATTAAGCATAGGAGCTAGAACTTTGTTCTTTCCGTTCCTCTGGTTTTCTTTTCCTTTATCTTTTTGATAGATATGGGGCCAGAAGCAGAGAGAGTTGCCTCAAAAGGAAGAGAGGGAAAGAAGCTATAAACAGCTGCCTAAGAATTTACCAGACATTATATCATGGCCACTCTGCTGTGTTACCTAATTCTGATTATATTTGCACTTAAATCCCCATTTCTTCATTAAGGCCATTTTTCCAAAGTCATGGACAGAGTAGGAGTACAACTTAGATGTGAAAACAAGACCAAGCTCTCTTTTTTGATATTGTTTTGTTTAGGGACCACACTTTAGTACTCAGGGTCTGTTTCCAACTCAGTGCTTGGGTTTACTTCAGAAGCTGCTCAGGGGACTATGTAGTAGTGAGGAGCAAACCTTGGACTCCTGCATGCAAAGCATGAGCAATCCCCTTGGCTCACCAGTTTTTTTTAAACTATGCATAAATAGCATTTATTATGCTTTTCTAAATCATTGACTATTTAATGAAAGTCATATCTCTAGCTTGCAGACATTTGGGAATATATAGGGAAAAAAATAAAAACTCCCCATAGTTCTAGACTTCCAGAGAAGTAGTTCACATTTTGGAGAACTCTTTTGAACCATTTTTGCTAATCTGTTTGCAGTAGTAGGTAGGTTTGCAAAGTCAAAGGGCAAGGCAGAATTATCTGTTCCTGGGTCTGGTACTTCCTTAGATATAGAAACCAACCTCTGCTCCCTGGAGGGAGCCAAGGTCTTGCTCCAAAGACAAAGAGCCAGACAGGAGTGAGTTGGATGATAGCACTTGGAAAAATTGTCTGAAAGGAGGTCCCAGCTGTAGTGACAAAGGCCCCACACACACTTAGTCCATTGACTCCATTACTTTCCTGTCCAGTTCGAATTGTTCTTTCCCATAGCTGAATAATTTGAAGCTTTCTCCCAAAATAGTGTTTTTCATGTGAGGCTGCTTCTCAGTAGAACCTGACAGAGCAGGTTCTCTCTTATTAGGCAAACCATTTGCATCTTCCTATGAAGATGAAATCTGCAAACAAGATTTCTTTATTAAATCACCTCCTCCTCAGCTTTTTACTAATCTAGTAAGTATTCTTGATGATTTAACAGGCCTCCCACCAGCCTCATGAGCTGCTGCTGTTGTTGTTTTTAAATACTTGCTCTTCTTCTGAGATTTAAGAGCCACATAAAACATTTGAATTTTTCAGACCTCTTGGAAGAAGCGATTTTTCATTCTGTCAAAGAATGGGAGTAAGGGCTATAGCCTTTCCTATTACAAAGACGGCCATCACCAAGGTGTCATTGAAGTTGACGGGTGTGTATTCACTGAAGAAAATATTTTATTGTAATAAACAGAAACAAGTTAGGTATTAACAAATTAAATGAAAATGAAATTTAAATCACTGACAAAAGATCCAAAGATGTCACATTTATAATGTGTTGGTTAAAAATAGCTATAATAGTGTAGCCATAGGTAAACTAGAGTTAAATGCATAGATGATCGTATATATTTATATATTATAATCAATAAATTGTTTATACATCTATGAATATTTATAATGTTATGATTATTCATTTAAAATTAATTTAAGGATATGAGAGAACAGATTATCATTTCTTAAATTATCATTCCTTAAAACCAACAAAGATTTTTAAATATCTAGATGAGCTTCCTTTGTCTTCCTCCAAATAAGCTGCAGATCAAAATCTTTGGAAGACCAAGTTGTGGGTCAAAGCATCTGATTCAAGTATGAACTGTCAATTTAAACTTCAGATAGATCAAAATCTTTCCAATCAGTGATGAACCAGCTCTAGATATATTTTCTAAACTTATCAAACAAGCTTCAAAACACTGATAAAGCAGATTGGGTTTTATTCTAATTAAATCCTAATAGAAACCTTTCATCATTTTTATTCTGTTTGTATTTGCATATGTTTAATCCTTTCTATCTACTAGGACTTCCATTATAGAAGTTGGCTTATGAAGTGAGGAAAAACTACAGTCTGTACAAAAGATGTTCCAATGCCAGCCTGATGAGGTGATGTCCATCAGAACCATCAACAGAGAGTACTTCCTCATTGGCCGAAACAGGTGAGTAGTAAGGAAACCCTACATATATCTGGTGTAAAAGAGAAAAACAAGCAAACAAACCCACTTTGAGCCTAGAGAAAGCAAACATGCCTTAAATCAAAGCCCTTGGCCACAATTTGGGAAATTGTCATAGTTGTTGCAACATCTTCAAAGGTCTCTGTATTCCTTTCCGAGGGCCACTAATAGCAAAGTCAAAGCGCCATGCCTTTGGTCACTGAGGACAATAGAAATGCATTGTTTCAGTGTGCTGGGGACAAGATACTCACAGTCAAGCTACTGCAGTGGTCAGCTTTCTTTCTAGGTGCTAGAGGAGAGCTGATTTCCTTGCCCCTCTCATATCTGCTGATGGCATTAAAAGTTGTAGCTGCATGAGTCCAGAGTTCATGTGTCCTCCTCTCTGATGGGTGCCACTACCTTCAAATGTCTTTAATAAAGACCATAGTCACATGGACTCAGGAATTCATCTTCCCTGGTATGACTTCATGAGCCATTTACATCAACTCAACTTAGTTTTTAACAAAATCACATTTCCAGGTCCTGAAACTCAATAGTTTAATATTATGAAGAAGAATGAAAGAACACAATCTAATTCATAATAATGACTATAATAATCCCAGAGCAGTGCATGTGAAGGAATCTAATAGCCAAGCAAGAGTACTAGCTCCCTATGCTGAGGAAGAACTAACTTTGCTTATCCCAGAAGACTCTGTCTTTAAGAACAATTCCAATGGCCCAGGGGCCTAGTGCATTCTTAAGGATTATTATGTGCTAGACTGAGAGACCATGTTTAGCTGGTGAGCTCCTGAATGTAAACAGTGGGGCCTGAAGGATACTTGATCTGTTTCACATCAATCTTGAGGTGCAAAAGCTTTCTTTGAGATAGTCACATGGGGCAACAGAAAGGAAAATGTGATTTACAGAAATACATTCAGATGTATTTATTCTTCATGCACAAAACTGGAGGAGAGTGAAGGGCTTGCAGAGGAATGGAAAGAGACCACTGTCTAAGCCCCAAACCTGCCATGCTCTTTTTCAATTTTCTCCCCATTTTTGGTACTTTCCTCCCAAAGGGAGCAGGAGGACAAATGCCACTGTGGAGGTGGTAAGCAGTTCGTGGGTCATTTGAGCTGGTTAAGGACAAAAAGTTCTGTTCCCAACGCTTGTTTTGCTCTTCCTACAAGAGTCATTCTTTCCCTCCAAAGGCTTTCAGGCCCTATGATTGCCACATGGCAGTTGATGGCTCATTTCTTTTCACAGGGAGAAGATTAAAGAGTGGGTGTCTTTCATGTCAACTCTGAGCCTCTGGGAAGTAAAAGCAACACCCAGAATACAGAGGTGACTTTCACAAATAGCAGGGTGACCAGAAAAGCTCCTTTCACCAAAAAACAAGGCTTTTTCCTCTCAGCAATGGGCTTGAATATAAGCTACCAATAAGTATGGAAATGGATGGTTTTGTTCTTTTCGTGATTAAATACTTTTGTGTTATGCAAGGGAGCTAAAATACAGTGAACTGTAGCATGTTTAAGAAAAAAACAGTAGCTGGAACTATGTTTTCTATTATTGTTATTCAAGGTACTTAACAGCTACCTTTCAAGTGACTAAGTCGAGGGTGGTTTCTGTAAAAATACTTTCCATCTAGCTACCATTTTCAATATAATATGTTTCTCTTTAAGGACAATGCTAGGAGTTAGGGTTGTTTGTTGAGTTTGTAAGAACTGGGGGCAGATATTTATAAAAGAAACTGGCCTTTGGGTTTCATTTGGACTGGGTTGCTAGGCTGTCTGGTGCTTCCCACCTTAAAAACAGGGTGAGAGAAAGAAGAAAATGTATGACTAAAAGACCCAAAGGTTAGAGCCAAGGCAGATGAGGTGCAGAGCAGAAGAGGGTGGAGTAGAGTGGGTGAGTGAAAACAGGGGTCTCTGAAGGCTAGACCAAGAGTCCTTCTTGGAAACAGGAATGAGAGTAGATCATGAGGAAGTTCTGGTGGGGGAAGAGTGAAAGTGTGAGTGTTAGAGATGTGGCTTCATTCTAGTTCAGAGGTCCACAGCATCCTAATCCCCCTATTCCTGTTCACTTGCAGGAATTCCCCTTGGATAATTACAAACTCTTTGCCGTCCCCACTTTTCCTCCAACTCCCTTTAGCACCTCAGAGGCCACCAGTTCCAGCTCACAAAGAAGTGATCTTCCAGATATGGTAATGAGCACTTCCTCTTCCTCTCATCACTGCCACTACATCTGGAAGTCTACTAACATTTCAAAGATTTCACCAACACACCGTGCCCCTTCCTCAAATTTTTGGCACCCTAACACTGATTTATGGTCCCAGTGATTATCTAGTATTTCATGATCCCAACACCACAGAAGTACCTTTTAGCTTGCCTTTCTGACTCAAATAGAAGCATACATTTTGGGGTGCTCATCAGCACACATCTGATAATGTTGGGCAGAACTATATTTACCCCAGAAAAAGAAGTCTGACAACCTTTCTCATCCTTACACATAGTGGACACAGAAGATATATGTCAAATGATTTCACAGATACCTCTAAATTTTCTTTGACCCCAGGTAGAATCCTCAGGTAAAGACAAAAATTTTGTTAGTTTCTGCATTTACCAAACTTCTCACTGTATATTCATGTGTGCACGTGGAACAGAGAGAGAAAGAGAGAGAGAGAGAGAGACAGAGAGAGAGACAGAGACAGAGACAGAGACACAGAGAGAGAGACAGAGAGAGTATGTGTGAGAGACTTTACGTTCATTTTCAAAGAAGCCCATTCAAAGAAAAATGAACCAAAGGAAATTCCCTTGACCCTTTAAAGTGTGTTGCGATTATCCTCTGTAAAACAAAGGTTTTTACAGCCTTTGAACTTTGGATAGTAGCAATAAATGGACTGAGTGTTTATATTCTCCCATGGATACAATTTGTTCCCTAGAGCTGTAAGAATTGGCTTTTCTTTCTCCTTAGGTACCAATATTGTATAGCCCTCAGTGTTATCTAGTTGGGAACTATCCAAATATTTTAAAAGCCTTTAGTAGACTGTCAAATGCCAGGCAAAACATTTCATTTGGTTTCTGTGGGCGAGGTGGTAGTAAGCAGAGTGGGAAAGATGAACCCTTTGCAGGAAATTCTTCTGCCTTTTCACTTACTAGATCTGGTCTCTTGTGAGATAACTCTCTTGGCCTTCTTGCATTTATTCTCTATTATCATCCAGTGATTTTTAAAACTCAGATTTATCTGAGTACTATTTGCTTTAGCGTGTTGTTGTTAATGAAATGATGTGGGAACCTTTTCTCACCCCAACACATTATGATCTGGCTCCAAGAGCCTAGAGCTAGAAGAATTAGACACACTTAAATATCTTTATTTTATTTTATAAATTTCTTTCTATGACTTACTAGAGAATCTTTAGGACCTTTTTAAAAACCCCTGTAGGATTAAATTGTACTTACAATAATTTTCCTTCCATGAAAATCACTTCTCCACAAGTGGAGTGTCATATCTGCTGGGGGAGGGAAGACAGTAATGGGTTGGACCTGTATCCTGTATCACTGTGAAGCCTGTAATTTAGATGATCACATGATCAGTACTACCAATTTGTATTACTATGGAAACAATAGAGGTAAGTGAGCAGAATACAAAGAGAAAATTTGAACAGAAGGAAGAAAGGTATAATATCTTGATTCTGGGATAATTAGCTTCTCAGATGACAGAGGGAAAGATGGAATGGGAAATTGTGGCCAAACTTAGTGAATTAAAATACTGCCCAATGGAGAAACCTGCTTATTCAGAGATATTGATCTCCAAAGTCAAGTTCAAAATAGAAACATTTTTTTGTGTGTGGCTTTTGGGTCACACCCGGCAGTGCTCAGGGGTTATTCCTGGCTCCAGGCTCAGAAATTGCTCCTGGCAGGCACAGGGGACCATATAGGGCGCCGGGATTCGAACTGATGACCTCCTGCATGAAAGGCAAATGCCTTAACTCCATGCAATCTCTCCGGCCCCATAGAAACATATTTTTACAGTATTATGGTGATCCAAATTCAAGAGGCAAATTCATATTGTGTGGGCTTTTAGGAGACCTTGGAAAAGCCTTTGATCTTCTTATCCTAATTAATTTATTATGTTCAGAAAACATGTTTTAATTTCATTTGCAAAGAAAAAGACAAATATTAACTCTACTTTTATTTCTTTATTTAGCATTTAATTGGAAGTCATCTAGGGCTTAAAGGAGTTCCTCAAACTCATGATTTCTTGTCAATGACTGCTCAAGACACCAATAAAGAGAATTCTTATGATACTCCTCGAAACATTCTTTTAGAGGTAATCCCTTCCATTTGTTAATCACTTCTTTCTTCTACAAATATTTGCTGATCCCCTCCTCCTTTGCCCTCTTTCTCAGGCTTCAGTTTGAGCTCAGTTGAAATACAGAAGGTGAATTAGACATAAGGGATAAGCTTTCCAGTGTTGGTATTTGAATAAAAGTCAACCATGATACAGGATGCTGAGGAGAGATCCTTATAATATATACATAAGACTACTGGAGTGCAAGAATGGAAACTGATTCCAAACAGAAAACCATGGGAAAATTCACAGAGATTAGATTTAAATATATCTGACTAATTTTGAACTTCAGAGTCATTGAGGAAAATAATTTTGCTTTGTGAGCATAAAGAATAATTTGAGCAAAAACTTTTTATGTGATCAACTGTTTATGTGTATTCACTAACCAATTGATTACTGGTAGCCACTGAGTACATTTTATAGTTGGCCTGTGAGTTATAAAAAATGACCTGACCTCATCGATGCCTTTAGAGTTCACAGTCTTCTCTGTTACTTACCTGCTCATGCAACACAAGAAAGTTGGTCCAAAAGCTCTAGAAGGAAAAGAAAAAGTACAAATTTTTTCTTCTCATTGAAGAGAGTCAGAACTTCATAGACAAAATGGTAAATAAGTCAGTTGGCTGTAATCTAGAGTAAGTCAATGGCATAATAGAAAACAGAACAGAGAGCCATAGAATGGTTGACTTGCATTCCAAGTTATTTATCCTATAGGCAGCACAGAAACTAAGATGGCTTCTGTGTTATGAGAGTATCAAAATTTAAACTAGATCTCAGTAATAGTTCCCCAAAAGTCTTTATTTGAGGTGGATAATAAACAAGACAAAATGAAAGGGTTGGGAGTGAGCTAGAGGGCTATAGCACTTCCCAAATAGGTGATCATTATCAGATGAACAAATACTTGCAGAAGAGAGTACTGTAGCATCACATAAGTTCCAGAAGTACCATATTTAATTAAGTTTAACAAGCTTTTTTTTTTTTTTTTTTTTTGGTTTTTGGGCTATACCCAGTGACGCTCAGGGGTTACTCCTGGCTATGCATTCAGAAATCACTCCTGATTTGGGGGGCCACATGGAATGGTAGGGATCCCTACCATCCTACCGAACTGCAGTCCATCCTAGGTTAGTGCGTGCAAGGCAGACACCCTATCACTTGCACCACCAGCGTCCCTAACAAGCTTCTTTTTTTTTTTTTTTTTTTTTTTTTTGTGGTTTTTGGGTCACACCCAGCAGTGCTCAGGATTTTTTCCTGGCTCCGTGCTCAGAAATTGCTCCTGCCAGGCACGGGGGACCATATGGGATGCCGGGATTTGAACCGATGACCTTCTGCATGAAAGGTAAACACCTTACCTCCATGCTATCTCTCCGGCCCCTCTAACAAGTTTCTTAATACAGAATTGATTCTCAGAAATTTTAGTGTATAAAAGTACATTGTAGACAAACGGGCCACACACAGTGTATCCCAAGCTCTTGACCACAAGATCTTCTTTTATCCAATATATTTTTATGCTGTACGTTCCAGACACTGAGATGAGGCAACTAGACTTTCATTAAGGTTCAGCTAACCAGCCAGATTCCCTGAGCCTTAATTAAATACTGGCATTTGCTAGGTGTTTTATGAGAGGCAAAGTCTAAAAAGATAGCTAAAACATAACCACTGAAAAATCAAGTACAGGATGATGTAGTAAAAGAATTTCAAAAAAATAAAAGGTGGGGGGTGGTTGAGGTTATCAGAGGAGACTGTGGGACCTCAGCCAGGCATGAACACAATTTCTTGAAGTAGGAGAGAAAGGAACATCAGGGGCTGGGGAGGAAATTGCATAAGAATAGATAGTAGATCACTATCTGTATCAGAAGTGTAGAATATTCACTTGACTTGAGTGAAGAATTCCATAATCAGTTAATGATTAACTGATGAAGTAGGCAATAGAAAGTCCTGAAAGTTTTTGAGTAAGCTTTCTTCAAAAGATCTCTTTGAGATCTTTTCAAAGGCACTATTATATGGTTTACTTACAACTGCTAGAATCCACTGAATTGCTTGTGAGCAGAATAATTTATTCCAGGGCCACCTTTGAGTCTTTGACCTACCCAGCTGATACAATTCTGCAGTACCACTGGATTGGGACCAGGGGAAAGATTCCATATATTTAAGTGCCTAAAATGAAATGTTAAAAAGTAAATAGCAAGTTGGTTCAATATAACATTTCTATCCAAAATGTGTGAAATCCATATGAAAATAAAAGGTATATGGCTTATGGGTCATTGTCCCAGAATAAAAACCATTGCTTAGCTGATGGTGAATGTGCCTACTATTTTAGAACCCAAAGCCTTAGGGAAGGGGTGGAAAGGGATCAGGCTAACTGCATATATGCTAAACTGCATATTTATGTCTATTTCTCTTGTCTCTAGCTGGATAAATATCTTGCTGAAAATGACACTAGTGAACCCATTAATTCTGGTAGGCCAGAGAAGATCTTTAAGAAAGTTGAGCCAATTTACATGTCAATGAAGTCCTGGTAAGTAAAGGATATGCCAAACATGAGTTTTAGCTAACATGTTGCTATAGAACACTCTTGTCAATTCACTTAACTCTTGGCTATATTAGTAAAAACTCTACCAGAGACCAAATCCATATCGAATTTAGTGATCTCAAAACAAGAACAAGTGGAGAAACTTGTCAAGATATCCTTAGACCATTTTCTGCTTTTAAGGACACTATTTGAATTTGCATTTTTGTCTCTCACACTCACTTCTTTCTGACCCATTTTCAGGAAAGTGAGTTGTATTTGAATCTAATTGACTATGACTCTGATGTTAGGACAGACATCAAAGCATAATTAGGTCTCACACAGCTCTTAGCTCCTTAAATTTGATTACCACATACATGGGATGATGTTAAGATACACTAAAACAAGGCTTGTTTGAACTTCTTATACCCTAGTGTTTCCCAAGACATAGTCCGTCAGCCTGATGGCAGCCAAGAGGGGACCCAGAGCCTTCCAGAAACTCAACCTGAGCCATCTCAACTGCAAGAACATAGCTCAGGAAGAGATGTGTTTTTGTCTCCAGCCAGTGCCAAAGCAGTAATTACAAATGACAAAAAAAGGTCACAGTCCCTGACTGGGGTGCAGTTGTCAATACTGATCAAGTAAGATTCACTTTCTACAATTTGATGGGCCCAGAGAGCAAAGCAAGCTGATGGGTTTACTCAGAGTTCACAATATAAAGTCATTTCTTGACATTTCCAAGTCAGCCAAGCATCTGACCAGCTCCCTTCTCTCACTGGTAGTGACCAAAAACAGTGGTACCAGAAGCACAACAGACTCAGGAATGTGGGAAGCATTTGCTAGTCTTTCTGATCCTAGACTACTTTGGCTTGGACCAACATGTCAACCAGTCTTCACTGTCTGCACAGCTAGGGACAGGCAAGTCAAACCAGTAGTGGGATGTTTAGGTTGGAAGGGCTACCAAGAACACTTTAGGAGACTTTCTTGATTTTTAAGCTCTGTTCACTGTTTTCTTCACTTTTTTTCTCCTCTCCATTTCTTTCCATTCCTCATCTTTTTTTTTTTTTGGGGGGGGGGTCACACCTGGCATCGCTCAGGGGTTACTCCTGGCTCTATGCTCAGAAATCGCTCCTGGCAGGCTCGGGGGATCATATGGGACGCCAGGATTCGAACCGATGACCTTCTGTATGAAAGGCACATGCCTTACCCTTATGCTATCTTTCCGGCCCTTTTCTATAGAATCTTTCTGTCAAGACTATAAATACCACCGTGATCCCATCAGTTAGGTAATCAATTTTGTCCACTTTTCCTTCCCTTCCCACTGGCTACCTTAACCCATAGCTCAAGAGGGTTAAAGACACCATGAAAGGGGGCCAGTGCAATAGCATAGTGATAGGGCACTTGCCTTGCATGCGGCTGCCCAGTGCGGACCTGGATTCAATTCCTGGCATCCCATATGGTCCCCCAAGCTAGGAATAAACCGTGAACGTCACCGGGTGTGGCCCAAAAACAAACAAACAAACAAATAAATAAAATAAACAAAATAAATAAATTAAATAAATAAAGAGACCATGAAAAAGACCTCTGTATCTTGAGTGCATATACATGTCCAAATGTTCTGGGTAGTTTCTTAGAAGAAAATAGCATCTCCAACACAGGAGGCCAAATCTCATGAAAATACAGTAAAGGCTCACTCTGTTTTGGAGTCACGCTCACCCCTGAACTTTGGGTGTGAAGCTTTTTCCTTTTATTCATTGGAACACTCAATTATTCTGGAGTTGCCTGAATCCCAGTTGGGAAGAGGATATGTGTGTGTGTGTGTGTGTGTGTGTGTGTGTGTGTGTGTGTGTGTGTGTGTGTGTATGTAATATTTTCTTCCTTTGTTTTATGGGATTTCCATCTCTCTCTTCTGCTCTACACTTTCTTCTTTCCTTCTTGTCCTCTCCTCTCCGTTTCTTTCTTCTCATTATCCTCCCTCTCCTCCTCTCCCCTTATCTCCATATTTTCTAAATAGAATTATTCACACACACACATACACACACACACACACACACACACACACACACACACACACACACACCAGTTCAAAGCCAGGGAGTCACTTGTATGATTTTTACCATGTCTAATTCACAGTAACATCACCGATGAAAGCCAAGTGGAGAAGTTGAATGTGTCCCTTTCTGCTGCTGATATTCTTCAGTATCTTTCTTTTGTTGAAGTTGCAGGAAGGATATGGTAGGTTGGAGATTTGAGATTTATTGGTATCTGTGGGCTTGATGGAAGCAGTTATATCATGAAACAATGGTTTGGCAAGACTGGCCAAAGAACTTGAAACTTTGTGTTGCTCGACTAGGCAGAAATAAAGGCCTTGTTTTATGGGAGAGTCAGAACTAGGTAACTAAGGACCAAAAATGCAGGAAACAGATATTTATTTATTTATCTATCAGTTTTCGAGCTATATCCTGAGGTCCTCAGTGCTTACTCCTGGCTCTGCACTCAGGTATTCCTCCTGGGAGCTTCAGAAGACTACATGGGGTGTCAAGGATTGGACCTGGTAAATTAAGTATTGCACAAAGGCTATTTGTCAAGGCCAGAAAGGTTGCTAAGTGCGTAGAGCTCAGATTTCACATGTGGACACCCAGGTTCTGTCCCAGCACTGCTGAGAAAAACCCCTGAGCCGAGAGCATTCATTCCCTGAGCCGAGAGCATTTATTCCCTGGATACCATTGGGTATGCTCCTATAAAAACAAAACAAAACAAATTAAAAAACCACACACAAAAACACATTTGTCTTATAAATTCTCTAAGAGGAACCAAATCATATTTTACTTTATTCCCCCAGTTCTTCCCAATTCAATAAGTTTATATAAATATTTAGCTGACACAATGGAATCTTCTGTGTCTTAGTTTGCTTATTTATTTTTTATTTTTCCTTGTTAGGGCCACTCTCAGCAGTACTCAAAGACCATCTGGTGCGTGGGATTGTTCTGAACCCAGGGCTCCCATGTGCAAAGCTTGTGCTCCAGTCCCAAGCCCTAAGTAGTTAATTAATTCACCAGCTAGTCATTGTAAAGTCACTACATAGCCCAGTTTCTCTCAGAACTTACTGATCATCTTTTACTTCTAGTTATAAGTTTTGAAAACTATTTTAAAGATGGTGGCATGTTTCCAGAGTCTACTAGCTCAGTGTGAGGAAAAAGAACCACATAAGTAAGTAAAGCTTCCAGCAGGTCAGGGCATATTCATTCAAGCAAAGGGAATGGACATTTAGGAGGACTTTGCAGAGATGATACAACTGGCACAGGTTTGGCAGAAACTCAGGCTTTAAAAAGAAGCGATAGAGGAAAGAATGTTCCAGATACAATAAGAAGGATATGTGCTTCATCATATGAGGTACAACTCTGCTGAGGAAGCCAATGATGATAGACTTTGGGTGGCTCAGAGGAAGGCACACCCCTCTCCTTGTAGTCATGATGTCCTGTACACCCAGTGAGCAAAGCCTAGGGATACCCAGTGAACACAGACTTACCCAGGGGGGACATTGTCTGCCCTCTGTAGTGTGGCTCAGTGGGAAGGCCCCAGGGACCTGGGATGCTTATTTTTCCATGGAGACTACCTGTTGGCCGTGAATGACTTGATCCCCAGGAACTTGGAGGAGGTGTCCCTGTTCCTCAACCGGTGTGTCCAGAAGATGGTGAGTCCTGCTGAGAGCCCAGGGCTGGGCAAGTCAATGGAACAAGGGACAAGATCAAGGCTGAGGGTGGCATCTGAACAGAATTCAGGAAAGGCTCATGGGCTTTGGATGAGATTCAGAACAGTTGATGGCAGAGTTCATTTTCCACAAAATGCACTAGCCCTCAGGTATTTTTGTTTGTTTGAGAGGATGTAAATAAGGCCCTACTAAAAGGCTGCCTAAACATGACCTGTAGTCAATTATTCTTTCTTGTATTCAGAAAGTTAAACTCACCATTGGAGGAATTCAGAACTCAGAGAAATTTCATGCTCAATCCTGCACATGCCCCTTAAAACACAAGATTGTTGTGCCTCTTGAACTGGAGACATCTAGATTGCTCAGGATACCAAGAAGGAGTTAGGCCATAAGAAAGAGTTCTCAAACAGACCTTGACTGTGGGACCCACTTCCAGGAGTAAGGATGGGCCTGGCTGAGCCCTGGACTGAATAGTGTCAACCATAGATGCTGGTTGCTGGCAATGTCTGCATCTCACAGATGGTGGGTAACTGTCCCCTCTCTAAAGAGGATTTGGGGACGATTGGAGGGTCAAATGCAGTCATAATTCTGGAATACAGTAAAACTGTTTACTCTAATTATCTCAGACTTTGTCTCAAATACCAGAGGCTGAGAGATTTAGAGGCCCTCTTCGGAAATGGGCCGCCTGTTCGATGAGATCATGGAGCTGCACACAATACCTTCTTTGTGAGGAAGCACAGATTTAAAAAAAAAATTCATTCCAGGAAGGCAAGATTCCCAGGAGACAGAGAGATGATACCCCGTCAGTTCACCAGGCACCTCCCGCTATTCATTGTGCCTGTGGAGACCGTTGAATAAATCATCGTGTTTTCTCCAAGACCCAGTGACTATGCAGTAGAAGTCAAAACAGTCTGAGGTCAGAATTGGGGGGGGGGGGGGTTCTGCTTGCTGTACAACTCATCACATAATGAATGCCCCTGGTCTGTTTGAAAGATCTTCACTCTATGCACTCACGAATTAATCCTCTAACTCTCTGGTCTTGGCCATTAGCAGGAATTTAAAGGCAGAGAGCTAAAGGATGGATGGGCCCAGGGAGTGACAAAGCAAAAGAAGATTCTGAAAATAGATTAAACATGTTGTCATTTCACAGGGGATGAAATGAAGGCCTCCAAGAATGAACAGTGTTCTTTCTTTGTGCCTTGTGGTTTCACAGCTATGTAGGGGCAAAACCAAGGATCTAAAACCAGCTTTGAGAAAAGTATGTCCTGATTCCCACTTTGTATTTGGATTTCAATTTGCACAAATCTTTTATCCTAAGACAGTCAACTGGTTTTCTTTTCTGTCCTCCAGTTTGTGCAGAAAAGTACAAGACATGTTTATAGGCATGCCTTCATTGGCCTATTGCTTTGACATCTAAGAAATATGACTGTAGAATTTCTCACAAGTACATAATACCTGGTTTAAGACAGCTGCAGTGTCATACTGTTTCATAATAAAGGAAAAAATACTTGGGAGATTACCAATGAGCAAAGAGGGCAAGTGTTCAAAGTTCTGCAAGCAGGTCCACAAAACACTAAGACTGAGAAAAGTAAGTTGTAGAAGATTCAGAATAATTTTTCTCTACTTCCAAGTGAATGATAGGTGCTTGTGGGTAGTTGTTGGTGAATGTAATCTATCACAATCTGCCTCACAGGTGAGTGTGAGGTTAAAATGGATGATGCCCATTAATACCCAGGTAAAAGAAATATTTTCACTTTGATGTTTCAGTTGTACTTCTAAATATACAATATGGGTCAATGTATCTACGTTATTAGCACAGATATAGAACAAGTTATTAATTTGGAAAGTTCTAGTGGGCAACTCTATTCTCAAAGGTTAAACCCTCAAGAAGGGAACAATTGGCTGCCATATTCTTAACATGTAAGTGCAGCACATAGCTCATGAGAAATACTCATTAATCATATGTTGACAGAAGCAATTGCTAAGATTTGTGTTATGTACTAATTCATTAGCATTATTCCATTTTGATGTTTTCAAATAAAATACATCAATGATTCTGATGACATATTTTTTAAATGGTTCCAAGTCCAATTAGCTTCCAAACAAAGCTGTGAGCCTCTCTAATATAGGCTATTTTCTCCACATTTAATAGGTCTCACTGGGAGAATTGATGTTTACTTGGTAACTTTGATGGGGACAAAAGATATACAAGTTCTAAAATGTCTTAATAAGAGTTTAAGTGGAAAAAGAACTTATGATATCACCTTATTTACTTGATATCATTTAAGAAATTCCTCTTCTGTAAATCGAATAGAAAATTTGGTTTATCATACTTATTTATTTTATGTTTATCATACTTAAGTTTTTCATACTTATCATCATGTTTATCATACTCTTTCCAAAATTGGTGGGCTTATTTTTGCCTTCTTCCTCAGAAAGACTGAGTTTTGGAGGACTGTTTGCCTCCAAGCTAACAGGCCTGAATAGTCTTTCTCATGCTGTAGTCAGGGTAAACAAATCAGGCCTCTTATACTAAGAGTTCACAGACTCTGAGTGAAAATATTTTGTGAATAAAGTTCATTTATTTTCACAGCAGAGGCTAATTTCAGATGCTTGGTGATCTCAGTGGTGGTGGTGGTAGTCCTGTCTCTATGTTTTTATGTGTTCTGGATAGGTGAAGTTACCAGAAAAATTATTGGGATTCAAGATAAATTATGTCATAAGAAAACTCAGAGAATAGCGACAAACTTGGATGGGAGCTACTAAAAGTTCAGAGAGGTAAGACTCAGTAACATGGAGCGCTAAGCATGGCATATCATGAGCCTAAGTGGTCAAAGCCAACTATAGCCTTATGAGAACCATTATTAACCCATGTTGGGAAGAGGAAACTAAACCACAGAGATGATAGATAATGTGCTCCAGGACAACTTGTGTTAGAGCCAAAGAATAAAGTCAGAGAGAGATGACTCAGAGATGACAAGCCAAACTCTACATGACCTGAGTTTGGAAAAAGAGCATTCACAGGAAAGGATGCAGAGAGGGGTGAGCCTGGAACACTCTTTCCCAGTGAAGACAAGGGCTGTGCAGCATGACTCACTTTCTCATGCATCTCTGATTTCATTTAAAGCCATTCATTTTCTGGGCCACTAGCCCAGTCCCCACCTAATGTTCCAGGAACTATCCAGGAACCAAGAAAATTCTATGGAGGATCCTGTTATGGCACGCTAGTATGTTTTATATCCCTCTTGACCATCTGATTCCACAGGACCTTTCAGCTAACAAAGAATTACTGCCCAGTTCCAAAAGCAAAGGCATCAGACTGTTCTTCTGATGGGAAAGGATCCCTAATGTGGCAATCTTGATCAAGTGAGAATATTACACACACATCCATAGATAATGACAAGGCAGGCAAATAGAATTATATTAAACACCATGTTAAAGGACACTGTTGCATGAGTGAAAGAATTAAAGGCAACAGACACAGAAGATGGTTTAGTGACTTAAAAGGTATCTAAGACAAGAGTGAGAACATGAGCTTAATTGCAGGTATAGGATGCGCCCAGGAAATCCTTGTGACCCCACTGTGTCTGATTTCTAGAAAGGAGAAAACAACAGAATTAAAGGCTTAGCTTATATAGTTGGTTTAAGAATTATAAAAAAAACCCTGTGAAAAATATAACTGTATGAGTACTACAGACAATGACCGGGATTGAACAAACTAGTTTGCCTGGAGCCTAGAAATAGTCTTATGTCAGGAACTTCAGGGTAGGGTCTCCTTGTACTTAGGCCAAAATTTTTCCTTTCCATGACCCCCATACTTTGATGGGCCCATGCAAACAATAATTGCCACACTAACATTGTTTTTACAGTGCTCCTTTGACTCCAAACCTTTAAGAAACCACTAGTAAAAATACCTGGAACTACAAGAAAAAGGTTTACATTAGTGACAACATATATGCTTTTAGAAGCACTAGCATTCTGGAGGATAAAAGAAGGAGATAAGGGATATATGCTTGGGAACAGGGATGAAGGGAGGAAAACACTGCTGGTGGAAAGGCCCTCATTGATTGTCACCGTGTACCTTAAATATCACTGTGTAAGATTTGCCATTATATATTCTAATAAATGTCTGTCATTTAAAAAAACTAAAACTATTAAGTTTATTCAAAATTAAAGGCATAAAAATTAAAAAAAGAATTATAAAAACCCTACAGAGGAAATGAGTGCATGTGAATGTGCATGTATGTGTCTGCCCAAAGGGTGGAAATTTGCGTTTGGAGGCGTGCATGGAATTTACTCGATTTTCTTGAAAAGTCCAGACACACAATTCGCAGTCACTGGGATAAAGGTGTTAGGACAAACAAAGCCTTCAAGGTCCTTTAAACTTCTGTAACCATCCTGCTAATCCAAGGCTTTTGCACCACCTTTTGCAATAATGAGCATCTCTAGTGAGATTAACAGTAAATAAAAACAAAACTATTTCCTCAGGGATGAGATAATTCACGATATAAGTGGAAATTTTTCTTAGGGGTGAAAAACTTTCATATTGAATTGAGATACATGTTTATATAAATTTATCACCATGTGAATTTGTAGCCATATTTCATAGTCAAAAAGTGGAACTGCCTATTCATTGAGGGACTGATAAAATGTGATCTACTCATACAAGGGAATATCATTCAGTCAAATAAAAGGAAGAAAGCCTTGATGACTGATAGAACATGAATAGCTATGGAATTTATATGCTAATTGTAAGATGCTAAAGGTCTCACTTCATAAAGGGTCCACAAAACAATTTTATAGACATGGAAAAAGATAAATAGTTTTAAGGGGTTAAGAGGGCAAAATGGGTGTAACAGGATTTCTTTCAGGGGTAGTGAAATGTTTTGAAATTGGACAATAATGATAATTTAATTCTGTGAATTTTAAAAACCAATGAGTTATATACTTTAAAGGGTATTTTATGATAGATTAATTCTATCTTAATGAAAACATAAAAGAAATATGTCTCAGAGATTCTAAACTGGGGTTAGCATCTCTCCAGACCTCGAGACAGATTTTATTTGCAGTTACTAAGGAAACAGGAAAGATTGCTCCTGGGACTGATTAAATAACTTTCACTGAAACATTATTTCACATGAAGATGGGAAGAGTATTCCTGTCTGAGAAGCACTTGGAGACATGATTAATGATAGTATTTAACACTATGATAGGTGATAATTGCTATCACTATTAAAATTTAAAATAATATACCTCAAAGAATAGAAATGTCTTATGATTCAGCAATTACATTAGTATATTTATCTGGAGTCTATGGAAATACTAATTTGAAAAGATATCTGCAGCTCTGTGCTCAGATAGCTGGTGGTTTATTTGCAGCAGCTAAAACAGGGAAAATCCAAATGCCAGTAACAACTAGTCATAAAGGATAACTGGCTAAAGAATCTGTGATTTAGATGCCAAGTGGACATGCTCAACTGTTAGATGCACAGCTGTTAGACAAGAATAAAATTTGATCTTTCAAGATAACATGGACTTTAAAAAAATGAATTGGTTACACTAAGTGAAATAATTAACATAGAAAGTGGAACAAATAACTCATGTGGAATATAAATAAAGAAACTGAACTTGGGGCCAGAGAGATAGCATGAAGGTAAGACATTTGCGTTGCATACAGAAGGTCGGTGGTTTGAATCCCGGTATCCCATTTGGTCCCCCGAGCCTGCCAGGAGCGATTTCAGAGTGTAGAGCCAGGAGGAACCCCTGAGCGCTGCTGGGTGTGACAAGAAAGAAAGAAGAGAAAGAAAGAAAGAAAAGAAAAGAAAGAAAGGAAGAAGGAAGGAAGGAAGAAGGAAGGAAGGATGGAAGGAAGGAAGGAAGGAAGGAAGGAGGAAGGAAGGAAGGAAGGAAGGAAGGGAAGGAAGGAAGGAAGGAAGGGAAGGAAGGAAGAAAGAAGAAAGAAAGAAAGAAAGAAAGAAAGAAAGAAAGAAAAAGAAATAAAGAAAAAGAAAGTAAGAATGAAAGTAAGAAAGAAAAAAGAAATAAAGAAATAAAGAAAGAAAGAAAGAAAAAGAAAGAAAGAAAAAGAAAGAAAGTAAGAATGAAAGAAAGAAAGAAGAAAGAAAGAAAGAAAGAAAGAAAGAAAGAAAGAAAGAAAGAAAGAAAGAAAAGAAAGAAAGAAAAAGAAAGAAAAGAAAGAAAGAAAGAAGAAAAAGAAACTACTTATAAAATAAAACAAAGTAACTCTGAGCAAAATATACCATAGAGGCAGGAAGGAAAGATTGGGTGGGATGGGTAAAGGGAATCCATTAGTGCTGGTAGGTGACTCCAGAACTGGGTGGAAATGTGCATAAATGGAAATATATAATATGTTTACATGTCAAGGGTGAATCTTCTACTCATACAATTTACATAGCATTGTGAACCAATAAAAACTTGATGAAAAAGAACCTAAAGAAGCAGAGATTAGGAGCCTGAGAGATAGCATAGACTTTGCCTTGCAAGCAGCTGATCCAGGATGGACGGTGGTTTGAATATTGGCATCCCATATGGTCCCCAGAGCCTGCCAGGATCGACTTCTGAGCACAGAGCTAGTGCCGCTGCGTGTGACCCCCCCCCTAAAGAAGAAGCTGAGAGCTTATTTAAAGACGCAGTTATACTAAAGTGTAAATGATTGCATAACTCTTTTTTTGTTTTGTTTTTTGTTTGCTTTTTTGTTTGTTTTTTGTTTTGTTTTTTTGGGTCACACCCGGCATCGCTCAGGGGTTACTTCCTGGCTCCAGGCTCAGAAATCGCTCCAGGCAGGCTCGGGGGACCATATGGGATGCTGGGATTTGAACCAATGACCTTCTGCATAAAAGGCAAACACCTTACCTCCATGCTATCTCTCTGGCCCCATCATGAATCCTATTTAGAGCAGAAAGATGCACCCCAAATGCACTATGCAAAGCAGCTGTGCTTAAGAATTATTGGTATTAATATCAATAGTAATCAGGCATTAAATTCCATACCTAAAGTCTTCTCCTAAGAACTGCTGAGAAAAAACATAACTGCTCTTTTTGCTCGGTTATATTTGAGACTAGCAGGATTTTCTTGTACACACACACACACACACACACACACACACACACCTACACACACACACACACACACAAAGATAATGTATCAATCAATGGTTTCTTGCCTTTTATGCTAATTCAGCTCTACCTTCTCATAGCTGTCTTGCAAAGTCATGATCTTGTCATACAAAAATGAATGGGCTAGAGATACAGTACAGCACGTAGGGTGTTTGCTTTGCACAGTGGCTGACTGGGATTCATTTTCTTTTTTTATTATTTTATTATTTTATTTTTTTAATTATCTTTATTTAAACACTGTGATTACAAATATGATTGTAGTTGTATAATAACAGTCATATAAAGAACACCCCCCCTTCACCAGTGCAAGATTCCCACCACCAATTTCCCAGATCTCCTTCCTCCCCACCCTACCCACACCTATACTCAAGAAAGGCTTTCTATTTCCCTCATTCATTCACATTGTTATGATAGTTTTCAGTGTAGTTATTTCTCTCATCACTCATCACTCATGCACTCATCACTCTATGTGTTGAGCTTCATGTCATGAGCTGCACCTACATGGGAAGATGGGGGGAAATAAGGGTTGGGACTGAGGCAGTAAAAGATTAGATATGAGCTTTGTAGGGCAGTATCAAGGTCACAATACAAGTTGGATATTATGCATATATAAACTATATGCATACAATACTGTCAATAGGAGACTCCCCAAGGAGAAAAAATTTCCAGTGACTGTAAAAACATAAACCAGTGCTAGAACGACCCACCCTCCTCCCAAAGCGCATTCTCATTACTGTAGAAAGAGGTAGGGGGAAAGCCTGATGACCTCTATAGAGCCCACCTGGACCGGTGCCCAGGGAAGGCCTGGAGTCTATGGGAAAATGAGAGGGATGGATGGGGGCCTGCCAAGTATTCCAGCACTCACCAGGCTAGGGAGAAGGCCTCCGGCATGGGGACTCCCCAAACTCCATACCTGGGAAGAGCTGGCCTCCAGAATAAAAGGGGAAACTGGAAGCTAGATATCTGGCCGCCTTCCTCCTCATGCACCTCCCCCCTTGAGTACGGAAGGAGGAGGAAAGCCTGAGGACCCCTAAGAATCCACCTGAACCCACTTCTGGCCATCTGAGCTGGCACCCAGGGAGTGCCTGGAGTCCAGGGAAAAAAGAGGGGGACGGCTGGGGGCCTGCCAAGCCTCCCAGAAATCCTCAGGCTAGGGAGAAGGCCTCCGGCATGGGGCCTTCCCAAACCCCATACCTGGCACGAGGTGGCCTCCAGAATCAAAGAGGAAACCAGAAGCCATATATCTGGCCACCCTCCTCCCCATGCACCTCCCCCCTGGAGTACGGAGGGAGGGAGGAAGCCTGAGGACCCCAAAGAGTCCACCTGAACCCACTTCTGGCCATCTGAGCTGGCACCCAGGGAGGGCCTGGAGTCCAGGGGGAAAAGAGGGGGACAGCTGTGGGGCCTGCCAAGCCTCCCAGCACTCCACAGGCTAGGGAGAAAGCCTCCGGCATGGAGTCTCCCCAAACCCCATGCTGGCAAGAGTTGCATAAGCTCAGTTTTTCAGACCTGTTATTTCAGTGTGAAAATTTTTAATTTCAGTTGTCAAATCTTCTTGATGCTTAACTGTGCTCCAGTTAAGTCTATCAATGCTTTTTTAGTGCTCCCTGGACATCCTCCATAATTTTAATCTATACTTCTTATTTGAGAGGATACCTAGCTATTTCCTACTTTTTAGATTATCAGAGCAGCCATCTTGATTTCTTTAAACATGGGGGTGTTCTGCAAAATTTCTCCATTGGTAAGGCTGTAGATTGCTTCTTACAATGTGGAGAAATGGAATTCGGGGGTTCTTGGGTGTGGGTCCTGGAGAAATTATGGTCCTTGGTGTCTCTAGGCTGACTCAGCAGGAAAAAGGCAGAAAGCATGGCCACCATCCCTTTTAAGTCTCTGAGTGCCCAATCACACGGCAGGAATCGGCCCCACATTCATTGGGTGTGGGTCCTGGAGGGATTATGGTCCTTGGTGTCTCTAGGCTGGCTCAGCAGGAAAAAGCGGGATTCATTTTCTGACATCACATATGGTTCCTGATCCTTGTCAGAAGTGATCACTGAGCACTTCCAGGTGTGGTCCCCAAATAAAACAAAAATTAATAGTGTAACTATAAAACAATGTTTTTGCAAAGCTCAAACAATGTCCAATGTGTCCCATTAGAACTGCTCTAACAAATAGGTATGAATTGAAAAGAAGATTTAGGAAGAATTACAGATGGCCAGCAAGATGCTGTCAGCTCAGTTCAGCCTGGATGCTGTAATCCAGCTTTTCTTTAATTAATATCTCACACTTTCAGAGTGGGTGAAACCGCAGAGGATGCTGCCAGGATTTCTCTCTGCTTACATAAGCCCAGCTTGAGCCACGTTGGGGATTTATTAGGTAGTGCTGTGAACAGTTTTAATGCAGTATTTATTTACTGAACTCTATAAATAGAGTGGATGCTAGCATCCCATCAGTTCAGGAGAAGTGCCTCTCTTCATATGGTATGCCTGCAAGGCATTTGCTTATTATTCATGAGCTTCAAAACATTGTCATAGTCTCAACCCTCCACCCCAGTGCAATCTTTCTCTCCTAATTGGTTGAATTTTAGAGCACAGACAGCCATCCAGACTATTAGGACTCTGGAAATGGCCTAGTCGAATTCTCTATGATACAAAAATTACAGGTGAAAAAAACAAGCCTTAAAGCATGTGAGTGTTGTAAATACATAACTAAAAGTATTTACCGACTTGGCAAACTCTGGTCCAGCACCGAATCACTTTTCTTTTTCTCTTTGCTTTTCATTTCCTAGCAGCATTGAAGATCCCATGTATGTTTTTACATCTCTTTCTTTTCCATTTTTTCTTCTGCATAATGGGAATCTAATAAGAAGTGTTTTTGTTTTTGTTTGGTTTTGGGTCACACTCGGCAGCGCTTAAGGGCTACTCATGGCTCTACACTCAGAAATCGCCCCCAGTAGGCTTGGGGGACTAAATGGGATGCCGGGATTCAAACCACCATCCTTCTGCATGCAAGGCAAATGCCTTACCTCCATGCTATCTCTCTGGCCCCATAAGAATTTTTTTTAATTTTCTCTATGTGAGAAGATGGATTTTCTGCAAGCAATAGCAGAAAAATCGGCTTATATTTCAGGGACTATAAGAGTGTTAATCATCTTAATAAATTCATGTGGAATTAGAATGAACTATGAGTAGACAGTCATAATGAATGGCCTTCCACAAAATGGAACAAACAGTGCCCAACACACCAAATACCCAGTTAGATTAAATGATGAAGGCCTTCATAAGTCTGGGACTGTAGGGAGAATCAAGTTCTAACTTTTGTTGTTCACAAAATTCCTTCTTTGTTTTAGAGTCAGTAAGTGATTATCACAATTCTTCTTAATAATATCTTAGGAATTAGAAGGTATATAAAATAACTTTTTTCTTAAAAATGTAAAAAGAAACAGTAAGGAGTTAAAATACTTTGGTTTTTGGTGGTGGGAATCCTTCTATTTAGAAATATTGGGCATTACACTAAGAGTTTTAGGTAGATTTTTCCAATTATTCTAAATGACACTTCATAAAGAAGTTCACTCTACACAGATGAAAAAAAAAAAGCAATGCGCAGTGAGGTCATTATGTCAAGGTCACAAACTCATACAAATTGACTTGGCTCTGAACCTCACATGTCTTTAACTGAAAGTGTGCCTTGTTTGACCTTGGGCCTGGGACATTCATTTCACCTCTCAGACCTCAGTTATTGCATTTGTAATCACTGTTTGATAAACTGTGATATGGAGATCAGTGCTATTTTTTGAGTAGCTAATCTATTTTTTTTTTTTTTTTGGTTTTTGGGCCACACCCAGTGGTGCTCAGGGGTTACTCCTGGCTGTCTGCTCAGAAATAGCTCCTGGCAGGCATGGGGGACCATATGGGACACCGGGATTCAAACCAAGCACCTTTGGTCCTGGATTGGCTGCTTGAAAGGCAAATTGCCGCTATATTATCTCTCCGGGCCCGCTAATCTATTTTTTAAGGAGGCCTGATACCTCTCAGTTCTAGCATTCTAAATCCAGTCAGATAGACGTAACTAATTACTATAAAATAAGTATTGTGTAACATGAGAATATATTTAAGTGCTAAAAATCTCCCATATAAACAGTACAAGATACAAAAATTAGAGGAAGAGAACATGCTTATAAAGCAAGTGTTCTCCAAGAAGACTTCTTGGAACAGATGGGGCTTAAATTGGGAGCAGGAGGATGGATGACATTTGGAAAGACAAGCTGGAGAGCAGCTTGAGCAAAGGAAAAAAAAATGGGAGTTTGAAGTGAGCAAAAGAGTGAAATCACTGCACATAAAGATCATGAAAATGACCACTGACATGTTTTATAACAGAAAGTATACCAAGAACAAAGCATAAACCCAGTCTTATAAGTTGAGCTGTTTGATTTGTGTCTATTTAATTGAAGGGAAAATAAGGGTCACTGATGTAAAGAGATTTGCTCAAGGGTCACATAGCAATTAAGTTGTAAAACCAGGAACCAGACAGATAGTACAGGATTGACACTTGCCTTGCATGTAGTCAACCTCAGTTCTCTCCCTAGTATAGCATATGGTCCCCCAAGTACCATTAGTGTGACCCCTAAGCACCACTGAATGTGACCCCAGTTTGCTCTATACACCACCCCCCTGAAGTTGTAGAACCTAGGGACAAAGTCCCTGCTCTTAATTATGTGGGAGAAATGTTAGAAATTTGTGATGGAGTGGAAGGTTGAAAGCCAGGTAGCGGCTGTTGTCACAGGAACTGTCAGTCTATGCCAGTCCAGTTTTCCTTATAATATGTTAAACTATCTTGGGGCCAGAGAGATAGCACAGGCGTTAAGGCTCTTGCCTACACTGGTTGATCCCTGATCTTGTCATACACCTGTAAAATTACTTTACTTTTTTTTTTTCACTTTTTTTTTTGGGGGGGTCACACCCGGCGGTGCTCGGGGGTTACTCCTGTCTGCTCAGAAATAGCTCCTGGCAGGCACGGGGGACCATATGGGACACCAGGATTCGAACCAACCACCTTTGGTCCTGGAATCGGCTGCTTGCAAGGCAAACCTGCTGTGCTATCTATCTCTCCAGGCCCTTTTTTTTTTTTTTTTTTTTACATTTTCTGAGCTAATTAGCAAAAGTACTCTTAATTGTATCAACCCTGACCTTTAGGTTATTTATGTTAAATTCTGGTTAACAAAAGTGTCTGGGAAGCAGCAGAAAAAAGGGTTGGCTGACTCTGTAAAAATCCAAGAAGCTGCTCAATAATCCCTGGACAATATGCACTTTTTCCCATGACTCGGTCTGGTTTCTTGTGCAAAACTTCAAGCTGAAATCCCACACCTGACATCACATCAGCACCTAGAGGAGTGATTTCTGATCACAGAGAAGGGAGCACACTTCTCCCCCACAAAAGTTAAAGTTATTTTAAATATGTCCCTGTAATCCATGACACTGCATAGTCCCCTAGCACTAACAAGTGTCTCTCTCCCCTAAAAAAAAAACAATGGTAATTTCATCAACTCTTAAATCTTGCCTTAACCATTGGTGGAAATACATATGCAATTCACTCCATTTGGTCTTTGTTAAAAGGATATTTATCATATCAGTTCATTTTTGTCAATGTCAAGAGTTCATTTTTATTTTGTTCTACTCTGATGTCAACGTATCATCAAGATGGTTTCCAGGTTCTACTTTTCTTTCCTTTGGGAATTCTCTTTTCTTCCCCTTTTAAAATGAATATCAAATAACCCTTTTCACTTAATAATTTATCTACTATTCCCTGTTGAAAGAACAATCATGAGAGGCTGACTGGTCAATGAATGAGGAGATTTATTTCCTTAATTTGATCTAGAGGATGGCAATTATACAAAGAACTTTAAGAAAAAACATTTCCCTAATCAGGGAAGCAGGAGTCAAGGGCCTCAGTAATGTGGGGGAGTGGTAGAGTTCTAGAACCAAATCAGAGTCAACACACTAAAAACACTAAAACAATCAATCTTTAAAATATGCTGTCAAAGTGGCAGGTTGGGGGTTGGAGTGAGGGTTTAGAATGGAACCTAAGAACATTGGGAGAGGGAAGTTGACACTGGTGGTGGGATTGGTACTAGAACATTGTATGTCTAAAACTTAGCTATCATTGCATTGTAAGTCACAGTTCTTGAATATAATTTAAAAAACGTAAGTAAATCAAAGTTTTAATCAAGAAGACGCATTTCCCAAGGATTTTTTTTAAGAAAATGATAGTTTGGGGCTGGAGTGGTGGCACAGCGGTAGGGTGTTTGTCTTGCACGTGGCTGACCTAGGACAGACCATGGTTTGATTCCCTGGAGTTCCATATGGTCCCCCAAGCCAGGAGCAGTTTCTGAGCTCATAGTCAGGAGTAACCACTGAGTCACCAGGTGTGGCGCCCCCCAAAAAAGATGATGATAGTTTGTCAAGATCTTTGTTTTACAGTTTGATTTTTCGGCATTTCCAACATTTTAGCAGAAAGACCTACTCTAAAGATTATTGCCATTGTTGGAAGAATCCAGCCTATGTTTTGTCATCCACAATATCAGACTCAGCCTACTGCTTTCCAACTTCTTTGCATATAAGAGCCTCCCAGAGTGAAGTGACCAGTGTTCTTTTTAGGTACATTAATTTGGGGCCAGAGAGATAGCATGGAGGTAAGGCATTTGCCTTGTATGCAGAAGGTCATTGGTTCAAATCCCAGCATCCCATATGGTCCCCTGAGCCTGCCAGGAGCGATTTCTGAGCATAGAGCCAGGAGTAATACCTGAGCGTTGCTGGGTGTGACCCAAAAACCAAAAAAAAAAAAACAAAACAAAACAAAACAAAACAAAACAAAAAAACCCACTAATTTGGAGACATGATGACTGTTTCATGTGGTGCTGACTTTGGGGGACTCCCATCACTGAAGGCCAAGACAAAAGCCAGTCAAAACACAAACCTTTCAAATGGAAAAATCTGGGTCCCAAAACCCTTTATAGGAAGATTCTCATTTGGAAAAGAAGCAAATCTGCTTTTGCTAGCAAATCTTTAACAAGGTTTTGCAAATCTACTAACAATGGTGCATTCCCTCAGCACAGATGTGTGAACAGAAGATGCTGTGAGAAGGTGGGGCAGTCCTCTGTGCTGGATCGCCCAGCTTGGTGGAGCCTTCACCAGCAAACTCTGCCAAAATCTGCTCAGCTATGCAAAAGTACACTGGTACGAGAGGCATCAAAGTGACTTTGACCACTTGTGTCCACCTCCCTTATATGGAAAAGGACTTGATATTAAAATTCTTAGCCAAACTATGAATCCATTGTAAAATCACATGGACGATAATGTAGATAACACTTTCTTTGAAAATGAGTGGCAGGAGGAGAAGAATTATGTAGCATTTCCCCATATGTTCACTGCTTTTCATTTCGGGGCTTGAAATAAAACTCAACTTCATCATTGCCATAGGACTGAAATAACAATATGTCTGTGTGTTCAAGCCTTATGTTGGTTCTTACTCAGATTAACATTTGCCAAGAAAAATAGAAAGCTTTGGTTAAAAAACTCAAGCTCAGGGAGAGAGCTCAAAGGTTTCAAAGATCTGGAGTGCACACTTTTCAGGCTGAAAGTAGCCCAATATTTGGGGTCTTCCAGGCATTGCTAGAATCTGTGCCAGTAGTAACCCCTGAGCACAACTGGGTATGTACCCAAAACAAAAAGATAAAACCAACTCAAAAATGTAAGATGAATATTTCATTGCAATGCCAGATACCCTGAAGATATGAAGATGGATAAAATATAACCCTTTCTTTTATCACCATTTCTGGAATTGCAAGTAAGCATGGGACTGCATATGCTTGGTCTGAAGATTTGGAAGACACAAAGCAATAGCAAAGTCCAAGTCTTTTACTTATCTCCAATTTAATAAAACTTCTTGAGAGCCGGCAAAAGATTCATATAAAATAAGCTTTAATCTGGGAAAGTGTCCCTATTTTTAGTCTCAGTTACCTTCTATCCAGTATAAATCTATTTAAGAAAAGTCACTGATTAAAAAAATATTTTCAGACCTCTTATTGTACAAGTAGCGGAACCATAGTCCACAATAGATGCCCTCATGTTGCTAAAAAATCTTCTTCTCTAGCATAAAAATGGTAATGACTGATAGAAAATATGAATTGTTAGGAATATTTTTGCTGATTGACATCTAGACTGAAAATCAACCTTTCTTTCTTTTTTTTTTTTTTTTTTTTGGTTTTTGGGCCACACCCGGTAACGCTCAGGGGTTACTCCTGGCTATGTGCTCAGAAGTTGCTCCTGGCTTGGGGGACCATATGGGACACCGGGGGATCGAACCGTGGTCCGTCCAAGGCTAGCGCAGGCAAGGCAGGCACCTTACCTTTAGCGCCACCGCCCGGCCCCGAAAATCAACCTTTCTAAAGCATAGCCATTTTGATCGCTATTTAATTATGCTCCTATTTAAAATGGAATTGTACACGGGCTAAAAGTAAGCCTCATTGTGCTGCTAGAGAAATACATATACCTTAAATCTATCATCTAAAAACTTAAAGGCACATTCAGGAATGTACAGTTTGACATCTCAGGTTCTGTGGGATTATGACTCTTTTTTTTTTTTTTTTTTTGGGCCACACCCAGCAGTGCTCAGGGGTTACTCCTGGCTGTCTGCTCAGAAATAGCTCCTGGCAGGCACGGGGGACCATATGGGACACCAGGATTCGAACCAACCACCTTTGGTCCTGGATCTGCTGCTTGCAAGGCAAACACCGCTGTGCTATCTCTCCGGGCCCGGGGATTATGACTCTTGAGCTGCCTGTGCACTCCCAATCTTCCCCTTCCAATAAGTATCATCTCTTTCAGACAGAATTTATTTCTGTCCTGATAAATAGTGGCCCCACAGAGTATCCTGGCAGAGATCTTAATTATTTTTCACTTTATAATTTTTTTCCTCATTTCTGCAAAGACATTCATTAGGGTGGAATAGGGATTTTCTAGAAATGGCTTGTAGGTATAAAAACCTTAGGGGCAAAAAGTCAAGAAAATGGTGTTGGAGGATATGGGAGGCCCCTCTGGTGCTCAGGGGTTACTCCTGGCCCTACTCTTAGGGATTATTCCTAGAGGGCTCAGAGGACCATATAGGATGCTGGGAGTGAATCTGGATTCGTTGTATGAAAAGCAAATACCCTATCTGCTGTGCAATTGTTTTGATCCCAAGAAAAAAATCTATAGGTTTTCACTTAGCAAACAATAGAGAGATTGTACAGGGTGTTTGCTGTATAAACTGCTGAACCCATCACTCCATACAGTTCCTAGCCACTGAACACCACTGGGTCACTCATAGATGAGGTCTAACCCCATAGAAAAAAATACTAAAAAAGGACAATGCCACCAGAGGTGCAATGGTGGTTTCTCAAGTGTTAAAATGTTGGTAAATAGTACAGCATCTGGATTTGGTCTGGTTTGACCTTCATCATTTATTTTCTGCATGTCTTCCGATTTTTGTTTATTTGTTAAGGGGACCACACCCAGCAGTGGATAGGGATTACTCCTGGCTCTGTGTTCAGAAATCATTCCTGGTGCAGCAAGGATTGAACTTGGGTCAGTGAGCCACATGCAAGGCAAATGCACTACCCTGTTCTATCTCTCCAATTTCTCTGCACAGCTATAGACCAAAAACAAGTTTCCTAGTTCCCACCTCTTCCTGCTTTTGTTTGTTTGTTTGTTTTGGGTCACACCAGGCATCGCTCAGGGATTACTCCTGGTTCAGCACTCAGAAATTGCCCCTGGCAGCCTCAGGGGACCTTATGGGATGCCCGGATTTGAACCACCTATGTGCAAGGCAAATGCCCTACCACTGTGTTATCTCTCCAACCCCATCCTCCCCCTGTTTTAAATCTACAACTGGCTAGTCCCAAATAAACCCTTCTAAAAGGTTCAAAATTAGCCTTCTCTCCCAAATTTATGGTACTTCAATAAAATACACTAAAATCCTGTGAGTAATTCAAGCTGGTTTAAAATAAAGCCAGGTGGGAAAACTCATTTTAGTGATAACATTTTAATGCTGACACTAATCTCAGAAATTTGGGTTGGTTGTGTATTTTCATAATCAAGGGTACTGAAATATGCACAATGATTTTAACAGAAAATTTTAAATCACATTACACTACTTGCCCTAAAATGTTCTGAAGAGGGTTTTAATATTGTTACTGAAGGGGGAGTATCATATTATGACTTTTCTTTCCTTCAGTACTCAGTTCCTGTCCAGGGTAATCATTTCCATTGTCATAGTGGTCCCTTCTCTAACTGCACTCACCCCTCTTCATGGAAAAAACTTTCTACCATGGGTCAGTCCTCCTGGCCTTGTCTCTACTGCCTTGGGATACATATTATCAGAGACTAAAAGGGAGAGGGGAAGGGGAGAGAAAGGAGAAAGGAAGAGAGAAAGGAGACAGAGAAAGAGAGAGAGAAGGGAGAGAGAGAAAGATGTTTGTCATAGAGGCAGGCTGGGAGTGGGTGGCAATAGGAAAACAGGAGATTGGTGGCAGGAAATGTGCACTGGTGAAGGGGCAAGTTTTGAAACATATGACTGAAACTCAGTCATGAACAACTCTGTAACTGTGTTTTATGGCAATTCAATTTTAAAAATGTATTAATAAAAATAAAACAAAAACTTGATAAGTAAATGAATTATAGTGATATAAAGTAAATAATGACCTGAATAATCAGAATTAGAATTCTAATTGACCCTATTGGAAACTTCACAGAATAATCTTCTAATCCTCTAGATAAAATACAGGTGAAGAAACTGTGTGAGTTGTTTTCAAAGTATTTCCATGGTTTTAGAATTTATTTCTTCAACCATGAAGATAAATAATTGTACAATATTTTGAGAACTTGAATCAAGTTGAAATCAGGCAATAAAACAAAAAGCAACTGGTTTTACTATGCCTCTTTCACACTTGCTTCTTTTTGGTAAGGCTACATGTATTGGAACTCTACAGTTTAGTAAAAGTTTAGACTCATCTTGCTAAGAAATGGTGTTTATTCTAGTATATAAAAATATTTTTCAGGGCCAAAGAGATGGTACAGGGGTTAAGGCCCTTGCCTGGCATTCTTCTGACCACATTTGAATCTCTGTACCACATATGATTCAATGAGCCTCTCTGAGAGTCACTCCTGAGCACAAAGTCAAGATAATCCTGAGCCTCTGAGTACCTCTGAGTGTGACTTAAAATAATTTTTTAGAATAAATTATATTGAGACTAATAAAGTATAGTGATTTTCCCCATTCAACTGGAAAGATACTCCTTATCATGACTTTGAATTTTGTCAGAGTTCTTCAACTCTTTTTATCTAAGAAAAGGCCTAAGAGCCAGATATTAGATGAGTGTTTTGGTTTGGTTTTGATATTTTCCCCCTAGAAAGCTCACACAATGAAGCATAAAATAATACAGCAGTTTCAGTACCAGGGAGTTCAGTGGGGCCAGCGGCATCATTCAACGATGGAAAATCATTGGCAGTCAGGGTAGAGGAACACATTTCTCAAATATGTTTGGTCCCGAATTTCACTTCATGCACTGCTTATCTCCCAAGTACAGCCAAGAGTGATTTTGGCCCTGTCATTGAGCCCCTTCATATGTGGTCCACAACAACAAAACAGATTTGGACTTTCTGCCCCTAAAGATATGCAGCACCCCAGCAGGAAGGACAGTGTCTAGCATAATCACACATAATCACACACATAATCATTTTCCTTTAGGCTATTTGAAATGGAAAATCTATGGAATATCTCCTCTGAACACAGAATAAAACATTTACTCATTCTCATAGGTGTGCTTTGGATCAGTTTTGTTAAGTTGACTTCTATGACAAGTGACCTATGCCCACTAATTTGCAATTTGTGATACTAAATAGCATCTATCCAAAAAGTGGTATAAGCCCTTGAAAATATTCTTTTTTTCTTTTTGTTTGATTGTTATTTTTGGGCCACACCCAGCAAAATTTAGGGCTTACTCTTGGCTCTGCATTCAGGAATTGCTCCTGACAGGGTTCTGAGAAACCATATGGAGTGCTGGGTATAAACCCAGGGACAGCAAGGCAAGCATAATTCCAGCTGTACAATAGCTCCAGCCCCAAAGCTCTTAATTTTCTCATGCAAACATTGTTTTTTTCCTGATGAAACAAAAATTAAATCTCAAGTAAACTGCCTTTACAATCTGTCTGCTTAAAATAGTAAGAAAGCTTTTGATTCCTTAGTCTAATATGGAGCTCATGTGATATAGGAATGCTAAGTCTATATTATGCTGAATGAAATAAGTCAGAGGGAGAGAGAAATACAGAATAGTCTCACATCTATTTAAAAAAATTAAAAAAAAAGACAGTATAGTAATAAAACCCAGAGACAATAGAGAAGGAACAGCCCATTATATAAAGCTCACCACAAAGAATGGTAAGCACATTTAGAGTAATAACTACACAAACAACTACCATGACAATGATAGAGAGATAAATACAATGTCTGTCTCAAAGACAGGCAGGGGGTGGGGCAGGGACATCAGAGGCGGGAAATTTGCACTGGTGAATGGGGGTGTAGAATTACATTAATTTTGGAGTGCTGGATGGGGTTGGATGATGGTGAGATGGATGGAGGGTGAGGCCTTTCTCCTCCAGCTTTGACCACATGCCTGCAACTCCCTCCAGCCGGTGGGTCTGAGAGTTCAGGAAATCTGCAAGGAAATGATCCACAGACAGTCATGTTTCAGGAGACATCAGTTTTATTCAGGCCCTGGCCAACATGTGTGGCCTAGCATAACCTTTCAAGCCAGCTCCATTATAAACTCTGCATTCAACCTCTTTCAGTCATCTCCTCTCCTGCTGCTTCTTCCTTGCAGAATCTCTCTCCATCTCCCAATCCATCCTCTAAATTCTCTTCCTGCCCCTGAGGCAAACCTTTTGATACCTCCCAAAGACCCCTCTCAGAAATGGACAGGTGTTACTATCAGGTAAGGTTATGTAGAAGATGGGGGTGGGGTGACATGGGGGTGTGCATTTTATGGCTGAATCCCAATTACAAACATGTTTGTAACTGTGCTGCTTAAATAAATTATTAAAGGTAAAATAAAATGAAAATGAAAAAAGAAAAAAGAAATGCTAAGAACATTGGTAGGAAAGCCAGGCAGACTTCTTTCTGAATTACACATTTTTCAAAATCCATTTTGGTTTTAGTTTTTGTTTGTATCATAGGTTATTATATGAAATGTGATAATGTGATAAATATGAGCTATTTTAGGTTGGATTTCTATTAAGCCATGAGGAAACTCCAGAATGTTGGCAGAGAAAATAATTGATTTTAATTTTTCTTAATACATACAAATCATAGTGTTTTGAAATGTGATGGGGAAAAAAAGAAGTAGGAAGTAAACTGGAAAGCGGTTTAGATGACAAAATTTCCTGCATTTTTATGGTTATATTAACCAGCCAATTAACTAATGGAATTTGATTGATTAGTTCAGAAGGTTCTCAATCCTAGCTGAAACTTAGAATTCAGTTCTTTTGTGTGCTTTTCAAAAAGCATAAACTGCTCCCCAGACAAAAGTTGACAAGAATCTCTAGGGATGCAGTTTGGACATGAATATGCTTGGAAATCTCTAGTCTGATTCTAATAAGCATCCAGAGTTGATCGTCACAGGTACATGTTGCAGAGTTTGTTTTTTTTTTTTTCTTTTTGGATGCTTAAGGGTTACTCCTGGCTGTGCACTCAGAAATTGCTCCTGGCTTGGGGGACCATATGGGACGTTGGGGGATTGAACCATGTTCCATCCTATGTTAGCGCATGCAAGGCAAAGCCCTACCGCTTATGCCACCGTTCCGACGCCGAGAATATGGCTTTTGACTGGGAGGGTCACATTCAGCAGTGCTCACGGATCACCCCAGACAGGGTCTGGAAGACCAAAGGTGATACCAGGATTTGAACTAGGGTTTCGGTGGCCACAGCCACAAGCTAAGAAGCACCTTATCACCTGTACTATTTCTCCAGCCCACCACTGCCGCACAGAATTTGATACTAAAAACCTGCATAATCCTGTGTCCAAATTCTGGATGATGCCAATGTGTAACTACTACCAGTAGGGGGCAGTAGTGAAAAATTAAAACCAGGCTAGCTAGCAATCCTTGTTAAGAAGCCCAATGTCCATTAAGCATCAAAGGGACTTTTATAAGATAGGTTTTCTTGAACAGTATTTTTGGGGCTGGAGAGAGAATAGTGGGCAAGGTACCTGCTTTGCACATAGCCGATTAAGGTTTGATCCTCGGCACACTATATAGTCCTCCAAATCCTCCAGGTGTGCTACCTGAGTACTGCCAGTGTGGCTCCAAAACAAAATAGAACAAAAAGAAAAAATTATTCTACACTTTACATATTTGGGTATTTCTGGACCTTATATTTGGGTCTGATATTTGGAAGACAACACATTTAATCAAGTATATAAGAAAATATACTTGTCTGGAAAATAAGGGTAATGGGTTGGAAAAAGAAATCCCAAAATGTAAGCACTTCATTTATCAAGGAAATAATAACTTTGATTCTTCAAAATAAAAAGTTATCAGAAAAAATAAACCTGTCATCATTTGTCTATCTATCCACTTGTCTGTCTGTCTGTCTGTCTGTCTATCTATCTATCTATCTATCTATCTATCTATCCATTCATCTATCTATCATTCTATCTATTATCTATCCTTGTATCTATGCTTCTATGCATTATCATTTAGAAAAGAACCATAAAATTTATGTATTATTCATTTTTTAGATTTTGGGCCATGTGTAGCTGTGCTCAGAACTGGTTCCTGGCACCTCATGTGGTATCCCAAACTCTACCAAGATTGATCCCTGATTACAGAGCCAGGGAAGTGTCCTACCCACTGTACTACCTAATCCCAAGAGCCACCAATTAATTAGTTTATTTATTATTTTGTTTGGGTTCTAGTTGGGTGATGCTCAGTGGTTTCCCTTGGCTCTGCACTCAGAATTACTTCTAGAAGTGCCCAGGTAATTATATGAGATGCTAGGGATAGAACTAAGTTGGATATGTGCAACTCAAGTGCCTTGCCTGCTGTATTATCCTCTGACCCCAAGAATCATAGAGTTTTGAATAAAAAGTGGAAGAGTCTTAATGCTAATAATGTGATCTTGAGAATATTTATCTCTCTAAATCTCAGTTTTTCATTTATAAGGTGGGATTTAAATGGGGGGTACCAAAATATAACTGCTTAACATTTTTCAAGTATACATACACTCATTACTTTTTTAAAAGTTGGTTTTAGGGGATATTAAAATTTAAATTTAGGGCCGGAGAGCTAGCATGGAAGCAAGGTGTCTGCTTTGCATGCAGAAGGATGGTGGTTTGAATCCCGGCATCCCATATGATCCCCCGAGCCTGCCAGGAGCAATTTCTGATCATTGAGCCAGGAGTGACCCTTGAGCACTGCTGGGTGTGATCCAAAAACAAACAAAAAAATATAAGTTTAACTCTGTAGCAATCCTTTAACTGTGTGTAAGGGGGAAGGGTACACTTGAACAATCCATTTTTAATCCCCATCCCAATTTTTTGGTTTTTGAGCCACACAAGTGTTCAGAGCTTACTCCGGCTCTGAGCTAGGGACCCCTCTTGTTGGGCTTGGGAAACCATATGGGGTGTCAGAGATAGAACCCAGGTAGATTACATGCAAGACAAACATTGTGCCTAACGTTTATCTCTTCAGCCCACATCCGATTTTAAACCTAGGACCTCTACAAAGTCTTCTGCTATGGACTGTGGTCTAACAAAGATCCTAAGCATTACCAGCACTCGTGTGAGAATAGATACCCACATGTCTTCAGTGTTCCAATTGCCTATATGTACTTTATTTAAAAGAGGGGTGGTCTTTTAAGCACAAGCTAATAGTTAATCATTCAATTAAAAGTTATTTATATGTGACTAAAACACAGTTTCTTCTTAACAACCAGAAAGAAAGTTCTGTGTTTTAGGCTTGTGGAGAATTGCTGAGTTTTTAAATGTTTATTTTCTCATATCCTCTTGCCCCCAAAGATTTGTTAAAAATTTTGGCTGCAGCTTCTGACCTGTGTGACCTGGGGACCCCTGACCATAATCTCTTAAGGATGTGTCAAGGGTACAGGCTTTAGAGGAAAAAAAGCAACAATAAAATATAATTCTGGTTGGAATTTAATCTACAATATGGTGACTGGCCATTTCTAAGAGTATTGTTATTCATCTATGTAAATATCTTCAATTTGCAGATGGCTGTCCTGACTCCAACAAATTGCAAAAGACTCTGGATGATATCTGGTCTCCTGAGAACTAACAGTTTTGTTTACAAACCCTATTTAGTATTATTTTCTAGCATTTTAAGCAACCTCTGAGCCTCAGCAATCATTTGCTTGGGTGTTTCATATCAAATAGCCTTCATCAGATCAAACTTGCCTCAGGCTGTACAGTGTTGTCACCCCACCATCCCCCATAGCATTACAGTGTGTGATGGGAAGACACCAAGGCTGTTGTCTCTGCTCCTTCTCATTCTTTCTTTCAGAGCAGTCACTGGAAAATTCTGCATAATTCATAAAGGGCTGAAGTTCAGAACATCTATATAGAAAGAATTCAAAGGAAGTCAAAAGACTTGTACAAACTTAATCAGTAGCAAATCAAGAACTTTAATCTTGGTTGTGGAACACCCAAATGGTTTAGGTGAATAAATAAGAGGTTTTGAAAGGTCACAGAAGTCCCAATGGATCTGAAAGACTGCATCTGAACAACAGGTCCACTAGGATGGAAGAACCCTGAGTTATGTGTCAAGTTCATCTCAGGAAAGAAGTAATGGCATAGGGAACAAGTAGAGAGACAAACAAAGTAGGTTTTGCAAAAGAAATGGAAGGAATCTTCTATGTCTTACTATCACTTATCTTCAAGAACTTTCCTAGCTTGTCCAGACCAGGTTGAAACAAAAAAAATTGATTTACCAAATCTAAGTGTATTCAGGATTTCTGGACTTTGAAATACACCACTGGTTGGTCTGGTTGGAGTAAGTGAGATGAATGGAATTGAGGATTGGTAAAGAATGAAATTCTAGACAAGTACAAGGGAGATTATAGCTCATCATTGATTTCAGTCTGAGAAAGTCTGGTCTTTTGTTTGTACTTTCAGAATTTGGAGTCAGAACCACACTGAGCCATGTGCTTGGAAATTCAAGTGAGGCTTCTAAATGCAGATCATTCTCTTTCATTGAAGGAAGGACCCCATTTGCTCTATCTATAAAAACACTATTTCTTCATTCAAAGGGATAAAGAAAAAAAACTCTTTTACTGCTCTTTTACTCTTTTACTGCCAAATTCATACCTGGCTAGTGATGTCAAGACTTCCCAAGTCCTAAGAAGACCAGGCCCAAGAACAGTGGGACAGTTTTGTAAGTAAAGCCTAATGAAAGCTCCTGATTTCAGGCATCTGGAACTTGAAGTTCTCCAAGTTAAATATCCATCTTAGATATATTATGTGGTTCAAGACCAGTAATATCAGGTAGTAAAGACATTTAGGCAAAATGGCAATACTGTTCTTAGAATTAAAAACCTCGCACAAGTGTGCTGGCACCAGGTCCAGCTGAGAACAGCAGAACCGCTAAAATATTCTTGGAGGTCAAAGAAGGTTGTTTCTTCAACTTGGGAATAATGTTCTCTCTCAATAATCGGTTCTCAGGAGCCAAAAGTTACTTATACGAAAAGCCAAATTTCATACATAGATGCAGCATACATCTACAACCAGCATACAAAGAAACTCAGACCATAATGCTAAAATAAGATAAATGCAGATCAGAAGAAAAACTGGGAATTCTATTAAAGATTATAAAAGATTATAAAAATATTATAAAGGGGTGATTCTTCACTGAATGGATTTAATAGTAATGATCTCTGAGGCACCTGTCCTAGAATGAAGTCTTAACATTTTAGTTTAGTTTAGTTTAGTTTATTATTGGAAGGGGTGGTGGTGCTGGGGCTTGGACTTAGGGCTTTGTGCATACTGGAGCATAAGTCTACCACTGAACCTCCACAACCAATCCTAAATCAGTGCAAATGATCTGGAATTGAAATAGTCTAGTTTGAACATTATGCCAATTGTTTCCAGAGAATTGTTTTCTATTCAATTCATTATTCCATATAGAACGTCACTCAATGCACTAAAGTGGATTAGTGGCCACTAAAAAACTTACTCTGGCTACCAACAATGAGCTTTGTGTGTTGATAGAAGAAAGTTTATATGTAAAAGAAAGATTCTTATCTGGCAGTGCTTGGAGAACCATATGGTGCATGCACTCCAGGTTTTTGAGCTGCCAACTCTTCATCCTCACCAAAGAAATTCCTGTTTTTTTGGGCGGGGGCAAACCTAGTGGTGCAAGGGAAGTACTCCAACCTCTGCATTTGGGAGTGCTTGGATGTCTGTTTAGAGGCACATGTGGTGCTGGTTGCTGGGTATCAAACTATGTTTGGCCATATGAAAGGCAAGTGTTAAATTCTTAGTTCACTCCACTCACCCACCCAAGCACAAGCACTTATTGACTGCTTTTTTCTTAGAATTTTCTGTTCTTTACTCTAATGACGTTGAGGATTTTATTTTAAATGATCCTTTTTGGGGGTTGTTTTTTTTTAAATTTAGTTTTAAGTTTAATATATATAGAAATGTCTTTATTTTGTGCCTCTCTATGGAAAAGGCAGCTTCACAGATGGGTCATTAGAGGATGTAAATGTATGTGTCGGAGGATCGGGGGTGGTTGCTTTAGTTATTGCTTGTTTAGTTGTATTGGTCGGCTATTCTCAGGTACCAGTTATACCCCACATTTTCTCTATCATTCTTTGGTACTTAGATGGTCTCCTTTTGGCCCACCTCTTTGTCACTATGCCAGTCCTTATGTCCACCTCTGGAGGCTCTGGCATGCATGCAGAGAAGACCTAGTGGGAAGGTTGGCATTACAGTGATAAGCCAGTATTTTCTGTCTTTGAGTATAGCTCTCTGAGAAGTTATTTGCATTTCTGGATGCAGGACATATATACATATGTATATGTGTGTGACACAGTGTACTATAAACTCTGAGTTTATAGTATAGTGGGAAGTGAAATCCACGCAAGAACTCCCCCTGTGTATTTGCTAAGGGACGAACCAAAGGCCTTCAGTATTCAAAGGAAGGATTTGAAAAAGAATTTTAGGATTTCCCTCTTCTCCCTATTGCTTTCTTAAATTCTTCCACTACCAGCAGATGAGGTGTCTAACTCTTGGTCTTTAGGGACCTACTGAGCTGGTATCTTTTGGGATCTTTGACTATGTGTCATAGCAATGCAACAACTGTTTCCTCTTTCAATATTTGTACACACATATTTCTGTAATGTTTCAGGATGCTTGGAACATAGCAACACCCACATTCCTTGGCCGATGATTCAAGTGCTAAAAAAACTGTTATATTGGATTGGATTTTTTTTATAGGGAGAAAAACAGAGCTCCATGTTCTATGGTTTAAAGGAGTGATGCATGAATTCTTGTGTGGAGGCTCCTCTGGGGACCTTCCTGCCTAAAATACAAAAACAAAGCCTATAGATAGCAAATTATTTTTTCTGGATAGGCCTTATCACATCCATCACCAAAGTTCCAGGATGAAAAAAGTTCCACCACCAAAAGACCCCTCACACCCACCCACCCCTTTCCCTTTGATAATCCCCATAGTTGTCACTACATGTAGGAATTGGTTCTGCTTTTGTATTGCTAGTTTGCTGTGATTCTTTTTTTATAATGTTAATTGGGACCTTTGTTCATTCTGAGAGAGGCCTTCAGTTTTGTCTATGCTCAGAAAGGAGCCTAGCAGGAGTTCAAAAGTCCTGTGAGTGAACTGAACATTCTGCAGTAGAAAGTTCTAGGTGCCTGGGGAGAGATAAATCAAAGATTTTGTTTCAAACACTGATTCTTTTCCTCATCTCCTTACTCTTCTCTTCCTTCTTTCTCTTCCTATTTCCTTTTCTCTTTTCTTTTTTTCCCACCTGTTTCTTCTTTCTTTTCCCTGCCTCCCTTCTTCATTCTCTTCTCATCCTCCTCTTTATGATTTATCACTATATCGTTTTTCTCCTCTTATAATTCAATCTCTCTTTTCAGAGGCAGATATGAAATCTATGGGTAAGTATTTTTAGAAGATAGAATTAGTTAAGCACCACCTGCTAGCAGAACTCAAATGAGAGTCAGGATCAGAAAAGCAAAAAGTCTTTCCAGAGTCTTGGCATGGGTTCGGAGTCCTGGCATTTCCATTTTTACTTTCAAGATGACTTATGATAAGCAAGATTTGTAAAGCAGAGAGAAAGATCAGTAACAGACCATGGCTCAGTTCCATCCCATTCCAACAGCCTCCCCCCAGCTCCCATTGAAATAGTCCACAAAGAACCCCCCCCCATATAAAAAAAATAGTCCACAAAGTCTTTGTTCCAGCAAACTCAGTCATCTCATGTGGCTAAGATGCTGGGGGTGGTGGGTGGAGACCTCTGAGGGTTGGTTATCAAGCGAAGTCCCCAGAGTAACTCATAGCCTAGAAATGGAGCAGAGATTTTAAGTTGGGGAATGTGAGGGTAGTGAAACTAATTTAAGAGAGTGCTAACATGGATGAAGATTTTTACAAGCAAGATCTTTCATTCCTTTATCATGAAGTCAACCAGCTGCCCCATTAGACTTGATGCTGTAATCTAACAAGTAACATGGCAGTTGGTTAATAACATTCTCTCTCAGCAAGCCAGGAAATGAGGAAAATGTCTCCACAGACTACTTTGGGATAGAGAAAAATGCATATTATCATTATCATAACACTCAATGATTGGGATGGGAAAAGAGAGTTGCAAAAACCAGTGGATGTTTACAAGTGGGATTTGAATCTTGGCAGCTTCCTTCAATCCTCCTTACTGTCTCCAGAGCTAATCCTGAGAAAGGAAAGAGAATGGCTGCTTTTTCCTTCTTTTTCCCCAAAGTAGCCTTTCATTTTGCACACTACTAGGATCCAGATCTATCTTGCCTTATCTAATAGCAAATAAAATTTCTCCTCATGATGGCAGGAACAGTGACTTTCACAGAACTCACCACGCACCCTCTAATTGTCTGCCTAAGGATTTAAGAGATCTTGTCCACTTGGCAGATTTTACCATGTTTAACTGGAGCTGGAAAATCCTCTTCCTTTGGGTGGTGGCTACTCCAGTCAAAAGCCTTCCATCTAGGGAGCCATGCTGGGGAGCAAATGTGCTTTGGCCACTCATGCTCTTTGCCACAAAGTGATCAGAGCTGCCACCCAACACCTGATATTCCCCTACCTGGGCTGCTACAGCAGAGACCACCAGTCCACTGTGCCACAGGTTCTCTGCAGGCTGTCCCAAGTATGTGGTTGAATCTCAGGTCTCTCCTCCACTGCAGAATATTGACTCGCTGACTAGGGCCCATGTTTTCTGTTGGAATCAGTGGTATAGACCTGACAGCCAGAGGGGCTCAGTAAAGTGACTTCTGAAGGGATGTTTTGACAATAAAACCAGTGACCTGTGGTCAGAGACATTTTGCTTGCACACAGCATGTCCTGCCAGAAGAGAGAGCTTTCCCTAACAGTACACTATTAATAAATTGCCAAATCCTTTATTGCTTTCCAGAGTTATCATAAAGAAAAGCTCATAAAAGGCAAAATGGGAAAGATAATATTGAAAGATCTCATGTTAAAGATGCAGCAAGACCTGAGGCTAGTTCATTGTAATGTGAAAATATTAATATTATAGAACTATGAGGAAGAAAGGAAACAAAAAAGGAAGGTGGGAAGGAAGAAAAAGGGGAAAGATGGAATGATTAAGAATAGAAAGAAGAAAAGGGAAAAGCTATATTCAAGGAATAAACATGTGCAGAGAATATCCTTAGCCAAGGAGAAAAAAAAAACGCAATCCAAATGTTAATCAACATTAAAGACCAGAATGGCAGCATTATTTTTTAACTTATAAAATCCATAATCATTCTCTGAAGTGTGTGTGTGTGTGTGTGTGTGAGAGAGAGAGAGAGAGAGAGAGAGAGAGAGAGAGAGAGAGAGAGAGAGAGAGAGAGAGAGAGAGAGAGAGAGAGAGAGAGAAAAGAAAACATGGTAGCTTGAGGGGGAATCAACAGCAAAAGGAACCAAGTATCTGGAGGGCAGGTAGTGCAGGAGCCTCATTCAGATCCGGTACAATCAAGTCCCTGGCAGCACCTGCTGGGGCACTGCTTGCAAATGTGACCAAGTGGAAAAACCTGCCTGCTGCCAAGTTGCTCACTGGAACCCTGATAAGAAGGTGACAGTTTAGTCTCAGGTCCAAGTTCAGGGAGGCAGTGAGACAGAAAGAGAAAGAGGAGGGAGGCCAAGAAAATGGGAGCCAGCCTATTTCAGTGCTGTAGTTTCCATCACAGGGATGGTTGGGCCCCACCCAGTCACCCTGGATGGCTCATTACTCCCAAAGATCTTCCCTAACAATCCAGAGCCCCCTGGCTTTTCCAACTATTGGAGACTGGTGGTTTTTTCAGAATGAATCTTAAAAACTCTATTGGCAGCCTTTGTGACACCAGATTTCTCCCTCCTGCCTCTCTCATTGCTCCTTTTATTATTTTCCCCAGCAGCCAGCTGTCCTTTAATGTGAGAGCTACTTAGAGGCTCTATCATCTCTTACCACCAAACTCTGAACAGACTCAGTATCCCTCTGCTACTCACATTACCACCTTTACATGGGGGACTCTGAAACCTAAGGGATCCAAGACCTTGGCCCTGGAGGGTACCTAGTGGACTAAATGCCTGAAAGTGTGCAAGAACCTAGTCTCTCTAACCCAATAGGTGCCCTCCTGATTGCTCAGAAAAAATCCACCCTGTCTCCACATTGCCTGGCCACACTTCTAAACCCCAGCCTTAATTTCAATATCTTCTATAAATCACAGAGATTTTTGACAAGCAGCATATACCAGAAACTCTCCTTGTTGGATCTCAGTAAGAATAAATTTTGTTTTTTATTGAAAAAACATTAATAAAATCAAATTCAGGACAAAGTCAAGTAATAATCATTGGCATGCTTAAATCTAAAAGGAATCAACTATGGGTCATTCCCTACTTGGGGATCTTTGTCCTTCATCACTTTTTATGCAATTGATGCTTTAGTCAGAGAACCTGATGGTCCTATAATCAAGATACCCATTAGTTCTCTTCACAGTAATAGAAATTTATTTCTGTGCTTGATCACTCAGGAAAGAAATATTTCAAGTTTTTCTTTACATTATGACCAATGTCTGGCTGAGAGTCCGTGAGCAGAAGAGAAGGGACTCTACTTAGCCACAGGACAGTTCTAAGCAGGTAATAGATTTGCCTGTTCTCTCACACCTCCCTTCAGTCATAGGAGTCTATCACTTGGTTTCCCTTACCCATTTCATTAACCCTAACACAAGCATGTAAATGTGGCTGACTTTAGAATCAAGTCATGTTCTCAGGTACATTTTTTGTTTGTATAGCTGAGTTTGCCTCAAATTAGTAGCTTATTTTTTTCATTCATATCAATTTGGGGTGTTTTTTACTTGGCCAAACCCTATGGTCCTCAGGGGTTACTCTGTGCTCTGCTCTCAGAAATCACTCCTGGAAATCTTGGGAAACCATATGGGATGCTGGAGATTGAACCCATGTCAGCTGCATGCAAGGCAAACACTAGCCACTGCACTATCGCTTCAGCCTTCTTAAATCATTATTGACAAACATATTTACAAGCACATTCAATTTAGTCTAGATCCTCCATCATCTCATCCATCAAATTATCTATTTAGTGCACCATACCTTTTTCTGTCTCCCAGAAGTCTTCTGTTGAAATATCTTATTCACTGATAACTGAGCTTTTAGAAACCTGTTCCGTTTTAAAATATTGAGAAAGAGAAGAGGAAAAATAGGCATGATCACTCTGATTAAACTGAAGTTGCCTGAACATTATAGCTAAAGTCTTCTCTCCCTTGTGACAATTTCCCTTGGTAGTACACTTAAGAAATTAGACAGCCCTTTGACATTTTTGTGAGAGTGCAGTAGAAATTTGATGACTTCCTATTTATCTTTATCACCTTACATTCCCTGGCATGGGACTGAGTGCCAAAGAGGCAGTCTGAGCTGGCGAGCTTTTCATGGTCTTGTCTTCCTTATCCTTCACCTCTAGGTTGGATGTTGGCCTGCCACACCAGCCTATCTCCTCATTTTGGATTACATTTCTTACTTACTGTACATTCCACTGGCCCACCAAAGGCCAGGATGCCATTGGAGACTTTTCTATTTATTTCATGAATGACTTTTGTGGACACCAAATGTTTTCTGAATATATGGATTGTACCTATCCAATTTTTCTTCGTTAGGAAACTATGATTTACAATCAGTTTTGTCTTTGTTTTTTGTTTGTTTATTTGGACCCATACCCAGCAATGCTCAGTAATTACTTCTGTTTGGTGTTTGAAGGCACAAATTCTGGATGGTGCTCAAGGGACCTTGTGGTGCGAGAATGGAATAAGGTTTCTCACACACACAGCATGTACTCAGCCCATTAAACCATCTCACTGGGCCCATTTAATAAAATTTTAGATATAATCACTACTTAACTTTTATCTTTCCTATCACTGTTCCAAATGTTCCAGGGGCCGGAGAGATAGCATGGAGGTAAGGTGTTTGCCTTTCATGCAGAAGGTCATTGGTTCGAATTCCGGCACCCATATGGTCCCCAGAGCCTGCCAGGAACGATTTCTGAGCGTGGAGCCAGGAGTGGCCCCTGAGTGCTGCCGGGGGTGACCCAAAAACCAAAAACCAAAACAAAAAAAAAAAAAAAAAAAGAAAGAAAGAAATCCAAGCCCTTCATCTGTCCAGCACAGCCACTCTCTCAGGCATGGTTGTTGTCCTGTCAATGTCTCCTAGTGAATATAGTAAGTTATCCATTGGGAATTCAAATCCACTTCTCCAGCTCTATTTTAAAAATCTTAAGCTTTTCTCATGAGCATCTGGAACAAGTTAGCACTAATCACATCACCCACAGTCCCAAGCTAAAAGCAGACATACAGTAAAGAGCACTGCATGTTAGGTAGAACAGGGAAAATGGAACTAAAACCTTCTGTTTCCTCTTGTTCAGGGATTTCAAACAGGGACAAAAAAGAATTTTATGCTTCTCTGACTTATTTTTTGTCATAAACTTGATAGAAATATTAATTTCTATTCAGAGTGACGGTACAGCAGGTAGACTGCTTGCTTGCCTTGCATGCTGCCAACCTAAATTCAATCCTTGGCATTCATTATGGTCTCCCAAAACTCACCAGGAGTGAGTGATCCCTGAGCACTGGTGGTTGTGGCCCCCAAACAAAACCAACCAACCAAACAATAAGGCCAAGTTAATGCCTAGGAATGAATTACTAGAACACAGTCTAAAATAACTATGAAGTTTTTAGATAAATGGCCAAAGGCTAAAGCTTAGTTTATTAGATACTTAATTCACATGACATGTGGAATGAGTGAGGTATTTAAAACCCCTTGCTTTTATGATGTAATTTTACAAAACAAGAATACACTTAGGGTTAAAAGCTTTTCAAATAATTTGTTTCACTTTATGATTTGACTTTCAGAGAAGACCATAAATAGCATGCTGCAAGTTCAAATTTAAAAGCTGGTTAAAGATTTGCATTCATAGCTTCACATCAATATTGTGGGCTGTTTTTATAAATGGCAGTGCTTATTCAAGATCAGCCAGTTTAGCTCCCCTGATATTTAAAGCCCTCTTATCTCCAGCCTTCCTTCCTAACTCATAATTACCACCATGAATTTGCTTCCTTTCTACAAGCTGGAGTTGAATCTGTCTTACCTGCCTGGTGTACAACACTTCATGACACTTGGAGAACTGCTTTATTTTAAATTTATCCTTTTGTTGACTCAAATCATTCCTGTCAGAGCAAAATTGTAGTATGTCATTGTGAAGCATATCTTCTAGCAATGTGAAGCCAAAGTCTATAAATCAACTATTTTCCCTAAATAATACAGCTTGGCACACCCATTTGATGGAATGTTCCTCACAGTGTCTTCTTATAAGAGTTAGTAAAAAGATATTCAACATAATTAGTCATGACAGAAATAAAAATATAGATCACAATTAGATACATGCCACTCCTCCCAAGATGGCTGTATGCTAGATGGTGGGTAAGAAGCACCAGAGCTGAGGATACAGAAGGCTGATGGGACTGTAAACTGTGCAGCACTGGAGAAAATGCTTTGGTGTTATTCAAAATGCTTCAATAGACCTAGAACCTAGCAATTCTACCTCTAGGTACTTGTGAGAAGAAAAAAAAAAAAAAAAAGAACATGCTGTAGGTTTACTTGCAGTTTGGTTCCACTCAAAACAAAGATCATCCCTGGTTTCTTTGTGTCTGTTTGTTTACAACTTGGTTATAACCATAACTTATTTTACATGTCTCAAGCAAATCTGGGTGGGACTGGCTCAGGATAGGCTTCTGTCCTTACTCTCTCAATAAAAATTGGCAGGTAGCTCTCTCTTGCTCTCTCTATCTCCCTCTTTTTCTCTCCCCTCCATTTCTTTTTCTCCCCCCTTCACAGCTTGATGAGACAGATTGCTACTCGGCCATGTATATTTCACTCTCAGCCTTGTTTGGATTATTTCCTGCTACAACCCTTGCTCCAGACCCACTTTCCCTGGGTGGAAATACAGTTATTGGAGCCATTACAAAAATGCCCATACAAAAGCTGATACAAGTCTGAACACCATTATTCATAACAGCTAGTCAAATGCAAACAACCCATATTTACCTACAGGTGAAAAGGCATGATTGATGCCTGCTACATCATGAATAAAGACATTACAGTCTCAAAAGACCAGATACTATATTTTGTGATTGCAAAGTATGTAGAATATGTAAATTTATAAAAATAGGAGTTTGGAGACAAGGGATACAGATTATAGAGACAAAGGATAAGGTGCTATCTTGCATGTGATTGAAGATCAGCCAGTTTAGCTCCCCTGATATTTAAAGCCCTCCTATCTCCAGCCTTCCTTTCTAACTCATAATTTCCACCATCAATTTGCTTCCTTTTTGAAAGCTGCAGTTAAATCTATCTTACTTGCCTGGAATACAATGAATGCAATCAGAACCCTTCAAAGTAATATCTGAACACAGAGCCAGGAGTAAGCCCTGAACACTGCTAGGTGTGCTCCCCCCAATAAAAATAATAAATCCCAAATAAATTTAGAGACAGATTCATTGTTGCCTAGGATGTGGGGGGGGGTGGGGATGGGGAGGTAAGGACTGGGAAATAACTGCTAACGGGTATAGGATTTCTTATTGGGTGATAAAATCTAAAATTATCGTAGTGATGGCTGTACGTGGCTGTACAACCAATGATTAATACACTTAACAGTTAACTTTTTTAAAATATATATATGAACTCTTTTAATGTTTGGAAAAGGGAACACCTCTAAAATATACACTATCCAGTCTCCCAGAGTTTTCCATGCATCTAACATCAGTTATCCATGGTGATTACTTGTATATCAAAACATCATACATGGGGCTGGAGCAAGTAAGGTGTTTACTTTGCATGCTGCTGACTCTGGTTTGACTGGGATCCCATATGGTTCTCTGAGCCTGCCAGAAGTGATTTCTGAGCACTAAGCCAAGAGTAACACCTGAGCACCATCAGGGTGTCCCAACTGTTAACTTTTTGTTTGTGATGCTGGAGATTGAATCTGGTTCCCATGTCCTGAAATGCACTTTCAATGAGTGAATTACATAGTACAGGAACTAAATCTCGCTCAATAAAGCCAACAAACAAATAAAGAAACAACAACAAAAACAACAAGAAAAAAAACCTAAACATAAGACCCTGGCACTCTTTTCAGAGATTAAAAAAAATCTAATTAAATAAATGGGCTGATTTAGAAAAACAAAGACATTTGGTTTTTATCCTTTTTCCAGACACTGTTGCTTTAGTTCACTTACTATTTTATCTGCTTATCCATGTGATATGTAATCAGAGCTCTGAGCCTCACAGGAAGTCCACAACAGTTCTTTCAAACAAACTTTGTAAAAACAGTTTAATAACATTATCTAATAGTGCATTAGAGCCTTGTTTTGATGCCATTTTATGATCTTACACTCTTGTTTTTCATTTTGAAATAACGGAAGGGCTTATACAGATAATGAATTTGAATTTACCAAATCCTTTTGAGCAAAAAAAGAAAAAAGTATTCAGTAATTAACACACCCAAACAGAGCAAAGTAGCCTTCACAGATATTGTTAAACCCCAAAGTTAGATTGTAAAGATTTCAACTGCAAAATATAATCCAAACACATAAGAACAGCATGTACAAAAGAGTGACTTAAATTCTTTTTTGGGGGCAGGGGGTTGGCCCACACTCAGCGGTGCTCAAGGGTTACTCCTGGCTCTGCACTCAGAAGTCTTGGCATTCTCGGGGGACCATATAAGATGCTGGGATTTGAACTGGGTTCTGTCCTGTGTTGGCTGTGAGCAAGGCAAATGCCTTACCACTGTGCTATCACTTTGGCCCCTTAAATTAATTTTTTAAAGACCAGTTCGATCACTTGTGAATTGTTTGTCTACTGTTTTGTTTCTAAATCCACTTCACCAACTCATGAAGCTCCACCTACCCTATTAGATTTACTTAGTCCTTAGAGAAATGTGGAGTTCCTCTAAGCACTGTTCCCTAAAGTTTGAAATACTGTCCCCCAGAAGGCACTGAAAGATTGAGGTGAGGAGATAATAGTGTCAGGTACCAGAGTGTGGGAGTCTTAAGTGTTTGTTTTCTTAAGGTAGATTTCCAGAGGGGGCACTAATTATTTTTAACTTGAAAAGGGGGTGGTAGGCCAAATAAGGGAAACTTTCTCTTAGGCATGGTCCTTTTCTGAAATATTAATTCCTTACAAATTCCACAGGAGAACGTGTTTCTCAGGATTCAAGACTTGGTCCAGTTTTTTAGTCATACTACAATACATAAAGCACATGTGAATATATGTGAGTACAGGTATCTTTCTACCACCTACCCCACTACTACTTTATTCCCAATTTATAAAGGTATGATGACTTGCCTCAAATCTTAAAACCTTACAGGGTAAGGCACTTGACTTGCATACAACCAACCAACCCTCATTCCATCTCCAGAAGGTCCACATGTGGGTTCCAGAGCACCACTAGAGGTCACTCCTGAGTACACAGCCAGGAATAGCTCCTGAGTACTGCTGCAATAGCTCCCATGCCCTACCCGCAAAGTGTTCTCAAGAGTCTGAAGGTCCATAGAGTGGTTAGAGGACATGCCCGGCAAACACTAGACTCAGGTTTGATTTCCAGCATCATAGGTACCTGGAGCCTGGCTAGGGAAGCCAAGGGCATTGAACCATCAACTTGGCTAACTAAGAATTGCCAGTGGGGCCCAGGCTTCCTGAGCACAGCTGTGAGGAAGCCTACACCCCTTAAAAAAAAAAAGGGAAAAAATGTTCCCAACTACTTAGTATTCATGTCAGAGCTCTTTGACCTCTACCTCATTTGCCTCTGACCTGGGCACCAATGCAGACCAGCACTAAAAGGATAAATAATAAATGTTTAGACATCAGAATTTTCCTTTTAAAATCTCATTTCCCATCCCCAGTGCCAAAAGTAGTCTGGGACACTTAGCAGTCAACAAACAACATTGCTTTGTAAAATTGGAGTTACTGAAGAGAGGATTCTGAAATTAGTGAGAAACACACATGACAGTTCTGCACACACAGCAAAGCTCAACTTTCCAGTGGCTCCTGTTCTGAAGTGGACTTCAGCAACATGATTTTAACACAACCAAACAATTGTTGGGAGGAGCTTCCGTGTGTTTCTCTGTTCAGTGGTTCTTCTAGAATCAAATTACTTTCACCAGAGAAATCATGAAATATAATTTTGGAAGTCAAATTCTCAGATTCATTTGGATATATCCCATTAATTAGAACTGTCTCTTGACCAGAAATGGAAAAAGGTACAAATAAAGTGAGTAAAATGGAGATCCTACCTAAAAGACATTTATGGTACATGGGGCAAGGATATCAAGAGAATATGGGTTTGGTTGTATTATTGGGTACTAATTATCTCTGTGTTATTCCATGTGGAAGTTATTTAAATAGTATTTCTCAATCTTTTTCTGATTGTTCTTCTCTGATCTTATTTCTTTCTAGGGCTCTCCTCTGTATCGGTTGGCCTCAAGTCTTAATGTACCACATTACTGTGGTTTTTGCTTGTTGCCCTGATGGAAAAATTCTGGGGATCTACAGGGCCAAAATGGCCCCTAAAAGAGCAATTCAGGTTTAAATGCCTTCTTCAGGAACCTAAAAGACTCCAACAAAAATGCCAGAATGCATGTGGCCTACAGGTATGTAACTCAAGAATGGAACATAAATATTCATTGAAATCAGTTCTTCTGAAGGCTGGCTTCCTATTCAAATAGGTTGGAAAAGAGAGAATGTGTAATAAATGACTTGTACTTAAAAAACATTGGCAAGAAGTAGAAAAGATTTCCCTTTTATATCCAAGTCAAGAATACATGAGCCAGAATGACAGCTCAATGGGCTGAATGTAAGGTCAGGGTTCAATGCCTGGCACCCATGGGCCCCAAGTACCACCAGGGACAACCCTTGAGCACCATCAAGTGATCCTTAAATTTTGGGGGTGGGTGTCACACCCAGCCTACTCAGGGGTTACTTCTGGCTCTGCACTCAAAAATCACCCCGGCAGGCCTGGGGGACCATTTGGGATGGCTGGATTTGAACCACTGTCTGTCCTGAATTGGCTGTGTGCAAGACAAATGCCCTACCACTGTGTAATCTCTCCAGCCCCTGTCCTCAAATTTCTAAAAATCCAAAACAGAGTGAAGAGAATATGAAGTCAGTCTGTGAAGTCTTAAGCTATCTGGTAATTCAATGTAAAATAAAGAAACCCGAACTAGTTTTAAATAAACAATGAAGTCATACGTTTTCCCCAACTGGATTGGTTCTGCTTCTCCATCTTTACAGTTTGTTTAAGATGTTCAAGACCTCACCTTTATTTATTTTGGGTTAATGGCAAATTCCTTCATTTTGCTTTAAATTGAAACATTTTTACCTGCTAAAATATTAGGTATTGGACCTGCAAACATCATATGCAACTCTCAACAAAGCATAGCAAAGTTTGTTGGTAATTCTGATTTAATTATAAAACTATTTGGGATGGTCTCTAACTGAAGTTACTGCATATCATAGCAATGAAACCATTCCAAGCTGTCATAAGTGGTGGTACTTATGTGAAGATAAGAAAAAGGCAGAGACTTATTTTAAACAACATACCCAGATTTTCAAAGTAAGATATTCAAGGCCATAAAAATATATTCACTGATGATGGGACCAGAGCAATAGCGCAGTGGGGAGGGCATGCTTTGCATGTGGCTGCCCTGGGTTCGATCCATGGCATCCCATATAGTCTCCTGAGCCTGCCAGGAGTAATTTCTGAGCACAGAGCCAGAAGTAACCCTTGAGCATAATCAGGTATGGCCCAATCCCCCAAAGTATATTTACTAATGAAAATAATTTTTTAATTAACTTTCTTTAATCACCAAGCTTACAAAAATTTTCATACTTGGGTTTCACAGTGTGTTCTTTGGAGGACACTGGTGACAGAAAGTGATAATTGTTGAAATAAACTATTATTTGAATAAAAAAACTGACTCTAGAGGGGTCAGGATTAGGCAGAACCATCAGGGAAAGCAGTGATTCTGGGTGATGGAGGTAGCAGAATTGTTTTGGTAGGGTGAGGGCTAGGCTCATCCTCTTCTAGTGAGATGGCCAGCTTTCTGCTGTGTTGGCTGGTGTACCCATAGCTCAGTCTCATAACTGACCTTCTATGATTCCCTGCGAGGACACCAGTCTGACCACATTTCAGGTGGTTTGGGCACTGATATCATCAGGGCTTTTTGGAGTGAGTGCGGGCACCCTCCCCTGTACCTTCCTTCTTCCAGTAATCCTACCAGATGAGTACATGCCCCTAAAAGTCATAATACCAGTAATAGTGTTTTGAATTTGGACAACTTCATTTGTTTGATGCTGTCATCCCTAGAAGAACACAGTTTAACAGGATGAAAAGCTAACAAGAGCTTACTTCTGCCATTGTATTGACTTGATTGGAGATACAAAAATTTTCACAAATGTGCTTGCTATTTTTTTTCTTCTTTTTTGGGTCACACCCGGCAACGCTCAGGAGTTACTCTGGCTCTATACTCAGAAATCACTCCTGGCAGGCTTGGGGGACCATATGGGATGCTGGAATTTGAACCACCATCCTTCTGCATGCAAGGAAAATGCCTTACCTTAATGCTCTCTCTCTGGCCCCTCTTCTCTTCCATTTTCTTTTTCTATTTTTTCCAATAACTTTGCTTTCACTTATCTGGAAACAAATATATTATGATTATCTGCTACACTGAAAATACCTACAGGCATCAGGGATGTGGCTCACTGGTACGTTAGCAGGCACTAGGCATGTGTGCTCCTTTCAAGCTTAGGTAACACATCTGCATTTCTAGAATTTTTCAACTTAATAACTGATAAAGTTTAAAACACCAATCCCAAATGAGTTGAAATATTTAAAATGTGTAATGGTATTCAATAGAGCATAATTAAAACTAGGCTAATCATTACACCTGAAAAGTAGTTTTATTGGGGCCAGAGTTATAGTGCTGCAGGTAAAGCACTTGCCTTGTACATAGCCAATCTGGATTTGATCCCTGGCATACTATATGGTCCCCAAAGTATCCCTAGGAGTTACTCCTGAATGCAGAGCCTGGAGTAATCACTGAGCCCTGCCAGGTGTAGCCAAAAAAACAACAAAAAATTTTAAAGTCCTAAAGCTTTATTTAACTCCCCTAAATGTGAGCCCTGCCTTAACACAACAAATTCAAATTTATGAAAATTCTATTCTTCTGGTGATTCAAATTGTTATGACAAATAATTTGCCTAAAATATTAAGATATTCCCATGTTAATTTCATCATGAGAGTTAATACATATTACCTTCATTATACTATCTACTTTCTTATTCAAACCTACAAAATATTTTAAAATGCACAGATTCACAATTTTAATACTGGGTTAGTTTCTTGATCTATTACAGAGATCAAGAGTCATAAATAGAATAGCCTTACTTTAGGAAAAAAAAACACTGCAATCTACACTTTCAGTTATCTGATATCCTGAATCAACAATCTAAATAAAAATATTTCTGGAAAACTTTTTTCTATTTATTATTGGGCGAGAGTAGAGATTCTCTGAATACTTTTTGATTTGTTTTTGGGTCACACATTGTGATACCCAGTGCTGACTATGCACAGAGCCAGTCAGCACTGGGTATCACAGTGTGTGACCCACTGTACTCAGGGGTCAGTCCTGATGGTGCAGGGGAAGAAGGACCATATGAGATGCTGGGAACCTGATTAGCTGCAAGAAAAAACTGCATTAATCCCAGGATGATCTCTCTGGCCACTCTCTGAATCATATTTCTCAAAGTCAAATACTGAATTATTTTCATTGAAATAAAAAATATTCATGTATAAATACATAAATCTTTCCTAAAACTGAAAGAATGCACGGCAGCAAGTTAAAAACGGATTTTTATTTTAAGTGTACATATTATAAAATTTTGATTGCATGAAATTATTTCCCATGTAAAATTACTTGAAAAGATTCACAAGTACTTACATATATTTATATGATGCATTCCATCTCATTTAGTTAATACTATGGATACTTTTGGTCCTAGAGCTCTCTTTGTTTCCTCTCCTAACACTGAAAGGCAGAGCTTATGTGCCCTATGGGAGGACAAAGAAACTGTCTCTCCTTGGGGAGACCAGCTTGGTAGCGCTGTGACTACAGCCCTCAAATGTGAGTGAGAACCACCCAATGAGAACTTCCTGAGGATTTTTCTCTGTTACCTATCAACACAGGTTTAACTGCTAAAAAGCTATACCAATGTTACTTAATCATTTCTAAAGCCAATCAGGTGACATTAATATCCAGCTTCCAATTTCCATTCTTTGAAATATTTCTCCATGGTGCTCCTAGATTTGAAAGTGCCCACATTCACTGTTGGTATGATTTTCTTTGGCTGGAGCCACTGAACAAAACGCTTCATTTCCACGTAGCTGCTGTGCTCACTGTAAGGAATTCCTACAATCCAAGAGAAAAGGTATTGCCTATTAAATATCAAATTGACTTTTTTGAAAAAGGCACATGCCCAAAATAAAATTGCAAAGGAAAGCAACCTGGAAAATTTTTGACAGACTCCCTAGTGCTTTATTTCTCATGAGAAAAAAATGTTAATACCTTTTACAGTGAACAAAGACTAAAACCATTAAAATGATACAAAAGCTTTCTATTACTTTTCTATGTAGATACTTAATAACATGTATTTTAAAAGATTCTTATTTATAACTAGGTTTTATTCTTCTTAAAATAACTCTTCCCTATAAGCATCTGACATGCCTATGGATTTGAAAAACAATTCTAAATATGTTGAACTCATTTTTAGAAGCAGGAGACTCATTTTTAAAAGAGGAAAACAGAACTCCAGTCCTCAAATACTGGGCCATCAAAAGGAAGTGGAAGGAAAGAGGGGCCAGGGAAATAGTTCAAGAGATGGGCCACAGGATTTCTGGGTTGGAGGCATTCATGGTCCACCAAGTGAAAGTAACCCCTGAGGAAAGATCTGGGAGTAGCCTCTGAGCACTAGTCATTTTCTAAAACAAAACTGAGCAAACACAAAACAAAATCAAGAGCATTAAAATCCATTTATCTACTTGACTGCATATTAAGTACTGCAGGGAGAGGTTCTGTTCTGAGTAACCTAGGTTCTTTAGAGGTAGAAGACCAGGCACAAAATAAGGCAGATTCTAAAGCCTATGGCAAACCTCCTCCAGGAGAGAGAATGCCACCAAGTCTGCCACTCTTGCCATCACTGGTGACCCAAGGTCACCTTGCTTTCAAGTGCAGGGCTCAATGGAATATTCCACTTCCAGTTATAGGCCACATGACCCTTCACGAAGACCTCCAGTGTCCTTTGCAGGCCACTGATTCAACAAATGAAAGCCCTGAATAGCTGATGTCTATTCTGTGCCACTAGTCTCCTTTATATCACTTTACAAGGTACTAGAGATACAATTTCAGAACACTCACAGCAATTTGAAACTCTTGAATTGTTAAGGATTCTTTGTCACCTTTCTTGGATCTTAATTTTACAAAACTCTTTTCTCTTATTTTTTTAAAAGTAAAATAATTAGAAGCATGACAAGTAATCATTATACCATATATTGAAATGTTTCCTTTGGTCTGAGGAGTAACATCGGCTATACTAGTTAACTTATTAGAATGTGTCCATCCCGTAGGTCGAAAAGCCAAAATCTGATCATATTTGCCATTAAACTTCCTCAAATGATTCTGTAAGCCCTGTTAAATAAAAGCAGAATATTTACTTCATGTTTGGTGAAGACAGATTATATGAATACACAGAATGATTAAAGATCAGCATCGTCAGAGGGGATTTTCATTTGGAACACATTAGCCTGCAACTAACCTAGTGCTATGACTTCAAATCCATAGTTATACAAACTTATGTTCTGTCTTAAGGAAAGATGAGGCATCCAGGTAGATCCCCAGTACCCATTGTGGTCCCCCAAGCCCCACAGGAATGAACCCTGAACACAGAGCCAGAAGTAAACCCTGAGTACTGCTGGGTGTGCCCCCACAAAGGGGGCAGGAGTGATAGAACAGAGTGTAGGACACTTGCTTTGTATGGATCTGAACCAGGATCAATTCTTGGTATTTTGTATCACTCCTCAAGTACTGCCAGGGGTAATTCCTGAGTGCAGAGCCAGGAATAAACCCCAAAATCCTAAACTGCAGATGATTATATAATTTAATGAATGCAACTGTGTGTGTGTGTGTGTGTGTGTGTGTGTGTGTGTGTGTGTATACCTAAATCATTAGCAATGGCTATAAGGCAAAAAAGAGGTTTAAAATAATAAGACTACAAGTTATACATTTTTTTAATTGCAGCTTAATCAGTTGTGTACACACACACATACACACACACACACACACACACACACACACACAGAGTAAACATTCCCCTGGAAAAGTATTTGAGGGCTAAGTTCACTCTTGGTAAGTGACTCTACTACAACTACATTTCAAATGCAGGTAAAATGGGACTCCAGTTTATAATCATCATATTTCTGGTTCAACCTCAAAAGATCTAGTCTTAACAATTACCTTAAAATTAATTTGCATCATTGGGAGAAGGTGAACCAGGGAACTGTTCAGATCAGTTGTGATGAGAGAATTCATTTCTGGTATGTCGAGGCATTGTAATGTTTTGTATTTTTCTTGGGACATTCCCACCTTTGAACCTAAAACATCAGCAATGGCTATAAGGCAAAAAAGAGGTTTAAAATAGTAAGACTACAGGTTATACATATTTTTTTAATTGCAGCTTAATCAGTTGTTAAATAAGAATTTACCAAAGAGAAAGCATTTTTGACTCTTGTTATCTCAAAAAAGCTGAAAAACTCTGTGTGGATTGCATTTTGAAAAATAAAAATATTTTTAAAAGATAAAGGTCAGAAGATGTATTAAAGATGTATAGAATGGGGTGAAAGATCTGGAACTTAATTTGGAAGTATTGAACCCTTTTTGCTTCAGATCTTTGTTACTATTGCTTTGACATGGTCACATCTGTTGGTGCCGGTGTGAGCTCTACAGCTCTCCTGGATCTGGGTCACTTCCTATCTTTTTCTTAGGGTGGGGGTTTGGTTTGCTTTTGGAGCTACACCCTTTGGTGCTCAGGACTTACTCCCAGCTTTGTGCTCAGGGATCACTCCTTGCAGGGCCCCAGGGACCATATGGGATTCTGGGGGCTTGAACCTGGGTTGGCCTCATGCAAGGCAACTGCCTTCCCCACTGTGCTATCATTCTGGTGATCACATCTTATCTTTAAAGTTTGATAATATGTGACTATAGTGAGGAACAAATAGAAAAGTATTTTGCAAAACAGCAAAAAAACTATTTACAGGGCCTGAGAGATAGCATGGAGGTAAGGCCTTTGCCTTGCATGCAGAAGGTGTCGGTGGTTCAAATCCCAGCATCCCATATGGTCCCCTGAACCTGCCAGGAGCGATTTCTGAACATAGAGCCAGGAGTAAGCCCTGAGCGCTGCCGGATGTTGACCCAAAAACCAAAAAACAAAGCAAAACAAAACAAAAAAACCAGCAAAAAACTATTTAGATAAACTAAGTTTTAAAATTTTAACTATTCTTAAAAATAATCAGTTGGTGATTATTATCAAGAATGCAGTGATATGAGATGACCAGCCTTCAAATATTGTTAAAATATTGCTCTATAAACAAATGTAATTTTATTCTAAAATGATTTAATTATTAAAATATCTACCATAAACATCCTTCTCAAATGTCTCCATGAATTGAAGCCTTTCAAAATTTATGTGAGCCAAACTCTATGAAATCTCAATCCAATTTCAGAGGTAATAGTCAACCGTTTCAGGAAATAATTATCAAGTGTAAGAACAAAACCTGGGAGGGCTTTATGCAAGAAGAATCTGATCTTTATAAAATATGAATGTGAATTAGATCCAGCTACCACCTACCTAGGAAGACTTTCTCTTTTCCAATAGAGTAAGTGCCACAGACAACCAGCACCCGTGGGTTTAGAGTTACTGACTCAAAGGCAGTGTTGATGGCAAACTGGATAACCTCTTGCTGAGATGGAAAGGTGTACTCTGGGCTGCAGTAGCTGCCATGTGGAAATATGAAAAGAACAAACACATCATAGCATTAAGTCAGGATCTCTTAGGCAAAAACTTAGCAAAACTGCACACAATGGCAGACAGATATACAAATAGCACTGTTGTTATCTCCTGGGCTATGCTTATTATGTTCTTTGTTACCAGTTACTAGTGATTTCTGATAGAATTATGTTCTTTTCAATATACCTTTTCCATTCTATTGCTTTTATCACCTGAAGAAATAGACTATTTTTTTCTTAGGATCATATCTAGCCAGTCAGGTGGATTAGCTATAAAATAATGCTGCCACTTTGTATGAAAGTCATTATGAAAGAAAATACCATTGATGATTATTTTTGGAATAAAGAACTGGCTTGGTGGAGGGAGGTAGACATTGGTGGTAGGATTGGCTCGATTCATTATATGTCTGAAACACAACTATGAAGGACTTAGTAAATCAAAATGGTTCCAATAAAATAAAATTTAAAAAAAGAACTGGCTTAGTAAATTTTTTTTCTAAAAATAGTGATGAACAAGAATCTAGTAAAGTTGGGGCCAGAGAGATAGCATGGAGGTAAAGTGTTTGCCTTGCATGCAGAAGGTTGGTGGTTCAAATTCTGGCATCCCATATGGTCCCCCAAGCCTGCCAGGAGCGATTTCTGAGCGTAGAGCCAGGAGTAACCTCTGAGCGCTGCCGGGTGTGACCCAACCCCCTACCCCCCAAAATCTAGTAAAGTTGTTTTAAATGAAAAGCTAAAGCTGGGCCCGGAGAGATAGCACAGCGGCGTTTGCCTTGCAAGCAGCTGATCCAGGACCAAAGGTGGTTGGTTTGAATCCCGGTGTCCCATATGGTCCCCCGTGCCTGCCAGGAGCTATTTCTGAGCAGACAGCCAGGAGTAACCCCTGAGCACTGCCGGGTATGGCCCAAAAACAAACAAACAAACAAACAAACAAACAAACAAAAAGAAAAGCTAAAGCTAATCCATCTTTTCTCCCAAAAAGTTAATTATATATTTTAAAAATAGTAGTATAAGAAGGAAACAAAACCAATTTAATCTACTCAAATAAAAACGTGCAAAGAAAAATTGAAATAAACTATTTTAATTAAAAAGACCATTAAAGCCATTAAAATAGTCTTACTATTAATTATACATATATGAAACAAAAAACTAAGTAGATTTTACTAAAAATGCTGCAAGGTACAAACACTAAAAATACATTTCTCCCCAATTTTCAAAATTGTTTTTGATGGTTACCCAATAGAACAGAAAAAAACTTAGTTTTTTCTCCTATAAATCCACAGATATTCAGAACTGTATATAAAATAGATCTAAATAACAACAACTAATTAAACATTCTTAATTTATTAAAATTTAGGATTTAAAGTACCATAAAAAATTTGGCTATAGTGTTTGAACTGAATAAGATCATCTTTTGATAAAATATGCCAAACTGATTTCCTGAAACGGGCTGAAAAGTTAACAGGATCTCTGGAAATTCATTAAGTATTTTTTACATTTATAATTAAAAAATAAAGGCTTATACTATTGTATTTTTAGTATTGAGGAATTCAAGATTGTCACTTATAAATGGCTTTTCAAGAAAAGAACAGAGTAGGTTTAAGTACTAAGCATAGAAAACACTTTCATAATTGCACTTAATCGCTAAAAGAGTAACCTAAAATGGTGTCTTCCTAAACTCTGTCCCCCAACTTTTATTCCTTTCTTTCAATAACAAGAATTTTACATAAATCCTATTTTCAAAGGAAAATCACAACAAAGATCATTTTGAGTCAGTCAGTGAAGACCTGGGTTCCCAATTCTGTTCTTAAAATTCCTTCTTCTTTGACAGGAAATTCTTTGACAGCATCCAGATGGTCTAATCCCAGGTGATTTCTAACACACAGAAAAAATTCCTAACACCATGTGGAGAGGAAGTAAACAAACCAAGCCCTTCTTACTTACGTGGTATCTAAATAAAGTGTGTGGATTCTCTGGTCTGCAAGCAGAGAGCGTTCCATGGTGGGGTCAGCTCGGAAGTCACCCGTGTGCAAGATGACGTGGCCATTGGAAAGATGAAAAAGGATCATGACAGCACCTGGACAGCTGAACACACACAATTCAAGAGGGATTTTTGAAGGCATGGCGCCTTACAGGTTTAAAATATTGTGCTACACAACTGTAAAATACTGCTAATGATAGGACCCGTGAATACAACATTGAACCACCACAACCCACACCAGTGTGACCATCTTCCCTCCATCACTATCCCCAGATTCCCTTCCCCCCATCTTCTCCCATCCCACCAATAAACAAAACCTAGTTTAATTTAACATCAAGACATGGGATTATCTGACCACAAAGCTCAGTTCCAGAGGTGAGGTCTAACATGAGGACATTTATATCATTTAAGAGAGAAAAAAAAAAGTCAGCAGGGCTGGGGCTCACACTGGTCATGTTCCCAGGACAGGCCTCTCCTTAGGCCTAGCCCATGATTGGCTTTTGGGGGATCAGTTCTGAGTCATCCCACAGCTCCTGATAAGAGTATAAGGTGATGAGCTTGCAGGCAGTTACTAGAGTGAAAGTTTGTGTTACCAGTGTGATCTGTGGGGAAAGTCCTGGAGTTTGAGCCATGGAGGTCAGTCAGGTGGTGCTTCCTGTGCCAACAACTGACCCACAGTCAAAAACTGACACCAAAGCTCCATGGAGCAGTGCCCATGGGAACACTTCCCATGTGCTGCTGGGAGAATCTAGAATCTAGCACATCTCTGAAACACCACAAGCTGAGCAGGCCTGGACATTTGTCCCAGGGCTCTCCTTTTGCCATTGCCCCCAATTACCTCTGCCCTTTGCTGACTTGAATATATTCTTTTATTGAGATAATCTACCACACCATGAGGACCACAGCTTTTGTGGGTCTTCTAAGTCCTGCTAGAGAACCACTGCCTAAAGGTGGCCCTGGGTGACTGTTTGTTTACAACAGTTTGGTTTCACCCAAAACAAAGATTATCCCTGATTCCTTTGTTTGTTTACAATTTGGTTTTACCCCAAAGCAGAGATTGTCTTACATGTAAACCTGGGCAGGACTGACACTGACACAGGATAACCTGAACTATCTGCCCTTACTCTATTCTTACTCCCCAACCTGGGGTGGTCTCAATACTCAATAAAAAAAAAAATGACAGTTATGGGAAGCAACTAGCTCTTGATAAGAGGTAGACTGCCAGACTAGATGTATTTCACCCTCAGCCCAGGGTTGAAAATACAGTGTGTAAGGTGATTTTACAGGTAACGATGTGGCCACAGGGTTTGGAAACGATTGCCAGACACACAACGCATTTACTATGAATCTGAAAAAAGCCTGAGAGGCAAGTGCATTTGACATTTAAAACCTTTCCCTTAACTCCCTGCTTCAAACCTTTAAACCTCAATTGTTTTCCCAGGAAATTATATCAAAATTTCATCCTCCACAACCTCTTTCAGAAAAGGGGAAGGGAAAGAATACATGATGAGATCAACCTTTCATTGATTTGTTGATATCGAAATCCGACAAAAGCATTACAAAACACTCCAGAACAATACCCATCATGAAAACACACTAGATCTAGATGTTGTTCTGATAAGAAGGTTCTTTTTTTTTTTTTTTTTTTTGGGCCACACCCGGCGGTGCTCATGGGTTACTCCTGGCTGTCTGCTCAGAAATAGCTCCTGGCAGGCACAGGGGACCATATGGGACACCGGGATTCGAACCAACCACCTTTGGTCCTGGATCGGCTGCTTGCAAGGCAAACGCTGCTGTGCTATCTCTCCGGGCCCGATAAGAAGGTTCTTAAGTAACCATTCCCAGACATTTTTCTTCGAAATGTTTGTAATAGGCTTTTAGTAAAGTGACTTACTGATTAGCGTCAAGTAGAACAACACTGACACCATTCACTATACATTTTGTGTTCATTGGCAACGCATGGATATATTGTTCTTGCACATGAAGTTTGCTCTTCAACAAATTGCCAGTTATCTGAAAAGCAGAATGTGCTTATTGCTGACACAGAAACTAAAGGCTTCTACTGTATCTAGTTTAGAACCCAGGCAACTTAATGCCTCCCCAATTCTCTCACTTATATTTCTGCAAACCTTTCGGAACTTCCTGAACTGATGGTCACCATTCTACTTAAATACTGTCACTGGAACCTCACCTGAGATGTTCTTCACTCTAGCTTGACCAGCACATGCTAGAGTTCCCTAGCATGAACACCCTAATGACCAGCCTCTGTCATTTCTGCAAAAATCAGAAAAAAGATTCTGACAGAATCTATTGCCATTTCTCATCTTGTGGTGAGCAATTCTGAATTCTCTAGAGTCTAGAGTGGCCATGTCACCTGTGCCTCTTATACAAATGTTCCATCCACTGAAATGCTTTCCTCCTTTTTCTCTCTGCTTGCTTTCAGAATAAGGTAGATTGCATTTCCATTCGGGCCCAGCCAATAATTTACTCCAAACCTCAATTACTTCATTGACACAAAGAGGATTATACAAGAATGCTGTGAGAATGAAATGGAATTGTTGCCTTGATAGGGGTATATTTTTTTTATTTTTAGCACTTAATTCAAGATATCTCTTTCATGACATTTCCCCTGACTTTCTCCTAGACACAGCAAAACATTCCCTTCTCAATCTCCAGTATACAAGTATACCATCATGATGTTTTTTATTTATTTTTGTTTTTTGGGCCACACCTGGTGATGCTCAGGAGTTACTCCTGGCTATGCACTCAGAAATTGCTCCTGGCTTGGGGACCATTTGGGATGCCGGGGATCGAATCAAGGTCCATCCTGGGTCAGCCATGTGCAAGGCAAGTGCCCTACGTTGGGCTACAGCTCTGGCCCCAGTCACTGTGCTGCTATTGATGAAGATTTTCCCTTAAGTTTCTTAGCTCCTTGGAGTTAGGTATTCTGTTTCAAGTGTCTTTTAAGACACTGAATAAATATTTATTAGGAGAAACTTAGGTTCAGTACACTCAGAAGCAATTTCCACATAAAAAAGCCTTTCTCAAAAACCTATAGTAACTACTGACAGTGGCACATTTACTTTTAATTCCAAGTATCTGACCTCTTTTATCTTATCTAGCAGAACGACTGCTCTTACTATCACTGAAATTAAGTTTTCAAAACCAGTTGCTTAAAGTGTGTTCAGAATGTAGAGCCTAACTACTTACCTGGCTGCAATAAATTGGAAAGGTGAAGGTTCTGGACAAGCCAGCATAGTGGTCGGAATGGAAGTGTGTGAGGAAATAGGCCGTGCAGCCTTCAATCGGTCCATACTGAAATGCATCCACTGAAAAGCCAGTTCCTGCAAAGACAGTAACATCCTAGCTGCTTGAGCAACAGCCAACAAAGCATGGGGAAAAATCGGGACTCCCTCCCCTCATTTTCAACTTAACCCTATTTGTTGTTGTATTGTTTTTGGAGGGGCACATCAACTGTACCTGCCAGGGCTCGGAGAACAGAACACAATTTGTCAATTGGGAGTGAGGAAGAAAATAGTGTCACACCTCCAATGGGACAAAAATGGTTAAAGAATGGTTAAATCATTTAAATATTACTCCAGGTCTATAGCCTGCTAACAGGCCCCAATAGAATAGTAGATAAAAAGTTTGCAACATTTTGTATTTCATTGGAGAGCTAAAGGCAAGGATGTAGGCAAGGGAGGGAAACAAGCAAAATAAAGTATCTCAAAAAATTTCTAGAAAAGTAGTAAGGAGAGGGTGCTGAACAGTAGTAAGGGGAAGTTTGAAAATTATTTATGACAGAAAAACCCAAATGTGCCATTAGTAATATGCAACAAAGTAAGCAAAGGTTCACAACTTAAGAGTCTTATTAGCACAGAGAATTCTACTTCTAGGCCCACATAAAGTGCAAAATGTAAAAATAAAATTACTCAAAGCAAACTTAGTGTTATGATACATATATTATTCTCTACATGAATATTTTGAACAAGCCATAGAAAACCACTTAAAAACTTTGAAGTCAAGTGTATTTTGGCAGTGTTAGTCCTTTCATAAGAGTAAATGGCTTTTTTATATTAGATTCATTTCATAAGTATTTTCTTGAGAAATCATAACATAGAGCAAACCACTTACTATTTAATATGGGTAAAATATGGGGTATCCCAAGCCAAGTGTTACCCTGTGGTCCCAGAACCTGCCTAATCTTACTGGGAGTGGCCACGTCCTTTAGTCTGTGAACAAATATAAAAAATAAGGGCCTAAAAGACCTAATAGGAGTTGAGGCACCAGTCTTGCATGCGTCCCACCCTATATAAAGTCCACATCTAGTTCCTGACTCACCGGAGTGATCTCTGAGCCTGGCTGGTTGTGGCCCAAATACTGCACCCCCCTCAATTACTTGGCGTAGATTAGGACAAATGCAATCTGTGGTACTTTCCCTGTCTGAAGCTACTCAGTGCATTTCTTTAAAGTCATCAGAGAAAGCCTTTGATTAAAGTCCTACCTGCTTCCGGATTATGCTGCTCTTTACTAATCTGTCAGATTTGTAACCTACCTAACTAGTATAATGTCTTTCAGACAGAAATTTTAGTCAGTTTCCTGAATAAAATGAAGAAAAAATATAGGGAAAGGAAAACAAAAACAAAAAACAAACCCTGTACTACAGGTTAATAAGTATCATGAAGAGCATCATGAAGAGCAGAGGGAACCCAAATTTTTTGTGTATGAGCAACAGGGGTAATAGCTAATACAGTTTAAAAACTGGGCCCTGTTGATGTATTAATACTTCAACTTACCAGGTATTTTCTTATAGAAAGGACATGTCCTTTTTCTTAATTCTCCCGCATTATATGACTCTGGAGCTTTCATGTTTCTTCTCTGCATTCTGCCACCAGTTGATTTTATCAGGGCTTTGTCTTGGCTTAAATGGACAGCTTCCAACTCTGTCTCGTTCATTAGGTCTGTCTTCTGAGAATCTCTTCCTTGGACTGAATCTGATTTTTTCCGTCTCTTTCTTTGATGCTGTGACCTCTGACTAGGTAATTCCAGGCAACTTCCATTTAAAGTCTTTCCTTCAGATTCTACATCACTCAATGATTTTTCTGCTTTCCTCTTGTGTTGCTGAGATCCCTTTTTCCTAGGACTCACAACTGGGTTTGAGTTCTTCCCCTCAAAGACACTGTCCCCTGGCACTTGCTCTTCCTTTTTTTTGGGTGGTAACCCAAAATATACACCGATATCCATTTGCTTCATTGCCTTGGTAGATGAGTTGGTTACTGCCTTACACTTGGAACCAGAGTACACTGTTTGCAGAGACTTAGAGGCAGTAGGTGTGTTGGGAAATGTCTCTCTATTTAAGGCTGGGCCGTTCTTGCTCTGAACACTGTCTGGTGCCTTTCTGCAGGAACATGTTGAGGCTGTAGTATTATTCCTAACATTAAAGGGCTGACTTGGAATCTCCCTAACTCTGCTTTGGGTGAGAGGGAAAACTAGACCCCCTCCTCTCTGGCTATCAGATCCTTTTAACATTTCACCCTTAAGTAAGGGAAGAGAAAGCTGATTGTCGTCAGCTGATACTTCAGTTAGCTGTTTCTGTTTATTTGATTGAGATGACTGAAATTCTGGTTCAGCAAATTTTTCTTGAGTGTCTTGATAATAAGAACTAAGACCCTGAACTAAGGCCGCTGGTAATGACAGAAAATCCTCCTCCATATCTGCTGGATCATGACATGAAGAAAGACTCTCACTTTGGAAAAGTAGTGGAGAAGAGTCCCTGTGAGTGCTGTACTCAGGCAAGCCTTTACTGCATTCATTCTGAATGAACAAGCTATTCACTTCTGGATGGTTCTCCTCCTGGCTCAGTATTAAGGGACAAGGACAATTTTTAACCAAAGAAGAACGGTCATCTTCTCCTAGGCTGTCATCTTTAGAACTCTGCGTAAAAATCAGTTCCTGCTGGGAATCATCCACAACAGTGATCCCATCACTTTCCTCATCACTTAGAAGAGGTGAATAGGAGATTCCATCATTGCTCTCATCATTTTCTGGCAAAGACACATGTATTCGTTCTGAGCTGTGTTGGCTGTCTAATTCCTCAGCAAGAAACAAACTCTCTCCTCCTCCCAGTTTGTCATTATTAACATGTTCTGTAAGTGGTGGGACTTCTTGGGACGTTGTGTTGTTCATCAAAGTGGAAATCTCCGTGGAAGGCAGACCTTTTCTTAGGCATGCTGGGGCTACCTGTGAAGGAGTAGCTAGGAAATTTTTGAGATCTTCGGTTGGTTTCTGACACGGGGACCATTTTTCCTCGGGGCTACAAGGCAAGCCCGAGTCAGTCTGACTGAAAGTACCAGCAGCTGGGCGCCAGGGGCTGCCGGGAGGACTACGACTTGCTCTACTCTGAGCGAGCAGGAAATGAGTGTATCTCTTGTAATGAGAAGGAATTGTTGAGGTACATAGAAGACCATCTGGGCACTCTGAAAATGAAAGATATTCCAAATTGTTAGGGATTGAAAATGCAGACTATGCTCCACAATACTACCCAACTACCCATTTTAAATAATAAGTCAGACTGCAAAGGCATTAGTCCTACTTTGAAGCATTAAATAAATTAGTTTTGCAATCCCTTTTGCCCAACAAATGTAACATGGGAGGGGTGGGGTTGGTGAATGAGCTCAGTATGCATTTCTTGGATTTGTTATGAAACTTATTTTGAATTAATTTTTATTCATTGTGGCTCACAAACCTTTCCTAGTGGTTAATTTTTTTTTTGCGACCTTTACATTCAGTTACATGACTCCATGTGGCCCTTTGACCCCCTTGACTAGTCAACAGTTATAGGACTACCAAAGGTCAACATAAAATAAAGTCAACCAGTATAAGTTTGCAAAGTGTAATTATTATTTCTAACTCAATCCAATTTCTTTTCTTAAAAGAAAACTTTTAAAGATTAACAGAAGTCCCAAGTTTGATCCTCAGTAACAGCTAGTCAAAAATAACTTCATTTTCCCTCAAATGATTCTTACAAATATAAGTTCCTTTAAAATGCATATCTAGCTTGGAATATCCTTATTAAAAGCTAGGAACTGACACAATCAATTTCAGCAGCTGGTCAGTTTCAACAGCCAGACTATATAGAATCAAGACTGGTACTGCTGTCAAAAAAACTTTCTGTAATCATCTCAGTATATATTTTTGGAAGTTAACATCCCAACTTTTCAAAGAATGATTGCCCATCCCCACAAAAAAAGATTTACATTACAGAAATACTTTGCTTAAAACCACTTAAAACTGCTTAACAGAGTCTCTTATTGAATGGAGTTCAAGAGCCAGTCCAAATTCTGCTCAGTTCAGTCATCGGAAAACCAAAAGAAAAATCTCTCCGAGATGGATTCACCTAAAATAACATTTACCGTGAAATGCTCACAATGGGATTCCCAATGCGTTTTATTTCTTAAGCTACTTTAAAGCAGATCAATAGTATGTCAAGGGCATTCAGTTTCACACTGTTACAAGAGGCAAATGCACTTTTTAAAAAGTTAGTTTGCATCTTCATATATAGTATTTAAAAGAAGACCTGAGGATGAGGGAGATTGCTTTAAGGGCTGGTGGGCACCCTTTGCTTGCCAGGAAAACCTGAGTTTAATTCCTAGCACTTAAGATGCTCTGAACACAGCAGGAAGTAACCCGCCCCATCCCACCAGCATCACACTGGGAATCCTCTGAGCACCAGAGTGTACCTCTGGTGCCCCTAAAGCCCATCTAGGAATAACTTTGTAAATCATGGTGCTTTAATAAAATAACATTTAAAAATAAAGACTTAAATGGTTTGAAAAAACAAAATGAGAACCACATAGCAAAATGTCTTCTGAATTAAAGTTACCATGAAAAGCAAATATATATTTTTCTCCCATTTTTAAATTTTTCCTATGAAACTGTAGGGTCTACTTTTCTTTCTGTTGTTTGAAGCATGGTGATTTATGATCCTGTTAATGATAAGGTGTTGAATTAATTCATTTAATTGATACTTCAATAGGGTTTCAGATCAATGTGTATTTGTCACCTTACCTATTTCAGAGGTGGGTGGAGAATCCAAACACTCAAAAGTGTGCCATCGAGGAGTCTGACCTAGCAATGAGGAAAAGGGCATTTGGCAGTTGGGACAGTATCCGTCATAAACTGGACGACATTTTGGTAATCTCTGCTTGTTCCTGGGTGTACGAAGGCGTTTTCCTGGGGTGGTCACCTCATCCTGAGACTGTGGGATGCTGTCTTCACCACTACAGTTCTGACCAGAAGCTATTGAATTCTGACTAGCCGTTTTTTCCAGGCACATTTCGGGGACCACTAAAGTCTCTTGGACATCAACTCTGCTTTTTTTATTTCTCTTTCTTTTTGATTGGTTTGGCCCATCTCTTGTCTTTGTCACAGATTTTGGAATATTCCCAGAATAGTTGTTTGAGTGCACTGGTTTTGGTTTTCTTTTGGATTTATATTCCCAGAGGTCTTCCTCCAAAGTAGTGTCTTCCAACATGGCAAAATGACTTTTGTCATTTGAGATGCACCAATTGTCTTGAGTCCAGTTCTTGTTATAGTTTTTTTTAAGTGAATTATTTTGTTAAAAACAGACAGTAACCCCAAAGTGCCGCTAATAAGATGGGGTCAAAAGTCCTAGATATGACCATATTGGCAAACTACAAGTTCGATGCCTGAGAATACTTGCTGTTCCATTTAAACAACAAAATTAAGAGGACCCACCACAGGGGTAGCATTTGAGTTTTCCATTGTGACTGTTATCTCACTCAGCTGATCCTGGCCTTTTCCAGGATTTGGTTCATAAAAATATGAAACAGTTAATATTTTGAAAATCAAGTCCACTTAGGAAGTATGGGCTTAAAAGCTTAGTCTTTGAACAAACACTGAAAATCGGTTTATAAAGTGCATGTTAATTGGATAATTGTGCAAATAATTCACAAACCAGCAGTCCCTGGGCAACTGGCTGTTCAGGGGGTCCTTCCAAATACTAAAAGAAAACCTGTTAGTTCCACCATAATCAGAGGTTCGGGATTTGTAACAAACTTAACCACTTTTTGTCGTTGGCTTCTTCCTGGATATTCCACAACTTTAGTTTCTTGCATGAATCCAACCTCTTCCTCCAGCAGCAGTGAAGCAACTGCACGGTGAGCAAACACAATATAAATCATGGGAATTGGTGCTAGCACTGGCGCCACTAGGGGTCCTGTCTAGATGCACCCGGACTTCTCTTATCCAGCCCCCAAACCTACTTACTCTCTGATACCTGCCCCTGTCATTTCCCTACTGATTGTACCTTTGGAGGGGGGGGGGCTTAGAGGGGGCCTCAAATGGTTTCAGAGCAGGCACAGCAAGGGAGCAACTGGCACAACGTGGCCCCTGCCATCCCTCCCAATTAAAGCCTCGGTGCTCCTCACCCCTAGCACCCGCGCCCCGGCTGGCTCAGATGAGCAACATGCAGCTGCTTCTGTTCCCGGGACCAGTCCCCTGCACACCCCATCCCGCAGCCGAAACATTCGCGGCCGCACTTTCAGCACGCGGGGTGGTAGGGTGGGCCACGCCGCGCTGGCTCGGGACAGCCACAGGCCGAAACTCTGAGTATCCAAAGCTATTTTTGAGCACAACATCCCTTCCACTTTTTTTTCTTTTTACCTTCCTCTTCTTGGCGGGAACAGCTAGCTTCCTGCTCGCGCGCCCCACCTCCCCGAAACTAGCCTGTGTCGAATCTTGCGAGACGGTTGCACAGCGACACATGCCAAACAGCTGCAAACTCCACGCGTGCCGCGCGGATTTGGGGCATTCTTTTATTTTATTTTGTTTTTTTGCTTTTTGGTTCTCCAACCCGCCAAATTCGAAAGTCTTGGAATTTGGGGGATGTGTGTGTCTTGGAGACGAGGGTCCCTCTTGGACCTCCAGGAAGTCTGGAATCCAGAGAATTGCTTTTGAGCCTGTGGAATCTGCCGTCCCGAATGCCCAGGCTGGGTGGCGCGTGCGGAGTGCGGAGGGGCGGAGTGGCCGGGCCCGAGGGCTTAATTAGGCGCCGGCCTGGGCGCCCGGGCGGGACTCGGTTGGACCGTAGAGCGCGCGGGCTGCCCAAAGGGGTGTGTGTGTGTGTGTTTGCAGTGCAGGCGTCGCCGGCTGGAGCGCTGCAGCCGGGAGAGCCCGCCCAGGCAGGGCCGCGCTCGCCTCCCCGCAACCCCGTGTCCCAGCCCAGACGCTAAGGGTCAGGCCGGGCCGGGGACCATGGCGGCGCCCGGGCCGCGGAGCTGCAGCCTGGCGGGCCTGCTCCCCGCGCAAACCTCGCTGGAGTACGCGCTGCTCGACGCCGTCACGCAGGAGGAGAAGGACCGCCTGGTCTACCAGTACCTGCAGAAGGTGGACGGCTGGGAGCAGGACCTGGCCTTGCCCGAGTTTCCCGAAGGTGAGAGAGAGGGGCTGGCCGTGGGGTGGACCTTCCTGGGCACCTCCCCTTGCCTTGCCTTGCGTTCCCTTCCCTTCCTCTGCTGGCCTAATTGGGGCGCGCTGGCCTGGAGCAACATTCCGAGCCCTGCGGGGTGCGGTGCTTCGGTTCCTGGAATGTTTAGTGACCCATTTGACCGCGCACGCCCTGATCCTTTGGAGTGCGGGGAGCCCCGCAACCTGGTTGCGTGTTTGCATACACTGATCACTTCCTAGATGCTCCCCACGGTCCTCAGACACTTGAGGGAAAAGTCACTGTCACTTGGACTTCCCATTGGGTGCCCATTGGGGTGCCTTTTCTGGTTCCCTTTTTTAAGGCCAGGAGACTGAGTTTCCCCCAAAGGGTTGATTGAGTCCGTGTCCCCAGAGCCCCATTTTGGCCCGTGTCTAGCTCTGCCCCCCTCATCTCTCCATTCCAAGCCATAGGCCAGCCTGTCACTTGGAGATTCTTGATCCTTCTCCAGAGTTGGAACTCCGGGCGCTGTGATGGATTAGAGCACCAGGGAACTGATATTCCCAGTGCTGTTTGTGTCGTTTTGTGAAGCACAACTTGCTGTGATAAACGAGCCCACTTTGCCTTGTTTGGTTGAGACTGGTATCCTTCTGCCCCACGGTGTTGGTTGGCATAGCTCCTGGCGCAGGACATTGGAACCACGTGTATTAGTTGGATGTGGCCAGGCTCAGTGTCTCGAGGGAAGGTGTATCAGAACCTTGCCCCTGACATCAGAACCTGGTGTATCTTTCCAGCCTTTTGCTTCTCCTGACTTGAAAAGGGCTTTTTATCTCTTGTTGTTAATCCTGGGTGGCTTTTGCTATATTGTGGAATTCTTGCAAAAACAATTGGGTGCCTGAGTGAAAGAAACTAAGGACCAAAAAAAAAAAGGTGCTTGAATACTGAAGATATAAGAAACTACACTTACATTTTTAGAAACAAATTTACCAGCTTATGATATAGTGTACAGGGTTTCCTATTTTCTAATTCTATTTGTATTTACAGTGAATGTATTTTATCCCCGGGAGATTTTGAACTTAGTGACCTGTAGAAAGTAAAATAACTCAGTTTTAGTATTTGAGATACTCATATTTTCTGCTAGACCTGATTATTAATGGGGAGAGTGGGGTAAGGAGCAAAACCAAACATACTTGGGATTAAATCTGTTTTCCCATTGGTTAGCTGCATGGTTTTGAGTGAGTTACTTTCCAAACCTTACTTTTCTCAGTTATAAAAAGGAAACAGTATTTATCTTTTAGGGTTAGTATGTTGATATGCAACATTCTTAATAAATGAACTCATTAAGTATTATCAGTTTTTAAAATTGTAACCATAGGGACTGGAGTTATAGTCTAATGGGTAAGATGCTTACCTCTCGTGCAGCCTAACCAAGCTCTATCTTGGTATCCGATATATAGGAGTGATTCCTGAGTTCAGGAATAAGTCTTGAGCACCTCTGGCTGTGGCTCCCAAACCAATAAATACATAAATAAATAAAAGCCATATTATTACTTTAAAATTTACTTTTGTTCTTATTGAACCTGTTAGCACCTAGCACAGTAATTGATTTGTTATTGTGTTTTCTCTGTTAATTCCCCCACTACCCATCAAAGTCACTCTGGACTACTGAATATAAACTTAAACGACTGATTCAGACCTACTTCGCTATTACAAAATATGTGTAAAATAGTTTGAAGTTTAGGGGGAAACAAGGGAGGATACCAGGACCAAACAGATATATGATCACTAATAGTAAGCTAGACAAAGAGGGGATCATCTACTCTAGCAGCCTGGGGGGTGATGGTGGGGGATATGGATTGCAGAATGGGGATGGGGGGAGGACAAATTTGTTGATGGGTATTCCCCTGATTCAATGTTAATATGTACCTAAAATACTACTGTGAAAGATATGTAAGCCATTATGATCAACATAAAAATTAAAAAAATAGTTTGAAGTTTTATATGAGTGCTGGATTTGATGTAAAATTAACCCTTTACTTAAAATTAAAACTCCTTACTCAAAGCCCACTCATAACTTCATTAGGTTGAGTAATTGGCAAAAATCATTTTTAGGGTTTTTTCTTTTAGAATTTTGATTTATTTTGTGTAGCTTTAGTTGCAGTTTTTGCCATTTATTGTTATTTGTTCCAACCAAATTTGTTTTCAGTGTATATAAAGTAATTCCAAATAACTGCTTTAAGACATATTAGTTTTGTAACTGTAGTCACCTGTAAGCAACGAATTCAGTATCTTCATGGTGCTGTACTCCACGCCTCCCCTGCACTTTTACTGAGGAAATAGGACATTGAAGGGAGATCAGAGAACCCCAGAAAGTCAGAGAAAGGAATTATGCATCCCAAGTTGGGATGAGGCAGTAAGAAAAGAATGTGCTGAGGTGCCATACTTCTTTGTGCATCGTGCTAGCTAGGTGGAGGTCTGAGTTTGCTTTTTTGCATGTGGCAAAATTTTTTGATCATTTTGAAGTAGATTTACTAGTTGTTCTAATATTTCGTTTAAGACTATCTTTCCTGGAGTTGGAGAAATAGCATGACAGGAAAGGCACTTACTTGCCTTGCATGTGATTTACCCAGGTTTGATCCCCAGTACTACATAGTGTACTCTTGAGTGATTCCTGAGTACAGAGCCAGGGGTAAGTCTGTTTTTTTTTTTTTGTTTTTTTTTTTCAGGAGTAAGTCTTGAGCACTGCTGGGTGAAGTTCATCCAGAAAAAAGAAAATCTTTGTAATGCAATAGTTAAAATCATAAATTATGATCAAATTAATTATCGCGAAGGTACAGATGAATGAAATTCTCTTTATTATTTATTTTTGTTTTTTGGGCCACACCCAGTGGCACTCAGGGGTTACTCCTGGCTCTGAGCTTAGAAATCATTCCTGACAGGCATGGGGGTCCATATGGGATGCTGGGGATCAAATCCAGATTCTTTCTCCTGGTAGGGCCAACGCCCTAACTCTATCACTCCTGCCCGAGATTCTTTTTTTTTTTTTAAAGGGAACACTAATAATAATGTAGTTCCAGAAAATTAGCTATTTTGCTTAACTTTGCTGTTTAGTTCTTTATCCTTTGAAGTTGACTGAGGCATTTTTTAAATTTCTCGTTGCTCTTTTTTGTGTTTCATTTTGCCATAAAACCTACCCTTATTCAGTGGCCCCTGTACTGAATTGTGTACTTAATAATTTACATTTTCTTTTCTTTTATATTTTGTGTTACTTTATTTTTAATGTATTGCTTCATTTTGTATAATGTCATTTTATTTTTCTTTTGCTTGTAGTTTATTTGTGTGTGTATATATATAATTTGCCCATACCCAGCAGCACTCAGGAGTTACTCCTGGCTCTGTGCTCAGAATCACTCCTGACAGGCTTAGGGGACCATATAGGATGCTGGAGATTGAATCTGGTTTGGCTGTATACAAGGCAAACACCCTACCTGCTGTTCTATCGCTCCAGCCTGCATGTAGATTCTTGCCTGATTTCTGAAAGTTTGGTAAATTTTTCTTCCAATTTCAAAGACTTTTGCTTGGTTTTAGAGTTATTCTTTGCTCTGAGCTCAGAAATTATTCCTGTCAGGGTGCAAAGAACCATATGGGATGCCAGGGATTGAACCCAGGTAGGCCACATGCAAGGCAAGCACCTTTCTGCTCTGGCCCTAAGGAGTATGTCTTAAAAGATCACTTTTCTATTCTTTTCCTCCTGACCTCCTTAGAAATAATGATGGCCAGAGCTGGAGAGATAGCATGGAGGTAAGGCATTTGGCTTGCATGCAGAAGGTCGATGGTTAGAATCCTGGCATCCCATATGGTCCCCCGAGCCTGCCAGGAGCGATTTCTGAGCACAGAGCCAGGAGAAACCCCTGAGTGCTGCTGGGTGTGACACCGCCCCCCCCCCCAAAAAAAAAAGAAAGAAAGAATGATGGCCATATTTTATTAGAAAGTTTTAGATAAATTATTGTTTTTGTCTTTCCTTTAATTGTGAGCATATGTTTTGTACCAATTTCAGGTCTAGAATGGCTGAACACAGAAGAGCCCATTTCTGTCTACAAGGATTTATGTGGAAAAGTGGTCGTGCTCGACTTCTTCACATATTGCTGCATAAACTGTATTCACCTGTTGCCTGATCTCCATGCATTAGAGCAGACTTACTCTGATACAGGTATCTGTCTTTTCTTTGGTTTCCTAACTAACTGCTAATAAGGACAAAAGAAGTGCTCAGAACAAGACTGGCAAGACTTGAATGATTCTCAAATTTCTAATCTATGACTTAAAGACTCCATATACCTTTCATTGAGAAAGTAACTTTAATGCTGATGGTTTGGTTCCTTAAGAACCAACACTCCTGTGTTTCTGGATTTTGCTTTATTTTTGTTGTTTTGGGGTCACAGTTGGCTGTGCTCAGGATTAGCTCCTGGCTTTGTGCTCAGAAATTACTCTTGGCAGTTTTGAGGTTGAAAGGGGGGTCAGCTACATGCAAGGCAGCACTTTATCCACTATAGGATCTTTCCTACCCTCAAAACCAACATTTAGTTCTTCTCTGAGAATAAAGACACATATATTTTATAATCAACTGTTTGTTTCTGGGTTTGAGAGTCATACCCTGTGATGATCAGGGTTTACGCCTAATTCTGTGCTCCAGGATCATTGATCTTGGGGATGCTCTGAGGACCATATGTGGCGATGGGGATAGAACCAGTGGCTCACATGCAAATACTATTACCCTGTTCTCTCTCTCTCTCTCTCTCTCTCTCTCTCTCTCTCTCTCTCTCTCTCTCTCTCTCCCTCCCTCTCTCTCCCTCTCCCCCCCTCTCTCCTCTCTCTCCTTTATGATCAAATTGTTTTATGTGTTCCTGAAGTTAGTTACATTTGTTCATATTAACTACTGTATTTTCCGACGTATAAGACGACTTTTGAAACGAAAAAAAGTCAGCCAAAAATCGGGGTTGTCTTATACACCGAGTATATCCTGAAAAATGTTTCCATATGCCGCTAAATGAAAATCGTCTGGATATTGTCACGAAACGAATTTTCCAACTCCATCCTGCACCAACCACTGCAAGGCTGCTCAGACCGCCTCTCTAACTCAGCCAATCCAAGCAGGCTTTTATGCATGCAAATTATACAATGTTCTGTACCGGAATCTACACTGTAAAAAGCCTGCTCAGATTGGCCAGGGTCAGAGAGGAAGTCTATTACAGTATAACCTTTGAACCTTTGCTTGTTGTGATTGGCTCACTGTGGTACATACAGTTTCAGAACAGGAACATTCTGTCTTATACAGCAAATATAGGCCTAAACTTATGTTTTAACTGTAAAATTAGGGGGACATATTATACGCCCAGTTATCTTATACAGAAAATACGGTATGTCCCTACATGCAGGCCATTTTGTAAGGGCTAAGGAGATATGTGGTAAAGTCAAATTAAAAAAGCATATGAATACTTAACCTGGCAGGGGAGATACCATGATCATGAAGGTGGTTTTCCCAGGGTGAGGCTTATCCATTGCACTCCAGATGTGCTGACCCCTGCGATTTCCCCAAATGTGGGAAACTCGACTGCATAATTTGTGGTAGTGGGGGACTGTATTCGCGCTCTCCCCTGAAAAAGAAAAAAACAAAAGCATATGAAACCTGAGGAAAGTTTCGAGGAAAACATTCCTCGGAAAAGGAATTTGAAAAATTATCATTGTGGCTGAAAGAGGGGTGGGGTGATATAAGAAGGTGAGGAAGTGAGTCAGGGTGGGTCTCTTGAAAGTAACCTGTAGGGATGGATCTTCAAAAGAGTGAAAGGAAGGGATTTTAGGTTTGTGAGGGTTTTGGCCTTCATTGTAAAGGACTTTATATAAAATTCTTTATTTTGGTCTTTGGGCCATACACAGCGGTACTCCGGGGTTACTTCTGGCTCTTCCCTCAGAATTCGCTCCTGGCAGGCTCGGGGGACCATATGAAATGCCAGATATTGAACCTCAGTCCACCCAGGTTGACCCCATGCAGGCAAAAGCCCTACTGCTGTGTTATCGCTTTGACCAAAATTCTATTTTTTTTTTTTTTTTTTTTGGTTTTTGGGCCACACCCGTTTGACGCTCAGGGGTTACTCCTGGCTATTCGCTCAGAAATTGCCCCTGGCTTGGGGGGACCATATGGGACGCCGGGGGATCGAACTGTGGTCCTTCCTTGGCTAGCGCTTGCAAGGCAGACACCTTACCTCTAGCACCACCTTCCTGGCCCCAAAGCTACTTTTTTTTTGGGGGGGGGGCACACCGGGCGTTGCTCAGGGGTTACTCCTGGCTGTCTGCTCAGAAATAGCTCCTGGCAGGCACAGGGGACCATATGGGACACCGGGATTCGAACCAACCACCTTTGGTCCTGGATCGGCTGCTTGCAAGGCAAACGCCGCTGTGCTATCTCTCCGGGCCTGACCAAAATTCTTAATCTTTCTGACTTTTTTCCTTCCACTGAAAATAATGATATTTCAAGTCATTTTTTATTTTTTAATAGAAAGATGAAATAATATTTGTGTTTTAGGAAAACACTGCAGAGGGTCAGAGAAATAGTATAGTGAGTAGGGCCACATGCCATGGCTAATCTGGGATTGATCTCCAGTACCTGATAGGGCCCTCTTAGGCCACCAAGAGTATTCTCTCAGCACATTGCTAGGAGTAAGGTCTGAGCATTATCAAGGGTAAGTCAAGGAGCCAGAGTGGTGGTATAGCAGTAGGGCATTTGCCTTGCATGCAGCTGATCTAGGACAGACCGTGGTTCGATCCCCCCAGTGTCCCATATAGTTCCCCGAGCCAGGAGCAATTTCTCAGCGCACAGCCAGGAGTAGTAACCCCTGAGCATCACCAGTATGGCCTAAAAACCAGAAAACAAACAAAAGGTGACCCAAAAAACAAAGAGAAAAGAAAAAAGCAAAACAAAATACTACAGGGGTCAGAAAGATAGTACAGTGGGTAAGTTGCTTGCATGGGTATGATCCCCAGCTTCTTATACAGTTTCCTGAATACCATCAGGAGTGATTCCTGAGTGTACGGCCAGGAGTAACCCTTGAGCATTGCCCCAAAATAAAAAAAAGTAGGGATATGCACTACAGATTGGGTTAAGAATTCTGGAGTTAGGACCTGGTGGAGGATGGTTCAGTGGTTTGGAGCCTGGCCCTCAAACCACACTGCCAAACCAAGCATTCATGAAGTCTTGATTTTATTCTTGGACCAGACCACCCCTGCTCCCAGGTGACCTTGGTGCCCTCGACCTGAGACCTCAAAAGGGAAACATTTTTTAAATGAGAGTCCTAAATTTACCTATCTTAAAAGATGAAATTTTGGAAGAGATAGTATGCTATATACTATTTTGAGGAAATAGTAAAGCAGGTAGGGCACTTGCCTTTTATGCTGCTAAGCTTGGTTTGATGCCCACCATCCCTTATGGTCCCCAAACACTGCCAGGAACAAATCTGAGTGCAGAGCCAGGAGTAACCCTGAGCATCACCAGGTATGGTTCAAAAGTCAAAAAAACAAAACAAAACAAAACAAAAACCTAAAGATGAAATTTGGTTAATGTTATACCTTAAACTAATTTGTGATTTTTTTTTTTAAGAAAGACTCCTTTAATTGTTTACCATTTTACTGGCTGTGTTTTTAATAGTATATGTGACAGAAAAGAAAAACTATTATCACATTTAGATGTATTAGTGACAGGTAAAATGCTTTGTAAGTGGATTTCAGCATTGTAATTTCTAAGAAACATCACTCTCGGCAGTATGCCACTATTTGAAAATACTGGTAATTTTGAAATAATCAATTTTTTTTTTTTTTTTTTTTTTTTTTTTTTTTTTTTTTTTTTTTTTTTTTTGTTTTTGGGCCACACCCGTTTGACGCTCAGGGGTTACTCCTGGCTATGTGCTCAGAAATCGCCCCTGGCTTGGGGGGACCATATGGGACGCCGGGGGATCGAACCGCGGTCAATTTTTATGTTGCTTGGAAGATTCGTTCAAGTTATGTTCCCCACAGCAGGCATACCCAGGACTGTCACATATAAGTTCAATAAGCTGTCACTAAATTAATTTGCTTTCCCCATGCTCAGTGTCTTGTCTCCTTACTGTTTGACATGTTTCTGAACATACTTCCAGCAATGCAATTTGCATTCTTTAAGTGACTCTTGACAGCCTGTTTAAAATTCTGCGGAATATTCTGCTCCTTTTATCATTGAGTCTGAATTGTTCCCAAAGTGAGGAAGTGCATATTAATTAACTCAGAAACATCCTGGAAGAGACCCACTTTCAAACTCATTCTCTTTTCTCTGCTAAGCAAGTCTTAATGTCAGATTTGTAATGGTGATCAGTAATGTTCTCACATTCAGTAGCAAAAGGGAAATTTAAATGCCAGAGTCTAAAGCAAAAAGTAGCAAGATAATAGTAACAAATGATCTGATAGTCAAAAGTTTGAAAAGAAGGTGGCTGTGTTTGTAGTTTTTATTAATTCATTACATTATTACATTGTGTTCATTTATGTTGATTTAACAGCTATCTTAGTGAATGTTGTTGTTGTTTTTTGGTTTTTGGGCCACACCTGGTGACTATGTTCAGGGGTTACTCCAGACTATGCACTCAAAAATCGCTCCTGGCTTTGGAGACCATATGGGAATCGAATTGCAGTCCATCTTAGATTAGTGCATGGTCCATCCTAGATTAGTGCGTGCAAGGCAAAATGCCCTACCACTTGTTCCATTGCTCTGGCCCCGTGAATTCTTTTTTTCCCCCAGCTGTTATCTTTACCTCTTTTTGCTGTATGTATTCATGGTCTATTTTAATACTCAAATTTTAATTATTTTTAGTTTGGGGATCACATCTGACTATGCTCAGGGCTTCTTCCTGGCTCTGTGCTTAGGGACCACTCCTAATGGGGTTTGGGGGACTATGTGATGCCAAGGATCAGGCCTGGGCAACTGCATACAAAGTAAGCTTTCTGTTGGCAGTACTGTCACTTCTGGCCCATACTCAGATTTTTCTTTCTTTTTTCAAATACTGGTGATACCTGTTTGTTTATTTACTTATGGTTTTGGGGCTATACCCAGCTGCACTCAGGGGTTACACCCAGCTCTGCACTCAGAAATCGTGCCTGGCAGGCTGGGGACCATACGGGATGCCAGGAATTAAACCCGGGTCAGTCCTGGGTTGGCCACATGCAAGGCAAATACCCTACCAATGTGGTATCTCTCTGGCCCCCATACTCAGATTTTTCAAAACCACTTGTTTCAAAAGAAAACCTTCATTAGGAAAACTTGACATATTTTAAAGCTCAGTGAGATATATATTAATGCAAGTTTAAATGAGGCTTTTATCAATGCTCTAATACTACTGGGTTAATGCCAGGATTCCCATTATGTATGATATGCTAGTTTTCTGTTTCATACTTCATTCAAAATGATTGGAATGTAGTATCTCTAATTTATAGTGAAAATAAACAATTCAATGAGTTCTTGTGTAATTGTGCTTTGTGTGAGGGTTTCTAAAGCTCTCCCAGGGTTAGGAATTCATTAGGACTCAAGGGAGAGTTGTCTCAGGATTGGTATGTTCTAGCCAGGGAATACAGGGAAGCCAGAATCAGGCAGGGAGAGACAGCCCAGCTTCTTGGCTCCTACTACAGAAGCAGTTGGTCCACAGCTGCATCATTTCCCCAAAAGGAGGAGAGGTTACCGTCTACACATTTGAATTGGAGTCTTCCAGTTTCCTCATTAGACTCTATGGCCAAGGTTTTGATTGGGGGTATCTGCCTAGCATCAGCAGCCTGGAGCATCACATATGTGGTTTTAGGCAGGGCCCGGCCAGGCACCTCATCTTGTTCAGGAGGGCTGAATGCTGCTAAGTGTCAGGTTCTCCCTTCAAGTCCTCCAGGCACCTGGATCCTAGCACAGTGCTCAGACCTCTGTGTGAATAACTCCACTCCATGTGTTTTATATTTGTTTTGTCAGCATTCTCTGTGTTAGACTGTGTCTTTACTCAGTTTTTATAGCAAACTTGCATTGTGCTTACTGTGGATATGGAGTAGTGACAGTTCTTGAAATGAGAAGGGTTTCCAATTTGCTTCTGGTCTCCAGTTTACTGTTCAGTGATTTTGATCCTTTCATGTCTCTGCTGACCATAGTAAAAAAACCTGAAATTCTCCTAACTTCTTTTCCTTTTCCTAGCTGTCTTTGACTCCTAGCTGACTTCACTTGCTCAGTATCACTGTTCTTTTATAGGCCTGGGTGTGTTCCCTCTGCCCTGAATGACCTTCTCAGGCTTTTCTTGTCCAGAAATGTCATTCCTGACTTTCAGATCTCAAAATGTGTCAGGCTATAGTCTTTAGTAACATCCAAAGCACAAATATTTTCAGTCCTTTCATTTAGCCTGGGATCATATTCTATATTTATATGTAGAATTATAGTATACCAACACCTCACTAGTCTGGATTAGTGACAGAAATACTTGATCAGTTTGCAGAATTTTTTTTTTTAGTTTTTGTGTCACACCCAGCGGTGCTCAGGGTTTACTCCTGGCTGTCTGCTCAGAATAGCTCCTGGCAGGCACGGGGGATCATATGGGACACCGGGATTCGAACCAACCACCTTTGGTCCTGGATCGGCTGCTTGCAAGACAAATGCCGCTGTGCTATCTCTCCGAGCCCAGTTTGCAGAATTTTTAAAATTAGAATTTTCTTATCCTTGAGAGACTTTAGTTACTATTGTTAATCATCATTGTTTATACTCACTTTTCCCACCCAACTTTGGTTCTCAGATTTTACAAAATATTCCTGGGCCTGGAGATAGTACAGTGGTCCCCAGTTCTATCCTTCAGGACTATAAAATCCCCCAAGCATTGCCCAGTGTGTCTCTTGGGGTCCCCAGCACCTGCAGGTGTCACAGAGAGTCCACATCAGCACAGGACCAGAGCAGCAGGCCCCCCCCCCCCAGGCCTTTACATTGAGTAACTGGCAGGATTAGATCAAAATCCAGGTGGGATTCTCCCCCCACCCTGGCTCCTTTCTGCTGAGCACTGCTTAAGAGACCACCCTCCCTGCAAATATAATAAAGTATTTTCACTGGCCTGCTTTAAGCTTCTTTCCCTATGCAAATATTAATAGCTTGAACTAATCAGATCAACAAAACGTACTGATATAGTAATCATGGATGAAATGTGGGCCACGAGAAGAGGCAAGTTATTTATTACAGAAAGCTTGCAGGTGGTTTCCTGGCTTGGGTAATCATGATATCATATGTTGTATAAATATTAATCCAAAATGATTCATGATTTTACATATAATGGTGATACGGCCATTCCTTGACAAGAGTATAGGAAGGGCAGGTTTTCAGGGAAAGACCAGGCCAGGAGTCCAGTTTGGAAAACCTTTAAGACTTGCTATTAATGCTGTGATATATCAAGATATGAATCCTTAATGTGGCTGGCCTGCTGACCCTCTCTGGGGTTTCTCTTCATTCTGTTTAATTGTTAGCATCTGATATCTGAAAGATTTCACAAATCAGTGAGCTTTGTATTAAAAGATTTTATTATGTACAAATCACAAATCTAACAAGCATTGAGTCCTGAAGCTGATTATCCCCTTTAGGAGATGAGTGACCCCAGCCTTGGGTAGAGGCTTCCTTTTATACTATGAAACTGCAATCCCACAATTTTCTTATGCTTTGAACAATAATTGGTTAGATCGATTTGGAGGGTACATTGTTCATATTTTCTTGGGAATTGTCAGACCACCAGTTTTCTTCTGCTTATCTGATACATTGACGCTTTGTTCAAGACATGGTTGGGAAGTTTGAGTGCATGACTGGGAGTAACAGAGAGGTCAGTTCATCCTATCTGCTTGCACAAAACCTCATTCTAAAGAGGGGAGGGTTTCAGGATATTAAAGAGGGTGACTAAGGGATTAACCAGCTGATGTCTTTAAGATGGAAGAATTTATGCTAAGTCTTCATTTGGGGTGGTCTTACAAAATGAGTCTCCTGTTTCTCTGTCACTAACCTTCTCAGTCCCTTATGTCTTGATTATGATGTTCCTTCTCTCTGTGTATTCCCCTTTAAGCCCCTTCCCTGTTCTCTTCTCTTTAACTTCATCTGGTTCAGGTTTCCCCTTCACTTTTTCAAAGTATTTCAAAGTATTGAAAGGGCTATATAGTCCTGACAGTCTTACCTACTTTATGATGTATGCTTTGAGTACTAGAAAATTTATCATTTAAATTTTATCATTACACCAACACATTTACTTGATGTTGGTTTACAAAATCATTCACAATACAATCTTTTCAAGCATTTAGTCCTCTAATACCAATTCCATCACCAGTATGACCCTCTCTTTAATTTTCTCAGTTTCCCATTCCCACTTCCAGGCCTGACTCCTTAGCAGACACAACAAATTTACTTAGTTTTGCTTGTTACAACACAAAGGCAATAGAATTATTAAAAAAAATCAATGAAAGCCGATTTGTGATCGTTATTATACTTTATAGTGGTGTTACTAAAGTCATTGTCTGAGGTTTTACAGGGCCGGTTGTTGCTGGTTGAGCTTTCTCTGTTACTGTTTTCACTCATTAAACTTGGTGGACTGCTACACAACTTTGCTATCAAATTTGCAGTAAACCCACTGGGCTGTTGATACTATTACTTTTGGAGGTGTCCAGGATTTATGGAGCTAGGATGATTGGGTGTCTTGGCAGTTTGATAAGGTTCATTTGTGAAGCTGCATTGTTTCTATGTTGGAGGGTTTAAGGGCAGTTATGGCTCACCTTTTTGAGCCCAAGTGCCCAAACTGCCACACAAAACCAAAGAATTTCCTCAAAGTGCCAGCATGTTCTCCCAATGGCCAGTCCAGCCCTGTTGCCAGGTGAGCTGCAAAGCAGACACTGGCACTCTCGCCTCCAGCCGTGCCGCATATCTTAATTGCAGACCTTCCCACGTGCCACAGCTTCGCCATCACTGGTATAGGGTGTAGCTTCGGGCTGCTGTGTCTTCAGGCAGAAGACACCCCTTATTCCAAGAAGGCCCCACAGTTTGGATTGGCCTGCCAGGGAGAGCAGTGGCATCATTCTCTTTCAAAGATGCATTGTAAGGCTGGGCCATTTTTTTTCCAGGAGATGCCAGGTGTTTGGAGATAGTAAACCAAAAGTTACTGGGTTCTTCTAGTTCCTCATAATTAAAAACCAGCTAAAGGCAATTCTATCTCCCCTCATAAGCTTTTGTTCACTCATTTGTTTCGGGGTGTATTTTTTAGGTAATCCCCATTTTTTTTTCTCTTTTATCTGTTTTAATCTGAACCATGTAGAAAGGTATTTTCACTCCTCTCTCTGGAACCTTGAAGTGGTCCTAGATTCTAAGTCCTGTAGCAATCAGAACAGGATGGGTTTTTATCTTTCTTTAATTTCCCTTGTTTTCTTTTTTTCTCCTCTCAAAAGATAACAAACTTTAATTTCTATGCACTTTACTTTTCTTAAAAGAACGATTTATCTTGGTAGTCACTCCTTGTCAATTCATAAAGAATTTCTGATTGCTTTTAATAACTGCATGAAAATACTGTGTGTGAGAGAAGGGGAAAAATAGAGAGGCTTAATTATTTTCTCCTGTATATTGTTCTGTCAGATTGTCCTAATATTTCTGTTACAGGCAATAACTAATCTTGTAGATACCTATTTTTTGTTACAGTAGCACATAGTCTTAGTAAATGTTTGAATAGGTTCGCTGGGTCAGAGATAAAAGTAGTTGTTGTTTTGTAGCATGTTTCCAAGTTCCACCCCAGGAGGGCTGCCAAGTGGCATCTGACTAGCAGGCTGCACTGAGCCTTTTTCCTTGAGGCTGCTCCCATAAAATTGGTGCTTTTAAATTCTCACCAATGGAAACAGATAAACTAGAGAAATAAACTTAAAGTGCCCAAGAAAGAGACATACAAGGTCAGAGGACTGGAGATCCAATTGAACTGCTGTGGTCTTTGCACCTATAGGCAGTTTCCTTTTGTGCTATCTTAGTGTTTCACAGGGATCCATAATAATTCAGAGCAGGCCAGGGATTAATATTGAAAGCAATCCCACCTTAACTACATTGGCAGAATATAAAGCCAACACCTATAGGCCACAGAATAATATAAAGTCATCTAGTCTTATGAAAGTAGAGAGAATGCCAGTAGATGGGAAGTATAGAAAGGGCCAGAAAAAAGGGAGCCACATGGACCACACTGGTTCCCAGAGCCTGGGTGTGCGACCATCACCCAGTGACACAGTTGCTAACCATACATCTCTAGGGATGCATCTCTCATCTTTTAAGGGATATGTGTGCCAAGGCTATCCTGCAGAAGTTTAATGATGCCATTGAAAAATGATAGCCAGAGCAGAGAGATAGTGCAGGGCTGGGGGTGGGGGTCTCATTGTATGCAGCAGACTCCAGTTTAAGCACTGCTTATGACCCCTTGAATACAGAGCCAGGAGTAATAGAAAGTATATGCATTCGTCTCTGCCCCAATTTCTGCTGTCATGTCCTAAATGGTAAGAGTGCTCAGTTTGCAAACTTCTTTCCAGACTGCCCCTCTGAATTTTGGGGGTGATAGCCAGAGTGTTTTTTTTTTTTTTTTCTGTGATTGGAAGCTTGGATTCTGCAGCCCCAGAGCCTGGTCTTCAGAGAGGACACAAGGCTGTTTGTGCATGGTAAGGGTGTGGAAATCCCCATGGCAGGGCAGGGGCTTTAGAAGGCTGCCACACTGGAGAGTGTGTGGAGGTGCTGGGAGAAGCCCACTGGGCAAGCAGAGGAAGCCCCCTTTCCACCTGCCTTGTCCTCTGCAGCTCTTCCCTTGATGTCCTTACCCCGTGTCCTCTTAGAGCAAACCACTCATGTTCAGTGGCAGTAGGAGGCTTGTGGGAAGCTCCAACTTGGACAGAAGTTTTGGGTAAGCTTAGGAGCTAAAGTGGGGGAGTTTTATCAGCTCAACTCAAAGGTTTGCTTCATTTTGGTGGCATTTCTTTCTGGTACTAGATCTGCTTAACTTATCCTGTGAGCAGTAAGTAATTTTGAATTGTGTTCTAGACTTGAACTGTCACAGCATGGGTTCTGTAGTAGATACACCAGGGTCTAGGAAATCTGCTGGTAGCTTTGTTTTAGTACATAGTTGTTCTGCCCCCAAGGATCCCCCCCAACATTTCATCTCAGTCTTCTTTTGAGTTCCCTCCTTCATTTATCACAGTAATTCCTTTGTTTGTTCTTGAGGCATTTACTGGACATGTCTGAGTCTGTCACACACAATGTGTGGTGTAGCTGTGTCACTGAGGTGTGTGTTTCCCTACTGGGGCATCATCTTCTCTTTCTTCCCTTTAGGGTTTTCCCATGCTTTTGCTTCTCCGTTTGCTGTGTTCATCGAGCCAAAAAAAGGCAGGAACATTTCTGTTGGACTCTCACCTCTTGTGCTCCAAATAGGAACACACAGTTGCTCGTGTGTGTGTGTGTGTGTGTGTGTGTGTGTGTGTGTGTGTAGGGAACAGTTGCGTGTGTGTGTGTGTGTGTGTGTGTGCGCACGCGTGTGTGCTCCAAATAGGGAACAGTTTCTCGTGTGTGTGTGTGTGTGTGTGTGTGTGTGTGTGTGTGTGTGATTATACTGGTTTATATAATTTTGGATGAGTGTTGAAAAGGTCATGGTCTTAGTGATTTCCCCCCACTCTGACTCTTGCCTATATTGTTCTATATTAACTTCTTGACACACTTTAAAATATGTTTTGATTTTAGTTTTTATTTCTCAGTGCTCCTGCCAGCTACAGTAAGAGTTATTGTAAGAACTACAAAAGAGAATTCTAGATAAATTAAGAAGGCCTTTTATTCTAGGAGATGATTATATTCTTACATCCTTAAATTTAGTTACTGTGTTAGGTCAGGTAAGGGTAAAACGATGATGTGACATTGAATCCCACCAAAAGCAGTTTCTGCATCTCATTCTGAGTACAAAGCAGATGGGAAAATGCGACAGCATTTCAGCAGGTTCCTAAGGTGCATTTTGGAGTTTTATCTAGAAAAAAGGACAGAAAAGAGTTTAATCCTAAAATAGCTGCATGCTTTTCATCATGTTCAATTAGATGTAGTCTAATGATTAGTCTAACCAAGATTTTCATGAGATTTATATATTTACATTTTAAATTGTGTTTGAAAGTTCTAATTTAGTTCCACGCTTTTGTATCACTGGACTGTTTATATCACTGGGCAGTGGATATTATTCAAACCTTAGTACTTCGCAATGTCTAACTTCCGAATTCCCCCCCTTTAGATGGTCTTCTGATCATTGGCGTCCACTCAGCGAAGTTTCCAAATGAGAAGGTCCTGGAGAACATCAAGAGCGCAGTTCTTCGCTACGACATCACACACCCTGTGGTCAATGATGCGGATGCCACCCTCTGGCAAGAGCTCGAAGTGTCCTGCTGGCCAACTCTGGTCATTCTTGGACCCCGTGGGAACATGTTATTTTCTTTAGTTGGAGAAGGGCACAAAGACAAATTACTCTTATATACTTCAACTGCTTTAAAGTATTACAAAGACCGGGGACAGGTCAGAGATCATAAAATCGGAATAAAACTGTACAAAGATTCTTTGCCACCGTCACCCCTGTTGTTTCCTGGCAAAGTGACTGTAGATCCTGTTTCTAATAGACTGGTCATAGCAGACACCGGGCATCATAGAATTTTGGTGGTCTGGAAGAATGGACAAATTCAGTACAGCATTGGAGGTAACATTTGTTTCTCGGTATGAGATATAATATGTCTGATACTAAAAGTGCAGTTCAAGGAAATAGATTATAATTGAAATGATTGTTGATCTTTAATGTTATCAAATTATTATTTGTTAATGTATGTTTTTTATTTGGGGGGGCACACCATGCAACACTCAGGCATTATTCCTGACACTGCTCAGAAATCACCCCTGGCAAGCTCTGGGGACCATATGGGATGCTGGGGATTGAACCTGGGTTGGCACATGCAAGGCAAATGCCCTACCTGCTGTGCTATTGCTCTTGTCCCTGTTTTTAATTTTTTTTAATATAGGGGTTTGGGATTAATATCTTTGCACTATTTATTCTCCCCCTCAAAAAAATACCTAAAATAGGACATCTTAAAATTGTAAATTTTTGATGTATAGTTCATAAATTACATATAATTTGTATGTAAATTATAGTTGTTTATTCAATCTTGGGTTATTTGTTTTAAAAAAACTACTGTACTTACAACATATTCATATAAAATGTACAATGTCCCACTGTCTATACAAAATATAGACAGATCTTTTTGAAGACCAGGACATTGTCCTGGAAAAGTACAGTTTAGATGACATAAAAACAAATGACCTATGATCTGCTCATTCTTTTACTTTCCTTCTGTGAGGGTTTGAGGATTTGGTTTGGCAAATGAGCCACAGTGCCACAGACATGTGTTCCCTTAGATTCTGAAAGTGCTGCTTTCTGGATCCTGGGGGAGATCAGGGCTTAGAAGGTGGCTCCAAAGCACCAAGCTTCTGCCTGGAGCCACCTCATGCCACAAGGCAGTCCTGACAACCCTATGGAATTATGTCCCCTGCAAGGGGAAAAAGAGAAGCAAAATGACTGTCCTTCTGCATTGGTTTCTTTTGGGTAGAACATAAAAATGTAGCTTATTTTTTCCTATCTCTCTGGTCTTATTGCCATAATAAAACCTATGAAGTGCGCTTTTGTTTATCCTGCTTGTTCACTGAACGCACATCTGAATTAGTCAAAGAGCAAAGTTAATTTATCTCGACAGTTCTTCATTAGTAACCCATGCTGCCATGGTAAATAATGCAGGGATAGCTGCATTCTTAATGCAAATAAATTAATCATATTCCACAGCCCTGGTGCTATCCTCAATGTGCCAAGATATTTTCTTTGCTCTTGAATTTTTTTATCATTCCTGAGTATTGTTTTGTTATAGTATATGTATATGTGCTTGTTTTGTTTTGGCTACTTGGTATTTGGGTTAGAATAGAGAGATCTGAGAGCTTATGAAGTTGAATTTAAATGGTTAGATATTTTAATATTTAAATATTCACTCTGGATATTATGTGAATAGAATTTTTTTTTTTTTTGGGCCACACCCTGTGACGCTCAGGGGTTACTCCTGGCTATGCGCTCAGAAGTTGCTCCTGGCTTCTTGGGGGACCATATGGGACGCCGGGGGATCGAACCGCGGTCCATCCTAGGCTAGCGCAGGCAAGGCAGGCACCTTACCTCCAGCGCCACCGCCCGGCCCCCGTGAATAGAATTTTTTTAATAAAGTACTCACTCTGTTAATATTCTGTTCAACCAGCAGCAAATTACCCTGGCAAATACATTTCTTAATCCTTTTATCTCATGACATACTTCCTAGTCATCCTACAATTTAAACAATTATTTCTGTGGCTCCATACACTCATGAGACCGCTGTAGTGTGGTTTAGCAGATTTCTGGTGGGGCTGTGGCTGTTCTTCAGGTGTGCTGCTGTGCACCTCTCATGGATCTGCTGGAAAGAATTAGAATTTCCAATGCACTGGGTTTTCCAATGGGAAATGACCCCACTCTTCCTTTAAGGGAACGTTGTCACCAACACTAATAGAAATAGGATAAGAAAAATAAAAGAAGTGCATGGATCACTGGCATTATTCTGAGCACTGGAACTGTTGTAATTTATTTAGTTGTCACAGTGCTACGAGCTAGGTGTCCACTTAGTTCCCTTTTGCAGAAGTAAAGCTGAGATAAGAAGAAAGAGCCTGATCATCCGGCCCAGTGAGAAGAGATCGAGTGTGATTTAAGCTGAGTGTGGCAGGCTCTGAAGTTAACATTACCGTTCTCTCATTAATATTGGGGACCAATTCCTTCAAAACATGCTTTGAGCATGTGTAGGCTTGTTCTCTGATCATAGAACCAATTGGAACTGCACATGTGTTAGAAAAGCCAAGGCCATCACTCCTGGGTCACTCTTTTTCTCACTTCAAGTCTGCATGAGATATTGCAGAACTTGGTCTCCTGGTGAAATTTTATATATAATGTGTTATATAGATATATAGTAAGTATAATACGACTATATATACATCTATGCAATCTTTAATCTGGGACTCATGATTACTAAGAAATGCACCAGTGGCCTTCCTTGGGGACTCCTTGAAGTTAGTTGTTGGCTGCATTTTGTGAGCATGTGTATTTTTCTAAGGAAAGGCTTTGTAGTGTATATTGTGTTGTATACAATAAAACAGAAGTAAAGCTTAAGAAATTGTGAGAAATTCTAGATGTTAAAAGACTGAAATTGCTATGAACAATAGAGGCGGATAGAGCCTCTCGATGTCTGTGTGCTAGTGATCTGATAAAGTCCTGTCAAAAACAACTCACTTTTAAGAAAAATAGATCTTGTTTTTAAATTAGAAGTATTTTGTTATTTACACTCATACCTCAACTTAAAATTCACATCATCATCATTATTATTATTATTATTATTATTATTGTTGTTGTTATTATTTGGATTTACTTTGAGATACTTTCTTAAGGATAAAACTTGTCTTATTATGTCTGCCTTGTATTTTAGGGCCCAACCCTGGAAGAAAAGATGGACTATTTTCTGAGTCAACATTTAATTCACCACAGGGTGTAGCCATAATGAATAATGTCATCTATGTGGCAGATACTGAAAACCACCTTATCAGAAAGGTAATTTCTATTTTAAGAAATGTTTGAGTAGTCTGAGTGAAGAAAACTAGTATTTATTTGCAACATTAAATATTTAAAATGAGAACAAATACTTAAATAATTCTTTTTTTTTTTTTCTCATTCTGAGGCATACCAGTGCCCCCAAATGTTTTTTTTCCCCCTTGGGCCACACCTGTTTAATGCTCAGGGGTTACTCCTGGCTAAGCGCTCAGAAATTGCCCCTGGCTTGGGGGAACCATATGGAATGCTGGGATATTGAACCGCGATTCTGCCTTGGCTAGCACTTGCAAGGCAGACACCTTACCTCTAGTGCCACCTCACCGGCCCCAGAATTCTTATTCAGATTTGTTTTCAGGAGTTTCTTTATCTGGGTATCTTGTTTTTTCCGTCAGCCTGTATTTGTTGCAGAAAATATACTCTAAGACTTTGTAGCTAGAGTGCTGGGGCAATCTGGGAATGCTGTTGGGCTACTCCTGGTACTGCTCAGGGGTCACTCACTCCTCATAGTGTTAGGGGCAGCATGTGGTGCCTAATATTGAACCAAAGATGGCTGTGTGCAAAGTAGCCTGAACCCCTGTTCTATCTTTATAGCTATAACTTGTTTTTCTTTTCCCAAGTCTTTGTTTCAAGAACTATTTTAGAATTAAAAAAATAGATAAAATATAATCATACTTTATATATATATAATCTTTTGTGTTTTTAAGTCAACTTTTTTATATTTATCACATATATGTCTGCATAGTATTAAATTATAGAAGTACCTGATGGCTTTAAGCATTTCTTTTTGATTAATATATTATCAGGTATAATCACTGGTCTTTAAGTAACCTTCTCTTTTGAAAGTTCATCTAATGCATCCTACTTAAATAATAACTGTTGCAGATATATATTTTTTTCCTCACTGTTTGTTTATTTGATATTTATTTTCTCAGACATATAAGGGGAAAAAAAGCACAGATCGTATCATAATTTAAGCTTAGAATACCCTGAGAACATAACACAGGGCGTGGCCCATTGTATGTGTTCACTTGTATGAATTATATGTGAATAATTTCTGCTTAATGAAGCATTTTTGAATATGCATATTTTGCTAACATGAAAATGATATTTTTGAGGAGTTTTGTAAATTACAGCAAACTTATTCTTTGACAGTCTGGGAGGTTTTCTTCATGGATACAAATGTGCTAATCTAATGTGACTTCATTAACAATTTCCCTACTGTAGACAGAGCTCTTCTAGTTTATAGATAGAAATTAGGATTTCTTGACATATTGTTTGTAAAAATTTGATCTCTTTTAATTATTTTTCTATTTACACAGTATTTACTTTTCAGTGGCATAAATCCTTGAGGGACACAGCCTTGCATGAATTCTGTGTCCAAAGGTTTTAGCAAGAAGTTTGCTTTGGAATTCACTTCAGCCATTAGAAGAATTCAGTTTCATTTTGAACTTATTTTTTCAGTTTTGTATTTTGTTGGTTTTTGTGTGTTTACTTGCTACCTAGAAACAGGTCATTGTTTCTTGTATGTTCTCTTTCTGTTCTCTAGGCCTCTATAATTTGTCATGGTATCAGAAACCTTAACAAGATATTGAAGTAATGAGATCTGCAGCCTGCAGGCATTTAGGAAGCCCTTTAAAATTCATTATTTCTCTTGCTTTAGAATTTAATCTACTTTGGAATATTGGCTGCATTTCAAATACCTTTTAAATAGAATAATGACAAAAATTTTAGGTTACCTTAGCTTATTTATATGCTGTTTAATAGTTTAGTATCTTAAAAAATAGAAAGAAGGCTGATTTACCATTTCTTTCTCTTATAACATATGCATTCTTCTTTATCCCTACTCGTGTTTTCTGTCATTCCCTCTCCATAAATATATAACCATACTGACATGTTTAATTCATGTCTTTTTATTTGTAGATGACCTTGTAAAGCATATGTTTTTGTGTGTTTCAAATATTATTATGATATATTTTGCATAACATAGTTCACACATTTCAAATATATAAGTTCAGAAATTCCTAGTAAACTTAGCAAGTTGTACAACCATAACCATAGATCTTTTTTAGAACCTTTCCCTCTCTTCCCAGTAAAAACCCTCTTGCCTAGTTCTAGCCACTCGCTGGACCCATAGTGCTCTATCACTTAAGCCTCTTTTGAACTACAAAGGTGATAATCTAATGGCTGGTCATTTGTGGCTCACTTCTTTTTTTATATAATTGTTCCAGTGTCTCCTTCCGCTGGTGGTGGTAGAGTTGTGATGACCCAAGGTGGCAGGGCCTGTAGGGGCATGCTCAGTGCATGGATGATCAGGAAACAAAGGATGGAGTTCCCAGGTCTGCAGGGTCTGTGTCTCACCACTGAGCTGCTCCTGTGCCCCCCTGCAGGATAGTTCATCTGGGATGTAGCCTATCAACTGCCCTATTACTACTTTGTACTATATGCCTATGTCTTGCTGTGTTGCAATGTGTTGTACGGATATAGGACACATTTTGTTTCTCCAGTTTTTTTGTTTCCCAGGTTTTTTCCCCACATTTTGTTTCCCAGTTAACAGGCAATTAGGACATTTTCAATTTAGGGCTGTTATGATTCATTCAAATACAAGTTTTATGTTTGACATCACAATTTTATACCTAATATCTACTCCATAATATCTTTTGAATAGGTATTATTGAGCTAGTGTTCAATATTTTGTGTTTAACTCTTTTAGGAACTAATACATGATTTTCCACAGCACATACACATTTATACTTTTCTATGTGAGTTTCAGTTTTCCCTTATCACTGTTATTTGTTGTTTCCAATTTTAAAAAGGTTAGTATTGATTTATTTGTGTTTTTATTTGTGTTTGTTTGTTTGGGGGAGATTCCTTTCCAAGCAGTTTTCAGGGGGTGTGGAATCCATTGGTGAGTATCAGCTAATAGGACTTCCGAGCACAATGCCTTGGGGTGTTGGGGATGGAACCCTAGCACATGACCTACCTTTATACTTTCTCCCAGCCCCCTAGTTTCAGTTTTTAAGTCCGAGCAATCTGCCTAAGTGCCAAGTGGCCTCCTTTTATGACTTTGCTATTTCCCTAATGAGATCAAGTAAAGCATCTTTTTTCCTGTACAACTTCCTTTTAGAATGATCTATTCAAATTCCTGGGCCCGGAGAGATAGCACAGCGGCGTTTGCCTTGCAAGCAGCCGACCCAGGACCAAAGGTGGTTGGTTCGAATCCCGGTGTCCCATATGGTCCCCCGTGCCTACCAGGAGCTATTTCTGAGCAGACAGCCAGGAGTAACTCTTGAGCATCGCCGGGTGTGGCCCAAAACCCAAAACAAAACAAAACAAAACAAATTCCTTACCCCAAATTATTTTGTTTTTTCTTTGGTTGACATGCTTCCAATTTAGGACTCATACTTCTGTCAATGACCTCTATTTCCAACCCATCTCTTTAGGGGGGGATTAGCCATATCTTGTGGGACTCAGGGCTTACTTTTCACTTTGTGCTCAGGGAATCTTCTGGGGTGTCTTGGATCAAACCCCGGCCAGCCACTTGAAAGCAAATACCTGCCGGCTTTGCTATTCTCTTTCTCTATTTCTCTCTCTCTCTCTCTCTCTCTCTCTCTCTCTCTCTCTCTCTCTCTCTCTCTCTCTCTCTCTCTCTCTCTCTATTTCTCTCTCTCTATTTCTCTCTCTCTCTCCTCTCTCTCTCCTCTCTCCTCTCTCTCTCCTCTCTCTCTCCTCTCTCTCTCCTCTCTCCCCTCTCTCCTCTCTCCCCTCTCTCCTCTCTCCCCTCTCTCCCCTCTCTCCCCCCTCCCTCCCTCTCTTCCTTTCCCCCCTTTCCCCCCCTTTTTATTTATTTATTTTTTGGGTTTTTTGGGCCACACTCAGTTACGCTCAGGGGTTACTCCTAGCTATGCGTTCAGAAGTCACTCCTGGCTTGGGGGACCATATGGGACGCCGGGGGGATCGAACCGCGGTCCGTCCTAGGCTAGCGCAGGCAAGGCAGGCACCTAACCTCTAGGGCCACCTCTCCGGCCCCGATCTACCCCCCCCCCCCCTTTTTAAGTTGGGTTTATATTTTTCAATGTTAAGTTGGTTGGTAGAGTTCTATGTATATTCTCGGCATAAATGTCTTGCCCAGTGTATGATTTTCAGATACTTTCTCACATTCTGTTGGCTGTCCTTTCACTTTCTTAGTCATGTCTTTTAATGCACAAAAGTTTTAAACTTTGATGTTTCCCAATTTATCTTTTTTCTCATTGCTTATGTTTTTGGTGTCATGTAAGAGTTTATTGCCAAATCCAGATGTATTCCTGTGTTGAGTTTTATAGTTCTTGTTCTTAAGGAGAGGTCAATGTCTATCTTGGTTGATTCTTCCATGCGATATTAGGAAGAGGTGACTAACTTGATTCTTTAGCATATGGAAATTCAGTTTTCTCAGAGGCACTTATTAAAGACTTTTGTGTCCATTGAATAGTCCTGAAAACCTTACTAATTTATTAGGTAACATTGTTTATTGCTAGACTTCTTCAGTTTCATTGATATCTGTATATCCCTTATGCCATTACCACACTTTTTTTTTTTTTTTTTGGTGGGTTTTGGGTCACACTCAGCAGTGCTCAGGGGAAACTCCTGGCTCCATGCTCAGAAATTGCTCTTGGCAGGCACGGGGGGCCATATGGGACGCCGGGATTTGAACCGATGATCTTCTGCATGAAAGGCAAACGCCTTACCTCCATGCTATTTCTCCGGCCCCCATTACCACACTCTTGATTACCATAAAATCTCAATAAGTTTTATAATCAAGAAGTATAAATTACTACCACTTTCTTACTTTTTCAGTATTGTTTTGGCTCTTCTGGATTCCTTGCAATTCTGTATTTTAGGTTCACTATCTATTTCTACAAAAACTATGTATATATGTCAATTAAACCAAATGACAATTTTATCATTTTCTTTCCTATTTTTATACTTAATGCTGGTCAGAATCTCAGTTGCCCTTAAGCATTAGTTGTAATGGCATCTTATCATGCTCATAATCTTAAAGGTAAATATATTTTACCTCTTGGCTAAATAAATTTGGGGTAATAAATTTTTTTCAAATGTTAATATTTTTAGTTTTTGGGGAATAAGTGAATATGAAGAAGCATTCTGTTTATTATTATTTTGTTGTTATTTGAGGCCCCCGGTGATGCTGAGAGAATATCCTGGCTATGCTCTCAGAAATTGCTCCTGAATTAGGGGACCATATGGAACCCCGGGAGGAGGGGGAGTCAAACTGTGGTTTGTCCTAGGTTAGCTCATGCAAAGCAGATGCCCTACTGCTTGTGCCACCACTCTGGCCCCTCTATTATTAGTGAGAATTATTTCATTATAATTTTGTTAATAATTTTATTAGAAATTTGTTATATAAACTACCTATAGATCTAGAGTTATTGATATAATTTTTACCTCAGTGGGTTGATTTGTGATACAGTAATTGTTTTATGTTTAGTCATTTTTTAATATCTGGAATAAACCTTCCCTAATGGTTAAGTTTTCTTAAAAGTGACATTGGATTTAATTTTTCAAAATTATGTTTACTATTCACATCACATAAAAGGTAGTTTTGTATGTACAAGGGGTAATAGAAAAATGAACATAGGTTAGTTCAGAAACAGAAAACACATAGGTATATGTTGTTAAATACATAAGGTAAAATTTATACTTTGTATTTATTTTATATAAGTACTTAATAATCACATAAATAGTGTCCTTAAATATTAGTAGTTAAACTTACTTTTCAAAAAGCAGGGAGTGATTAGAAGAATCAAAGCAAACAAAAAACCCCACCTCTCTCCTGTTTCTAGGAGACCCATTTAAGCTCCAAAGATAAACATAGGCTCAAAGAAATATTATAATCAAAGGGAACCTAAAAGTGACAGGGACAGCTATATTTGTATCAGGTGAAATAGACCTCAAGCTAAAAAAAGAGGGTAAGAGGATAGATTCAGAATGAGTATTCAGAAAGAATCCTCATATGTTACATATCTACATCAGATGAAGAGTCATCAAAATACTTTAAAAATAATTATCAGTAGATTTACATATTAATAGCCACAATGAAAAACATTTTACAAAATGAGCAGAAGAGATGGCTAGATACTTCACCAAAGATTAAAAGGGCAAGTAAGCATGAAAAAAATGCTGTTTGATGAGATGGGTTTTGTGGAGCAGGGGAGCCCACATCTGTTGGTTCTAGGGCGACTATGCGTGCCAGGGATCCACATCAGAACTTCTACATCTAACACATATGCTCCAGGTTTTGAGCCATCTATCTCTCTAGTCTTCAAAAGTTTTCATTCTTATTTTTTTTCTCTTTGGTTTTTGGGTCACACCTAGCAGCGCTCAGGAGTTACTCCTGGCTCTGCACTCAGAAATCATTCCTGCCAGGCTTCCGGATCATATGGGATGCTGGGATTCGAACCACTGTCCTTCTGCATGCAAGGCAAATGCCCTACCTCCATGCTATCTCTCCGGCCCCAAGTTTTAATTCTTTTTTTTTTAATTGGTTTTTTTTTGGAGGGGGGGTCACACCCAGTGGCACTCAGAGGGTTACTCCTGGCTCTGCACTCGGAAATCACTCCTGGCAGGCACGAGGGACCATATGAGATGCCGGGATTCGAACCACTGTCTGTCCCAGATCAGCTGCTTGCAAGGCAAACACCCTACTGCTGTGCTCTCTCTCTGGCCCCAAAAGTTTTCATTCTTTAAATCATGAAAATGCAAATCAAACTGTAGTAAGATACTACCTTACACTTTTACAAATAGCCTCTATTTAAAAAGAACAAAAACAACAAATGCTGATGGGGATATGGAGAAAAAGGAACTGGAGTCATAGCTAAGGGTAATGGAAATGTATTCAGCCTCCATGGTGATAAATTTTAAAAATAGATTCTATCCTATGATCTATCTACCACTAATCAAAAATAGATATATCACTCACTGCAATTTTATTTACAATTTTATTTATGTAATAATTGGTAACAGTTCAAATGCCCAACAACATGTAAATATCTAGAGAAGATGTGATAAATACACAATGGTATGGTATTTAGTTATAGTAAAGGATTAAATTTTGTCATTTGCAACATAAAATATTGAATACTGAATGCAGCTGTAAGGACCATGTCTAACAAAATAATGGAAGCGAAAGAAAAGTACTGAATGATTTCACTTATTTGTGGGATATAATGATGAAATTGAACTCTAGAATACATAGCTGAGTGTTGCTAATTGGTTCAACACTTGGCTTGCATGAAAAGCCCTGGGTTTGACACCTGGCACTACAAAAACAAAAAGGGAATAAAGAACAAAACAATGTGACAAACAACCTAAAATAAATCCATAGATCGTGACAGCACAACTGAAGTTGCCTGAAGGAAAGAAGGAAGGGATGCATGGGTTGTTGTGGAGTGATCTTAGTACTTGGCAGGTGTGTCTGCTTTGTAGCATCCATTTGAAGAGGTATTAAAAGTTCTCTTAAAAAAGGTGTCACAAAATATTATCCTAGTAAAATAATAAATTCTAAAACATTTTCATTAATTAAAATAGTCTTATTTTCTTGTGCTCTTTTCATTAATTTTATAATCAAGTCTACCCTAACTTCATCATGTGAGCTAGTTAGTTTTCATTCTTGTGTGTGGGGGGGTGTTAAATAATTTGTCTAATGTAGGAATGAATCTTTTTAACTTTTTATTAAAACTCCCTGGTGATGTCTTTTTGCAAATAGAGTTTTCTATCATAACAACTTCTGCAGTACATATTTTAGTTGGCTATTTGATTAGTTAGTATTTTGGCTTGGGGCCACACCCAGCAGTGCTCAAGACTTATTCCTGGCTGTGTACTCAAGCAATCCTCCAGTTTTTTGGTTGTTGTTGTTGCTGCTGTTGTTGTTTTTGGTTTTGGGCCATACTTAAAGGTACTCAGGGCTTACTTCTGGCTCTGTACTCAAGAGTCACTCCTGGTGGGATTGGAGGACCAATATAGGATGCTGTGTATAAGGCAAGTATCTAACTTGTAGAGCACCGTGGTTACAAAAATGTTCATAATGGGGTTTCAGCCATAAAATGCACACTTTCCTGCAGGACTCATCTTTAGAACAATCTTTAGAGCAATAATAGCATTTGTTCCTTGCAGACTGAGTTTAATAAAAATAAGGGCCCAAATATATAGTTCAATGGTAAAGCTCACGCCTTATTTACATGAGTCCCCATGGTTTGATCCTTCATCCATAAAACTAAGGAAAAATATGAAGCAGAAGACATAGTAAATTCGCATTGTGCCCTGGCTCCCAGACTATGCAACAAAAATTAGAAATAATAGCATGAGGGCAGGTTACATTGATGAATGTTCTTCACAATATCAGCCAAAATTGAGTTTTTAAAAAAAAAATGCAAAGAGGATATTGCTAAAAATCAATGTAATCCATCATAGTACCAATAAAAGATAATACCTATATATCTTGCACAAGATCCAGAGAAACATCTAAAAATATTAATAGCTATTCCTGATAAAATGAGCAGTCCTGAAATGGAAGCAAATGTCTTCAGTATAACAAAGGATAGCTGTAGAATGTCTGTGGCTACACTTAATGCAAGATATTGACTCTTTTGTGAAGACTAGGAACAAACTAGGATCCTCACTTGTACTAGGCTTGTTCACCCGAGCCTCAACTATTGTAATTAAGGCAAGAACAAGAAATGGGTGTCATGCAGACTGAAAGAAAGAGGATTATACAGGCTTTTTTTCCAATGCTATGTCACATGCATAGAACATATAGAAATCTATGAAAAAAGCTTCTTAAGACCTATGAATGAATTTAAGAAGGTTATAGCATACAAGGTTAATAGTTTAAAAACTAGCTGTATTAGTAGCAGTCAGTTTGAAATTGGAATTTTCATTGCAATTAGAATTTAGTTTACAACAGCAAAAGACATAAAATTCTTAGAATAAATTTAGCAAAATACACAGGAGACCTGTATACTTCAAATGTAAAGATAAAATGGTTCCAGTGTTGAGTTGAATAATATTGATATTATGCTGTATCAGTTTTCTCCACATTAATTTCTTGACTCAGTGCAGTTTCATTAGGCTTTCTTTGTTAAATGTTGGCAAGCAGAATCTAAAATCTAATTATAATGTTTTAAGAAACTCCATGCGGTTTCCATTTATCTTGTTGCAAAACAAAGCATTGAAAACAGCTTAAAAACAAAATTAAAAGACTTAACTGATTTTAAAACTTAATATAGTGTTATATTGTTCAAGCAAGTGATATTTTTAATAAATTATATATTTATAAATATTTATATTTATATAAAATACACAGGATTCACCAGACACCAGAAAAATCAAAACCTGTCTTGTTCGGGGGAGGGAGGGTGAGGATACCATTTCCCACTGAGGGCAGTAATAATTGGGAAGAGGTGTGTGGGAATTTCATGGAATGGAAGTTTCTGTGCTTTAATCCCAGATGGGGCTACACAGGTTTGTTACATTTGTGAGGGTTTTGTGATGAAGATGAGTTCAGCACCGGTTGTAGTAGAGCCATAAGAGGAATGGGGAAGAAGAGACAGGTGGGAAATGAAGCTCCTGAGTTGTGTGCACATAAATAGGGTCACGCAGTATTTATGCTGAAGATACTTCCTATATCTGGCTAAAAGTTTTGATGTTCCAAAAGGACATAAACAGTGACATTGCGTAAACCACGGCTTTCCACAGATCGACTTAGACACGGAGATGGTGAGCACTGTAGCTGGCATTGGAGTTCAAGGGACTGATAAAGAGGGTGGAGCCAGTGGAGTACTGCAGCCTATTAGCTCCCCTTGGGATCTGGTTTTGGGAACATCAGGTATGTAACATGTTATTTTATTTTTACATACAGTTACTAATTTTAAGTACCCCCTCCCCATGACTGAGAGAGTCTATAGCTGAAACTTTTTATTTTAACACTTTCCCCTCCCCTACACACACACACACACACACACACACCTTTCTTTTATTTCGACTCCTTTCCCTGCTCTGGGAACCCTCTGACTGTATTCTCCCATCATAATCGGCTTAATGCTTTTGTGGGGTGGGGCAGAGGTTAAATTTTTTTTTTAATCTTCCAGATATAAGAAGAGCACTTGTCTTAATCTGACCTCACTTAGCTTGATGTGTCAAGGTCTATTCAGGAAGTTACAGAAGACTAGATTTTGCTTTACGTGGATGGATAATGTTTTGTTATAGCCACATAATCCACTACATTTTCTTTATTCATTTTTCCACTCAGGACACTTAGGGGACTTCACTTCTGTGTGTGTGTGTCTCAACTTGATACTGAGATTCAAACCCAGGGCTGAACTCACCACCTGCAAAGCATTCCCAGCCCCTGTATTAGACTTTTTGAGGAATTATCAGCTTTTCCATAGTGGCTGCACTAGGAATGTAGAAAAGAATTTATTTTTCTTCATATCCTTGCCCATACTTAGTATTCCTTATCTTTTTGACAGAATGACATGCCTGACAGGCATGAGGTGATCTCTCATAGGAATTTGATCTGCATTTGCCTTTAGCACCTGTTCTTGTATCTCTGAGCGAGCTGTGTGAAAAAATGTTTATTCAGACCTTCTGTTTATTAATCAGGTTGTTTGGATTTTGCTATTGAATTATCTAAGTAAATATATTTTTTATATTATCCCCTTACCAGATAGGTAATTTGCAAATATTTTCCTCCCAGTTGTTAAGTGGCTGCTTCTTCTTCTTCTTCTTCTTCTTCTTCTTCTTCTTCTTCTTCTTCTTCTTCTTCTTCTTCTTCTTCTTCTTCTTCTTCTTCTTCTTCTTCTTCTTCTTCTTCTTCTTCTTCTTCTTCTTCTTCTTCTTCTTCTTCTTCTTCTTCTTCTTCTTCTTCTTCTTCTTCTTCTTTTTTTGTTGTTGTTTGTTTGTTTGGTTTTTGGGCCATACCCTGTGATGCTCAGGGGTTTCTCCTGGCTATGTGCTTCGAAATTGCTCCTGGCTTGGGGGACCATATGGGACATCGGGGGATCGAACCAGGGTTCGTCCTAGGTCAGACGCGTGCAAGGCAAACACCTTACCATTGTGCCACCGCTCCAGCCCCCTGCCTTTTCTTATTGATGTTCCCTTTGCTGGGCAGAATTTTTTCAGTTTGAAGTAATTCCACTTTTTAATTTTTGCTTTGGGGACTTTAGCTTTTTTGGTGTAAAGTACAACTTTTAGAAGTTGTGTGAACAAGGTTTACGTTAAAATCTTTTATCTGGGGCCACAGCAATCTCACAGCTGGAAGGGTGCTTGCTTTGCAAGCCAGGAATAAGCCCTGAGCATTGCTGTGTGTGACCTCCCCAAAATATAATAAATATGAAAATAGAGTCTTTGATCTACTTTACTTTTATATGGCATAAATAATAAGGTAAAATTTACTTTAAATAAAAGTAAACTTTGTTAAATAAAAGTAAGTTTTTAAAATATGCTGAGACAGGCACTTAGATTTTTCCAGTTTTATTTTACTTGTTTACCTTTGGCTTAAGGTTTGTTAATTATATAAAGAGAAAGGCAGCAATAATATATACCAGAAGGAACCTTCAATATCATTTGTCACATTGTAATGTATGCATACTGCATTTTATAAGCAAAGTAGCTATACACATTTCATCTTGATGGCAGCTTCCAGTCAATGTAATTCTGAATATTTAATTGGAATAAATATAGCTTTAGTATTAATATGAATGTTTTAGAGATACGGCATTACTGCATTGTACATACCACCAAAGTTAGTGTCTCATCACTGTCCCTGGGCCTTGTCCGACCCACAACAGAATCAGAATCAGAGTTACAGAGCTTCAGAAGAACATTCATGAACATAGTAGTAGAAAAGACCCTTTGTATATACTGTAACTTGAAAAAGAAATCTAATAGCAGCTGATATACATACATATATATATCTGTGTGTGTGTATATATATATCTATTGGGCCACACCCCGTGATGCTCATGGGTTACTCCTGACTTATGCGCTTAGAAATTGTTCCTGGCTTGGGGGGACCATATGAGATGCTGGGGGATCGAACCAGGTCCGTCCTAGATTGGCTGTGTGCAAAGCAAATGCCCTACCACTGTGCTATCACTCTGGTCCCAATATATTTTTTAAGATTATTAAACTTTATCTTGAAATATGGCAGCTTCTTTTGAGCAGTTGGGAAAAGAAACAATAAAACTTTCATCTCCTTTACATTTTTACTACCTAAAATGATTGATTAAATGATAACCCAGGAGCATTTGTCCTCTTATTTTCAATTGATTCTCTGGGGTTTGAGATGGTTATCTGTATTGCTGATAAATAAAAGACAAATAATAAAATAGATTAAAAATGGAATCTGGGACTTGATGAGTTTTTATAGAATCAACTTAGTTGAAAAGCTTTCTATTTGTGCTAATTTTCTATTATGAAGTCATTTTGGTTATAATTCAAAGATGTTAGTTTTTTTCTATTGCAATTAACTTTTGATAAAACTTGTGATATTCACAAGTTAACTTAATGAACTTCTGCCTATATTATTAATGCATGTATGCTATGTATAAATAAGCTTGTCTATTTTGTGTGAGTTATTTTCGAGAACTCCATTTTTGGAATTCCTTGTCCCGATAATCCTAAGTTATTTTGGTGGCTCACAAGGGGATGGGATAGAGAAAGAGAAGGAGACTGTGTCTTCTCTTCCAGTCACCAGGGGATAGATTCCATGCCGAGAATTTAAAAGTAACAATAAAGCCAACTACAGCTCAGTTTTTCTTTTTATCACCTTGTAGCAGCAATTCTAAATAATTTAAGTTAAAAATAAGCCACCAGGATTTCACACTTCTGCTTCTTGGCTTTTGGTAAATAATTTTTGGTAAACTACTTATATATAAACTTTAGATAGAAAAACAGTCTAGAATGATATTTCTCAACCTTTTCCTGAATCTGGCACCCTTCTTACCTTATCTTCTTCCTGTGTGCCTCCCATCCTACCAATTGGACCTCCAGTCTATTTCTGCAGGTCTCCATCATTTATACAGTTTTCCCCTTGAAATATCCTGGGGGACCCCAAAGGAGCAATAGGACCCCCAGTAGAGAAATGGCTGGTCTAAACATTACCAATAAAATAGAACAGAAGAAAAACATTTGTGCCCATAGTATGTAAGTCCTAGTGATGATCAGTTGTTGGCGTTTATATGAGTAACTTCTAACCTCTGCTCACTGTACATGGCCATAATAACATGGTTATCTGTATCGCCACAATGTGTCCTTAGAAGTCATCTCCAGCCAATTACAGATCTAAACCTTTATCTCTCACTCACATGTAGAGTTGGGGTTCAGGTCATGAAGGCTGAGCCTTGGGTTCTGTGTTCCACTAGGGGCTAACATTTGCCCTCAGTTGTTTCCCATCCTTCTTAAACCTATATCTTTCTGAGTAATATTCGTTTTTCTTTTCTTCATGAATTTGCATGTCATCCTTGCGCAGGGGCCATGCTAATCTTCTCTATCATTCCAATTTTAGTATATGTGCTGCCAAAGCGAACACTTTCTGAGTAATATTCTTTTGGCAAAAGGCAGGAACACTAAGGAGTTAGCATTTACACACATTTTGAACTTTTGTTAGGATTGCAATGACTTACTTGTTACTATTGATGAAGCAGATCACATAACTAAACACATAAGTCCTGGGCCAGATGCATAGACTTTGCCTCCATTTAGGTCATAGTATCTATCTATCTATCTATCTATCTATCTATCTATCTATCTATCTATCTATCTATCTATCTATCTATCTATCATCTATCATCTATACATATATATGTATATGTATATATACATACACATATATAGATATAGATATATATACCTATACGTAGGTATATATATTTTATATATATCTACATCCATAGGGGTGTGGATGTAAACTGCTATTACATAAGCATAACGGATTGAGAATAGTATGTACTTCAATCTGTCACATATGTCACCATTTACATTCGTTTAAAACAGCATGCACTTAGCTGTTTTATATATTTTAAAATGATCGAAAATATTTAGGTCTAGAATACTTAAATATTGTTCTAGGCCTAAATATTTTCTATCATTTTCATGTCAGAAATTCTGGTTATTTCATAGCACAAATGCATCCAAATTACACTTCAAGGGAATCCTGTGGACAAATGAGATTTCAACTCCCATTTGGCTGGTTTGTTTGCTACTTGACACTTATTTGTGGTTCTGGTTTTTTGTTTTGGGATCACACCCAGCAATGCTCAAGGTTTTTTTTCTGGCTCTGTTCATAGGAGTCTCCCTCCTGGTGGTGCTCATGGAAGCATATGAATGGGAATCAAATTTGGGCCGGCCATGTGCAAGGCAAACATCCGCCCACTGTAATATCGCTGTAACCCCTTGATTGGGTTTTTATTAAGCACAATTTTTAGGAAAGGATGAGTCCTCCTTTAGCTCAGCAAGATCACTTTGAGTTTACGAATTTGCATTTAACTTGTGTTAAAAATAACTCCCCTCCAGGTATTTGGCCCAAGGAGTAATCTTGAGTGCACTTAAGCATAACACCTTTCAAGTGCTGGCTAAGAGAAATAGTTTACAAAGAGTGGATAAAGGGCCTATAATGACAATGATGACTTTAGCCTAAGAATTTTTAATCCTTTCAAAATTTTTTTTCCTTTTACACAGTGTGATATACAAAATTGTTTTGGTATGGTCATGCATAAAAATTCCAGCAGTACACTCCCTGCCTGAGAACCTATCTCCCTCTACCATAGGTCTAAAGCATTCTTTAAATTTTTTATATTATAATATTTGTATAATAATGATTTACCAAGTTGTTCATAATGCAGATGTTAAAGGTATTAAATATTCAAACACCAATCCCACCATCTATGAAAACCTTCCCTTTTTCAGTGTCCCACTTTCCTACTCACCATCCTAGCCTGCCCTTTTGCAGACACAAATTTACTTCATAATATTTGTTACAGTGCAAAGGCAGATGGAACTATCAAAACTTCGACCAACAAAGATCAACTTGAATTAATTTTTATCTCTCTCCATGGTGTTACTAAAGTCAGTGTCTAAGGTTTTATAGGGCGGTGATTGGTGCTAGCTGAGCTTTTTTTTTTATTATTACTGTATAGGCTCACTGAGTTTGAACTATGTAAATGTTCATCATATTTCCTGTGATCTACTTGGCTGGCACTAATGAAATTTTTAGGTGTCACATGGTTGCAGTGATGTGGTCCAGGATCTATAAAATCTGAAACAAAGTTGGTGGCTTGGCAATTTGATACAGTTATGTTGTGAAGCTGGGCCATTCCTGTCAGAGGCTGTAGGCTATATATATACCCTAAAAATGTGAATGCTCTGTTTGTTTGGGGGCTAAACTGGTGGCACTCAAGCGTTACTCCTGGCTCTGCACTCAAATCACTCCTGGCAGGCTCTGGGGATCATATGGAATGTCAGGGATTGAACCAGGGTCAGCTGCATGCAAAGCAAACTCCACTGTGTTATTGCTCTGGCCTCTGAATGTACTTTTTTTTGTTTGTTTGTTTTTTGGGCCACACCCGGTGGTGCTCAGGGGTTACTCCTGGCTGTCTGCTCAGAAATAGCTCCTGGCAGGCACGGGGGACCATATGGGACACCGGGATTCGAACCAACCATCTTTGGTCCTGGATAGGCTGCTTGCAAGGCAAACACCGCTGTGCTATCTCTCCGGGCCCTGAATGTACGTTTTTAAGACATCCATAACTGGGCTGCTGTGGTTTCATGCAGAAAGGGAACTGAACTGCCACCATTCTGAGATTGTCCAAGACATTCTTGGTTCAGTTGTATGATGTACTTATTTAGAGTTGGCAGAAATTCTATTTAAGATTTGATAAAATTGGTCAGATTCCCATTAGTGGTACTTGTTGCTGTATCACTACATGATTGATTGGTAATTTCCTATCTTCATATTAATTTATTTTTATTAAGTATCAGGTTTTATTAAGTGTCTTTAACACAAATTGTAGCTCTGGTGTCAATGCATTAAGCCTTTTAATAAATTGAGTATCATACTGGATTGTGCTCGCATTGATTGCTTGAAAATTTAGAGACAAGTTATCTTCATTTTAAAAGTAAAATAGATTAATTTACTTATTTATTGCTTGTGGGGTAGTTATCTCTGGCTGTGCTTCAAGTTTATCTCTTGGCTCTGCTCAAGGATCACTCCTGTAGGAGTTGGGGGAATATATGGGATGCTGATGATCAAACTCATATAATAGACATCTAAGACAAGCCCCTTACTTTCTGTATTATATTTCCAGCCCCAGTATGAATTTCCTTTCTTCTTTCTTTCCTTCCTTCTTTCTTTCTTTCTTTCTTTCTTTCTTTCTTTCTTTCTTTCTTTCTTTCTTTCTTTCTTTCTTTCTTTCTTTCTTTCTTTCTTTCTTTCTTTCTTTCTTTCTTTCTTTCTTTCTTTCTTTCTTTCTTTCTCTCTTTCTTTCTCTCTCTCTCTCTCTCTCCCTCCCTCCCTCCCTCCCTCCCTCCCTCCCTCCCTCCCTCCCTCCCTCCCTCCCTCCCTCCCTCCCTCCTTCCTTCCTTCCTTCCTTCCTTCCTTCCTTCCTTCCTTCCTTCCTTCCTTCCTTCCTTCCTTCCTTCCTTCCTTCCTTCCTTCCTTCCTTCCTTCCTTCCTTTCTTTCTTTCGGAGAGATAGCACAGCGGTGTTTGCCTTGCAAGCAGCCGATCCAAAGGTGGTTGGTTCGAATCCCGATGTCCCATATGGTCCCCCATGCCTGCCAGGAGCTATTTCTGAGCAGACAGCCAGGAATAACCCCTGAGCACCGCCGGGTGTGGCCCAAAAACCAAAAAGAAAAAAAAAAGAAAAGAAAAGAAAGAATGGGACCAGAGTGCTAATACAGGCTGGTAAGATGCTTCCCTTGCATGCAGACAAAGTTCTCCTGAGAACCACCAGGGGTCGCTACTGAGCACAGAGCCAAGAATAGCTCCTGAGAACTTTGAAGTGTGGCCCAAAACTTAGAACAGCTCTATCTTTTTTACCCTGTTTACCTATTGCTTTCATGTTATTATTTTAAATGAATAGTATTAGGGTTTTGTTTCTTTGTAAGCCCTCTCAATTCTTTGTAATAACAGTTGAAGAAAATGAATACAGTAGAATCCTTCACTCATGTGACTGGATATAATTGGTCCATATTTTAAAAAATGATTAAATATGGGGTTCTTCAGTAGTGTCTTTATTATTTTAATTTGAAATATGAGTATGAGGAGCAGGGACAGCCTACAAAGTATTAGCATTCATGATGGTATGTATCTAAAACATTAATATTAATGGCATCAAAATATCATGATACCTTCTATTTTCAAAACACAAAAACATTAAAAGGATATATATATATATGTATGCCTATGCTAATTGCTGCACTTCATACAATAGCCAAAATATGGAAGCAATCCACATACCCAAATACGATGAATCAATCAAGAGGTTATGGCCTATCTACACAATGGAATACAGTGCAGCTCTTAAAAAGAACAAAACCAGGCAATGTGAGCAACATGGATAGAGTTAGAGGAGATCATGCTGAGTAAAGTTAGTCGGAGGACAGGGATAGATAGATATACAATGATCTATGTCATACGTGGACGTTCAAGATACACAGTAAGATAGCAACAAAGAACCAAAGGCGACACAATGGAAGAACTGAGCCACAAACTGGAGCTGGTGGCCAGGGACGGAGTGAAAGGGAGGAGCATTGAGGTCCTCTGGTGTCACCACTAGTGATAGATATGGTGCTGGCTTATGTGCAGGATAAACCATTATTGACAATAATGTGAGGCACAGACTCAATTTTTTTTTTAAATCATGATACCCTAAAAAAGTGAATGTACTTTTTGTTGGTTTGTATTGAGGCTAAACCAGCAGTGCTCAGGGGTTACTCCAGGCTCTGCACTCAGAAATCACTCTTGGAAGGCTCTGGGGCCTTTTGTAATGCCAGGGATTGAACCAGGGTCAGCTGCATGCAAAGCAGACACCTTACCTGCTGTGTTATCGCTCCAGCCTCTGAATGTACTTTTTTGTTTGTTTTTTTTTAATCGAGTGATAAAGCTCTCTAAAAATTAGCTGTGTACTAAGGCCTGGAGCTTCTGAATGTACGTTTTTAAACCAGACTTTTGGTGTGAAACTAGTCATTCTCTTCAAGTGGTTCTTGGTTATCTTTGTGCTACTCAAAATAGGGCGTTTCAATTTCCCTAAACTGCAATGAGAATTTTAAAACACCTGCAGAGAAACCTAAGACTAAAAATTTTTAGGCTCATCTTTCCATGCTGTGTCAGAGATCTTTCACAGACATATTCAACTTTGTTTTCCTAGAAGCAGTTTCCTTTTTGGTTTCATTTTGAACTGATATATATATATAAATTACATCAAATGCAAAACTTGTTTAAACATATGTGGAAATATATACAACTTGAAGGGAAATGAAGCTGGGGGGGGGGATACTTCTTTCAGATACATTTTTGAACACTAAATATTTCAGAGAATATCTGAGTCTATCTCTGAAATCCCACCAGGATTAGGAAGTTGCTATAGGACAAGGTTATATGAAGGGAAATACAAAAAATAGGGAAGTGTGTGACATCCTTTTACATTAGGCTCTTCTGCAAGGTAAGTAATAGACCTTCGGATTCCTATGGCTGTGGGGATGGGAATTCAGCTGGAGGAGTTTGTTGACTGAGAAAGGAAGTTGCAAGAGAGACAGACCTGCAGCACGATTTTTAAATAGCAAGTTCAGTAGCAAGCAAGATGAATTATACAGTGGGATGTCACTCAGAAATGGTAACGATTAACAAGAAAAGAAAAGAAAAACAAACCAAGTTTTTAGACTGGTGGCTCCTTCCAGAGGAAAGGGATTATGATCATAGGATAGGGGTACATGAGTTTTTCAACTAATGTTCTCTTTCATGGCTTGGGTAGTGTGCATATGGAATCTTTAAATTTTTTAAGCTTATATAACGTGTATATTTGTTTAATTAAAATTAAACCTTCAGGGCTGGAGACATAGCATGGAGTAAGGCATTTGCCTTGCATGCAGAAGGACGGTGGTTCGAATCCTGGCATCTCATATGGTCCCCTGAGCCTGCTAGGAGCGATTTCTGAGCGGAGAGCCAGAAATAACCCCTGAGCGCTGCTGGGTATGACCCAACAACCCCCCCCCCCCCGAAAATTAAACCCTCAAAAGAAAATAGATCAGATAAAGAGAAGGAAAAACAATGACAGGCTGTCTCATCCAGAGACCTGATTAAGAAACAGCCTACTTCAAGGGAAGTAGACTTGAAATAGCTCTAATTGTTTTCATTATACATGTAATATGCAAAAGCATGTATCACATTTAATTAACGAGTAGTCTGATTATGTCACACAGTCCATGAAAGCATAAAAATAAAGCAATTTGTACAAAAATGATTGTTCCCTGTTGGTTCATTTCTGATGATCATTCTAAATATGGTCAGCCTTTGGCGAGGTACTAAAAACAGTTCCTAACTACAATAAATTCATTCTTTTAAGCAGAAACACAGCTTTGTTTTTAAGATTTGAATTAAATCTGTTAACAGATTCCATTTATGCTAGAAAGTGGCTTGAGAGGTTTTCTATCACAGTGGTTAAAAACACACACACACAATAATTTTTCAAAGTACCTTAGGCTTGACTTTATTCAGAGTCATTAAAAAAACATTTAAAATATTTTTAAGCTGGGCTGGTGCAATAGCACAGCGGTAGGATGTTTGCCTTACATGCAGCCAACCCAGAACCAACCTGGGTTCAATTCCCAACATCCCATATGGTCTCCCTGAACCTGCCAGGAGCGATTTCTGAGCACAGAGCCAGGAGTAATCCTTAAGCACTACCAGGTGTGGCCCAAAACCAAAAAAAATTTTAAGGGATAATGTACTTAAATTCTTGACCACATTCTATGACCAAATGTACTTTAACAGATTACCTTCTTTGGCCAGCATTTTATTTAGATAGGAATTTAGCTGTTCTTATACTACTTTTAATGATTGAAATGTAGGCTAGACTGAAAGCTGGTACTTATGTGCTTAGGTAATAAGCTTCTGTGACTTCCATTACTAGGCTCTAAAATAGCATGGGATATTTTAACTTCCAATAACAATACCAAATTTTATACACCATGACTTAAAAAGATGTTTTTCATAATTTACAAAATCGACCTTCCATTTTATTAGTGTCCAACGAGTTGAAATAAGCAAAACAAAGTCTTGTAACCCTTTCTACATTCAGGGCATAAAAAGTTTAGTCACGGGGCCGGAGAGATAGCATGGAGGTAAGGCGTTTGCCTTTCATGCAGAAGGTTATCGGTTCGAATCCCGGCGTCCCATATGGTCCCCCGTGCCTGCCAGGAGCAATTTCTGAGCATGGAGCCAGGAATAACCCCTGAGCACTGCCGGGTGTGACCCAAAAACCACCAAAAAAAAAAAGTTTAGTCACTCCCCCAGATTCTCCCAACCCTTTGTTAGTGCCTCTCCCACAATTGGCCATAGGATCTATTTGTTATCCCTTGAGTCCAGTTATAGTATGGACTCTTGGGTCTAAATGCTTTACTTCAGCTTACAGATTCATTCTGTGGCCTGCATGGGGACTTTGTTTTTATTGTCAGGTAGCATTCCATTGTATGGTACAGCAAAATTGACTTAGTCACCAGTTGACTAACATTGAGGGTATCTTTTGTTTAAAGCAGCTATGATTGAAAGTGCAAACATTGCTATATAGATATTTTCCTATGGACATAGAGATTTCTTTTACCGGAGGCAGATGGGGGAACCTAGGATTGAAATTGCTGAACATCTGCTTAGTATGTATGTAATTTCACAAGAAGCTGTCAGATGGTTTCCCAAGTGTCTCTTCCTTAGAGTTCTAAGTGTCTGTCTGAGATGACAATGCTTTACACGTTGTTTTGTTTTGTTTTTGGGCCACACCGGTGGCACTCAAGAGTTACTCCTGTCTCTGCTCTCTGAAATCACTCCTGGCAAACTCGGGGGACCATATGGGATGCCAGGAATGGTCGACTGCATGCAGAGCAAATGCCCTACCCAGTTTGTTATTGCTCAGGCCACACGTTCAATTTCTTTTCTGCGAATGATGATTTCTCTTGCCTGTTTGGGAGAGTGGGATTGAAAAAGATGTTTATTTTCCTCTCTTATGTAATTCTTATCCATCTTTTTTTTTTTTTTTTAATACTTTCAAGGTGTCTCCCCCTTGGTCTTCCCTAGCTCTCTGTTCACGTAGTATGCACTCCCTCCAAGATGTTCTCCTTGATTTTCATCTGGAGGGTAATTTGGTTTTTGTTTTTGCTTTCCTTTATGCATATTTTCTCATTTTTTTGTCATATGTAAGTCATTTTATGGAGAACTCTAGCCACTAAAGTAAATAGTATTTATGCCCGTATTATTGGAGGTGGAGTTTGTTTGTCAAGAATTGTTCTGGGTCTGAATTTTACTGTCTTTGTTTATTTGCTTGCTTTTGGTTGGGGACTGCTATGTGCTCAGGGTTCAATCCTGGCAATATTCGGAGGACCAGAATATGGTGTCAGGGGATCAAACTTGGGTGGCCACAAGCAAGGCAAATGTCTGAACCCTGGGAGTAAAAGACTGCTTTTGAGCTTTAGAAACTGCATACGAAAAAGAAAGAAGGAAACTACTTAGACTAATGGAAAATTCACCGATGCTCTTAAGAGTCAGTGGGTTCTATTTTGATCAGAGTAGCTTTAAGTCAGATATTTCAAAGCTGGATTGCAGGTAATTTTCTTTTCATTTTTAGATTTCATTTGCTGGCTATTATTCCTGTCTTCTGAAACCATTTCACTAATCCTCACTGATAATTGTGAGGATTTGGCTTTTAAAAATGCTCCCAAAACCTTTTGCGCTTTTGGCACAGCTCTCCTTTTCCTTTTTCATTTGTGACTATTGAGACTCAATGATACTAAGTGCACTTCTAATTTAAAATGTTTGTGATTGCCTCATTCTTGTTAGAAGGAAACGGTGATCATCCTCAGGGACAGAAATGTGCACTTTCAATTTAGAAGTGAGCACAAAATCCAGGAGGCACAGTATAAATTATCACTCCATTTGATAGACATTGTATGTGCCAGACTTGCTTTTCTCAAAACCTCTTATCCGCATGAACAATTCCTCATTCCCCCAGTGAAAGAAATAGAGCAGTGTCAGAGCCTGGTGGGAGATGGTGGGGACTGACTGGCAGTTAGAGATAATATACAGCAAGACCATTTGGGTTTCAGTTAGCTTTACATCTTAGTGATTGTGGGACCTCGGACAGCTACGTAGTCTTTCTTTTTTCTTTTCTGTTTTGTTTGTTTGTTTGTTTGTTTGTTTTGGGGCCTGGCTATGCACTCAGAAATCGCTCCTGACATGCGGGACCATATGGGATCCTGGGGATTGAACTGAGGTCCATCCTGGATCGGCCTCATGAAAGGCAAATGCCCTACTGCTGTGCTATCACTTCAGCCCAGCTGTGTAGTCTTTCTGTGCCTCTGTTTTCTCGCCTAAGTTGAATATGCAATTAGGAGCTACCTCAAAGATGTCAGAGAATTATGGGAATTAATAGATGTAAGGCCCTCAGAACCAGTGAATGGGACTATAAAAAGTATTTGCTGTTTGAAAAAAGTCTTCACATAAAAGTTACAATGAGAAGTGGATGAGCTGAACCAAACCAAAAATGGAAATGCAAGGGACTATTAAAAAATAGCTGTAAGGAGTTAGTTAGCCATGATTTGGAGGCTCCAGGGAAGGGCCAAAGGAGTGACCACAGTAGCTTCATCACCTGTCATAGACAGGCATAGTTACTTCTGGTGGCAGAGGCAGAGGGGAGGGAGGGAGAGTTGGCCAGCAGGACACATGCTATCTGCTGCGATTCTTCTTCACTCAGGTCCAGACATTTCCCATCTAAGCTTGTGAATTCCAACGTGGGCTTGGCTGTGTACAATTCAGTAAAGGATTTCTCCTCTTTGTGTTTCAGGTTCTTTATAAAATAGGGGTGATACTCAGGCCATGAAAAGGAATCATCGAGTGCTTCTTAGCTGAGGGCCTTGAGCGTGGCAAATGCGTGCTTGAGGGTTCTCTGCTTGTTACCAGCCAGCCCTGCCACACACTCTTTCTCCACTTTTGCTGCTTCCTCAGCTTCTGAGGGAAAGGACTGCAGCTTTATGGAGCCAACTCGAGGGGAACTGGCTTGGCTACTTCAGGGAACAAGATTAGGAAATGCTGACATAGTCTGTTACTCAGATAAATTCTAACACCACTCTCCTTTGGCAAAGTAGAGGCCTCAAAAAATGTCATTTTCTAACCATTTCCTTTTATTTCTATTCCTTATACTTACGGTGCCAGGTAAAAGTTTTGATGGCAGAGTTTTTGAGGCAAAACTGTCCTTGCCCTGTTGCCTCTCCTAGGAGCTCTAGCTGTGTCCAAGCTGCCTTAACAGGAGTGCGATGTGTGGCTCTCCCCAGGAGTCGCCTCCTGCGAGATGTGGAAGCCTCAGGTATTGCATCCAGCTGCCTTCTAAGGGTGATTTCTGTGAGAAGCCCCTCGCTCTGTTTTTTATAGCTGTGTCCTAGACTGAGCCCTCACATGGCGGGCTGAAACCAAAGCAGACTTATTAGGGGACATTTCTGATGGAACTTTAAGGTGACTTTTGAGAGACCATGACTCCTGAATACTTGGATGCCTGTGACTTTTGTAGTATAATCTATGTTCACCAATGTGGGAGCCGGAAGATGGGATGGTTCCAGGTTAGTGTGCTTGGGAAGCAAAAAGAAAAGAAGTGACGCACATGTTCTATGTCACTGTTGGGTGAGAGGGGTCGGGCAGGGCCCTGAGCCTTTGTGTCCTGCTTCAGTGATCCTGTAGAATAGATCTGATCAAGAAGAAAACGTGCTTTGGAACTGCTTGAAGTTTGTTTCAGACATGCAAGGAAAAGGGCTGGAGCAATAAAACAGTGGGTAGGGCATTTGCCTTGCATGCAGCCGACCCAGGTTCGATCCTCGGCATCCCAGATGGTGTCCCCCCTCTCCAGCATGCCAGGAGTAATCCCTGGGCACTGCTGGATATGGCCCCTCCCAAGAAAATACAAAGAAAACTCCTTTACCAAGGATATGCCTGACTCAAGTATTATAGTTAATCTTAGAATAGCTTAAATTAGAATAATTCACCATCTTTTAAAGTTCATCTGAGATGTACCACTGTTACTTTGTAATAGTTTGCAACATTCTTCTAAAAAAAATTGTCATTGATTTTAGTAAACTGCTAACTTATGTTATATCGTTCTCAGCCCCCCTCTTTTTTGTCATCTATAATTTTTTGGAGAGAGTAAAGATTTGCTGTATGTGATCTAAAAGCAAATACTTGTTGAACTACACATTTCCAAACCAGTCAAAGATCCTGGGGTTGCATGAAAAACGGTTCAAAGAATCCACTTCTGAAGCACATAGTTTAGGTGGTTGGTGTGAGGTATTTAAATGACAAGGTTTAATTTTAATTTGGAAATTGTGCCCACTTCTTTTCTGTGTCACATGTGTCCATAGATTCTAATGGACATATGCTCTCTGTCCTTTAGACTTCTCTAGAATCATTGCAGGTGTGTGTCTAAGTCTATAAAGGGTAATCCTTCACAGAGAAAATGGAAACATTTTCAAAAACAGGCTTAGACATGATATTTTCTTCTCTAGTGTGATCCATTAACTTGTTGCCTTCTTCCCTATATAGCAGTTTCTGAAACCATCCAAATACTTCTGTCAGCCAGTATATTCACAATAACTATTTTTTGTTTTGTTTTGTTTTTTAAATCACAAAGGTTCTGATCCCCAGAAAAATGATGTTCTGTGGATAGCTATGGCCGGGACTCATCAGATTTGGGCTCTCCTGCTGGACAGTGGCCGCCTCCCTAAGAAGAAGTAAGTAGTGATCTCTCTCTCTCTCTCTCTGGGCAAATACACATCCAGAGATGGCAGAATTCCCTACCCTGTATCACCCTTATGATGGTAAAGTCAGGGTCTTTTGGTCTCTATAACTATAACAAGCAAACTGGATTCTCAGTGACTTAGAACAAAACTGTTTCTTGCTCACTCACATAGGTTAATCAGGGCACACAGCTCCGATACCCAGGCTAATGATGCAACCACACCCCCACCTCCACCTCCAGTCTGGAGCTTCTCCAGCAACCCTGACAGAGAGAGAAGGGGGTGGTTGTGAGTCGCTCACTGGCTCTTAAAGCACTTACCCCCAAGTGACTCATAATCTCTGCTATGTCTCCTTTTTGTTGTTGTTGTTGTTATTTTTTGTTCATTTGTTTTTGAGTCACCGGGCAGCACTCAGGGATTACTCCTGGCTCTACGCTCAGAAATCGCTCCTGGCAGGCTCAGGGGACCTAATGGGATGCTGGGATTTGAACCACCAACCTCTGCATGAAAGGCAAACACCTTACCTCCATGCTATCTCTCCAGCCCCTGCTATGTCTCCTGATCACACCTCCCGTCAAGGAATCAGGGCATCTAGAAAAGAATGGGAGATTGAGAGGTCGCTTGTCTCCCAGCACATTATGCATCTGTCCTTAGTCACTCTTGGAAGAGTTCAGTTTTGTAGTGAGCCTGATACTGTCTCCACCACTTGAGCTGCAGAGATTCATTGTCACCTTCTTTTTTTTTTTTTTTTTTTGGGCCACACCCGGTGACGCTCAGGGGTTACTCCTGGCCATGCGCTCAGAAGTCGCTCCTGGCTTGGGGGACCATATGGGACGCCGGGGGATCGAACCGCGGTCCGTCCTACGCTAGCGCAGGCAAGGCAGGCACCTTACCTCTAGCGCCACCGCCCGGCCCCTCATTGTCACCTTCTAAGCCTGTTTTCTTATTATCTTCCTTCCTCTTAGATTCAATCTTGTATGTGAAGAACATAACCTGGGTCTGCATATATGGTCACGGTCAGCAGATTTGCTGTCACTGGTGGACAGATGAAAATATTTTTCTCCACCAACCTTTATAAATCTCTACAGTGGTTCCAGAGTTATTTCACCTCACTGCTCTGCTCCCTTTACAGGAAAATACAAATCACAGTTACTCCCTAGAAATTTACTGTCTCTAAGCCAACCAACAACCCGGCCATCATCTCCACAATTGAACTCAGAGCTACTCCACCCCCTCTATTATTCCAGCACCCTAAAGGGGGCAGGATTGTCCACTCTTAGAAACTCAGCCAGGGACCTTCCTCCTTCCTGATCCTCCAGGTAGAACTGGCAGCTCTGTGCAGAGGCCTCGCTGGGTTCCATCTGGAGTTAGTACTGCACTGGTTGGTTCTTTGTCTCCCTTTCTATCCCTCCTTTCTTCCTCCATCCTCTCTTCATGCTCTGTTTTTCCTATGCCCTTGTGCCTGGCACAGTGTCCAGCAAATATGCAGAGTTCAACAAGAGTTTGCAGAAGTCATAGACCGAAAGTCAATAGTAACTGTAAATGGTTAGTACCCATCCCCTCTGTTAGGCTATACTGTTGAGCGGAGTGGTTATGTAGATGGTACCCATTATCAAAAATTCCAGATTCCGTCTGCATTCCTTTGGATGATATCTTGTGACATTTAGTCAGTCATCTCACAAATACTTATTAAATATGCTTTATACTGGGAGTGAGATGATAAGCCTTCTGGATCCAGAGTAAAACAAAGAGATGATAGTTTCTGCCTTCAGTGGGCTTACAGAGGAAGCCTTTGCTCAGCCACCAGAATTTTGGGGTTATAGGTGCCGTGTGTGAAAGGATCCCAGCAGCAGTTGGTCCTCACATGGAAATTTCCTCAGGATAATAAGAGGATGGCTCAGTGTCATTAGGTTTGAGGGATAAGAAGAGCTTCCAGGAAGATGCACATGAACCTCAAAGCTGGTCGAGGAACCAGTGGAAGAGAGCAAAGGTTTGGCAGCAAGAACGTGCGCTCACGTCCTCATGGAAATCAGATCACAGAGTGCCCCACGAGTCATTTGAACAGATCTGAGCATTGTTCTAGAAAGTTGCATGCTAAGGTTTGTGTTTTGAAAGAATCTCGGCTGTATTTGCAGTGGGACAAGACCAGAGAGACACCAGGGAGGAGGTGGGTGCTAGGAAGTAGGCGAGGAAGGGCAGAGGGCTGAGCAGTGAGGCCTGTCTCTAAGCAACAAGAATCCTCCAGAGCTAGATCATTTGCTGATTCCCTTTCAGAACCTAATACTGGAGTGAAAAGGAGTTAAAGTGGGTGTGGGATGCAACCGTACTCCTGTCTTTCCATCAGAAAATGTAAAAGCTCTCCCATCAATGGTAGGAGCAGTGCTCTGACAATCCTGACCTTTTCCTGGCCATTGAGAATAGTTTCAGTTCTTCATATGCATCATCCACCCACACTCCTCCCCCAACACACACACATCCCACCCTTGCAAAAGTATAGAAAGGTGTTGGGACCAGAGATCTAGTACAGCAGAAAGGGCCCTTACCTTGTAAAGGTTGACCCAGGTTCAATCCCCAGCATCTCTTATGGTTCCCTGAGCACTGCCAGGAATAGCCCTCAAATAAGCAAGCAAAAAAAAAAAAAAAAAGTAGTGAGGTTTCTACTTAGTGAATAAATTTATTCACAAGAAAGCCACAGAGAAACTGACTAGCCCGATTTAGCTGTCAAGATCATTAAATATTTTTTCCTTTAATGACGCTCATCAACTTTGAGTTTCTCATTTAGGTTCATTCATATAATAACTAAACTAGGCAAATACTAAAGCTGATGCTTCCTTAGCCATTCAGTTCCCTGCGGCCTTACCAGGACATGGTGTATACCAGCATTGACTCCATCTGTGAATTTGTCTTTTCAGTGAGTTAAAGAAAGGAACCTGTCTTCGGTTTGCTGGAAGCGGGAATGAAGAGAACCGAAATAATGCCTATCCTCACAAGGCAGGTTTCGCCCAGCCTTCTGGCCTTTCTCTGGCCTCCGAGGACTCCTGGAACTGCCTGTTTGTGGCTGACAGTGAGAGCAGCACAGTGAGAACTGTCTCTCTGCTGGACGGGGCTGTCAAGCACCTCGTGGGTGGAGAGCGTGATCCTATGGTAATGAGACGAGACTCCCTTGGCCGGTGGCCCTCAGCCCACTGCTGAGGGCTGCATCTGACTTTCAGCAGAGAGGGATCCTTGGCATTTCCCAGTAAATCCAACCAGAGGGGATGGGAGTATAAAGAAACCCATCTGATGAATGTAAACTTATTCCACTTAGTTCTCTCTCAAGGTTAAGATTTCTGGGCGGAAGAGGGGTAGAAATACTGATGACCAAAAGAAAGGAAAAATATTAGTTTGGTATTTGCTTTAAGATTTGAGTTGGGGGGCCTGAGAGATAACATAGAGGTGGGGTGTTTGCCTTGCATGCGACTGACCCAGAATGAACCTCAGTTCGATTCTCGGCATCCCATATGGTAGTCCGAGACTACCAGGAACAATTTCTGAGCACAGAGCCAGAAATAACCCCTGAGCGCCACCGGGTGTGGCCCAAAAAACAAAAAAAAAAGATTTGAGTTGGCCTGTTTCTGAGCAGATGTAGGATTATTGCGAATATAACTGCCCAGTCAAAATCAGGTTCAAAACAGTCTTTTATATTATTATTATTTGAATCAACTGCCCTGCCCTATTTTTAAGAGAGTAGGCCTCTTTCCCCTTTAAGCATGTATGTGTGTATATCTTAATTTTTATTTTCTACCTTAATCTAACACTGTAAAATTTCTAATACCTGCTATTTCTTTTCTTTTTTTAAGAATCTATTTGCTTTTGGTGATGTTGATGGCATAGGGATCGCAGCCAAGCTCCAGCACCCACTTGGAGTAACTTGGGATCAAAAAAGGAAATTGCTTTATGTGGCTGACTCGTATAATCACAAGGTGAGGCTTGCTTGGGATTATGTGACACCCTGCTTTTCATTTGTGCATTTAAAACAGCCTATGAGCCTCCTCCAGCTGCCACTCGGAAATAGGGAGGGAATAACAGACTTTGACAGATCTTTCATAAAGCCTACTCTATTCTTTTCTCACTCTTTTCTTTACAAAATGGGTATGACAGTGGCACCCTCAGTTGGACAAAAGATTTAGATATTCCCAGTCACTGTACAGATGGTGATTTATAACCCATCAAAGCTGTTTTAGCAACTCAGAAAACAAAGAAGGTAAAGGAAGGTAGCCGGAAAATTAGTATGTAACCAGCAGATGAACATTCTTGATTATTATAATGATTGTTAGCAAATCCATTTTAGAAGAGGTTTCCATTTTGTGGGTTTTATAAGAGGTTTTCCATTTAGTGCATTGACTAAAGCTTTCCATTTTATTGAATTTTTCTTTAAAAAAAAATAGGGGAGAAAAACATTAATGCTTTGTGCTGAGAGATCATAAAGTTGGTGTGATGGAGACACCATGAATCATTAGGCTTCAAGCAGCAAATTCTCAGTCCGTGTTAGAAGCTCTTAAAGGAAAATTCAGCTATGAAAATGTGTCGCATCTTGAAGGGAAAAAATGTTTTTGTAATTACAAAAGTAATGTCATGAAAGAAAAGGTGTTAACAGGATTTTACATAATTTTTAGCCCTCAAAATGGATTATTCCCCCCCTTGAACTGTAAATTGAATTTGTTTCTTCAAGAAAATACCAAAATGCCTAATTTTATGAGATTTCTAAAGAAGGTAAAATTCTCTAGCTTGCTTGATGTTATACTTTTCTTTCCACAAACCTGAAATTGATCTTCAAATATATGCATTTTTGTTTTTCCCCTTTAGATTAAAGTTGTGGATCCAAAAGCAAAAAACTGTATAACATTAGCAGGAACAGGTGAGGCCAGTAACGTTGTCCACTCCAGTTTCACCGAGTCAACTTTTAATGAGCCTGGAGGCCTGTGTATTGAAGAGAATGGTCAGCTACTCTATGTAGCAGACACCAACAATCACCAGATTAAAGTGATGGATCTAGAAACAAAAACTCTGTCTGTGGTGAGTAATCTTCAAGACCCAGCGCAGGGTGTCGGCTTAAGAGGGATGCTGACAGCCTCCCGGCACTGGCTGCAGCAGTGAGTCACAGGCCCCCTTCCAGGCTGTCTTATTTGTACATTAAAACATTTTACCAGTGTCAAGAACTTGAAGAAGATGCTGGAAGCCGCAGAGAATCTGCACTTTGGGAAAAAGGAATGTCTTTAAAGTTCTCACAAATCCACGCATACTGCAGACCCATGATATGTGGGTAGTTGGTTTTGTCAGGAAACCCCCCTAACCCTGCAAATGCAGCCTTTGTTCCCTCTGTCAAAGTTGCTACCTGATAATAGTCCCAAAGACACTTTAGAAGCCGCAATTCTCTGGACATTGTAAATAAGGTTGAAAGAAGCTTTCAAAAAAAAAAAAGAAGCTTTTATTGGCATTTAAAGGCAAGAGTATGTCTTTTAACATTTTCAAAACACCTCTTGATATATCTATCACATTTTTCTGATAAATATAAAATCTTTATAAAAAACTAAAAAATTGGCTCGGGACATTATGGGATGCCAGGATCAAAACTGGGTTGGCTGCTTACAAGGCAAACACCCTAACCACTATGCTATCACTCCAGCTTTTGTGCTGTTTTCTTTTTTGGTGGAGGAGTTGATTGGTTTGGGTTACCTAATTTTTTGTTTATAATTTTTTCTCTTTTTTAAGTCTATATATGGCAGAGCTCAGAACTTACTCCTGGCTCAGGAATCATTCTGGTTTGGGGGGATAGGGATTATTACATAGGTTGCTGGAGATCAAACCTGGGTTGGCCACATGCAAGGCAAGCACCCTACCCACTGTATTACTTCTCTGGACCCCCAAGCTTTAAGATGTGAAACACAGATTGTCATCACAGCTCATTTCTTCTGACATAGATCTCTGATACAGGACAAATATCTTCTAGTTAAAATAAGCATTATAATAGGTATATATAATGCCTATTATTTTTAGATTGATAAAGATTGGTTTTCTACTTTCTTTTTTTGGGTCACACCCTGCAGTGTTCAGGGGTTATTCCTGGCTCTACGCTCAGAAATCACTCTTAGCAGGCTCAGGGGACCTTGTGGGATGCCAGGATTCGAACCACCATTCTTCTGCATGCAAGGCAAATGCCCTACCTCCATGCTATCTCTCTGGCCCTTGTTTTCTACTTTCTATAAATATTATCGGATAGTTGTTTCATCTTTAAGTATTTTTTTTCTTTCATCCAGCTGGTAATCTTTTTTGACTAAGATGAAGTATTTCACTGAATCCAAAATAATCATAAGGACATTTTCATGGGTTTCCATCAGCATCTTTTAGTTTGGGGTTTTGTTTGTTTGCTTTTAATTTGTTTTGATTTGGTTTTTGGATCACACCTGGGGGCTCAGAGATTATTCCTGGTTTTGCACTCAGGAATCACTCCTGGCAGGCTCAAGAGACCATAGAAAATACCAGGAATTGAACTGGCTTGACTGTATGCCTGGCAGATGCTTTACCTACTATACTATCTCTCTGGCCCTTCCATGTAGTTTGATTCAAGCTGAGATGACATCCAAGTTTCATTGACATGAGCTTCATTTTTGTATTAATGCCTGAAAAACTCTCTACTATAAAGAAAGCTCTCTACTTGCTTATATTTTTATAAACTTTTTTTTTAATTTCCTAGCTTCCAGTTTTCAAGTTCGAAAATGCCATGGTCGATGGCCTGTTGCCAGTAACCAAGCCAAAGACTTTGCCTAAACTACCTAAATCTGCTCCAAGCATTACGCTTTCCCCAGTGGCTGCATCTCCAGGCCAGACCCTTCAATTCAAACTGAGCCTCGATCTCCCGTCTGGGGCAAAACTAACGCAAGGAGCTCCAAGTTGCTGGTATCTAAGTGCTGAAGGTATGAATTCTACAAGTGCAATATTCAATAAGTTCTTGATATTTAGTCTAGTAATTTTTCTCATTTGTTACATGATGACTTTACTCTGTAGCTTGACAGGATTTTAGGGAAGCTAAGTGGGAAAAAAATTATACAGGTTTAGCCCCAGTTTAGCACTTTTTTTTAACTCTTTGAAATTCTTTTACGTTTTATTAAAGACCAGTGTAAGTCACCCAGTGTTCCATAACATGTGCAGAATGCTGTTTTTAATTAGTGCTCCCTGAATAAGACCCTGTCTAAATGTCTTATTCTATGAGGAAACTAGTGACTCACAGAGATTGGGATTTACCCAGACACATATTTTGAATTCAGTAAAAATGGAATTTGAATTCATTTTTTTCTGCTAGTTCTTGTTTTAGTGAATTTTCCATACTACTCTTCTATCCCAAACCATCACTAACCTTGTATTAGCCCTAAAAATTAAATTATTTTTAATGTCATATAAAATATAAAGCTAGTGGTTATACCTTGGGATAGTTTCTAAACTTCTTGAATAGTTTCTGTGTTTACATCATCTATCTACAGATTGTACTGTAATGTATCATAGATCACTCCAAGTAGAGAGAGCAAGAAGAGGACACAGCAAAGAAACCAAGAGAATATAAGTACACAAGAAGGAGCAAAACCAAGAAAGTCTGGTTTCTTAGATATAGGTGTTTATGGAGAGTGCTGGTAGATCAGGATACAGAAGAACCAACTATCTGTCGATTTTAATGGCAGACTGTTGATGTGCTCAACCAGAGCTGGTTCAACAGAATAGAGGAAATACCCATTTAATGTTTGAATTTGGTGCTGGTTTTTAAATAAAGAATGTTAAGGAGCAGAACTAAAGAAAGCAAGCAGAGACAACACTTTCAGGAGTTTAGCTAAAAACAGAAAATAGAGCAGTTGTTAAAAGTGGGAAATGGAGTTGAGAGACCAGCATATGGGTGACTTTGATGGCTAAGACCCAGTAGAGAAAAGTATTGATGGTAGATGTAGAGGCAAGTACCTATTAGAACACAAGAAGATGTGAAAGGCTAGTTTCTGTTGGGAATGTGGGCAGCATTTGCACCCACAAAGGTGTGTCATTCAGAGGTCCAGGCATGGAGGAGTGGGCAGGCTTTATTCTGAATGCCTGTTTTTCCCTTTAGCCGGAAACAGCTGAGAGGGAGTGAAAGAAAGCCAAAGTCTGAAGAGAGAAAACTGGGTCAGGAACTTAGCCCAGGGTAGAGTAATTTCTAACATCCCTAACATCTGCAAAGTAAAGGTTGTAGTAAAGAATAAAAAGGGGGCGGGGTGGTGGTGAAATGCCTCCTTCAGAAGCAGAGGGGGAAGTGGGGAGGTGAGGTGAGTAGAGGTGGTATGGAAACTGGGGACATTGGTGGTGGTAAAAGTATACTTGGTAAAGGGTGGTGTACATCTTATGACTGAAACTCAGTTATGAACAATTTTGTAACTATGGTGCTTAAATAAAGCAATTAAATATAAAAATGTTTCTATAAATGAGGTCCCAAATATTGATCAGTTTCCTCTTCGTTTTTCAATTAAAATGATGCTGAGATTTTTGTTTGTTTTGTTTTGGGGGCCACACCCATTTGATGCTCAGGGGTTACTCCTGGCTAAGCGCTCAAAAATTGCCCCTGGCTTGGGGGGACCATATGGAACTCGGGGGGATCGAACAGCGGTCCTTCCTTGGCTATTGCTTGCAAGGCAGACACCTTATCTCAAACGCCACCTCGCCAGCCCCGATGCTGAGATTTTTATTCCTTCTACATTGTTTCACTTGGAGTATCATAGTTTATAGTAGCATTAATGTTTTGGTGCTTCTACACCGTGCCCAGCCTCAGAATGTCAGGGTCTCTCCTTTTAAGGACTCTCCCTCTACCCCTTCATTTCATCTTCTTCGTTCCCATTTCTTTTGATTTGAGTCACAGAATTTATTCCCCCTGGGACTTCTCTAATCCTCTGCTGTGTTTCTTTATACTCCACATATAAGTGGTATCATCTGATACTTGTTTATTTTTTCCTTTTGGATTCACTACACTTAGCATGACTTTTCAGTTTTACCCAAGTTGTAGAAAACTGCAAAAGTTCATCTTTTCTCATAGCTGAGTAGTATTCTATGGCCACAGTTTCTTAATCCACTCACCTGTTGTTTCCAGATGTAGGTTGTTTCCAGATGTAGGTTATTGTAAAAATGCCACAGTGAACATAGTATCCACATGGTATCCACATGTCCTTCCAAATGAATGTTTTTTGTTCTTGGGGTAGATGCCCAGAAGTGGCATCTCAGGGTCATGTGGAAGCTCTAGTCTTAATTATTTGAGGCATCTTCAAACTGTCTTCCAAAGAGTGAACCATACCACTGTGCCACCAGTAGTGAAAGACAGACAGTTCCTTTCACCACATCCCTGCCAGCACTAGCTGCTTCCTGGTCTAGTTGTAAATTGTGTTCACCACTGTACCTTCTGAAATGGCATAAACTTCATAGATTCTCTGAAAGATAGTGATTTTTCCCTTTCAGTATATATTTAGAAAAGAAAAACAAAAACACCATTTTCTTTTTACCTGAGAAACTTGACATTGACTCCAATTCAATTCTTTGGGCCTTTTAAAATTTTGTTTGGTTTTGGTTTTGGTTTTTGGGCCACACCCAGTGATGCTCAGGGGTTACTCCTGGCTTTGCACTCAGAAATCACTCTTGATTGGGAGCTATGGGACGCCGGGGAATCGAACCATGGTCTGTTCTAGGTCAGCCGTGTGCAAGGCAAATGCCCTACCTCTGCACCACCGTTCAGGCCCCTGGACTTTTTTTTTTTTTTTATCACACCTGGCAGTGCTCAGGCTTACTCCTGGCTCTATGCTCAGAAATCGCTCCTGGCAGACTCAGGGGAGGGATCATATGGGATGCCGGGTTTCGAACCACTGTCCTTCTGCATGCAAGGCAAACGCCTTACCTCAATGCTATCTCTCCGGCCCCTGGACATTTTTTAAATAGAAATTTGTAATTGAATCACTGTGAGATACAGTTACAAAGTTGTTGATAATTGAATTTCAATTTCAGCCATAAAATGTACAACACCCTTCACCAGTGCATGTTTCCCTCCTACTGTCTCCCCTGCATAGTTTCTTTATCTCTTCTCAAGCACTTGGGTTGTTTCCAGATTCTGGCTATTGTGAATAGTGCTGCGATGAATTCACCTCAGAGTATAAGTGCCTTTTCTTCATTGTTTTGGGCCCCCTAGAGACATATTCTCAAAAGCAATGTTACTGGGTCATATGGGAGCTCAATTTCTCATTTTTTGAGAAATACTGTTTTCCCAAAAGGCTGGACCAGTCGACATTCCCACCATCCGTGAATGAGAGTCCATCTCTCCCTGCATTAACACCAGCACTGGTTGTTCTTGTTCTTTTTTTTTTTTTTGATTTTTTGGGCCACACCCGGTGACGCTCAGGGGTTACTCCTGGCTATGCGCTCAGAAGTCGCTCCTGGCTTGGGGGACCATATGGGACGCCGGGGATCGAACCGAGGTCCATCCTAGGATAGCGCAGGCAAGGCAGGCACCTTACTGCTAGCGCCACCGCCCGGCCCCTCTTGTTCTTTTTGATATGTGGTTTAGAGCTTTTTTTTTCTTTTCTTCTGTTTTTGGGTCACACCCAGCAGTGCTCAGGGATTACTCCTGGCTCTACGCTCAAAAATCACTCCTGGCAGGCTCTGGGGACATATGGGGTGTCAGGATTCGAGGAAGCATGAAAGGCAAACGCCTTACCTCCATGCTATCTCTCTGGCCCCGGTTTAGAGCTTTTATATTTTTAAATACTATTTCACTTTTTTCCTATGGCATTTATGTTATAAATTCCATAGACCTTTCTATTTCAGTTTGTTTTATTTCAATGGTATCATTAAGACTTGGTTTACCAGTTACTAAGCCTGGAGCTGTATTTTCTTCTTTAGCGATGCCAGACATAGAATTTCAGCTCATTTACTCACTTGCTGCAAGAAAATGGGTGCCAAACCATATCTTAAAAGTTTGCCATTGAACCAGAAGAATAAAGCATTGTTGAAGGATATGTAATTGAATACAAATGAGTCGCCATGGGCTGACTCCAGGCTGCGCCTTTACCCTCCCTCCTGCACTAATTTGCCATCTTTTAATCTGAAAGTACTTCCTGTTGAGGCTGTTCTCCAAAGTATTCAGTTACTGTAAATTATGTAAAGGTTTAAGTGTGTGTTTTAATCCCAGTTGTGAACTAGCTCATTTATTATTTTTTTAAAAAGGAATGGGTTTGCTGCTTGCCCTAGAGCAGAGCTTTTGAATCCCACTAATGAAGTGGACAACAGTGTTAAATTATGGCATCTGTGGCCGGACCATCATCTGATTCCTTCTCTCTCGTGATCTTCTCTCCCAGTCTCCCACGCTCTTTAACATATTCTCACTCAATCTCCTGCTTCCTCCCTGAGCTCTCCTTTCCCCTCTCACACACTGGCCTCCGCATCATTCCCCAGGCCCTGCTCAGCTGCCTCCTTACCTTAGCATGTTCTCACGGCAGCACCTCCATCCACTCCTGCAGGCTCCTCTCTCAGTATCCAAGTCAGGATCAGTGTGGTCTTGGTCCAGGCTAGTCCTGGGTTGACTGAGCTTGTGGGAAAACCAGACCCTAGGACTCCCTACAAGGAAGAGGGTTGAGCCGCAATATCCTCAGCAGATGGCTGGAGCTGTCTGTATGGCCAGAAGTCTCAGATCCTGATAGACCTTGGCCCCACTTGGCTCGGCCCATGTCCTCGACTGCGGTTTAAGTGCAGTGCCCAAGTCTTATCTAGACCCCACAACAACTCCTGACTCCATTACCTGTGATCACAGGGATTTTTAGAACTGGGTAGTGACAAACTACTTAACTTTCAAACACTGAAGTCTGTTGAATCTTTGGGCTCTAAAATGCAGATAGTATTAAAGAAAAGTGACATAGTCATTAAAGAAAATGCCTACCTGATTTATCTTTGTTTAGGCTAGCAGGTCCCCTTTCTTATATGACAATAAACTTTTTGGGGAAAATCCTAATAGTTCAAGGTTTTTGACAGCTATTTTATTGGAACAGTTTGTACACCTATGGTTAAAGGTCTTTGTTTTTTGTTTTTTGTTTTTTTTTTTTTTCTCCTTAGCTGGTTTATTAGAGACAGAAACACTTATTTTAACTAAATTATGTTTTTAAATCTTAGAGTAGTCTACATGTAAAGGTTTATGCCAAAGAAGTAACAAACAGATGTCTCATTGGCATGCATGATGAATCTGAACTATATCTAAAGAAACATTTTTTACACATGGAATTGAGCATTGATGTATATTTTTTATTTTCCTTTTTTTTTTGAGTTAAAATATAAAAAGTTCTCTGATAAATGTGGCCTACTAAAAACAATATATTTTATTAATAAAATATGCTCCTGTTCTTAGAAATAAGCAAAGAAGGCCAAATTTGAAGAAAATTAAAGTACTGCTGCAAGTTCCACACTTTGACTCTTTAGAGGCTTACTTTCTACCTTCTTACTCTTATTTCACTTGTTTTCCAAAATTTAACTTTTCTTAAACCTACAGAGTATGAGGAGAGGAGGGTTAGGCCAGTAGAGGAAGCTATTCTGAGTAGGTTGACAGGTTGACTTGTCCAGAGAAAAACAGGGCTTGATTATTTCAAGAATGTAATAGGTTTCATTGTATCCTTAGGAATGAGGGATTAAGAGATGGGTAGGGAAAGGAAAGAGAATGCAGAAAAAGGAAGGAGAGGGAGGGAAGGAGGGAGGGAGTTAAGAAGGGAGGGAGGGAGGGAGGGAGGGAGGGAGGAAGGAAGGAAGGAAGGAAGGAAGGAAGGAAGGAAGGAAGGAAGGAAGGAAGGAAGGAAGGAAGGAAGGAAGGAAGGAAGGAAGGAAGGAAGGGAGGGAGGGATAGGGGATAGAGAAAAGAGAGCTCAAGGGGAGGGAGAGGGAGAGAGAGAGAGGAAGGAAGGAAGGAAGGAAGGAAGGAAGGAAGGAAGGAAGGAAGGAAGGAAGGAAGGAAGGAAGGAAGGAAGGAAGGAAGGAGGAAAGGAAGGAAGGAAGGAAGGAAGGAAGGAAGGAAGGAAGGAAGGAAGGAAGGAAGGAAGGAAGGAAGGAAGGAAGGAAGGAGGAAGGAAGAAGGAAGGAAGGAAGCTCAAGGATTCAGTGGGCCGAGTACTTATTTTTTATGCTGGAAGCCCAGGTTCTATACACAGCACCACATGGACCCTCTCTCGCCCTAAAATTCCCAGGAGAAACATCCAAATACCAAATCAGAACTAGCCTAGAACATTGCTGGATACGCTCCACCCACCCACCACCACACCACAATTATAGATATCCTGATTTAATATTCAGCTCGATTGCTGAATAAAACAGTTACACATTTTAGAATATTCTAACAAAGGAGAGTTATAGTGGTTTGCTTTCTCAGCATCAGTAGACTAGGAGCTTCTTTGGTTGGTCATGTTATAAATGTAGCTTCTTTGCACAAGCCCTGGCATTTAGGGGCACTCGGTAGATATTTGGGGGTGAATGGAGATCATCTTCATATTTTTCTTCACCTTCTCTTTATTCCATATAGTCATAATACATGTTTACTTTCTAGACAATGAGTGGCTTCTTCAAGGACAGACAACTTCCGGGGAAATCGAGGACATTTCCAATCAGCCAACCATCTCATTGGATCTTCCTGGAACCTGCTCCCCCCTCGAAGCTGCTCTGTCTGTCCACGTGTTCCTCTATTACTGCAGCGCAGACAGCAATGCTTGCATGATGAAGGGAATCTTGTTCCATCAGCCTCTGCGCATCACTGACTCTCAGCAGGGTTGCCCAGATCTGGCGGAGCTCAGGTATACATTTTAGCCTCGCTGGCATCCCCGGATCCCACCACACCTGCCTCCATCCTCACTCGCCATCTCTGTGACTTATGGGAAGAAAGAGCACTTTGCTTCTGCCTACCAAGGAAGTGTGTTGCTGCACTCTGGCAGCAGTGGGTTCTAATAAAGCTGTGCTCCTCCTTGACTTATTTATTATAAACAGACTCCTTCACCTGGCCCTGTGCCACGTAAGTCAGTCATTGCCCATCATTGGCACCATGCTAATGTAATCTACTGCTATTGGCACAAGACTTAAAAACCCCACTATGAAGTATATTAATTACCTTGAGGTGATTTACAGCTAATACTGAACAAAAGTGATACCAAATATTTTACCTCACCTTTTCTACTTTTATTAATAGCAAGCATCATCACACTTCAGTGTATAAATTTCACAATAATTTTAGCCTAAGATTCACTCCATATGTTGCTAGGACACTTGTATTCAAGGTCTTTTTTTAAGCCAAAAGAAAAAAAAAGTTTAAAACATGTTAAGTATATTTAAAAGAGAATCTCAGTCTATTTTTATGATAAGTTATTTGCTATTTTAACATACCGTTAGTAATGCCTTATGACTCAATACAGAAAAAAAATGAAAGATTGAGTCTAGGATGTAGAGACTCACTCTTTAATATTTTTCTGAATGAACGTTAATCTAATCAGCTTCTGTATGAGTCCCCAGAGATATCGTGCCTTTCAAGGACAAAGGGACTCAGGGACACATCACTGTGATGCTCGTAAGTGATAGGTTCTTTGCGACCTTTGAATATGATGTAAGTGAGCATGTATGTGCTAGAAATTTACTTTTCACTTAAAATTCTGTGTAAATGTGTTAGATTTTGATTTCTTTTTGAGGTCATTCCTGTATATAGAATCTAAATTACGATCACTTACTGTGATTTTTTTTTTAAAGTTCTCTTTTAAGGGGTCAGGGTATCACCTGAGGCCTCTTAAGTTTGTGTATCCTCTGTCTGTCACTCCCCATTTCTATCCCATTTTCTCCTGGCACAGCACTGCAGGGTGGGGCAAGGCAAAGCCAGCACTGTCGCCAGCGCAGCACTAAACCCACAAGCCCGAACAACCAGGCAAAATATAGGCTGGGGGGATCCTGGGCAGCAGATTCTTTTCAATCACCTCTAAGCCTTAATCCTTCAAAGTGGACATTTGGGGGGACGCACACACATTTTTTTACTGTTGGTGATAGGTGAAACTTATCTTGGTATATGATTCTTTGAAATATTAAGACTGAAATATTAAATGACTTGATGATACTGTTTGTGGGGGATGAGTGAGGGGTATTTACCCCCACCCCAAAAGTCACTAGAAGATAATGATGGCCTTTGTTATTTCATAATTTCTCTTAATAGCCATTTAAAAGCCTCTTCATGATTTGAATAGAACTAATTTCATCATGTTTGTCATTTAGTCAGCTTAAAGATTTTAAAAACATCAGGTGAACCATATTTATCTTGTCAATATTTATAGACAGTCTGGCATAATACGCTATTCTCCATACAGTGTTAAATTTGAAGCATTATCTTTCAGACACCATCGTCTAGACCATTTCTTTATAGAGAATATACTATTCTCTCTTACTTTAAATTAGCTAAATGTGTGAAGAAAGAAAATTCATACATAGATTATGACTGATTTCATTTGTGTCCTGATAAACCTACCTTTAAAGAGATGTGCTAACATAAAGTGGAAAGAATTTCTATTTAAAATTAGTAGGTAATTACCTCATAAGCCTTTCTCTCAGTAGAAAGTATGTTCCAGGAAAGATGCATACCATTAATATTCTCTTTGAGGGAGAAACATGCTGTAGTTATCTTTAAATCTCATTTGATTTGTTATACTTCTTATTTCCAGTTGGACAGAATGAGAATATTTCAGTTTTATCTTATAAGGTCCTAAATACTTAATATAACATGTAGATTCAGAAATAACGAAATAATTTGTTAATATATAAACTCACAGAGAAACATTGTGTGTATATATATATATGTCATACGTATTTTTTTAGAATTAAATGATATTCCCTTTGAGTTTTAGGATACTATGCCCCTTGTACTTTTCTTGACTATATTAAAGTAGTTCTTTTAACATTCTTATTCTTACCCGACCACCAGTCTATCACTTTTACATTAAAAGTATTTATATGGATTAGAGTTTAATTTTTTTTTTTGTAAATCATACTATATAGGTTCCTAGACGTTGACTTTAACAAAAGAGAAAGCACTAGGAAGTGTTATTTAAATCTTTTTTTATATAAATCTTTATTTAAGCACCATGATTACAAGCATGTTCATAGTTGGGTTTCAGTCATAAAACGAATAATACCCCCCTTCACCAGTGCAACTGGTGAATTCACACCACCAATGCCTCCCTCCTCCCCCACCTCTGCCTGCATCTCTACAGGCATTCTACCTCTCTTACTCTTTAACATTGTCTTGCTAGTTGTTAGTGTAGTTATTTCCTTAACAGCATTCACCACCTTGTGGTGAGCTTCAAATTGTGGTTCGGCCCTTCTGAGCCTTCCAACTCTTAATTCTATTGTCTCTGGGCCTTATTACAGTAATGACTTTAATTTTTCTTAAAACCCATAGATGAGTGATACTATTCTGTTCATCTCTCTCCATCAGACTTATTTCACTCAGGATAATAGATTCCATGTACACCCATGTATAGGAACATTTCATGACTTCATCTTTCTTGACGGCTGCATAATATTCCATTATGTATATGTACCACAGTTTCTTTAGTCATTCATCTTTTGAAGGGCACCTTGGTTGTTTCTAGAGTCTGGCTATTGTAAATAGCACTGTAATGAATATAGGTGTGAGGAAGGGATTTTTGTATTGTATTTTTGTGTTCCTAGGGTATATCACTAGGACTGGAATAGCTGGATCAAATGGGAGCTCAATTTCCAGTTTTTTGAGGAATCTCCATATTGTTTTCCATAAAGGCTGGACTAGATGGCATTTCCACCAGTAGTAAATAAGAGTTCCTTCCTCTTCACATCCCCATCAGCACTGATTGTTCTTGTTCTTTGTGATGAGTGTCAGTCTCTGTGGTGTGAGATGGTACCTCATTGTAGTTTTGATTTGCATCTCCCTGATGATTCGTGATATGGAGCATTTTTTCATGTGTCTTTTGGCTATTTGTATTTCTTTTTTGAGGAATTGTCTATTCATTTCTTCTCCCCATTTTTTGATGGGGTTATATGATTTTTTCTTATTAAGTTCTGTCAGCACCTTGTATATTTTTGATATTAGTCCCTTATCTGATGGATATTGGGTGAATAGTTTCTTTCATTCTGTGGGAGGCTTTTGTATCTTAGGCACTATTTCCTTTGAGGTGCAGAAGCTTCTCAGCTTAATATAGTCCCATCTATTTATCTTTGCTTCCATTTGTTTGGAAAGTGCTATTTCCTCCTTGAAGATGCCTTTAGTCTCAATGTCATATAGTGTTTTACCTGCGTGTTGTTCTATATACCTTATGGTTTCAGACCTGATATCAAGGTCTTTAATCCATCTGAATTTGATCTCTGTGCATGGTGTTAGATAGGGGTGTGAGTTCACTTTTTTGCAAGTGGTTAACGAGTTGTGCCAACACCACTTGTTGAAGAGGCTTTCCTTACTTCATTTTGGATTTCTTGCCCCTTTATCAAAGATTAGTTGATTGCATGTCTGGGGACATACAATGTATATCTGAGTATTCTCTGAATACTCAACTCTATTCCACTGATCTGAGGATCTGTCTTTATTCCAATACCATGCTGTTTTGATAACTATTCCTTTGTAGTACAGTTTACAATTGGGGAAAGTAATGCCTCCCATATTCTTTTTCCTAAGTATTGCTTTAGCTATTCATGAGTGTTTATTGTTCCAAATGAATTTTAGGAGTGTTTGATCCACTATTTTGAAAAATGTCATGGGTATCTTTAGAGGGATTGCATTAATCTGCAGAATGCTTTGGAGTATTGCCATTTTAATGATATTAATCCTGCCAATCCATAAGCAGGGTATGTGTCTCCATTTCCTTGTGTGCTCTCTTATTTCTTGAAGCAGGCTTCTGTAGTTTTCTTTGTATAGGTCCTTCACCTGTTTAGTTAGGTTGACCCCAAGATATTTGAGTTTGTGGGGCACTAAGGTGAATAGGATTGTTTTTTTAATGTCCATTTCTTCTCTATTATTATTAGTGTCTAAGAAAGCCACTGACTTTTCCATGTTAATTTTGTAGCCTGCCACTTTGTTTTATGAATCTATTGTTTCTAGAAGCTTTCTAACAGAGTCTTTAGGGTTTTCTAAATATCATGTCATCTGCAAACAGAGCTTGACTTCATCCTTACCTATCTGGATGCCCTTGATATCTTTGTCTTGCCTAATCGCTATGGCAAGTACTTCCAGCACTATGTTGAATAGGAATGGTGAGAGAGGGCAGCCTTGTCTTGTACCAGATTTTAGGGGAAAGGCTTTTAGTATCAAGGTGATGTTCATCACCAATGAATTCTTTCAAATCTTTTAAGAGGAACTTCTGCCAATCCTCCTTAGGCTCTTTCATGAAATTGAAGAATCAGGAACACTCCTAAATAGTTTTTACAAAGCTAACATCACCTTGATACCAAAACCAGACAGAGATGCTACAGAAAAAGAAAACTACAGACCAATATCCCAATGAACACAGATACAAAGATCCTCAACAAAATTCTGGCAAACAGGATCCAATGCCTCATCAAGAAAGTCATTCACCATGACCAAGTAGGTTTCATCCCAGGAATGCAAGGATGGTTTAACATCTGTCTTTCCAGAAATCACCCATTAGATTCCTGCCTTCAAAAGAATTGGAGGCGAATCCAAGAAAATGCAGTCTTTGGATGCTTACATTTGTCAGGTCCTGGTATTTGGTCTTCAGCTTTTTAGAACAAAGGAAGATATGGATGCCTTAAGCAATTCCCAATGTCTTTAGTTTTAGCTCCAAATAGAGAATTGGCTATACAAATTTATGAGGAAGCAAAACCTATGCATTTTGGAATCTTCATTTTTCTGGCTTTGGCAGGCTTGATATGCAACTTTTCTCAAAGCTACCTCACCTCGGAAAGGGAAAGGGAGCCGTCCTTCCAGGGCAACAGTCACTCAATGAACAATATTAGAAGTGTTACTTAAATCTTGATCTTTGTCTGCATTTTGTTTTCTATATTAGTTCTGCAATGTTAGTTTGACTTTCGCTTGTCTTACAGAAATTATGTCCCTTGGTAGCTTAAGAAAGATTTTAATCACTGTAGCCAAATTAGTTGTGCTGTCATACTCACTTTGACATAATAACTACAGTCTTTGCTTTAAATTAGCCTCTGGCTTGACTGTCCTTGTTTTCCCACCTCAAGTTGCGATATTGTTGTCACAAATGATAGAGGATTTTTTTTTTCTGAATCTATACTCAAATTGATTTCTTCCTGAAAGTACTTTACTTATCTTGAATGTGCTGTCATAAGCAAATATTTAACCTACTCATAAGGGAAGATTTAATTACTCTTTATTATACCTTTGGCTAAGTTCAATAACTAAAGCACAATTCTCTATCTGTTTTATTAGTATAGTTAGAATGTGATTAATATAATTAGACTATTACCTGCAGAAAACTAGCAGTCTTAATACAAATGCTCCAAAGTTTAATTTATGTGGATGAGTGTATATATAGACATCTACTCATCTGTACATGCACAGATGCAAAGACGAACCCAGAACTTTCTCAGATAAGTGTCTCTTATGGCCAATATACTTTTGACTGGCAATATTGCTGAGGCAAGTTGCTCTTTGCTTATTTTTCTGTAGTTGGAAAAATAAATGTTTCAAGCATAATTACAGATATTCTTATTTTTTAGTTGAACTTCTCAGTGTTTTTTTCCATGAACATTGTGTTGTTTTCAAAATAAATACACCCCGCCCTCTAAAACTGATAATGATAAAATGAACTGGAAGACCTACCAGATAATAATTTTTTTGTTTGTTTGTTTGGTTTTTGGTTTTTGGGTCCCACCCGGCAGCACTCAGGGGTTACTCCTGGCTCTATGCTCAGAAATCACCGCTGGCAGGCACGGGGGACCAGATGGGATGCCGGAATTCAAACCACCGTCCTTCTGCATGAAAGGCCTTAGCCTCCATGCTATCTCTTTGGCCCCAAGATAATAATTTTTTAAGTCACTTTATTACCAAAGATGAAAACATAGTTTGAAGCCTCTTGGTCTATATTTCTAGGTGTGTGTTTTGATAAAGACAGAAATGATCAGGGTTTGCTTTTGTATTTTACTGCAAAGTTGGGAAGAAAAGCTTAGACTTTGTAGTTGTAGTCACTCTCCAAAATGGTGTTAATGTGCCCTTCAAATGGGGTCTGCTCTAAAGCTTCAGACAAAAGGGTTGTAAAGCATTTAGTAATAATACCTATAGAAAGAATTTATAACCTTTCATAAACACATGGCATTTTCTTTGCAATCCCAATTTCTAGATCTGCGCTCCCTAGGGTTGGGGGATTCAAGGAGGTTTTATAGTAAAACATTACTATTATGAATTTTATAAGTTTTATATCTACAGTTTTATATACATATTTGTGGGTTGTTCTTTTTTAAATGGAAAGACCTTCTGGAATGTTGACTTATAAGCCTCCTTCAAAAACATCCAGAATTACATACCCAGAACCACATTCTTGAAACATACCCTTCTGGTGCTTTACAAAATCTTTAGCATGGCTTTATGCATTTCACCTTAGTAGGATGTCAGAGAAATCAGTAAATCACAAAAGTAGATGTTAGATGCACCTTGCAACTGAGAAAACATCTTTAGAATGTTGATGTCTTATCTCCAGGTCAGAATTGTTCCTGCCTAGCTGAAGCAATACCCGGCCTAACTAGTGAGTCCTTTTTTGTGAACGGAAGTCTCCTTATTCCTAGTTCTTCTCCTAGATGTAGAATGAGAACTGTGGAATTAAAAGTACTTGTTTCTTTTTGAAAAGACTTTCTTAGGCCTTGGCAGTATTTCAATAAAGTAAAGAGTAGACAGACCAGCTAAATTTATCGAATGCTACTGTGTGCCTGGCACTTCCCTATGTGCTTTATATGTATTAACTCCTCTAATCCTCACAACAGCATTAGAGGGAGGTCATATTTCTCTGAGTTCCCTGATGAGGAATATGAGACACACAGAAGTTAGAAGCAGTTGCACCCAGCATTGTCAAGAGCATGCGTTCCTGAAGGGGCAAAGTGCAGAAAAGTCTGCTCCAAGATGTTTTCATATACCCTCTCAAAGCCCTGTATTTTTTTTGACATAATTTTTCAGTTTGGCTAGAATAACTAATCCAAGAAACCCCAAAGTCTTAGTGATAATGACTATGAAAATTTAAAATAAATCCAATCATCTTTTTTGGATTTCTCCTTCATTCACCCTTCAGCAACTGCAACAGCCTGTGTCTTGTATCCCAAAAGATAGGTTTTTTGTTTTGTTTTGTTTTGTTTTATTTTGGGCCACACCTGATGATGCTCAGGGGTTACTCCTGGCTATGCGCTCAGAAATCGCTCCTGGCTTGGAGAACCATACGGGATGCCCGGGATCGAACTATGATCTGTCCTGGGTCAACTGCATGCAAGGCAAACATCCTACTTCTGTGCTATCGCTCTGGCCTCAAAACATAGTATTTTTTTTAAATTCAGATATTACCCAGAGGACTCTCTTGGGAGAGAGATGTATTAAAGTATGAAATCTCATTTTAGTATTCTCTCTAACAATGTTAATATAATTGGTCTTTCAAATGCAATGCCATGGAGGATAGCTGAGTTTCTAGTGCAAAGCTAAAGCAAACTCTAAGAAGCATATTCATAGTTAAGAAAATTGCGGTAATAACCAAAGTGAGTTCTTTTTTTTTTTTTTTTTTTTTGGTTTTTGGGCCACACCCTGTGACGCTCAGGGGTTACTCCTGGCTATGCGCTCAGAAGTTGCTCCTGGCTTCTTGGGGGGACCATACGGGATGCCGGGGGATCGAACCGCGGTCCGTCCTAGGCTAGCGCAGGCAAGGCAGGCACCTTACCTCCAGCGCCACCGCCCGGCCCCCAAAGTGAGTTCTTGAGACGTATACTTGACCAGTCTTTAATATCCATAAAGCCCACCGCTGCCTTGTTCCCTAATTGTGGTGTGTTCACTGCTTCCACAGTATGCAGTGAGTCAGATCTACATGGTTCCAATATAGAAAGGGTTCTACCAGGTCATTTATCCAAGTACCAACTGTCATTAAAAAAGATAAAGTGCTGAGTGTCATCAGTCATAGTAATCAAGGCACAGAATAGTTTTCCCCTTTGCTAATTTCTGTACTAATGTTAGAATTAGTTTGCTTCACCATAAAATTCCACTCTAAACTCCAAAATGCCTCAATGGCATTCTGCTGTAAAAGTAAAATCCACCACAAATCAAGATTTTTCTCCTTTTTCTGCTCCTCGGTCACATAATAGTTTATTTAAGGGATTTGCACTTACCCGAGTCACTCTTTTGTCCTAAATCATTCAAAGTTGCCCCTCCTCCCATTTTCTGGCACCAGGATAACACACAGAGTGACATTAAAATCTGGAGCTTGACTAATGTGTGTCTATGTGACCCATGACCAGCCGAGCGTGGCCCATCATGTGCTGGGCTGCTGCCTGCAGTCACACAGCTGCTCAGGCCATGGAGCATCTGCTTGGTCTTGGCCTCAACCCATCTCGAAGAGAGCTGATGTGGTTTAATTTTTGTTGGGAACTGAAAACTCTCAATACCGGAGCAGTGTTTGCCTCATACTAGTTATTCATTGCTTGGTGTGGCCCCTTCTTGTTGCTCTCAAGTACACCCAAAGGACATTTTGTTCTCTCAGAAGCCCAATGAGCAGAAGAAAGACTCCAGAGCATTTTTGAATCTGTTTCCCTGTCTCCACCAGCAACTGTAGACTGGGGAGCACAAAACAGCCATATGGCCCAAAGCATTTTTCTTATAGTCAGGAAATGGTATGAAATTCTTCCATATTAAGTAACAACTAACTTATACACCTGTGTTCTTCAATCTAGAGTTAAGCAAAATATTTTCTTTTTCCTTTTTAATTTTAAAAACTCAAACCTGTGCATTTGATAGACAAATAGAATTTATTACCTTTGCTTTTAACCTTTGCTTTAAACCTGGTTACATATTTATATTTCAAAGAAAATGAAATTAAACTTCACAATACTGAGAAATAGTAGGGGGAAATCAGCCATAAAATTTAAAGATGCCCAATTAAAGAAGTATTTTTCTACTTCTTTGGATCCTATACTCAATTTTTGTAATGGAGAAAGAAAACAGAGGTGCTTTTCTGAGTAATTAGAGGCTCTCAGTCATAAATTCTTGTCTGTATTTAGTACTTATGCTCATTAACTTTAGTTCCCACCAGAAATATATTCATTCTGTTCATTATTAATTAATCAAAATTAATACATTTTTGGTTGTATGAAATTTAAATGCATTGTTCGTGCTGAGTGTGAGACCCAGCATTCAAACTTATCTAAAGAAATTGCTGCCACTTTCTCACCATATCTTTAAAAACAAATGCCAGGGTCAGAGAGATAATACAGTGGGTAAGGCACTACCTTACATACACCCAAACTGGATTTCAACCCCAGGACCCTATATGGTCCCCTAAACCAGTAATAATAATATCAAAGCAAAAAGTCAAGTGTCAGCCCTGAATACCACCAGGTTTGATCCCAAAACAAAAAAAGACAACTGTAGTTTCTATGGATGTTTCAGAGAGAAATGAAATAGATGGGTAGTGACATAAACAAGATCCAGTAACTGGTTTTGTTGTAATTTCTTTTTTGAATTGTCAATAGTACTTCAGTTTCCAAAGGAAGAGAATAATACCCTGTTTGGCTTTAAAATGGCCTCCCTACTTTGAAGCAAATCTTTTTAGTTCTATGTTATATAGGTTATTATTTTAATATGAAAGTCTCACTATCGGGCTGAATTGAGAACCAGTTTAGAACGGTTTTATTGCTGTTATAAATTTAGATTTGGATTCTGGACAAATCAGTGTTTGTAGTGTGAAAAGTTTGTGTTAAATCTGTATACATCTGTGTCATATATTTATATATGTATATAAAATCACTTTCAAATTGTAACATTTCATGAGATCATATATTAGAGAATAACTCTTTACCATCTTTTTTATGGATGAAATCATGGTTTTATTTTTGAGAATGGAGTTGATCTGTTATACTGATTTCATTATCTGTCATTCCAAAAGTTTGGTCATACTTTTTTCCTAAAGATAAAAACCCAACAAAACCCAATTTACAAGTCCATCTATTAATATTTCAATAAGGTCTGGTTCTTTAGGAATTTTCCCAGTATGCATTTTTAAGTGTTTCATTTAGACAGATTAATATATTTTTATATACTATTTCTACATTTACTTTAAGACTATTTTCAGTATATGTGTTAACAGATCACTTGGAAGAATCGTGCAATGGCCTTCATTCCCAACTCAGCAGAGCTGAGAAGCAAGATGTGTTCATGTTTATACTGTATACTGAAGCCTAATGTCTCTTTTAACAAGCTTTGTACATTGTTTTCAAAAAATAGATTAAATATTTTCTCTCTACAGCCATGCTTCTGTTTTTAACATATTTTCTGTTTGAAATATGCGAGATAATTTTCCAGCTTAGAGAGCCATAATTTATCATTTGAACTTTGGGGGGAGAAGAGGGGCCCTTTATTCAATACCTTCTTTATTAGGTACCTCTTTTATGCACTAAGTCAAGTTCCCTGCTCCTAGAAAACTCCTAAAAAAGAACTTATCCTATATGTTTTAATTGCTTGAAATCTTACAAATAATATAATTTATGGACAATTTTTTTGGTTTTTTTTTTTTGTTTTGGGCCATTCCCGGTGATCCTCCACTCAGGAGTCTTCCTGGCAGGATTGGGGGAACATAATGGAATGCCAGGTATTGAACCCAATCAGTTATGTGCAATGCAAATATCCTACCCACTGTGTTGGGCCCAATTTTTGGACAGATTTAATTGAGCCACCTCATGCTTCCCCTACCCCCCCCCCCCACCAAGCACTCTGCAGCTGTGTGTGCCTCCTACAGAAGGGAAGGAGAGGGTTTGAGGATAAAAACCAGAACTTGTGTAGAATAATTAAATGTTGGCTGGGGACACAGGGCAGCTTCTGCTACTCATCGTAGAGAAAGGACCTCGTGTGAGTTGAGAGGGAATGCAGCTCAACATGGTATGTCTGCACCGCCACTAATATGCACACTGGAGTCTACCTACCACTGAATGACAGAACATCTGATCAATACAGGACTCTGCGTCTAGTTTCATCTGGGAAAGCGGGTGGTAATGCCTCATGGAATGACTTAATGATAGCGCTAGGGAAACACATAGCACAGTGACTAACAGTAAACATTCCCAACTCTGAGTCATTTGGGACATGGAGAGTAGGAGTTCTCTGTCCATGACAGTTTTGAAACAGACTGGAGGAGAGTTGATCCAAGGTCAGGGATGAGCCAGCTGAGACTCAAAGGTTCTGTGATTTGGAATAAAAAGCTCTTTCATTTTGGGGTGCCTCCCCCAAGTGGTGCTCAGGAGGTAAAAGGGGACCCCCTCCTAGAATCTTGCTCAACTTGACCAATGGTCCAGCACCTAAATACCTAGACTACGCTGGTGTTTCTCAGGGGCCTCCTGGGCCACATTGGGCAGTCTTGAGGGACTGTTCAGTGATCATCTACATTATGCAGCAAATGAGGCATGAGCCTAAACACTTGTACTAACTTACTTTCCTTCCTCTCTGTTTAGTTTTACTTCAGACTATAATAATACATTAACACTTCGATGATAGTGCTGCAATTTAGGGTAAGTTGCATTCAAGTGTGAGCCACTAGTGGTGCACACAAGCACCACTAATAATTAGAAAAATAACGTGTTATTTGGGTGTTAAAACTTTTCATTTTTCTAGAATGAAACTCATTGGTGATAGACTCAAACATTGTCATTTAAATATGCATTTTTTATTTGCTCCTTTGTTTTTTGGTCACACTCAGTGGCGGTCAGGAATTACCAGAAATCATGCTGGCAGGCTCTGGGGACCATGTGGGATACCAGGGATCGAATCTGGGTCGGCGGAGTAAAAGGCAAACTCCATATCTGCTGTTCTATCGCTCCAGCACAGAAATATGCATATTTTTAGTGGAACTCAGAAACTTTAAAACACTATTAGCTAACCAAAATACTGGTTATTATAATTTTGTATTACATTAATTTCTAGCTAAGTTAATTTTTATGTTTAAATTCCTAAGCAGATAAGAAGTTTAAAACTTCTGAAAGAATATCTTCCCTTATGTGTATATAGCAAAAAATATTTGAAACATCTTTTATGTACATAAAACAGGATATTTTAAAACACCATTCAAATAAGCTTAAAAAATCATGTACTACCCACCATACTGTACTTATACAATTTTAAACCTTGGTCTTATCAGTTTTTTCAAAGAATAGACTATCTGTTATTACGCGATATTTTTCATAACACATGAAGTATATCTAGACATTGATGATAATTTGTTCTCAATTCTTGTCAACTATTAAGAAGAGATAACAAGGAACATGGATAACTGAAAGGCAAGCGAGTATCTTTATGAACAAACATCTACAATCAGAAATTTGCATTTCAGTGTGTGATGTTAGCCCTCTTTGGCATCAGAAAGTACTTTCCCAAGGACTTCCAAAAACAAATGAAGTGGTTCAAATTCATTATTAAAGAAAACAAAATGAGAATGTGTTCACATCAATGAGTATTGCACATTGCTCTTTTGTTCATCAGACTTTTAAGTTGAATTTCTCTTTATATAAATAGGTTAACTTTTAACTTGAGCCTTTCAATCATTCCATCTTCTATCTTCCACATACAGATATATATGCCTATAAACTTGTATCTCATATGTAGTTAAAAGGCTTAATCTAGGGCCCAGTGAGATAGCACAGTGGTGTTTGCCTTGCAAGTAGCCGATCCAGGACCAAAGGTGGTTGGTTCGAATCCCAGTGTCCCATATGGTCCCCCGTGCCTGCCAGGAGCTATTTCTGAGCAGACAGCCAGGAGTAACCCCTGAGCACCGCCGGGTGTGTCCCAAAAACAAACAAACAAAAAAAGGCTTAATCTATATAGGTTTGAAAGTTACATCTTCTACAATGATATTTGATGTATATTTATGTCTATAATCTTTATATATATAACATTTAAACCTTTATATTTTAGTGATGTGTAGTTGAAATTTAAATAATGTCCTGTCCTGTAAAGTGATATCTTCTATATCACTACATAGTAATGATAAACAGCAGTATGTTTACCCACACATATCGCAGGCTTTACTTAGAAAGAATCGACCATAGACTGTATTTATTTGCCCAGCTGCAGTTTGTCAATCTGAGAGCACAACTAATGAGTAATAACTTCAATCAAAATTTGCAAATTACACTTTCAATCTATGTCCAGCATATCTTAACTGTGTTGCTAAGAGAGCTGATGGCATTGCTCTATTCTGGGCCTGTTGTGACTTCTTCCCCCTTGCTAAGGACATCTCTGAAGCACATTCGAGAAGGGGAAGGGTTCCTAGGAAAGGCCAAGCCCTCCAATCCTACCAGCACATGAGAACATTCATTTCCCTTAACTTTTTTTTTTATGATTTTCATTTGAAAAGAATTGTCTTGTTAAATGTCATCTATCTCTTTAATTGAAAATGGTCTATATTTGGCATTTCCTATGAAATGACACCATAACCAAGTTCCTTATTAGACAAAGCAAGATAAGGAGGATAAATATTTGAAGTCAGGTTTATCTCCCCATCCTGGGAAGGGAATGAAACAATAGCTTCCCCTGTCCCGGAAGTGGGCATGACCAAAGAATGCCACATTGCAAGGGAACTGATGAGCTGTTTACCCTGAGCCCCTGGCATGAGTCAGCAGCACACAAGTCAACCTTCCAGAAAGTTTAGTAGAAAAGACAGCAGCTTTTATTTGTTTAACTTTCTGGAGGAAGAACAAAACAATGATCCGTATGTCCCAGAACTGTATTTGGTTTACTTGCACCTGCTATTAAAAACTTGAAGTTGCTTGTCATTTTGGTTTTTGCCTACTGTTTAGATCTGCAGGGGCTGGAGAGCAGGCTTAGAGTGCTTACCTTGCACGTGACCACTCTCGGCTTGATCTGCAGCATACACATGGTCCCCGGAGCCCCACCAGGACTGTCCCTGAGCTGAGTCAGGAGCATCGTTGCATGTGCCCCCTAAAAAATAGTTGTAGATAAATGATAAAACACTGTTGTTCTTTTAATAATTTGTGTCACTATAGTGCCTTTTTCCTCCTCTGCCTCCTCCTCCACTTCCTTTTCTTCCTCCTCCTCCTCCTTTTCCTTTCTCCTTCATTCTTGTCTTCTTTTTGCCACATCTGACAGTTTTCAGGACTTACTCCAGGCAATGCTCAAGGAACCATGTGTGGTATTTGGGATTGAGTCTGGGTCAATCATGTAAAAGGTAAGCACTCTGTCCACTCTACTATCTCTCTGCCCCATACTATCTCTTTAAAAATTGTACCACAATGAATGAGGTGTTAGAAAAGCAAGATCTGAGTCACTCAAGAGATATCTAAAGATAAGATTGAAGCTATTCTAAAATGGTATTGTGGGAGGTTTCTGGGCAGTACACTCTATTATTTAACTACCTTGCAAAGAGATTGTTTATGTCTAACCTGTGTACCTTTCCCTGCCTTGCCAACACTGCATTTGTTTGGGGTGCAGCAAGTCTGGATACTAACTTTTAATAATCATACCCTCCTTTGTAAAGTTAGCCATTTCATATTTGAGTGCTTTCCTCAAGATTAGTTCCTCGCATGCCTTTCTCCTAGGTTCTCGATCTTCATAGTCTTCTGCTATCTGTCAGCTTCCTGAGCTGTGTAGCTGCCTGAAGTTAGAAAGTCAAGCATTAAGCGAAACTATGGAAAAGAGAAAAAACTGGAGATTATGGCTTCTCTTGGAATGTTACATGTAGAATTCTGATGATCCTCTCTGGCATGAGAATTATTTATAAATAACCACCTAAAATAGCTACAATTGTCCCAAGAGCACTCTGCCCTACTCCCTGGGTCCCAAGCCCCAGAGCAAGCAGTAAGATTGACATGCTCCTCTGAAGATGAGTTGTCATTGAATATTCAGTCTCCTCCCAGAGTTCTCAGTAAAGGGCTATAGAAGTTTCCAGAGAAACAGGCTGTCCATGTTCTCTACCCTTCCCAGCCCCAACTCTGCTGAAAAGCACTTGCAGGCCAATGCTTCTAAGCAGTCTTGCTCCCTCTGGCCCCCTCACAGAAGCATTTCCCCATGCATGATAAATTGAGAATACTGGGTCCCTACACACCCTCACCTCTTGCACAGGAGACATTACAACCCAGAAGATGCCAGCTAAAAACACTTGCTGTTGGGGCCGGAGAGATAGCATGGAGGTAAGGTGTTTGCCTTTCATGCAGGAGGTCATCAGTTCGAATCCCAGCGCCCCATATGGTCCCCTGTGCCTGCCAGGAGCAATTTCTGAGCCTGGAGCCAGAAATAACCCCTGAGCACTGCCGGGTGTGACCCAAAAACCACAAAAAAAAAAAAAAAAAACAAAAAAAAAAAACAACAGAAAAACTTGCTGTCAGTACACCTAGCTTTTAGCTGTAGGAGGCTATAGCTAAAGTGTTGTCCCTTTTAAAAGCAGGGCATTATATGCATACTTTTCTCATTAATAGTGGTACAGGGAAGCAGAAATTAAAATACTACCCTTATGGAAATCAAAGGATTATGCAAGTGAGAATTGCTTAAACAAAAATAGACCAATTTTGGTAAAGACAAAAATGATTGAAACTTACTCATGAGGAAATAAAAAGTCTTCATAGATCTGTGAAAATAAATAGATTAGATTCAGATTTTTTTTTTTTTTTTGGTTTTTGGGTCACAGCTGGCAGTGCTCAGGGTCACTCCTGGTTCTGCACTCAGAAATCTCTCCTGGCAGGCATGGGGGGCCATATGGGATATCAGGATTCAAACCACAGTCCATCCTAGATATGCTGTTTTCAAGGCAAATGCCCTATCACTGTGCTATCTCTCCTGCCCTTCGGATTCCCCCCACCCCATATACACATCCCAGTAACAGATACTGGTAAATGCACCTAAACATTTAAAGAAAAATTAAACACTTCTTTGAAATTTCTTTTACCCAAATAGCAGAATATCATCCAACTCATTCCATGTTCCTGATCTTAAAGCAAGGCAAAGGGACTGGTGTGACAAACAGTACAGAAGGTGGTGGATAATGCCTTTGTTTGCACATGCATCTTGGTCATTGAATCCAGGTTGAATCCTGGTCATACATTTGGTACCCTAGCACTGCCTAGTGATTCCTTCTGGCCTCCAGGGACAGGAGGACCTGGCTCTAGAGAGAGTTCAGTCATATAGCCAATGTTCAATAAATCCTGCCTCTGATGAAGTCTTAAATTCTTTTGGGGGGCCACACCCTGTGATGCTCAGGGGTTACTCCTGGCTATGTGCTCAGAAATCGCTCCTGGCTCGGGAGGATTATATGGGATGCCAGGGGACTGAACTACAGTCCATCCTAGGTCAACCACATGCAAGGCAAACGCCCTACCACTGCGCTACCACTTCAACATCTTAATCAAATTCTTGTACATGATTGGTTAGAATGTCCCAGGTTGGTGAACATTACCAATGAGGAGGGTTAAAAATCCTAGATTGAATGGGGATGGAAAGATAGTATAGCAATTAAGGTGCTTGCCTTGTACACAACTGACATGGTTTGATATCTGGTACCCTTTATAGTCCCCTGAGCCTTATCAAGAGTGATCCCTGAGTGCAGAGCCAGGAGTAGCCCTGAGCACCTCTAGATGTGTCCTCACACACACACACACACACACACACACACACACACACACACACACACACACACATATTCTGTGGATCTATGGAAGAAATTCACAGAAATTGTGTACTCAAATCCTCCCAGACTTACCCTCCATCCCTCTTTAGTTGACAAAAGAGTATTCCCCTGGTTCTGTGCATTATTGAACTCACTTGTCAAACTTCTGAACTTGAAACCAGCTGACTTAATGTAAGCCAGTTTATTGTGGCTGAGGCCCTTAAAATTGTGAGGTACTTACAATGTCCTCACAGTGTATGGTTGAATATTTTGTCCTAAAGAAATTTGAATGTATAATTCTCCAGCTTCTTTTTTATTTAAAAACTTACTTTATTTAATAACCATGGTTACAAATTTTTTATGATTGACTTTCCGTCATATAATGTCCAATATCCGTCACCCAGTGCCACATTTCCCACCATCAATGTCCCCAATTTTCCTCCCACCTTCTCCCTGCCTGCCTTTCTCTCTACTTCTCTCTTTCTCTTCCTTCCCTCCTTTTGATACTGTGATTTGCACTATTGTTAATGAAGGGGTACTGTGCATATTGGTTAATCCTCTGTCAGCACCCAATTCTTGTCCAGAATGACCAGTTTCAACTATCATTGTCCTAGTGGTCCCTTCTCTGCCCTAACCACTACCCACTCTTTGTGACAAACTTTCTCCCATGGATTGGTCTTCCTGGTCCTCATCTCTATTGTCTATGAATATTATTACCATACTCTATTTTGTCTTTTTTTTTTTTTAATTTTTTATTTATTTATTTATTTATTTTGGTTTTTCAGTCACACCTGTTTGATGCTCAGGGGTTACTCCTAGCTAAGCACTCAGAAATTGCCCCTGGCTTGGGGGGACCTTATGGAATGCCAGGGGATCGAACCGCTGTCCTTCCTTGGCTAGTGCTTGCAAGGCAGACACCTTACCTCTAGCGCCACCTCGCTAGCCCCAATTTTTTTATTTTTTAACTGAAACCAAACTACAAACATGTTTATAATCACAGTGCTCAAAGAAACTATTATAAGAAATTAAAAATAAATCTTCAGTCCATTTTCTTTTTCTCTTTTCTTTTTCTTCTTCCTCTTTCTCTTCTTTCTTTTATTCTAACTATTCTTCCTCTTCCTCCTCTTCTTCATTTTCTTCCCCATCTTTCCCTTTTCTTGTCTTCTTTTTTCTTTTTCTTTTTCCTTTCTCTTCTTTTTCATCTTTTTCATCTTCCTCTTCATTTTCTTCCTCTTCTCCTTCTTTTCTTCCTCTTCTTCCTCCTCTTTTCTTCTTTTTCTTCTTCCTCCTTTTCTTCTTCCTCTTCTTTCTCCTCCTCTTCTTTTTTTCTTCCTCTTCTCCTGTTTTCCTTTTTATTCTTTTTTTGGGGGGGTCACACCTGGCAGCGCTCAGGAGTTAATCCTGGCTCTACACTCAGAAATTGCCCCTGGCAGGCACGGGGGACCATATGGGATGCTGAGATTAGAACCACTGTCCTTCTGCATGGAAGGCAAATGTCTTAACTCCATGCTATCTCGCCAACCCCTCCTTTTTATGCTTCTCCTACTTCCTCTTCTTTTTACTCCTCTTTCTCTTCTCACACTTCCTCCAACTATTATTATTATTATTATTATTATTATTATTATTATTATTATTCTCTTCCTGGGTCTCTGGACTTCCTATGTTGTTTCTGTTGAACTTGTCAAAGACTTTTATTTTCATCTGTTCACATTTTTTGAGTTTATTCATTGTCTGATCATTTGCTTCAAGGTTCTTTTTCAATCTCTTCTGCTGTAGGGAGTTGATCTGCATCTCATCTTCAGGCTCACTGACCCTGTCCTTAGCTGCTGTTACTCCGTTGGAGAGGCTTTTCATTGAGATTTTAATATCATCTACCGAGTTCTTCAGACCTTTAATTTTAGTTTGGAGTTTTCTGAGTTCTCCAGCTTCTCATCTTCATTGTTTCTAATAAGAAGTCAGTGGTTGAGTGGTTCCCAGCTGTGAGAAACTGTAAGTGTTGCCTGTGTGTGTTTTTCCACTGTCCTGTCTCCTGAACCTCTTGGGAGTGGACTGAAAAGGGCCCAGAAATTTAGCTCTCCCAGAGGCTCCAGAAGAGCATGGCCGCGAACCCTACCACAACACACAGAAAAACTCACACTACAAGCATGACAATGGGGAAACCTCACAGGCAAACACCATGCACAGAGAATGAAGACGATAGCGCAGATGACCAAAAAAATTCCAACCATCTGATTAACCTCTCGGATAAAGAGTTTAGAATAGAAATATGGAAGATGTTTGTAGAACTCAAAGAAAGAATAGATCGATCTGGACAGAACACAAACACAGAAATCAGAAAACTCCAAACTGAAATAACAGATCTGAAAAACACATTAGCTCAACTGAAAACTTCAGTGGATGGCCTCACCAGCAGGGTAACAGCAGCTGAGGACAGAATCGGTATGCTGGAAGATGAGATGCAAAAAAACTCAACACAGCAGAAGAAATTGGAAAAGAACCTTAAGACAAATGATCGGGCAATGGAAAAAGTACTCAAGGAATGTGAACAGATGAAAATAGAAGTCTTTGATAAACTCAATCCTCAACTCTCTCCGGGAAAGCTTAGAGTCTGCATCTCTTTAGTCTGGATTATTGATTATATCTATGAATAACCTTGAGTACCTTTAGCCACAGTTTTCACTCTTCTTGAGAATGCTTTTCTATTTGAACTTTTCCATCTTCTCTTATAAATAAAACCCTATTTATCGGAGAAGAGACCAGGAGCTATTTAATGGCCTACTTTTCTCCCCCTCTTCCACTTACAAAATACCTGAGCCAAGGCTCTGAAATTGGGAGGGAGTATCTCAATAGCAAACTTCCCTGTAAATGGCTTCTGTATGCTCAGAACTCAAGATAAAATGGAAAATCAGTCACATGAAGTCATCACTTCCAGAATCCAGACTCCTGACTCAGAATTGAAGGCTTGTGAATGAAGGCCACCAGAGCCAGAGCTTCAGAGTCCTCGATACATTTTCTTTCTTTTCTTATCTTTTTTTTTTTTTTTTTTTTTTTTTTTTAGTTTTTGGTTTTTTTGGGCCACACCCAGCTGCACTCAAGGGTTACTCTTGGCTCTGTGCTGAGAAATCACTCCTGGCAGGCTCAGGGGACCATACAGGATGACAGGTATAGAACCCTGGTCTATTCCAGGTTGGCCACATGCAAGGCAAAAGCCCTACTGCTGTGCTACCACTCCAGCTCATTAATACATTCTCTTCATTGGAAAAGCTTTCATTTATTCCACCAGTGGGTCTTAGCACAGGGAAACCCCTGTCTCTTCACCCCTCTTGCAGAGGACTTTGCCTCACTGGTTGGAAATACTACTGTCCAGCTCTTCTCAAAAAGAAATCCCTCTGACTGGCATTAGCAGGAGGGGTGAGGAAGTTGCCTATGTTCATCTCAACAAGCTGCAGCAGTCTGAATAGTCTTTTCACTGAGATGGTCAAGAGAGAAGTCTGGATCAGAAGTCCATCGGCTCTCAACCTTTTTTGCCACACTCTTGCAAATTTTTTTGAATTGATGATTCTTCATTTATTATTTAGCCTAAGGAGTTTTCAAGAAATTTTAAGTGACTGCTTTTCTTTTTTTTAATTATCTTTATTTAAACACCATGATTACAAATATAATTGTACTTGTATGATTACAGTCATGTAAAGAACACCCCCCTTCACCAGTGCAGGATTCCCACCACCAATTTCCCAGATCTACCTACTCCCCACCCCACCCACACCTGTACTCGAGACAGGCTTTCTTTTTCCCTCATTCATTCACATGGTTATGATAGTTTTCAGTGTAGTTATTTCTCTAACTGCACTTATCACTCTATGTGGTGAGCTTCATGTCATTAGCTGCACCTACATGGGAGGATGGGGGGGGGGGGAGTAAGGGTTGGGACTGAGGCAGTAAAATATTATAAATGAGCTTTGTAGGGCAGTATCAAGGTCCCAATACAAGATGGATATTATGGATATATAGAATATATGCACACAATAATATCAATATGAAAAAAAAGAGAAAAAATTTCCACTGACTGTCCCAATATAAACCAGTGCTAGAACAGCCTGCCCTCCTCCCAGAGCACATTCCCATTAGTGTAGGGAGAGATAGGGGGAAAGCCTGTTGACCCCTATAGAGTCCACCTAGACCGGTGCCCAGGGAAAGACTGAAGTCCAGGGGAGAAAAACCCTATACCTGGCAAGAGCTGGTCTCCAGAATCAAGGACGAAATTGGAAGCCAGATGTCTGCCCACCCTCCTCCCCATGCACCTCCCCCCTGTAGTACGGAGGGAGGGGGGGAACCTGAGGACCACTAAGAGTCCACCTGAACCCGCTTCTGGCCATCTGAGCTGGCACCCAGGGAAGGCCTGGAGTCAGGGGAAAAAGACAAGGACGGCTGGGGGCCTGCCACGCCTCCCAGCACTCCCCAGGCTAGGGAGAAAAGCTCTGGTATGGGGCTTCCCCAAATCCTATACCTGGCAAGAGCTGGTCTCCAGAGTCAAAGAGGAAACCGGAAGCCAGATGTCTGCCTGCCCTCCTCCCCATGCACCTTCCCCCTGGAGTACGGAGGGAGGGGGGAACCTAAGGACCACTAAGAGTCCACCTGAACCCACTTCTTAAGTGACTGCTTTTCAAAAATTATTTTTCATTAGTTTCACAGAGAAGCAGATAACCATGCTCTAAACCCTATTATTCTGGAAATCTGTCTCCTTTTCCCGTGATCCAGTGTGCAACAGCCACTGCAACAGCCACCATGCCCTACCTTGTACTCATGCTTGTTTTCCTTCCTTTGTGTCAACTGTAGGCATCTCTAAAGTCATTGCAAAGCTGTGAATTTTGCAAAGAAACCAGGATTTTTATCAGATCATTAATAAAATATGTGAAAGAGCACTTATAATTTCAGACCAACCCTCAGGAAGCCAACAGTGAACTCAACATTTGGCATTAGATGGTTCAAAGCAGTGTGTGTGTGTGTGTGTGTGTGTGTGTGTGTGTGTGTGTTCACGCGCGCGCGCACATACAGGCATGCATGTATTGAAAACAAAATTTCTTTGTACATTTGAACTGCTATAACAAAATATCACAAATGAGGTGGCTTATATACAATATAAATTTATTCCCTAGCTCAGAAGACTGCAAGTCCAAGATCATAGCATCAGTCTTTGTAGATTCTAGGACATCTCTCTTCAGAGTTGCCAGATGTCATTTCCTTTATGTGCCCATATGGAAAGCTGACTCCCTGGGAACTCTTTAGAAGGACATTAATCCCACTAATAAGAACTCTACCCTCATGTCTGAAGCATCTCTCAAAGGTCCCGCCTCCTAAAATGTTGAGATTTTAATGTATGATGGTGGGTACATAAATTTTCAAATTTTAGTTCTTACATTTCTTTATAATAAAATTGATGTTTTCTAAGGTACATTTTATAAAATGCTTGTGTGAAGAGATTATATGAATAAAGCTCTCTTCCTTAATTTTTGTTACATAAAAGTAGTTGCAGGAGAAATTTTGGCTTTTAGTTTTACTAGATGTCATGAGTAAGACAAAAAGAATCTTAGCTGGAGAAATATTAATTTGTCCATTAACCAAAAATGAACAAAAGATAGGATTAATTCCTATTTTATGTCTGGAGAAGATGAGCCAGTGAAATGGAGTCATGACTCAGTTGATATTACTAGCATACTGCAAAATTCATGTCCTCTTGAACATTAAAAAGTTTCAGAAATGAAGTTTTTGCAAATATAACTGGTTGAGAACAAGGAAAGATCAAGATAAATAGAAAAATCTGGGATTCAGAGATACAGCACAATGGGTAGGGCACTTGTCTTGCAGGAAACTGTTCAAGGTTTGATCCCCTGAGAGCCACCAGGAGTGACCTCTTAGCAGAGAACAAGAATTAAGCCCTGAACTTGCGAGTGTGGCCAAAAAAACCAAACCAAACCAACAAACAAACAAAAGGAATTTTTTTTACATGGATGGACATGGAAACTATGCTGTGTGAAATAAGTCAGAGGGAGAGAGATAGACACAGAATAGTCTCACTCATCTATGAGATTTAAGAAAAATAAAAGACATTATAAAGAGACAATAGAGATGAGGGCTGGAAGGACAGACCATAATATGAAGCTTACCACAAAGAGTGGTGAGTTCAGTTAGAGAAATAACTACACTAACAACTATCATGATAATGATAGTGAGTGAGAGAAGTAGAATGCCTGAGAAAAGTAGAATGGCAGGGGGGTGGGGAGGAGGGAGATGGGGTGCATTGGTGGTGGGAATGTTGCACTGGTGAAGGGGGTGTTCGCTTATAACTGAAACCCAACTACTAACATGTTTGTAATCATGGTGCTTAAGTAAAGATATTAATTAAAAATATATAATAAAATAAAAAGTGAAAAAAGTGAATAAAAAAAAAAGACTAAAATCAATCACTGGTGATCGGGTTCCTTATGGAGACAGGAAATTTGGATAGAGTGAGATGGGTCAAGTGAAGACATAGAAATGCAGAGAGAATGTGGCAGCAAAGGAGGCAGAGATCAGAGAGAAGCATCCACAAGATAAAGGACATTGATATTGAGAGTTGCAAGAAGTCATTGGAAACTAGGAGATAATAAAAGAACAGGTCCTTCTTTGGAGCCAATGGTGGAGGAAGCCTAACTGGTCACAGTCCTAAATGAGATGGGATCTCTGATTTGTGAGGCAGAAGCCTAGAGAATGTGTGAGTGAGCATGCCTGTGGTTTGAAGCCACTAAATTGACACCTTAGGAAATTTCAACTGTCTCTTCTAACTGCCAACAGAGAGGCCTTATCCCAGAGGCACTGTGATGTATATTCCCTGCCAACCCTTAACTCTGAGTCTTCATTTCTTGTGGGTTAAATGTTTCTATAGTTGAAGTAAAATCTAAAATCTCTTTCCAGTTCATTTAGTGTGTTAAGTTTTATTAAGAAGTAGAAATTGAGCATTTTGTCAGATGTTTCTGTAATTAAAACTCCCCACCCCTATTTTGGGGCATATTGCCAAGACTAGTCCAGAATGTTCTGAAAATAAGATCCTTTAATTAACTAATCCTTCAGAAACAACACATGGTGAACTAGATTAAAGATTAGAACAGTGACATAAAATCGGTCTTCATCAGAGGACTATTAGCTTGTCTATTCCTAGCTCATACTTTATCAAAATGCACAGAATCTCCTAACCGCCCTTCAAAGTGTCAAGCCCTAGTGGAACTTTTATGAACAGCTGTCCACCCATCTCTTTGTTTTATTCTTTTTGGGGGAATATTTATTTATTGTTTTTTTAATTTATTTTTATTTTTAAATGATGTCTTTACTTAAACACCATGGTTACAAACATGATTGTAGTTGGGTTTCTTTCTTTTCTTCTTCTTCTTTCTTCTTCTTCTTCTTCTTCTTCTTCTTCTTCTTCTTCTTCTTCTTCTTCTTCTTCTTCTTCTTCCTTCTTCTTCTTCTTCTTCTTCTTCTTCTTCTTCTTCTTCTTCTTCTTCTTCTTCTTCTTCTTCTTCTTCTTCTTCTTCTTCTTCTTCTTCTTCTTTTTTGATCACACCTGGCAGCACTTGGAGGTTACTCCTGGCTCTGCACTCATAATTGCTCCTGGCAGGCACAGGAGACTGACCATGACCATATGGGATGCCGGAATTCAAACCACCATCTATTCTGGATAGGCTGCATGCAAGGCAAGCAAACACCTTACCGCTGGGCTAACCTTTCTGGCCAGTGTTTCTTTATTCTTGATTCTTGTTTTCTTTCATATTATTGATTCTTATTTATTTTAAACTTGATTGATTGATTGATTGATTAGTTTTGGGGTCACACCTGGCAATACTCAGGGGTTACTATTGGCTTTGCCTCAGAAATCACCTCTGGCAGGCTGAGGACCATATGGAATGCCAGGAATAGAACTGGGTCCCTCCCTGGTCAGACCCATGCAAGGCAAATGCCCTACCACTATGCTATCTCTCCAGCCTCAATTCTTATTTTATTTTAATAAGGAACACCATCTCCCACAATTCCCAGCTCCCCTTGCATTTATCAAGTCTTACTCCTGGTTCTGTGCTCAGGAAATCATATGCAAAGACAGACATAAGAGTTGGCCACATGCTAGGCAAGTGTCTAAACCGAGGTACTATCTGTACAGCCCAATATTATTTTAATAAGGGCTACATCTAGAAGTGCACTGAGGCATATAGTGCTGAGAATGGAACCCAGGACCTTACATGTGTACTGTATCATTTTCAGTCACATGCACAGCCCAATTGCCTATTTAAAAATATGTTGGAGATAGAGTCATAGCAAATATTTGGACATAGGGTGCAGCAGATAGGCCTGCCTGTGGCAAGCCCAAGTCCAATTCCTGGCATCCCATGTGGTCCCTTGATCTCACCAGAAGTGACTCCTAGGCACAGTGTCCAAACTAAGCCCTAAGCACAGCTAGATGTGACCCCTCCAATAATCAAATAATTTTTCAGAAAGTGTAATGGGAGTGGAAGGACTCTGTTAAAGAGAATTCTAATTCCCCAAGACATTTTGCTTTTAATGCCTGGACTGTCTCAGGGCTCTTCACTGTACCTGAGTGGGGAGAAGCATAGGACCTGCTTTGCTTTGGGGGGGGACTAAAAAGGTCAAACCCAGGTTTTCTTTATTTAGAACAAGGAGTGGAAACAGATGAGGGTAAAAATGGGCTTGAACATCAGCAGAAGTGACCCCTAGGCTCCTTGAGCACTGCTAGGAAAATGCCTTTATACCCCCAAAAGGCAAGTTCTTGTTTTCAATGTCCTGAAGGCAAGTATTCCACCCCCAAGATGTTCTAGGGTTCAGTGATGCTAGATTCAGGGAAACAGCAATCTGAGTGTCCTGCCCCTAGGTCTATGCTTGCCTTTCATTCCATCTGACCATCCTTTCCCCTGCAGGTCCCTGTGCCCGACAGAATCTGTCTCAGGACAGTCCAGGTTTCACAGCTGCTACAAGGGTGGAGATGGGCAGTATGATCAAGGAAACAGGAGTAGGAGCCAAGTCCAGTCTGGACAGCCAGCAGCAGACCCTCTTCTGGGCCTTTGCAGAGTCAAGGCCACATATTCCTGAGTCAGTCCTGGGACTTGGTCCCTGGGTGGAACTAGGACGCTATAGCACTTTCTGGAGTTGCCTGTCCCCTGACCAGTCTCAGTAATGAAAGAGTCACTGTGTGGCCTGGTTCCCTCTAAGAGCAGCTTCCTCCTCTGGAAGTCACAGGCCCATGGCAGGTGTGATTTCTGCACCAAGCAGCAGCATCAGTATCATTATAGGACAGACACTAAAGCCTGGTGCCATGTGTGGCCATGGCCTTGCCATAGGGAGACAAGGACATGAAGGGAGTGTGGGAGCCCCTGGACACCCCCTTCCTGGTGGACCCCTAGGCTCTCGCCACAGGGGGGCAAGTAAGGGATTCTTCAGTCTCTCCATTTCATCACATCAACCCCAGCAAGATGATACTGAGCCAGGAGCCTGAGAAGAACTCAGGGAGCTGCCTGGTGTCATGCTTTAGTATAGTAGGGCTCTCTCCCTGGGAAAGACACACCTGTGAGGTCAGCTGCCCTGGCTGGACCTACTGTCATCATGGAGGGTTTATTCCATAGCAAGACAGCTTTAGAAGCCTTTTCAGTTCTTGCATTGAACCAGGGAAGAGAGAAGTTTCAGGGATTCTGAGGAGTCCCTAGTCCAGTCCTGACAGAACTCATGGCTATCATCACATACCTTCACTGGGAGCTGAGACCTTGGCTGACCTGGGCCCAGGCAGGGCTCTTATCTGGCTGTGAACAACCCTGGGCCTCTAGTAGATCCAGCCAGTTCCTCAACCTGCAGGCCTAGGAAAAAATGGAGAAAGGGGCCTTTGTGGGCTATGCGTAGATTCACAAGTGTGCTAAGATGTTTCCAGAAAAGAACAAAGCAAGCTTCTGTACAAAGCCTGGATCTGGTCAGAGGGGACCCTGTAGGTTTGCAATGGAGAGAAATCGCTGGCACATAGCAGAGGAACCCAACGCTCGGTAGGTACTCTGCCACTGTAGACTAGCCCAGACTGGAAGCCAGCCTGCCCTATGTGGACAAAAGAGTTCTCTTCCTCCCTGGGAGGTCACCTCTGATGGACACATTTGAGATAAAGGATCAGAACTTCTCAGGAGGCAGGGCTAAAATGATGCAAGAATAAATTCAGAACAGGTAAAATCCACACAAAGCCAAATGATTTGTGATACAAACCAGATGCTTTTGGGTCCCACATTAACCTCTCTCCTAAGCAATTGTCTGTTTCTCCTGGGTCTGGGGAAGGATATTGCCTTTTGTTGAAAATAGTCTAACTCTGACTTTGTTGCCTTGCCAGTGATTCCAGATTAACAGGAAAAGAGATTTCAGACACCTGGAAAAGGCCAGGGTCTGAGGCAGCTATGCTGCTTGGAGTCCCCCTAACAGGTCCACCCAGGCTGTCCTGGAGAGAGGGAAGTGTCCAGGGATGTACCAGGTAATGTTCAGGGCATGGAGTGCTGGGACTCAAACTCATACTGGACTATATGCTAGGCACATACCCTAACTGTACCTATCTCCAAAATGACTTTTTAAAATTAAGATACAAAAAATATGTTAAAGAGAAATCAACATGGCCATTGATACACCAGCCCTGGCCAGAAATAAAAGAGGTTTCATAAGGTGACTCATGGGAAGTCAGGAACACAAGCAAGCCAGATCCAGCTCTCATTAAAGGCCCTGATTGCTCCCCCAATCTTCCCTCCCCCCAAAAAACCCTACCAGGCTCCTGAGACAGATGTCCTCAATGTCTGATCCTAGCCTAATGGGCTCTCTTTGATGTCTCTTTCTCTCTCTCTTTTTTTTGCATGTGCAGGTATAAAGTAATTTAATTGGAGGACAGCATGTGTCTGGGTTTTCAAACTTCAATCATATCCCAGCTCTCCATCTACCAGGAGGGTCAGGAAGTTGAAAGGGCTTCCTGTTTCATCGGGAAAATGGCTAGTTGCAGCGCTTACTCATAATCCTTCTTCTTACTGTGATGGGGAATTTAGAAAAGTGGGGTTGCTTTCTCACTTGAGGGAGAGGGTAAGTGGATTTTCACAGCATTCTTCTTCCAGGCAGTGCATGTTGCCTGTCACTGAGCAGAGTCTGCCTGTATGCAAAAGGAAGAGAAGTTTCCAGGGTCACAGAAATTAGACAAGGGAGATAGATAAGCCAGAGAACCAGGACGGTGACTCAGGAATAGAAGTTACCTTAATTGTGTGAGACCCTGGGTTAGGAAGAAAGAAAGAAAGAAAGAAAGGAAGGAAGGAAGGAAGGAAGGAAGGAAGGAAGGAAGGAAGGAAGGAAGGAAGGAAGGAAGGAAGGAAGGAAGGAAGGAAGGAAGGAAGGAAGGAAGGGAGGGAGGGAGGGAGGGAGGGAGGGAGGGAGGGAGGGTGGGAGGGAGGGAGGGAGGGAGGGAGGATAGAAGGGAGGAAGGAAGGAGAGGGAGAAAGTGAAAAGGAAGGAAGGAAGGAAAGAAGGGAGGGAGAAGAAGGATGAAAGGGAGGGATGAGAAAAGAAGGGAGAGAAAGGGAAGGAAAGGGGAAGGGGAAAGAGGAGTACAGGAAGGGAATGAATAGATGAATGAATGCATGCATGCATGTTTAAAGAATGGATGAAAGAAAAATGGATGAATGGATGAATAGAAAGATGGATGGACGAATGCACTTCGTAAGCAGGTAAGGATGAAAGCAAGGGCCCAGCTATAGTACCTCTGACTCTACATCTGTGCTTCTAATTCAGGATCAGGCCAGAAGAAAGTTGTAGAGTGGTGAAAACTTGAACAACACATCCTAATTGAAACCAGGAAGAAGGGAAGTGTCATTGTCGCAATAGGTTTGAGAGTCACTGGAGCACTTGGGGAATCTGAGCACAGAGGTGAAGAGTCAGGCTTTCCTGGAAAGATCTGGCCCAGGGAACCTAAGCTGCAGGCTTTGTAGATCACACTGTGTCTTTCTTAGAGTGTTTCTCTAAGAGAGAGAGACAGAGACAGAGACAGAGAATGTCTGCCCTAGAGGCAGGCAGGGGACAGGGTGGGAGGGAAACTGGGGACTTGGTGCACTGGTGAAGGATGTTACAGGATGTATGACTGAAACTCAATCATGAACAATTTGCAACTGGGGAAAAAAAACTGTATTAAGAATGACCTTATAACCATACTTATACTTTAAATAAAGTAATAAAAAATAAATAATAGAGAGCTTCTCTGCAGGCTGTACAGCATGGGCAAAGTAGGGGGAGGCCAGCCCACTGCATAGTCATGTGAAAGTGAAGGCCCCAAAGCATCCACCCGCCTCCCTAAGAAGCAGAGAAAGCGAGTCTGTCAGCTGGGCCGGCCCCAGTTCCCAGAAGAGCTCCTTTTCCTCCCCTCATATTGAGAAGCAAATCCAAAGGGTTTTCCAGACAAATTTAGGGAATTTTGCAGACTTAAAAAAATCCATAAGCTGTCTGGATGCTTGGGTGGCTGAGTGAGGAGTCATCAGGTAAGGACTGGCTGGAGACCCAGGATGAGCCACGGGCCTCCCTTCAGCTAATGACGATTGAAACCCAGAGGCCTGAAGGTAAGGGCAGAGCTCATCTCACCTGCTTCCACCCTGGAGGAGAATCAAAACCCCATTCCAGAGAAAAAGGACAAGCTATTAGATCAGCAGCTTGGAAGCTCAGTTTTTTTTCTTTCTTTTCTTTTCTTTTTTCTTTTTTTTTTTTTTTGGTTTTTGGTTTTTGGGTCACACCCAGCAGCACTCAGGGGTTACTCCTAGGTCTACACTCAGAAATCGCTCCTGGCAGGCTCGGGGGACCATATGGGATGCTGGGATTCGAACCACCATCCTTCTGCGTCTAAGGCAAATGCCCGACTGCTGTGCTATCTCTCCAGCCCCAGTTTTTTCTTTTTTATTTCCCCAGGAATGCTCTGCATTATTGCTGAAGATAATGTAGATAATAATATGTAGATTGATATGTAGATAATGCTCTACATTACTTACATTATCACTGGTTATGGCTGAACACTATAGCATGAACAGCATCATTTAATCCTTGAGTTTTTCTTCTGTTCCTCTTCAGTAAACTTCCCAAATGTATGTTTTTAAAAAAATTTTTCCTTCAAACGTCTCCCACTTCAGGAAATTCTACTATTTCATGAGACTTCAGCTTTAGTGACAGATCCACATTTATATATAAGCAGAGTTCGCAGGGGAAGGGCACCCCTCACCCCGACTATTTTTGTTTTGCTTTTTTTTCTGGTCTTAAACTCTGACTTTAAGGAGTACAGTGAGCCCCTTGATATTCTATTGAGAACTCTCTGCACTCTATAAAGATGGAATGAGAGACCCACAGATTATCATGGTCCTCACTAATGAATCAAACACACACAAATAAAGAGACCAAATGAGCAGTGTTTCAACACTGATCACACAGCTACTGTCAACTTCCCTCTGCCAGTGTCTCCTGGTTTCCATCCCGCCCCAGCCTACCTCCTTTTTGGATATATCTTCAAGTGTGGTTGATGGAATTTTGGTGCCCCGCTTTACAGCATTGTTGGCCTCGTGATTTAGACCTATCAATACAGAACCTCTACCCCACCCATATGCCTGAATGCCCCTGCTGCCCCTGCCAGTTACTTCCATCTTATTTTCTCCTTTTCTTTCCTTTCCCGTCCTCATTTCTATAATCCAGGGTCAAGGGCAAAATGAGCATTTGCTCCCCCTCTAAAACCTTGCATTCTTTTGTCCAGTTACTAGGCTGATTCTCTCACTCTCTTAAGTCCACATATCTTTTTTTTTTCTTTTGGTTTTTGGGCCACACCCAGCATTGCTCAGGGGTTACTCCTGGCTGTCTGCTCAGAAATAGCTCCTGGCAGGCATGGGGACCATATGGGACACCGGGATTCGAACCAACCACCTTTGGTCCTGAATCCGCTGCTTGCAAGGCAAACACCGCTATGCTATCTCTTTGGGCCCCTAAGTCTACATATCTTGATATCTCTTGGCATCTACAAGGGTTTAGTGCTGGGAACTCTGTCCAGAGAGAAAATGACTGCTATAGTTTTACCTAAATGCTTGAGACATGAGCAAAGAGGGGAAAGAGCCTTTTGAATTCCCAAGAGCATCACTCCCCACTCCTGAGTGGGGGGAAGAGGGAAGTTAAGCAGGACATCTGAAATCCTAATAGCTTTTGCTGGCTCCCTCAGGCCACTCCAGATGACAGGCCACACACATCACTAGATCTCACCTATATACTCCATGAGCTGGAGTTACAGAAGCCCAAAGCAGAAGCATAGTCTTGGAGAGCCCCACTGTGACTCCAGAAGCTCCATGTTGGCGTCTTCCATTCTAACCATTTCTGTGTTCCTTGACTGGGAGAAACCAAACCACTTTCAAAGTCCAGTTTTATCACAAGCAATCAGAGGCCCAGTTCACTGTGAGATTGTCCAGCTGACCACAGTGAAGGCAGCAAAATGCACTCTTGGAGGCTGCAAAGAAGAGCTTGAGGGCCTGGGTGTCAATCACAGGATGGCCAGCAACCAGCACCCACTACCCCACTGGTCCTAGTCTTCAAGCAGTCTCCTGCAGAAGCAGGAGAAAGAAACCTCTTCAATTGTGAGCATAAGCAAAGAAGTGATGCTGACAGTGCTTCCCAATTCCACCAGGCCATGAGTTTGCAGCTTCAGGGAATCAGTGATCTACTTGGGTCTGGACTCTTGACCTGGAAAAAGAGGGCTTTAGGGCCGAGTGATATAGTACAAGAGTTAATTTCTGTGCCTTCTTAGTTTGGTTCACCAGCCCCTTAAAGCCTCTAAGCACCCCTAGAGTCTAGGTAACCCCCAGCACGACAGGATCCAAGCAGCACGGCATCCTCAGCCATCACAATAAATCACTGGATGCATCCTGGTGTCTCTAAACACTGTGGGGGAGCTCCCCATAAAGAAAGAGGGATTTTATACAAATGGGATCTGGAAGACCCTGTCCAACCCAGAAGAGTGTAACTCTATGACCAGATAAAGTAGAGAATGTGTCCGATATAGGAAAGGTCATTCAATGTCTCTGTATCCAGTTCAAGAAAACCCACTTTTTTTTCTTTAGTCCAGAGTCAAGATCAAGGGCTGAGGGAAGATAGGCCCAGCAATCATGGAATCTCACTGCCAGAAAAGCGATCCATTAATGGAGTGACTTTCCATTATGAAATGAAGCTTTTCTGCACTGCACTTCACTTATGATCTTTCCATGAGAGCATGCTCCAGGCTAGGGGGTGCTCAGCCATGGAATTGCAGGCAGCTCCCTGTTAAGTGTGTTAATGACCTGGCTTAGGGTGCAGCTTTTGGGACCAAGGGTTGATTGGAAAAGGCAGAAGCACCTGTTCCTCCCTCCCAGTGGCAGCTGCATTGGACCTCATGCTCTGCCCTTGGCATTTAGTCCCTAATGGGTTTGAAGGAGAGGAGAGGAGATCTTTGGATGAATCAAGAAGCTCAACTGAGGGGCATGTCTATTTACAAAAACATCAATTCTGTAAAGATCACGACCATGTGCATGTTGCATAACCCAGTGGCTGGACCAGATGCTTGTTACCTAACCTTGTAAAATGATCTTGACTAACAGAGTGGGAACACCAGGAAGACAGCTGTAGGAGCACTGGGCCTGAGGCATAGTCAACAGGTCAGATACCTCAAGGCCAATCTCTAACATCCTTCCACATGTCTGGCTGAGTTCATGTAGTGTTGAGTGAACATTTGCCTCTTGGGAAGTCATTTGTCCCCACACATCAAGAAAAGCTGGTTACATGCTTCCAAGAGCAGTGCTGGAAATACACTAGGTCCTCTATCCCTGGGCAGTGAAGGGTCAAGACTGTGAAGTCTTTCTGCTTCTCTTCTGGGGTCTCCAGCTCTTGAGTTCCTGCATACTAGTCAAGTGAGAAGATTATTTAAGATGCCAATCCCCAGGATCTTCTCTAGGATTCTCTCTTCCATGCCTCAGGATCTGTTTCAAGTGCAATAAGCTCTAAGTCTTCTGCTAAATCACTTCTTGGTATTTGTGTTCTCTTTCCCGCTCCTAACTGGATGGCCCATGGCTCCTGAACACTTCTTTTTTATCATGTGTGCAGAGCACCATTGAGTGCAGTTCCAAAGACCGAAGATATAGTGGCTAGAATGAGTAGAATGAGTAGTGGGTATATTGGAAGAAGGCTGAAGTTCTAAGAATAATCTATCTGAGGTGGAACAAGAAAGTGACAGAGAAGATGGATTTGATCTAAGAAAACTTGTCTGCAGAACATCTGGCTTTTCCTGACCTAGAATGGGAATTCATCAATCTAAAAGAGAATAAAGTGAATTAGAGCCAGTTTTTAAAATTCAGGTTGTATAGTTCCACTAACTGTACCAATGATCAGGTTAATAAATGAGTCCTATTTGGATCTAGTTGTGTATTCTAACCACACATTTTTCCCTTTCTACTTCTTAAAATACTTTGCAAAATAGAAAGCTAGTCTGGGGATTGGAGCTATAGCACAGCGAAAGGGCATTTGCCTTCCTCAAGGCTGATTCAGAACGAACCTCAGTTCAATCCCCCAAGCCAGGAACGATTTCTGAGTGCATAGCCAGGAGTAACTTCTGAGGGTCACTGGGTGTGGCCCCCCCCAAAAAAAAGAAAAGAAAAAAGAAAAAAAGAAAGCCAGTCTGTACTTTATGTAGAGTCTAACTGAAAGGGCTAGTTGCATATAAGTTTTCCTCTCTTGATATACTTGATAGAATGGATATTGTGCTAATAATCTTCACTTGCATGTTGCATAGTAGTGGAATCATAGCTATAAGCTAAATAAAAATGGGATGGGGAATGGATGGATAGATAGACAAATGAATGGAAGGATGAGAAGACACACCCTTAAAGAGTTCACTGCTGGACAGACAAGTATGTATCTTAGGGACAGTATAGAGGGAAGTAGGAAAAGAACTGAATAGCAGAGATGACACGTGGAACACCAGTGTACAATGAAGAGATGAGGAAGGTAAAACTAACTAAATAAATAAATGTTTAAATATGAGGAAAGTCCAGGCAGGATGGGAAGAACTCAGTGTCTTTACTTAGCGGTCTACCAAAGGGGTAGGTTTAGCTCAGCTCCCACGTCTCTTCCAGCTTGAGAATGTATCAGACACTGTGATATTACTGTGATACTATTGTGAATTACTAGTTATTGGCACTAGTCAGCCAAGTGGTCCAACTATTTTCACTAGAAGAGCAGCGCAACAGTAGCAGGCATTTCAGAGTATGTTCTTTTTAAGATGATCCTAATTCACACGACGAGCTCTTTGTCCTCACTAAAATCTTACATCTCAAGAACTCTGCTAATCTAAGCAAAACTCATGCATGGCCAAGGTCTGAATCTATAGTGACTCCATTATCCCTCCCACTTGCTCCTCTGCTGAACCTGCCAGCTGAATGCACAGAACCACATGGCCCACAGTATTCCACCACTCCCAGACCCTTCCAGCCAAACCCAGATCTCTGCTTCTGATGATAAGCCAGTGTCATGACATGACAGCAAGACAACCAGAACATCATACACATATGCTGCAAGAAATGGCATTTCAGTCCAAGGGCACCATGGGAGAAGGGTAGCAAAATCTTATCACATGGGAAAAAAAAAGAAAGCATTATGCTCTGCATTATGTCCTGAAATGTCTATTATCAGAGATGGCAATGACTGTGCCGAGTCCCTTTGCCTGCTCCCATTCCTCCTGTTCCCTCACACTCAATCCCTAGACTTCAGCTTAGGGAACAAGCAAAAAACATGGAGCACATGATACAGAAAACTGAACACATCAACAATGTTGGAACAATAACTCTAGAACCTTAAAGACTATCCTAGGCCTTGTCCTAGGACCTGCGCATATACCAAGATTGCTGGCTACAGTGGCCTTATTTTCTCATCCACAACTGAGAGGGAAGGTTCCTGACACCACAAAAGCAAGCAAACAAACAAACAAACAAAAACAAAAAAACCCTGGGATATCACAATGAGAAGGTATGGAGCCAGTGGTTGCTCCCATGACAATATGCTTCAAGAGTGGAGAAACCCTGAATCTCTTAGGCCATGGGAATTTCCTTCCTTCCCCAATACTTACTGTGCCTATACAAAAAAAAAAAAAAAAAAAAAAAAAAAAAAAAAAAAAAAAAAAACCCTGCCACTGCAGCACTTTTTCTGGTTTTGTTTTGCTTTATTTTTTGTTTGTTTTTGATATTATTTTCCTTCTCTTTTTTCTTCCACTTCTTTCTTTTTCACCTTTGTGGATATTATTCGGTGATATTTTTTCATTTTTAGTAGTTGATACCAATTTTTTTCTTCTCTTTTCCTTAACTTTTTATCTCCAACAGAATAGCATAACTTGAATCATTCAGCCTCATAAATTGAGGAGGGAAAAGAATGATACCAGGTCCAGTCATATAAACATGTAGTGTAAATAAAAATTGACCAGAATGGAATACCAAACAGAATAGATACCCAACCTGTAACAAGCTGTAAGGTGGAGACCAGTTACATTAGGATTCTGGGGGGTAAAGGAGGGAGATGTGGGAGACATGCTGGGAACAGGAGTGGAGGGAGGACAACATTGGTGGTGGGAATGCCCTTCATTCATTGTCACTATGTACTGTAAATAATTCTGTGTAATGAACTTCAGTCACAATAAAAAAATGTAAATTCAAAAAAAAATAAGAGTCACCTTCATCAGTGCCCTTCAGCAGGGCCAGGGCTGATACTTAACTGTGTCTTTCCCCCTGTCTCCCATGAGTCTTGACTAGCTCTATTGGCTAATTTCTTCTGAATTTGGCAGAAGGGACAGAATGTTCATTTCTGAGATTGAGCACTAATGAGATTCTGGCTCCTACCTTACTCACCCACTGCTGTCTCAAACCCTTCCTGGGAAATAAGGCAGCTGCCATCATGTAAGGTGCCCTACACTGAAGCCAGCATGCAAGGAACAGAGGAGCTTCTTTGGCCAACTGCCCTCAAGAAGTTGAAGGGGCTGCCAACAAGTCAGTTCCCAAGCAGAGCACCACACGCTGTGAACCCTGCCTACAGATCCTTACAGCCTGGGATAGAAACTCTGCTTGTATTCCAGACCCACAGAAGTTCAGGAGGAATGATTATTTGCTATTTCCAGCATTTGGGGAAATTTGTTACATGGCCATAGGTAACAAATTACCATAAACAGAGTGTATGAGTTTCTACTTCCTGTGGAGAAGCCCACTTCCAGTACAGACCTGGGAGCCTGTGGGACATGGTTGGGTCTTGAGAATGAACCATGAAAAAAAGGGATTGGGCCCTAGCAAAGACCCCACACAAAATGCCCTCATTCCATCCACCAAGAACAGGAAATGTATATGGACAGACCAGTGAGCCCTCATCAGGCATCTGCCTCATCTGCCAGCACTTTGATTTGAACGTCTTGGTCTCTGCCATGGTGAGAAATTTATTCCTGCTGTTTATAAACCATCTAGTCTGTGGAATTATGACAACCAGAACTAGTGGAGAAGGGAGAACAGAGTGGTAATCTGCAATAATCTGACATCAGCATTACTCCCTCACCATTTTTTCTTAGGAGTCTCTCTTCTTCATGTTTTGGCCTGCCCCGTTATTTTTGCCTCGTCAACAGAAAACAATAAATCATCTAAGTGTTTGGTTCTAAAATTTTCTGGGAATCCCACTCCAAATTAAGACATATCTTTGCATATTAAAAAATTACAATAAAGGGACCCAAGCCATAGCACTGTGGGGAGGGCGTTTGCCTTGAATGGGGCCAAAACAGATTCATTCCTCGGCATCCTATATGGTTCCCTGAGCCTGTGAGGTGTGATTTCTAGGTGCAGAGTCAAGAGTAATGCCTGAGTGCCACTGGGTGAGCCCCAAAAATGAACAAAAAAAATAACAATAAAAATATTTAAAAAGTGGGGTTATGGGGCCAGAGTGATAGCACAATGAATAGGGTATGTATTGTTTTGCATGTAGCTGACCTGGGTTAGATCCCCATCCCTTATGGTCACCCCCAAACTTCCAGGAGTAACCCCTGAGCACCACTGGGTGTGGCCTAAAAATGGGAGTAGAAAGGAAAATCTCTCAACATAACAAAGGGCATGGGTGACAAGCCTACAGATAGCATCAAACTCAGCAGTGAAAAGTTGAAAGCTTTTCCTTTAAAATCAGGACCAAGGAAGCATGTTTTCTCTCTCTTTGTCCTACAGCTTTAGATGTCCTAGTCAAAGAAATCAGGCAAGAAAAATAATGTAAAAGGCATCAAAATCAGAAAGGATGAAAAGAAAATTATTTTAATATAAGTTATGCTATACAGAAAACCCTAATGAGTCTGAGGATGAGGTACAGCAGCAGAGTATATATGCCTTGCAATCCTGAGACTTCAAATTTGACCCACAGTACCATCATAACCACTGTGATCCATGTACCACCAAATATAATCTTTAACACTACAACCAATGGAACTCTGACACATCACAACAAAATGTGCAGTTTGGGACATGAAAACTGTATCCACAAAAGTCCTGGTAGGTCAAATAAACTAAGTTAATAAAATAATAGGATAAAAAAAATTTACTGAACACTTGTCTTTTTTAATCAGCCTGTCTCCTTAACACTTCATATGAATCTTTACTAAAGCTTCTGACCACACTCTTCCCAATGAACACTTTCGCAGAGGATACTTAGTAAGTAGCTGAGCAGCAGTTAAATCTGTACTTGGCAAAAAAAGGAGGAAAGTGCCTTTTATGTACAATTGGTGAAGTTGTGTAGCATATTAAAAACAATATTATGATATTATGGGGCTCGAGCAATAGCACAATAGGTAGGGCATTTGCCTTGCATATGGTCAACCAGGGTTCTGTCCCCAGCATCCCATATAATCCCTGGAGCCTGCCAAGAGTGATTTTGAATGCAGAGTCAGGAGTAACTCTTGAGCGCTGCTGGGTGTGGCTCCAAAGCCATACACAAAGAAAAGAATGTGATATTAAAATTGAAATGACGGACTGTAATGATAACTTAAATGGATAGAGCATCCATCTTGCATGTGCAAGGCCTCAAGTTTCAGCTACCCTACGTGTGGCCATGGTGCCCACAGCACTACTGGGCCTGAGGTGTTGCATTACCAGGTTGAGCCCTAAACCACCTGGCCAGGGAGACAAAAAGGGTGAAATTGTCATTCAGTGGCTCTAGAGTTTCCATTTTTCAGACGATGACAAAGTTCTGAACATCTGTTACATAACAATAGGCATTGAACTAAAATACCAAAATACAAAGAACAACTACAGTTAACATTTTTAAGCAGATCAAGATCTCTGTGCTTGTTTATTTTTTAATCACAATTCTATTTGAAGGGAGCAGACTGTCTCCCACTCTAATAATAATTTTAATTTCAAATTAACGTCAAATGACTTGGGTCAAGATGCCCCCATTCATGCAGAAAACCATGCATTTTTAGAACCAGAAAGAGCCCAGTTGATCCCTCTTGCCTCCAATAGATGAGAAAACTGAAGGGCAGTGAGTTGAAGGGTCATCAGAGGATACCTGCTGGTTGGTAACAATGGAGATCAGCTCCCCACTCCAGCCAGGCCTCGTTTCCAGATAATCAAAACATTGACAAGACCTACCAACTTCAGTCAATATTTGCTCGGTGAAATTCCCGCAGAACCTAGAGATCTTGCCATTTATATTCCTGTGATTTGATGTGTTGGGTTGGAAAATGGGAATTTGGACTTTTCTGCAAGCCATCTGTTTGTTGAGCTCACTCTCGTTGAGTGTTTTGTATTCCTTTCCCAGATCATGCTTAGGAAATGTTCCGCAAACACCAGGCCTGCTTCTGTTTCTGCATCACCCAGGAAAAGACCCACATAATCATATGACCACAGGCACTCTGGGTCCTTGAGGCAGGTTGAGGGGGTAGTTGGTTGAGCAGGGGGTTTCTGGAACTTGGTTAAGAAGACTCTTTCAAATGGAACCACCAAACCATAGTTGATCCGAGCAACTGGATTTATATTTGGGTCCACTTAATCCCTCTCTGCATCTTTCCAAAAGTCTCTTCTCTTTGCATTGAGCTGCTGTTCTGGTGGGTGGAGAATAGACACAGGGAAGAGGACTATGGGGGTGGGCATAAGGGATTCCTGAACACCACTTGGTAGTTTATCTCTCTCCCCCAAATAAAAAACAACTTTCCATCCCCCAAAAGGGCTCAATCTGGTTGGGCTGTAGAAGCTAGGAAGAATCTCAGAAGCTTTGGATTTTCTGGCATACCATGGGTATGTTGACCAGACTAACCAGGTGTGGCTCTTCTGGACCCAAACCCTAGTTTCTTAAAGTATGGGACAAGACCCCATGGAATCCCTAATGTGGTTGATTTCTGCACAAGATAAAAATAAATTATTCAAGGCCAATTAATTTAAAAATAATTGTTTAATAAACATCAGTTTTTGTGTGTGTATATGTCTTTTTCTGGCTGCACTTTCCCATGTCCATTTCTCATGTGAAAAGGGGTTGCAAGTAAAAAACATTTAAGAAGCCATGGTCCAAGGAGAAGCTTGCCAAGGAGTCATCTCCCATCCTATCCCCTGTTCTGAGCATATTTGACCACTTCAAAAAATTACATAAAATGATCTTTACCATATAAAATGAGTGGAAATCTGTAGGGAAATGTATACCCCTTTGGTGCTAGCTGTTCAGTTTACTTGCTTATGGTAACTCAGCCCAATTAATTTCTTGGAATTCTAAGTCCGTGAATTCAAACAAGAAAAACCACAGGTTGACCTGGATCTTCTTCTTGAGTGTAAAGTCCATTTTCCCAGTTTTCTAGATAAGTACGACTGGTCCTTGTTTCTAGGTAGTCTTTTAGAAAGTCCTGGGAAAGAAGGCGAAAATTTCATTAGTAAAAAGGTTCTACAAGGAATTGAGTGTTTATTTTTCTCCACAAGCCGCTCTGGGCCATCTTCATTTTAGTCCTTTTCCCTATTGACATTGTACCTTGTATTTTGAAGTATTCATACATTGTTGCATAACAGCCCTTTGGATGGGGCTGGATGGTGGTGGATGGTGATGGAAGGATGAGAGGCCTTTCTCCTCCAGCCCAGGACCACATGTATGCAACCCCCTCTCCAGCCACTGGATCCGAAAGTTCAGGATAGCAGCGGGTAGAAAACTCATAGGCAGTCAGGCTTCTGGAGATATCATCTTTATTCAGCCCTGGTCAACATGTGTGGCCTATAATCTTAAACCTATTTAAGCATCCTCTCCTCAGCTTGTCCTGTGTCTTAGCTTCTTTCAGCCATCTCTCCTCCTGCTGCCTCTATCCTCCAATCTCTCATCTATCCTCCCCTGGCCCTCCAGCCAAACCTTTTGTAACCCCTCAAAGATCCTGTCCAGAAATGGGCAGATCTTTCTTGTAGGTAAGATTACACAGGAAGAATGGGGGATGGGGTAACAATGCATTATTTCAGAATTCTCTTTGCAAAGCAACAGTCGTCCCCCCCCCCCCCAAAAAAAAAACATTCATATAGGGTACCTGGAAAATAGTCAAGCAGCAGTGAACCAGGGAAAGTGACTGGTGGGAGAAGTTCAAGGAGAAATCAAAGCCTCTTTCTGGGCTTAGCCCATAGAGCTTGAACTTGGAGACTTGAAACCTGGTTCTATCTGCGGGATTATTGGCTACATTATCATGAAGGAATCTTCTTTCCCGAGTTGCAATTTTGTCATCTCTAAAGTTGGCAAGTGGTTTCTAAAATTGCTAAATGTTTTGTTCTAGATTTAGAATAATAGGCTTTCTAAAACAAATCCACTTCATGTTCAGGGTTATTTTTTGGGATGTTTCTTGTTCAGGGATGCAAGTTATAACTGAGAGGCCATATCCTGAATTAAAACTTTTTTTGTCATCTACTTTCCAGTATTATACAGCAGTTTGCTTTTCTTTTGACTCATGATATCTAAGTGTCAAAAGGACTAATTGTGATTCTTTTGTTGTAAAAATTTCATTCAGTTTGTGTCATTACCCTAGCATAGTGTTTGGTAATATCTACCTAGAACTGCAAAGTTTATCTCCCTGCTTTTCCCTTCTAGAAATTTATAGTGAGGAAATGTTCAGAAATTTGAGTAAAGATACATCTAAAGTATTAAAGAGCCAGTCTATTTTAAAAAGTCAAATGGTCAGTAATAGGTAAATAATAAAATAAAATAAGTCTATCACGTAAGATGGTGTTACATAATTAAAAATAGCTTAAATGGAGCTAGTTTAGGGACCAGGGACACTGTTCAAAATGATAGAGAATGGGCATGGCTTATGTGAGAACCCTAGTTTGATCCTCACTTCTGCCAGGTTCACACCCAGAGGCCTGAGCACTGACCTCAGGCCTGCACAACTGGGTGCGGATCTTGTTCTTTTTTTCCAAAAATTCTACTTGACACCTTACAAAAGTTTTTCTAATGTTGCTTTTTTGTTTGTTTGTTTGTTTGTTTTGGGCCACACCTGACTGTGCTCAGGGGTTATTTCTGTCTCTGTACTCAGAAAATGATCCTGGCAGTCTCGGGGGACCACATGGGATGCTGGGAACAGAACCTGGGTCTGTCCCGGGTTGGCCGCAGGTAAGGCCACTGTGTTATTGCTCTGTCACTGATGTTGAGTTTTAATTGGAAGAACAAAATTTTAATCAATAATAATTCTCAAATAGTGGCATTCATGAATAATTTTTATTTTCTTGGTCATATTTTAGCATCTATTCCCCAAATTATTTAATAATTTTATAACTGGATTTTAATAAGAGATTCATGGCCCTTTTCTAATCTCTGAAGTATGCCAACTTCTATGGGGAGAACCAGGAAATCTACTGGCTTGGGGTCCAGAGATGACTCCATAAAGATGTGGTCAATGGTTGATAGAAAAATGAGAGAGGAGAAAATAAAGAGTCAATAAAATAAAATCTTAAAACTTTGGGTTTAACTTTCAATGAATGGACCTAAAAGAACTGTGACAGGTTGAGAGGAAGGATGATTTCAAAAACATCTGCTAGGAAGTCCAATGGGAAGGAAGACAGCTATATGAGCCTGCTTGTCCACCATAATAAAATGGTGGGAATTATTATAAATTATTATAAACTGGTGGGTAACCCAGTAGAAGTTTTTCTTCTCACAGCTCTGGTGTGAAACCACCAGCTATCAAGGTGTCTGCAGGTCAGGTACCCCTGAAACTGCATGGCTGTCTCCTGGCTCTTTCCCCATCACCCACAGAAACACATCCCCGATGTCTGTCTCTGGTTCTTCCTCTTACACAGTATGGATGAGGACTGGGCCCAACGTACTCAATCTCTCTTTCCCTCTAGAAAGACCATCTTTAAATTCAGTCACGTTCTGAGATGCTCAGATGGAGGTTTCAACATACAAATTTCAGGGAGTTGGTGGGGGACCCAATTCAGCTCCTCATAATACTTTTCCCCAGAGTCCCAGGACCTTAAATTCTTCCAAGTAGTTCTGATTCCTGACCTCTTGGAAGCTAGACAATAGGGAGAAGACCAACAGGTCAACTGTTGGTGAAGGGCTGCTCAAACCCACCTAGCCCCAATGCCTATGTAAAAGGGAAGGGTCAGAAACAGGATCTAAAATACTAGGAAAGAGAATTAAGTGCCTTTTGGGAGGATTTAGGAAGGTGCCAAAGAACAACAGTGGAAATAGAGAGACTGCTTTCATTCTTGGCGAAGAAATAGTACTTGACCTGCCCTTTGCAAATGAGAACTCATTAGACAGTATTCTAACACACTGAGTGTACCTTAACCAGTATTTTATTTGATTATGGTTTTTCTTTCATTTCAATTCTGGAAATTAAAAATGAATGTTCTCTGTGAGACCACAGAAGTGTTGCGTATTCACAGGGAACATTTAAATAAAGATAATCTTGGCAAACAAGTCTTAGGATGGAAAGAAAAGATAGCCTTTGTTCTGTCAAATAAAAATATCACCAAATTGAATAAACACTCTGTGCCTACACAGGCAGAGCAAAAGTCAAGTCAATTACTCAGGTAATCCTGTTTTATTGAGGGAGATTTAACTCCAGCAGATGATGTCTTCCTAGTCTTATTCTCTTTCTGAAAATAATGAAATCCTGAGACATCTAAATGCTAGATTTAAAATGGATGTTCTTTCCAGAATTTTCTTTGCTGAGTTCCTGCATCGTACAGCCTGTTCAATTCTTTCTTAACCTTTGACTTCCTCTGCTACCCTCACAATCTGCCAAGTTCCTCACCGAGTAAGATCCCTAGAGGAAGGCAACTATAAAAAATAAAAAAATAAACAAAAAACTGTCAATAGATTGTGATAGAGCCTGAGTTTGGTGGTTGTTTTTTTTTTTTTCTTTCTTTATTATTGAAATGGAGATTTAAGGTCAGAGAACTAAACAAAAACCCAAACAAAACAAGCTCATCAAAATGCAAGAGTGTAAATTGAGACCTACCGGGCCAAACTCTTCATTTCAAAGAGGAGCAAGAATTCCTCACCAGCTTCCCAGAAAATGTGGCACTGTTCCTGAGGAAGCTGAATAGATGGAATTTGCCTTCTATTTTAGGATTTGGCACGGGGTGTAGTCTGACCCTTTTCCTCATCTCTCTTACTGATTTCTAATGCTTTATATCTGCAAATCACTTTTAACCCTTCTTAGGAAAAGGTGTATATGCTCATCCATCAATTCATCACATTGATCCTGACACTGTCCCAGGAGTGTATAGAAAGAAATGGCTTGAGGTATTAAACATACAAAGAAAATATAGATGTCCCCATTAAGTATTTTGAGATATTCTTGGGGGGGGTGAGGTCCAGGGCACATTTTTATCCCACCCCGTGGTATTGTTGAGTTTGAAAAATGGTTTGTCCTTGAGCTGGGAATCCTTCTGGAGCTGAATTCGGTAGCATGCAACAGTCTACATTTGGAAGGGATGTGAGAAGGACCACATAGAATGAGGCAGCAGGAGTGGTGGCTGCAGCTTCTTGCTGGGGCACAAGATGTGAGTCTGAAAGGGTGTCTTTTTATTGTGGGAGCTGGTTAGTGGCTTATTGGGGCAGGAGGTTGGTCTCTGCACCTAATGAGTTAAGAACTGAGGGTAAAGATGGTTAAAAGGGAGGGATAATGGATCGGGATTAGGGGGACACAAGGGTAGAAGGGATTCTGAAGTGGGGAGGAGGGATATATATGCTACAGACATGAATTGTTTTCTATATAGATTGGGCATACATAAGGAAATCCACTGTATACAAACTCATGTCCACTTATAGATAGACATTATAGATCTATTCATAATTTGTTGCTGGAGGCCTGACCCTCATAGGATGGGTCTGAGTGCTTAAGAAATAACTGAATTAAGATGAATAAGTAGCTGAAATATAGATTAGGAGAGGAAGAGAGAATAAAGATAAGAGGGAGAATCAAGAAAAAATTTTAATTTTTATATATAATTTATTTTTAATTTTGCTTGCTTGGGTTCTGCTTGGTACAAAATTCTAGAAGAAAAAATCTTGTGGGGAATAAAAGTTCAGGTCAAAACCAGGACACTGTGTTTCTATAGCCTGTCATTCTTATCCTCAAATGCACCAGCAATATAATTGGCACCATTCCTTTTTGCTTATGCTTATTCCTCCTTTGCTTATTTAATAAGGGGGAAAATCTTATGTATAAAAACAAGCTCTTATCTACTAAAGTTAAGAATCCATAAATTTTATAATACAGAGGCACATCCCACCCTGAGCATTTGTCATGGGGACTCGACTTAGACTCCATGTGATCGGATAGCTCCATGTGATCAGACCATCCAATCCTGAATCCCAGATCCCAACCATAGAACCAACAATTTCCTGCAAGAGCACCAGGAATCAAACTCCTCTCAGGGAGTTCATAATACTGCTATGGCACCAACTCATGCCAAATTGATATGACACCCCGATGATGAGGAAACAGCAACAACTTGATCTACTTCACCACCTAACAGTAAGATGAAATCAGAAGACACTTTATTCTTTGATCAGTGCAAAAACCAAGATCATTAATTACAGAAGACTGACTTTGACAACCATGACCGAGCAGAACCTTTCCTGGTATCATTAAGAAAGACCCTAGGGACCAGAGAAATAGCATGGAGGTAAGGCATTTGCCTTGCATGCAGAAGGACGGTGGTTCGAATCCCAGCATCCCATATGGTCACCCGAGCCTGTCAGGAGCAATTTCTAGGTATAGAGCCAGGAGTAATCCCTGAGCACTGCCGGGTGTAACCCAAGCCCCCCCCCCAAAAAAAAGAAAGACCCTAGCCTAGGCTTCAGCCTAGAATTTGTACAAAAACCAAGATCTCTAATTCCAGAGGTCTGACTCTGACAACCAAGATTGAGCAGAACTTCTAGAACCATAGGTAAAGACTTATCCTAGGCTTTGTCCTAGGATCTGTGCAAAAACTAAGATCACTAATTACAGAAGATCGACTTCAACAACCTTGAAGAAGCAGAACTTCTGGAACCATAAAGAAAGACTCTATCCTAAACTTTGGCCTAGGATTTGTGCAAATACCAAGACCTCCAATTACAGAGGAATGATTTTGACATCCACAAATGAACAGAACATTTCCTGACACCATAAAAAGACTTTGGGGTTTGACAATATTCATGTCTGAAGCCTGTGGTTGTTCGCATAATTTTATGCTTCAAGGGAGGAAAATCCCTGTATCTCTGAGGCCAACGGGATTCCCTTTCTAATTTCTCCAATACTAACTGTGCCTATGCAACCTCCCTCCCTCAAAAAAAAAATACCCCTAACTAACAAACCACAAAACCTTGCCACACCAGCCCTCCTTCCTTTTTATCTTTTTTCTTTTTCATTCTTGTTGTTTAGTTGTTGTTTATTGTTGCTATTGTGCTTTTTGTCATCATTTGTTTTGATGTTTTTGTTTTTATTTTTTCTTTCACTTTTCCCTTTCTTCTTTTAAATTGATATTGATAGTTCCTAGACAGATTCCTTCCAGCTTTCCTTTTTTTTTTGTTTTTGTTTTTGTTTTTGTTTTTTGTTTTTGTTTTTGTTTTTGGGCCACACCCAGCATTGCTCAGGGGTTACTCCTGGCTGTCTGCTCAGAAATAGCTCCTGGCAGGCACGGGGGGCCATATGGGACACTGGGATTCGAACCAACCACCTTTGGTCCTGGATCGGCTGCTTGCAAGGCAAACGCCGCTGTGCTATCTCTCCGAGCCCGCTTTCCTTTTTTTTTTAAATCCCAACAGAACCACAGAATTTGGATCATCTTGTTCTGCCTCATAAATTGAGGGGGGAAAAGTGAATGGTGGGGTCAGAGAGATAGCACAGTGATAGGGTGTTTGCCTTGAATACAGCAATCCAGGATGGACCTTGATTCGATCCCTGGTGTGCCATATGGTTTTCAAGCCAGGAGTGATTTCTGAGCGAATAGCTAGGAGTAACCCCTGAGCATCACCAGGAATGCCTCCACCCCCCAAAAAATGGATGGTACCTAGAGAAAACAGACACATGAACATTGAGTGGAAATAAAGAGTGATCAGACCTAAATACCAAACCCAAAGTCAATGACAACAGAACCAAGATATACAATCTACAACAAGTTATATACAAAAGGAATCTGTGATACTAGCAGTCCAGAGTACAAAGGGGGGAAGTATGGGATGCATGCTGGGAACAGGGATGGAGGGAAGATAACACTGGTGGTTGGAATGGCCTTGATTCACTATCATTATGTACCTTAAATATAACTGTGAAAGATTTGTAACTCACATTGGTCACAATAAAAATTTTATTAAAAAAAAAAAGAACGGGGGGGGGGGGTCAGAAAAAAAAAAAAAAAGAACAGGCTTGAAGCCAGATTCTTGCATTTAGCACAGTATGGTGGCTAAGGTGAAGAAGTGTAGAGACTCTGGGCAGGCTCTACTTCTGAAGCTCCAGAATACTTACCTCTTAGTAGAAAAACTTGTACCTCTCACATCCACATGTTGGAGTCTTCACATCCAATAAGGGGCCTTTGGGAAGAAACTAGGTTTGAATAAGATCATGAGAATGGGCTCACCAGGGGAGGACCAATATTCTGATTGTTGGGACCTGAATTCTGAACAATGAGGGATGCCATTTTGTAAAAACCACATGGCAGGCTTTTTCTTAGGCTCCTAGCATGAAGAAACACCATTTTGTAAGGACCACATGGTGTGAGTCACATGCTGGGGCTTCACAAGCCTATTTCCATAGACTCCGCCTCAATCTACCTGGCCATACCAGGTAGCCTATCAGGGAAGGACAAGGGAGCAGTAGGAAGGTACCCCTATACAAGAGCTAATCATTTTAAGGATCATCAGAAAGATGGAACATCCCTATATACCTTCCCTATATAATCTTCATTATGACCTTGGGCAGGGCTCATCTCCTTCTTGGGATGGCCCCTGGCTGGCCAGGCTGGGGAATCTTGTTTGGCAGGCTGATTAAAGTGTTAAACTTTATTCCAATTGTGTGGTCTCATCCTTCTACTCTGAACACTACACTGATAAGAAGAGGAGGAAAAGTAGAGCTTTCATTTTTGCCTCCATATGTAAGGCACAGTGAGAAGTGGCCACCTGCCAGTGAGGAAAAATGCCCATAGGCACCAAGAATCAAAATCACCAGCAATCTGGTCTAGGATGTCTCCAGAACAGAGAGAAATAAATATAAGTTGCTTTACTTTAAGTTCACAGAATAGATTTAGCTTTCTTGTAATATGAGTGTCTAGAGTTCAAAGTCCAGAGAGTGGCATTAAGGGACAACCGTGCCCATGAGAACAAAATTAAAGGCATTGGCATGTAGGCTTTCCATCTTCCCCTAGAAGCTGCTTGGTTTAATAGATCAGAAATATTTTAGGTCACTGGTCAGTTGGGACTATCTTTCCTCTGTTTTCTCTGCAAGTTCCCATTGTTATGATTTGAATTGCACCAACGAAGAGTGATTCATGAAACCCTGATATTCACCTTTGGCCCCACAAGAGAAAGACTCAAATCTGTGTTCTTTCTCTCTCTAGTCATGTGCAATCATTTGCATTATTATCAATAGACTGAGATGGACACCTCCAAGTTACATAAGGCACACAGACTATGATAATTAGCTATCAATGCAGATTGACTAAACTAGACTAGTTTAGACTGGCCTGGCCTTGAAGGGGAAGCAACAAATTCAAGTGGATCTTGTCTCCAACTCCCCAAGCAAGTTGCATGCAGAGCCCATAATTAGTTCTATTTATTTCCTCCTGGCTCCAGGTTGAGTGGGAGTCCTCAGCACTGGTGGTTTCATTCTCCTTTAGAAGAACCCAAAGCAGCCATCCTCAGAGGCCTCAGATTTGCACCAGTGTTTCTTGCTCTCACAGGACTATAGACAGGGCTCCACAGGAAGTAAAAATTTTAACTGTGGGCTCTTGGGAGTTGGCCTTTTCTCAGACTGCTAATGTTGCTATTTCTATTAAGTTTCACCGTGTGCTTTCTCTAAATTTATGGCTAATTTATTATTTTCTTTCCTTCTGTGCTCCGTGAAAGCCAGTCACAATAAATCACATGCTGCATTTTTCAGTCTGGGTTGACATTTCACTTGTCTGCAATATATTAATTACAGCAGCTTGTACTTTCATTCAAATGAAGACTGATAAGACCTGATAGCCTGCAAAGAGATGGGCTGAGCTTCTAAAGGCTATGCAATTGCCAAAGCCTTTCTTCATTGCCCGCCAGACAAGTGGATTGTGTGTGCTGAAAGATGACCTGGAACATATTGGAGCTGACATGAATCTCTAGGAAATGCCTCTGTGAACACCTGCAGAACATTTGTGGCTCACTAAAATGCAACTTTAACTTTTCCTCTCTTCATCATTTTACATCTTATCCAGTGGAGGTCACACTCATGGCTGCTGGGGGAGCATCTCATAGCCCCTTGTCCTTTTGGGGAGCTGCGTAGGCCAGAGTGCACCCCATAACACCTTGAAGGCCCAGACACAGGTTAAAACTGGTCGGCAAAATGCCCTTGTTCCTTCCCCAGCTTTGCGGTTTGGGGGTGGGAAGCGTGATGGGGAAGAAGCTACCATCTTTTTATGAAATTACTTTATTTAAACAATGTGGTTACAAGATTCCTCATAATACAATTGTGGTTTTATTTTTTTCAGATACAAAGTCGTTCATGAGAGTTTCAGATATACAATGTACAACACCCTTCACCAGTGCAAGTTTCCTACTACTAATGTTTCCAGTTTCCCTCCCAACCTCCACCCTGCCTGTATCTGGGGCATTTTTTCTTCTCTCTCTCTTTCTCTCTCTCTTGCTCTCTCTCTCTTCTTTTCTTCCTTTTTTTAGACATGTTGCTTGCAATATTGTTACTGAAGGAGTATCATACATATCACTTTATCCCCTTTCAGCACTCAGTTCTTGTCCAGAATGATCATTTCCAACTCTCATTGTCATAGTGGTCCCTTCTCTGCCCAAACTGCACTCCCTCACTATTGTGACAAGCTTCCTACCATGAACCTGTCCTCCTGACCATAGTCTCTATTTTCTCTGAATATGATTACCATACTCTCTTTTTGTCTATCATTGTACCACCCTGACTACACCTACTTCATCCTTTCCATCTTTAAATTTCTCTGTACTTACTTTCTGGTTTTTTTTTTTTGTTGTTTGGTTGGTTGGTTTTTGGTTTTTGGGCCACACCTGTTTGATGCTCAGGGGTTACTCTTGGCTATGCACTCAGAAATTGTCCCTGGCTTGGGGGGACCATATGGGATGCCAGGGGATCGAACTTCGGTCCTTTCTTGGCTAGCACTTGCAAGGCAGACACCTTACCTCTAGCACCACCTTCCCGGCCCCAAATTTCTCTGTACTTACTTTTCAGTTAAGAGGATGAAAGCAAGTGGAGGAGAGCAGGAAGACAAAGGCAAAGATAGATCCTGATGTTCCTGGGTTCCCAGCTACATCCTACTCTGGTAGACTCTAGGTTGACTCTCTCTTAGGGCCTTGCCTGTCCCTTCTCTCCTACAGCTTCCATGGTAGAACAGATCCACCCCTGTCCCAGTGACCTACATTATCAGGCCACCCCAACATCCTCCAACATACACTTTCAATCTACCTCTAAAACTAACAATCTGAGCTAGACCCAAGATGATGTCACAGATGCCCTTCTATTCATATAGCCTTGGGGAGCAGGGAGTTTCCACACTGGTATGTCAATGCCCTGAGATGGCCAGATGATCAGCATTACTGAGACCCCAAACCCCAAACCATGTAGTCTAAGTCTATCCCTGGTCTTCCAACTACATCAACATGTGGTCAAAGTTCTCAAAGGTCACTCTGGAAACCTCACTAGCTTGTCTCCATAAAGGATATTGGGACTCACAGCACAGCCTGTTTTCCCCTAAGGACTCCAACATCTTAGGTGAACTTTCTATTCTTTTTATCTTTATTCTAGCTTTTGGGGTCTAAGGGTTTTGAGCCAGTTCTTAGAATGGCACCCTTTTAATACTGCATATGAGGAGAGAGAATGATCTTTTCCCAGAGTCCCATGTTCTTGGCCCATGGGAAGCTCAAAGAGAATGTAGGGGCCACAAGATGATTGTTAAAACAATAGGTGGTAGGTGGGAGATTCTTTTAGCTTTGCCATGCCTGAGAACAAACTTCCCAGTGACCAGAACTCTGTAGGATACCCCCTTCTTATTGCTGTTCCTGTCCACTGAGAGTTCCTACTTCTAGAAGAAATCGTGGTTATCAAGACCAGGGTAATAAAGCCCCATTCTATTCATCTGTTGTTTCTTGATTCTTTTTTATTTTTCTTTTGTTTTTTTGGGCTACACCCAGTAACACTCAGGGATTACTCCTGGATATGTGCTCAGAAATTGCTCCTGGCTTGGGGGGACCATATGGGACACTGAAAAATCGAACCGAAGTCCATCCTAGGTTAGTGCGTGCAAGGCAAACACCCTACCACTTATGCCACCGCTCTGGCCCTCATTTCTTGATTCTTGATCAGAGACTTTCCATCTGGATGGAACTTTTGGTCAGACTCACCAAGTCAGCACAGCTAGAGAATCTTCCACTGACTATCTGCGTGTCAATGCCATTGCTGCCCATAACTGGCACACAGGTGGGGTGTCAACAGTGTCTGTTGAATTTGGTGAATGAAACTGCTTCCCTTCCCAACCTACTTAATTAGTGAAGTGAGAGGGGACATATACTCAAAAATTGGAGCTAAAGTCCTGTAGTAATAGGAAGAAACCAGGTCTGACAGGAATGTATCTATTGTCTTTTGGAGACTGTGTTCATTGTCTCCTCTCTAGTGGCCTCCTTCTCCACCTTGGCCTGCCCAAAATTTTAAGGAAAGTTCAAAATTGCCTGCTACTAGATTACGCAGTGAGAGTCCTCACAGTGAGCATGGGTGTGAGAGAGAGAGGTGCTCTGTGAAGCACGAAGGCACAGGAATCTAGAGCAGGGGTGGCGAACATGTGGCTCCCCGCCAAAATGAATGCGGCTCTTTGCCTCTTATCATTATTTTGTATACTGTGGCTCTTTGCCAAGTTTGGATTTTGTTCTGCTGCTTCTGAGGAGGGGCCTCTGAGGAGAGATCTCCGAGCACGCAGTCCCGCCCCCAGGCTGCGTCCTCCTGTCTCCCATCCCTCAGAAACAACTGCACAGGCCAGCGAGCGGGGGACCCGTGTGTCACATGTTGGGTCACATCTGGCCATTAGTTCTTAGTGTGGAGGACGCAGCACACCCTCATCATCACTGCAGGATTTTGACCTTCACTCAAAATGGCAAAATGCAGTATGTGTTTAATAGATTATTGTTAAAATTAGATGCTTTTGTGTGTTTGTCTGTTTTGGCAGGTCACTGCGTGGTGTGGCTCTCTGACTCTCACAGTTTAAAATTTTGGCTCTTTGTGTCAAACTTGTTCTCCACCCCTGGTCTAGAGAGACGGGACTAGGGTCTGTGGTTTTGGACAGAGTCAGGAGAGGAGGTGAAAGTTGGTGTGAAGCAGAAGCTTCATGCCCCAATTCTGAGGGATTGGGGAGCACGGGTTTGGAAGCAAACAACAACACAAGAAATAATCCACACAAAATTGAAGAGAATAAAACCTGTTCAGAAAACTTTCACCACAAGCTTTCCATTCGCTAGCAAAAGATACCAGCAGGCAGATAGACCAGTTGTGGAAACTGAAACTGCAAACAGCCTCTCCCTGAGACCTGAAGCTTTTATTGGGAAGAGAAAGAACACCCCCTTGGATGGAGAACAGGTAATGGTAAAGGAACAATTTATAGTTATTTCCAGTCCATAAGTGACAAGAACAAGCAAAAAAAATTATCCTGAATAGAGAGAAATTGGTTACTCCAATATTGGTGTATAGCAGGGTACAGAGAAGGCAGGTTAGAAAGTCCTTCAGCCAGAAAGCAAGTGAAACAGATGACTAAGACATGACAGACTCTTTCAGCTAGCATCTGCTTGTTTGTGTTTCCTTTTATTATATTTGAGACTGCCAAGGGGACATGATTTGTAAATACCAAATCAGCAAAGTGTTGACCATTCTGTGAGGGTCTAAGCCCTGCACTGTTTTGAAGAACATACATTAAAAACAAAAGTCAGCGTCAGGGATGTGGAACCCTGCTAGTGCGACAGAGTGGGTGAGGTTTCTGTGGAAAACTGTATGGAAATGTCTCAAAAACCTAAAGCCCAAAATTTCCAGCCAGTCAGCTCCCTCTGGATGTTCACCAAAGAACATGGAGAGACAAATTTGAAAGGCTGTGTATAAAGCCAAAAAGAAAGAGCAAGAGCGGCAAAGAGGGCCAAAATGGCTAGGTGCATGTTTTGTGTGCAGGAGGCCTGGGTTCCATTCCTGATCCCACATGGTGTCCCAAAGATCCACCAGGAATGACTCCCTGAGCACCACCTAGTCTGGCTGTATGCACACCTGTGATCACTGCACTGCTCTTTACTATAATAGTCAAGACCCAGAAACCAACTCAGAGCTCATTGGCTCATGAATGGAGAGAAGTAAAGTGACACACCATTGTCATAAAAATTATAGTCTTGTAGTTGGTGACAATGTGGATGAGCTTTGAAATGATGGTGCTGGGTGAAATAAATCAGATAGGAAAACACAAGTAACTGGTTTCACTTCTTTATGAAGCATGAAGAAACCACGTCCAAGAACAGAACCCCCCCAAAATAAGTGCTTCAGACTTTACAACCGTGGTGCCAGAAAAAAGTGCAGGCTTGGGGGTGGGAGGAAAGACATTGGTGGGTGGTGGTTAGTAACTCACATTTGAATGTAGGCAAGGCAAAGCCTGTGTATTCCTCCAAAACCCACTGGCAGGGGTGAAAAATGTCCCATCTGCAACCCCACAGTGTTAGGAGACCAATAAAAAGCACTAACTGACAAAAATACACATAACATAAAATTGACTACTTTTATATGTTCAGCTGAACAGGGTTGCTGGCCAACCTCCAGAATGTCTACTTTTTACTAACCTCCTCCCTGCCACTCCCCTCACTCATGATGAGGTAAATAGAGACCTTTGAAATAGTTCCCATTTGTATCTTAATTATTTTCCATTGGTCTTTTTTTCCCATTGCCTTTCATCTGGCTTTTTCCCCTACCCTGGGGGCGGGGGAGGGTCTTTGGATCTCAATAAATGGGAGACAGGAGAGTTTAGCAGTGAGCTGCCATCTAGGCTTGTGGTTCTGCGTGGTGGAGTGACTGGCTTGTGAGTGTGAGTTATCTTGTCCCATATCTGTGCGGATTACTTTTTGCAGAGAATTATACTGGACCAGCTTCTCCTACCTCCCTGAATAGGGGGTATGGGATTCCCCTTTCCTTATTGGGGACTATGGAACATTCAACCTGAACTGCAACATATGATAACCCACAACAACCTGCAAGACTCCTCTACCACACACTTCCTGTAAGAGCGAATCATTTAGCAACTGTCCTTTAATTGAGTTGCCAGCATTTTTGAGTCTGCTAGATATGTGCAGCACTCAGTGTGACTGTGAAAGGAAGGGGTTAAACCTGGGATGGCCACCACCCTCAGTAGACCAAGCAAACCTAGGCAGAAGGTTAATCTGGCTTAGGGTCCCCTAGCATCACTCTGGTCCCGGTGAGATGAGATGCCATTCTCTAAGCTTCTATTCTGGCTCTAACCTTTCTTCTCTCTCAAAGCTCCAGAAATGACCACTACATTGGATGCTGCAATGAATGAATTCACACAAAGCATCTGAAAGCTGCTAGTATACTGTCACAATGCTTTTCAATAAAAAGGACTCAGTCAAAGTGGAATTTAAGAGGCAGCCTGTTGCAAAGTGATTTTTCTGGTTATATGTTGAGAATTTCCAACAGTAAAGATGATCAGTGGGTACTACCAGGAATGACCCCTAAGCACAAAGCCAGGACTAGCTCCAAGCACAGCAAGGTGTGGCCCAAAACAAAACAAAAGGGGAAAGACACCAACCTCCCTAAACAAACTCAAAATTGTCCTGTTGAAATCTGATCTCCAATGGGTGTGTGTTGGGGGTAAGGAGGTGATAGGATTATGAGGAAAGAGATGGGAGAACGAGGCTGGAGCCATTGCAATTTGGTGTCCTTACAAGAGATTCAGAAACCATTCTCATCCCTTACCCTTGTAAAGTTACCACAAGAAAACAGGTGTGTCTCTGCCAGGAAGCAGCCCTCACTACTCCTGAAATCTGCCAGCACTCCAACCTTAAGCTTTTTTTCTGGTTTCTGGAACTGTGAGAAATGAATTTCTGTCATGCATAAGGCAGTGAGGGTCCATGTACTTACATTAGTACAGCCTTGAGGGCTCCAAGAAGGGAGACCCCATTTATCACCACCATGTCTGCATGAAAGAACACAATACATCATGGTAGAAGCCAGGGCCTTTTGGAAACAGTGGCTGCCATATGAACACACCCCTGGAAGAATTTCACCTCTGAAGCCAAGGTCATTGGCAGGACATACCCAGGGATGTGGCTGCTCTCCACGATGGTGCTGGAGGGTACCAGGCAGGGCTCAGTCTTGGGCATGACCATGTTGAACAGGAAGCAGGGAGTCCAGACCAGCAAGGGAGCCAGTGGCGCCCACTCAGGACCACAGCTATTAGGCGATTGTTCAGAGAATCACAGTCTTAGTACAGATTCCAAGGCAGTGCTGAGGCAGACCTGGAAGAATGTGATTTATGGACGAAATGGAGTCCAGGAAAACTGCCATGAGGGGAGGGGAGGGCAGAGCCAGGAAAGGTCTCAGGTCAAAAGAGAGTCATGACCCCAGCCCCGGGGCTGCTGAAGAGCATTCTAATGGAAGCCTCTTGGCAGCCAGACTGAGTTTTGGGGCCAAGAAGTTTGTCTTTGCATTTTACCCTGCCCCCTACCATCCCAACCCCCCCCCCCCCCAAACACACACACTTACTGCTTGGGGATGAGGCCTGGTCTGGTTAAAGAGCTGGCTGGTTCTTCAGAGGAACGTAATATCTGCATGACTCATGCAGGCAAACCTCCCACTCTAGAAATCTGAAGTGGTTGCTCCTAGAAACAGAAGCAAACAGAGGCCCATCATGAAAGATTTCCTAGCTAAGAGGCAACCGTATTCAAGAAGATTCCAAGGCAGGCTGAGGCTGAGGTTGGAGGATGTTCCATAAAGGAAATGTAGCTCTTACCTGGAACTTGGTGAATGCAGGGAGGTAGCCATTCAGAACACTCGAGTGCAAGGCCCACTGGTGATTCTCAGCCAACCAAACTGGCTGATCCCCACAAGAACTTGCAGAGCTGTAGCATGCGGGATGCAGGACAGGGTCCACTGTATTATTGCCTGTGTAAAATAAATTCATGAGTTGTGAGTTCACTGCAATACACGTATTTCTAACCCTAGGCAGATGGGTCTGAAGCACTTAGGGTAGTCCTGAGGGAGTAATAAATCAAGCTAGTCAGAAGAGTCATAGAGTCAGTTTGCTTTTCATCTTGTGTGCACCTTTGCTGTGCAACCCAAACCAAAAATGATTTTTCTTTATTAATATACCCATTCACAAGGAGAAGGTAGGTTGAGTGATCCAGGTGGGCTTTACATATCAAAGAAAGAGATTTAAAGGAAAGAGGAAGATGAAGGAATGCATTTGCTTTGGGTTAATTGATGGGTGTCATCTTACACACCTGACCCTCCACCCTTTTATAAAGTGGGAGCAAAATAATTCAGTACCAAGTTCTTCACATGTAAAACCCACCATCCAACCATGTCCCTCAAATCAGCCCCAATTAAGGTGGTGGTGGTAAGAAGATAAGAGCCTCTTAGGAGATGTGGTACCATGTTGATTGTGGAGTTTGTTCCCTTCAAACAGGGCTGGGTGCCTTTGGTTTGGGAGACAGGCCTATTTGGCCTTTGAACAAGTGATGCATTTTTCAGAGAGGAAACCCCACCCCAAACTCTATCTTGTGCACACAGGTAGATGAGCCTCTCACTGTCCCCAGATCCACATTCCAAGAAAAGCACATAAAATTCTGCCCAAAGGTGGCCATCCCTCCAGGGCCTGTGACCTGCTCCTCCCAGACACACAGTGGCCACTCAATGAAGACCAATGGGCCAGTTCAGGGCCATGCCAAGATAGAAGCCTACATAAAAAGACCTGTCTGCTTGATCTAAATAAATAGGTGGTTCCCTGTGAGCTGTGGGAGATAGATAGTCCAGAAGGAGGTGACTGGGGCATGGGGGTTGGCACACAAAGCTAGATCAGCTGAAGGGGCCCCTGTAGGCCACTGTCATTGGATGGAGCTAAAACCTGCCCATGAGTTAGACCATTGGAGTCCCCCTGGAATTCTTGCAGGATTCAAAATCACTCAAGGAAGCTGCTTATCCCTTCTTATGGCCAAGTACTATGTCAATTAGGAGTGGGCGTGCCCAGAAATTCTGGCGTGGTAGGACTGTGACCATCAAGAAGGGAAGCTTCCTTCCAGCCCCTCCATTGCTGCACCCCAGCCTGGAGGGCCACTGCCGGAGTGTCCATCCCCTGGGCAGACACCAGCCACCACTGCCAACCCAGTCCTGGGGTCCCCATGGACTGCACCCCCTACTGCCTCTATACTTCAGGTGGAGAATTATAAAGTCTTGTGCAGGAATGGGGACACACTTGAGATTTGGTGCTTTTGCTCTGCAGTCTCCTGCTGTAAGGAATTCCCATCCCATCCACAGGCTCTGAGGATTCACAGTAGTCCATACATGCCTGGAGCTACTCAGAAACCTCAGAGTCAACACAGCGCTTTGTGCACAAAAGGAAGCCAGGCTTGGGGGGGCAAGGTGCAGCCCTCAATCATACAGTGAGCAACTCTAGGTGGTGGCATTCAGGACCCTGTCCTTCCTGTGTCCCCAAGCAGATGATCTGTCCCACAGGCTTGGCTGTGGCCACATCCCTTCCTGGATCATCCCTTTCCCTGGCTGAGCTCGGTTCCGAACATCCTGCCCAGTAGCCCCTCAACTCAAGGCCCCACCCGTGTAGAAGGAGGCGCCTGCCTGGGGCAGCCACTGTTTGCCTTGTGGAGACGAGAGGCCGCGTGACTCCCTTTGTTTGAGGTTGCTAAGTTATAAGGAAAAAAAATAGAACTGCAGCTTCCCAGGCAGATCTCTGGTATGACCTAGAAGCCCTGCCTTGAGCCCAGGCTGAGGCTTGGGTGAATGAGAATTCTGCATGGAAGGCAGCATGAGGGGGGTCAAGGAAAGAAGAGACTGTGGGTGAATGTGACTCTCTGGAAGCTTCTCAGTCCCAGAGGACACAGGCCTGGGTTTATCTACTCTTGGGTCTCACGGTCCACTTTCTTGTTCCTGTTTCTCATTGCCCTCAGTCATGCCCCTTCTCAGTTGGCTTCACTCACTCCCTCTCTCCACTTCTGTCTTCTCTGTGGCTGCTTCTTTTCCTTTTCCACCTGTCCTTCTTCCTCCTTCTCTGTTGTCTAACATGAACACACAAACATACCTACTCATTTACAACACAACTCCCCAAGTCTGTGCCTTCAAAGCCACATTATCATATAGAACCATGCACACACATACGCATGCACATCCATGCACACCAATACATGCACACATGTCCCATATATAGTGCCATACAGACCACACTCCTATGGAGTCTATGTTTACACACAGAAACACACATACTCTTTCCCCCTACACACACCCTTCTCTTGAGGCCAAACTCATTGGCCTAGTGTGGAAGCCACAGACTTGTTGACACCTCTTTGTAGTAAGAGTGATTAGTAACCATAGGAGCGTCTCTGATCAAATAGGTCTGAGGCTCAGAGCCAAGCAGCCAAGAAGCCTCGCTTGACTAGAAAACAGCTTGCAGCCACATGATCCCTTGAAAGGAAGCTCCTGTCTTCTCCCTTGGAATAAGGCACCATGGCAGCTGCACTGGATCTCTCACTAAGAAATGAGGTGTCCTGCTACCTGTGAACATGGTTGTGATGGAGTGTAGAGGCCACAGTTGGTTTTGTTTCTCTAAGTTTGGGGGGAGAAAGAAGCATTTTTAGAGGAGGGAGAAAGTCCTGACACTGGGTGGGGGGAAGTGTTGGTGGGGGTGTTTGGATGGTTGGCTTCTTTCATTCTTTTTGAAAGAATTTTTCAAGAGAATTTGCTTGCTTGATTTGAAAGCAAGTCAGTGGAGGCTCCAGATGGAGGAACAGGGTAAGGCCAATAGGCTCCTGAGTTTCCTTTGAGCTGCGGAGTCAATGCTAGTCTTGGCTGCCTGTCCTGGCCAGCTAATCTCACCCTAGAGGAGCTTAGGGATGATTCCACAAACAGAAATTTGTACATAAATAAATAAAACATTCTTTATTGGGGTGGAGAGGTAACAGATAGGAAACAGCAAAATATGTGACTTTCTTTATAGCAGATTCCAGGCAAGTGCATGGTTTAAAATTTCCTGTCAGAGACATGTGTGAGGCCATTTGTTAGGAAGAAAAGAAAGCTGAAAACCAGGCCAGGTGACCTGGCAGTAAAGGAAAGTAGGACAGACCATTTAACATTAGGGTCATTCTAGAGAATCTGCAACAGATGGTATTTCTCCAATATTTAGTTCTTCTTAATAGCAATCTAATAGTGATTGGATAATAATGCTCAAAATAAGAAACCCTCCCACACAGCAAGAAAATGTTAAGTTTAATATATTCTGCTTCAGCAAAAACAGTATATGTTGTGTATGTGTGCATATTTATAAATGGTTTAATATGACTTGGAAAAGATTTTATCTTCCCAAAATATAAAACTGGAATGTTTAACATAAAATGTTAGAAGTTTAAGTTCCCCCATTTAAAATTATTTAAAAGATAAAAATGTTTTGAGTCTAAAATGAGCAAACCCTCAGCTCCTTGAGAAAATTCAGCTATCACTGACTTGTTTTGCAATAGTCCTAGGTAGCTGAGATTTCCCCACACATGATTTATAAACAATCCTCAAGAGAATAGTAGTTATAAAGAATCAGTTACTTTTTATATATTTGGGGAGCATACCATCCTGGCTTGCTCATTAGTTGCCTAATACCCCCACTAACAAATCACAGTCAGTTTGGTCCAATCACCTTCTAGCTATGTAGATTAGAAGAGTCCAAAATAGGTCATAATGATCTTCCATAATGATTTTTAGGTGTGGGCAGGATTGTATTCCTTTCTGCAGCCTTTGAAGAAGAAACCATGTCCTGGCCATTTGCAGCTCAAGAAGTTGCCCACATTCCTTGGCTCCTGGCCCCTTTCTTCGTCTCAAAGGCCAGTAACAGCAGACTGAGTTCATCTCATATTACAACAGACCATCCCCTTTATTTCCCAGCCAGGAAAGGTTCTGCTTTAAAGAAATCATGTGACCACATCGACAAATACATGTATTTCATCATCCTTTCTGGTGGATTTATTTTTGAGGGTCTTCCCAAGTGGTGCTCAGGGAACAGAGGAGGTCTCTCTTAGTGATATTCAGCCAAGCCTGTCAGTGGTTCAATGCCATCCATGGAGGGGTGCGCTTGAGTTTTGTGATGCCAGGAATAACCTGGCCAACCCAGCAGTGTTCTGGTGCCCAAGGTTGAACCTGATAGATGTTTACTAGGCATGTGCCCTGGCGGTTGTCCAATCTGCCACCCTCTCTGTAACTACTGTTATCAAAGCAAAATATTCGGCCAACACAATCCTAACAAAATCAATGCCTAGATTTGGTCTAAACCACAGTGGCTACCAGAGGGTAATGAAGAAGATGATAAGAATGGAGAATCTTTGGAGCCAGAAAGAGAGTATAGCAGGCAGGACACAAACAGCCAGCCTGGATTCAATCTTAAGAACTCCCAGGAGGGGCCGGAGAGATAGCATGAGGGTAGTGTGTTTGCCTTACATGCCGAGGGTTCGAATCCTGGCACCTATATGGTCTCCTGAGCCTTCCAGGAGCGATTCCTGAGTGTAGAGCCAGGAGGAACCCCTGAGCGCTGGTAACACCCCCCCCCCAAAAAAAAGGAAATCCCAGGAGAGATCCCTGAGCACAGAGCCAGAGTAAGCCCTGAGAGTCACCAGGTGTGGCCCAAAAACTAAATCAATAAATAAAATAAAGAAAAACAGAATGAGAGATCATTTTTGTGGGGGGATGGCACTGGAACATTGGTAGTGAGCACAGTGAGTTTTATACACATATAAAGGTAGAAAAGTAGACCTCTGGCATTCTGTAATATTGTTAACTATTGGGTGATGAGTAATTTTTATTTTGGGATCACACCCACCTGTGCTCAGGGCTATACTAACTATACAACACAGGGCTCATTCCTGGCAGACTCAGGGACCATATGGTGTGCCAAGGATTGTACCTAGGTCAACAGCATGCAAGGCTGTACTATCTCTCCAGACCCATAAACCAATTCTTTTTTGTTTTGTTTGTTCTTCTAAGTCATACCTGGCAGTGCTCAGAGGTTACTACTGGCTCTGCACTCAGGAATCATTTCTGGTATGCTCAGGGCTGAGGATTAAACCCACATCAACTGCATTTGAGGCAAATGCCTTACCTGCTACACTATTGTGCCAATCCCAAATAAATGGTTTTAGAAAAGAAAAATCTTGTGATTAAATTGGAGCATCTGGACAGTCCAGAGCTAATCGCCCATCTTAAACTACTTCACCTGAATCACTAGGGAAGCCGCTTTTGGAACTTAAGAGTTCAAGTATATGCCCACTAACATGCCCACCATTGAAGAAATACCCACCAATAGTTGATGATCAGAGTAAGCATGGAATTAGTCTAAACTTGAATTTTCTCTTCTAGTCACATTAGGAAAACAGGAGGGATTCTTGACTGTATTTGCCATCTCACCCAGCAAAAGGAAGCTGTTCACCCCTGAGTGCTAGATAAACCCCCAGAGAAGGCTGTGTGTGTGTGTGTGTGTGTGTGTGTGTGCATGCGCAGCTTCCCAAGAGAAGAAGGGTCATGTACATCAAAATATATCATAACTCTAGATTCTGAGAATATAGTCACTAGGTTTGAACTTACCTGCAACTCGGGGACTTTGGCTGTAGTGTTGATCAGGAAAAGAATGAAATTGGAGAGAAGAGGAAGCAAGATGGTAGAAGCCTTGTATCCCTGATTTGGTCCATTGTAGGCATTATGTACATGCACAAGTCTAATACAGACAGGGTTACACTATCACTATCACTAATAACGTGGTCCATCCAGTATCCTTGAGAGAGAGACACAAACACAGTGTAGGCTACAGTTCAGCAACTCGTTGAAAAGACCCAGAATTGCTCCTGAATTGGCTCATTTTCCCTCTTGTAGTTTATTCTGTTGTGGTTCCTCTTGCTTTAATCTAATCTCAATTTTACAAATATGATGCATCTGTACAGAGATATTTCAGAGCACTGAGAAGATGAAGAGGAGATGAGGTTACTTAAAAAAATGAAAGAAGATTGTGAAATGTTTTTGTTTTTGTTCCTACTTGGGAACAAAGGTTTTTTCTGTGCCTTCCCAGAATAAGATGGCGATGTTGAGATCCCTTAGTGTTAGCAAACATGGTTACTAACCAACTAAATACAAGTGTCTATAAGTATACTTCTGTATTGTTAGCAGTGTTCTTAGCATGTTACAGTGAGATATTCAACATGGAACTCTTGTAGGGGTCTTGTGTTTTGTTTTGGTACATTCAGACTAATGTCATATTATAACAGTAAGGGTCTTGTGAGCAGTCTGTGAAATAAAAGCTGGGTAGGAAGAGGAGGATAGGAAAAGATGGGTGTATCAAATTCCTACCTCAATTGTCTAAATAGGGAATCAATGGCACATAAGACCTAAGTCTAGGTATGTATCTTATATTACCCAGCTGTCAGAAAGGAAGGAGATATAGAGAGGAACATGGAGTGGACAGTAGTGAGGACCATATATGGACAATTTATGTCTCTAGTGGCAGAAAATCAACAAACAGTATCTCAAATGGCTGCAATGAGACATGGTAGCATTAGTATTTTAAAGACAGGGAAATAACAACTGGAACCAAACAGCAGAAGTGAGGACCTGGAAGTCAGTTCCCAGAGGGGCCTGTTGCTAACTATAATAGCCTTTCGACCTGAATTGATTTTTTAAAATCTGATGTGTTATCTGATAGGAAAAATGTTAAGCAATTATATAATAAGTTCTTTGGCTTATATAATCTCTTCCTTCCAAGAAATTTAACTGTAGCTTGAAAAAAAAAATAAAACGGCAAACACAAGAAGCTTGGGTTTTGTGAAGAATACATGCACATAAATCCTTATGATTCCACTTCCTATACTTTGAAAATATTTTATTATGTAAGTTTTCAAAAGTTTGTAATGGTATAAATAATTTTATAGTAAAAAATAAATATCCACCACCTAGGCTCCATTAATTAATGACATACTCTATCATCTATTCACTGTTTATTATTTTCTCCATCTGTTGGTTCATCTTAGCTTTTGTTAATTTTTATTTTATTACAGTGATGGTTTGGAAATTGTTCAAATTTGTTTAGCTTTGTTTGGGTGTCCATGCCTGGCAGTGATCAGTGAGTCCTTGTTTAATGCTCAGAGATCACTCCTTGGTTGTAGGAGGCACCATTTGATGCTGGTTATTGAACCAGAGCTCCTGCATGCAAACCACTCCTGCATGCATACCACACTGATGGTATATATGGTGTTTAAAAACACATACTGTATCCTCTAAGATATACCAAACACATAGGTTGACATAATTTAATCATCTTGCAGTGGACAATTTAATAGAGTCAAGTTTATTCATAATTCTATGAAACTTCCATTTTTTAAAACAGGATCATAGACCTTATTGAATTACAGTTCTCTTTCCCTTCTCCCCCAACCTTGGACAGCCACCCCTTTTTACCTGATTCTTGTGAATTTGGCTACATTAGATCCCTTATATAGTGTGGGTGACTGACTTAGCCCATGTAACATAATGTTCACTAAACTCACCTTTATTGGACTCCTGCCATTGCAGGAGTACTGTTTCCTTGGAAGTGTTTTTCCCATTTAGTTTATCTATTCATCCTTCACTGATGTCTGAGTTCCTTCTAGTTCCTGAATATAAGGAACAATACTGCTATGAGCAAGAACACACAAATGTCTCTTGAGTATATACCTGCTTTCAGTTCTTTGGAGTTTTTTTTTTTTTTTTTTTTTTTTTTTTGCTTATTTCACAATTTAAGGGTCCCTTCTAAGCAATGCTTAGGGTAGTTGGGGCCACACCTGGGAACTGGGTTATTCAGTGAACTGGGTTATTCAGTTGAATGATAGGGTAGGACTCAAGAATGTGGTGCTGCTTAGACACTGATATGGCAGGGATGCCAGAATCATAATGGTAGTGCTCAAGAGTCTCTAGGACCATATGCAACATGGTGGGGAAATATGTCCGAGGATTGACCCAGGGTTGGTTGAATGCAAAACATGTACTCTGAACCCTATACAATCCCTGAGTCCCTCAATTATTTTGGTTCTCACCTTAGAAGTGAGTTACCAGGATGATAAGGAGGCACATTACAAAGTTCAGTGGTTGCAGCTTAGATCTCATGATTTTGGTATTGTTGAGTTTTGGATACACAACTACACCACTGTCTCACATCACCAGGATAACTGAAGACCCATTACTTCCCCATTTACCCATTACTTCCCTTTCTTATATTTTTCCCCCACGTGGTTTCTTTCCTTCTTTGTTCTTCCTAAGCACTGGGGTCAAGGGTGATCTACATTACATTTTCCTCATCCAATTAGTTATTCTATATACAAAAAATAAGTAAGAGCAACCCGTTTTTGTCTTTCTTTTTCTGGTTTACTTAGCTCAATATGGTATCTTCCTGTTTCAACCAGGTTGCAACAAAACGCATGATTTCATTGTTCCCTGCAGCTGTATAGTATTCCTTTATGTTTATGTACCACGTTTTCATAATCCACTCATCTCTTATTGGGAACCTAGGTTGTTCTATATCTTAGCTCTTGTACTGATTGCAGCAGTGAATAATGGTGTGCAAATGTCTATAAGTTCCAAGTGTCCTCATATCTTTGCTTGAGGAGCTTGTTACTTTTGGAATTTTTGATCACAGACATCCTAGTGGATGTGAAGTGACTCTTACATTGAGTTTTGTAATGTTTACCTTGTCCTAGGTCATGGAGAAAAGAGTATTCTCAGAAGAAAGTGTGGTGCAGGTGATGAGCTCAGTGCTTCAAAAGCATTTGACGGTCACATCCAGAGATGGCATTGCCTTTCAGGGGCAATCACAAAAAATTTCTTGTTTTTCATCAAGTCACTGTTAATTTCTAGGTCAATTTTCAGAACCACATATTTGTCATTGTTGTAGATACTTTGTGAACTGAATTCTTTCTATGACTAGATTAAGAACCCAACTAACACAAAGTTCAACTGTTTCATATCCTGAATTTTGTAATCAATTCCTAATCATGGGTTTCCAATGGTGTTTACACCAGATCAGGCTTTCTGCTATGCTAAAAACATCTTTGAGATTATATTCATAGTATTGGCACCAGTGACTTGTTCAGGTTTCTGGAAATTTTCCCACCATTTTCCTTACATGGAAATGTTGGTTATTCTGGGAGATAGTTGAACAAGTCTGTGTGTTTGTGCTTGTATGTGTTTGTGTGTGTTCACTTTTTCAACTCGCTCATGAAGAATACAGGGACAATCTGCATTCTCAAGTACTACTGACCGATGGGGGGCCAAATGTGACCTTGGGGTGTTTGTGAAGCTGGTAAGGAGATTAGCAAACAGAAACCTTAAGAACAATTAATCCATTTCTACATAGCTGCTTGACAGTAGCTCTGCAAAGAGAACTTGGAAACAAATTTCTTGGTCATTTCTAGCTCCCTGCTTGTTTTATGGCAGCTCAAAGTCTGGAGATGAGGAAGTATGTGAGAAGGCAGAGAACACTGCTGTCCAAATGCTGTGTGACATCTAGTCAAGCCCTGACAAAGCAGAGGCTGAGTAATCTCACCGTAATTGGATGGCCCTTGGCTAATCCTGTCTCTGGATCATGTTTACTTGGCAGGTCATTTCAGTCATTGAATTAACTAACATTCTTCAAGGTCATTCTAGCCTCTGAGTTGACCCCTTGGGAGTGCCACACACACTATGAGACTTGATTTGAGAAGCAAAGGACCTGCTGAGAGTGCCCCTTGCCTCTGATTGCTAAATAAATAAACTCATTAATGATAATTAGCCTACCTGGAAGTAATCACTTGTCCAGTTTTACATTAAGCTCTTTGGGGTAGGTGAGATCTGGGTGATTTCTCCCTAGTTGGGCATAGAGTCTCTTATGTTTCTCATACAAGTAGGTAAGGGAAGAGGCTTCCAAAAGGTTAAGTGACTTTCCCAAAATGAGTCGGGATTTGAACAGGGTTTGTCCCAGGCTGAGCAGAGCTCTTTCTGCTGTCTGAAAACCTGCTTGCTTTGTACTACTCCACTCTTGTGCTGTCCTACTCCAGCTAGCCAGTTGATTGCACTGACCCCAACAGTGGCCTCTTCAGGGAAGGGCCCCTATCTTCTCATCTTTATATGACTCATACATATCAATCCTGGCACCTACACGGTAGTGAATGTATCCAGAACTATTGGTATTGCTGTGGGTTGGGAGGAGGGTAAATGCCCACCTCTGCTCCTTACCTCCCGTTCCCACTCTGTTTCCCACTAGTGGAAAACTGGGAAGCCAAAGGAAAGGGGGTGAGTTTCTCAGAGTACCTAAAGGTTAACTTGTAGGGCCTCTTTTAGTGGTGGAAGAACAAAGAATGGATCTGGAGATCATCAGGCATAATTGAGTTGAAAGCTCTGAGGGACCCAGTTTTCCAGTGCAAATTTGAAGTCCCTGTGGGCTCCTAATGAGTACAGACCACTAAGGCAACCAAAATTTACCATCTTTCCCTAGAGTAACAACAGCACCTGCACATTTATCACACTGTGTATGGAAGAGTGTTTTGAAGCAAATTCCACGTAATATAGTACCTTCCTCCAAAGTGACAGAAATCTTCATCCCAAATCAGGGGTACCTGCCAAAGAAAGACAGTGGCCTGCAGCCTACAACCACATGTCTGGGTTGGTCCCCACTGGAGCAGCCTTGGAAAGGTGTTGCTCAAGTAGCTTCTCAGAGCCACTTGAAGACAGGTTCCTGATTCAAGCAGAAAGATTCTATGAGTTTAGAAACCAACGACAGAAATAGCAGTGGTCCTGGTCACTATCACCCCCAAGCTTACCCAAGGGAAGTTCCCCATCCTGCAGAGCCACTTTCTGCCTGGATGATATGCTGTTTCTTCCAAAGAGCCCCCTTGTACAGGGACGCCTGGCATTGGATTCAAGTATCTGTACTGGGCTCTAGACCAAGCTGCTTGTTTCTCTTTAGCAGTGACCATCCACCAAGCCCCAAGATCACAGCTACCCAGAGCCATTTATTATTTCTAGAAAACTCTAAAGAAAGCCTATCCAAGAGATTGCTGCCCCTTGACCAGCCCAAGGTCCAATGTGCTACCTGACCTGCAAGAATAAACTAAGATAAGTCTGGGAAAATTTGCGTTTTGCTCAATGGAAACCTTAATTTGTTTTTCATCTTGGAAAATGTGGACTATTCTTTCTGCTTCCTGAGCAAGGGCAAGTGTTTCTTTCAGGGAGAAAAGACTTATGTTCAGCTCTATATCAAAATGTCTTCTAATCTTGAGAGCCTATCTAAAACAGTCTTTATTTTCAAGCTTTAGTTCAAGTTCATGTCCTTTGCCTTAAACTCAGCATTTGCCCTGCTTGCTGACGCAGGGGGAACATGTGCTTGTCTCTCAAGAATAAAAAGGGGGAAAAATAAGAAAAAGAAATTCGCATTTGGGGGGTTGGGTTTGTTAAGTATTAGGTACTGAATTCAGAAATGTTTTGCTTCAATTCATAAAGGCAACTTTTCCTTTTCTTTGCTGGCTTTCTCTATGTCTCTCTTTTCTGCCACTTTCCTAGCTCTCAATCATCAGCGTTTACCTGCATTTTATTTTAGGGACTTATTACTATAAGAGAATTAATATAAGATAATCGTTTGGTGAGAAGCAGGTGCTCGGGTTGAATGAAGGTGTAACTCTATTTGGATGTCAGCACATCCATTTCCAAAGTGGCTGAATGATTGGCAGGTAATCAAGTAGCCAGGGAAGGCAGTGAGGGTGGAAGAACTACCTGGCCAGTTTGCCCTCAGATAAGGTAAGGGTCAATGACAGGTGCTGAGTTTTCTAAATTCTAGTTTCTTCTGCTTCCACTTAAACCCAGAGCAAAGTACAGATTTTGAGAAAGACTTTGAGAAAGAAAGGAACTTCCTGTAGGTAGGTAGAAACTAAGTCATCATGCAGGAAATGTTCTGGTGCTTCCTGAACTTTACCTTCTTCTCATCTGTATTTCTGTCCATCTTTCCCTCACTATCCAGTTCCCTGGACTCTCTGTTGGTAAATGAATGTTCAATCAGCAAGCTTGGAGTTTTCCTATTTGACCACCAGAGTGAATGCAGCAGCCAAGTAACTGAGGTTATTTTCAAAGTCATTATCCTGTTTTTTGTTTGTTTGTTTGTTTGTTTTGTTTCTCGTTGTTATTGTTGTTTTTGTTTGTTTGGTGAAGGGGATGTTCATTTTTTTATAACTGATTTGTTTTTTTATTATTGTTTTTTAGTACTATGGTTGCTGAAAGTCATTCGAGATTTATTCTTTCTGAAGGGGACATACCTGGCAGTACTCATGGACTACTCCTGACTGAGTGCTTGGGAGTCTCTCTTGGAGTTTCTCAAGGACATGTGAAGTTTTCAGGAACATGTCCTATTCTTTTGGAACTGCATTTTAAGGAAAATCAAAGGTCTTTTGCAGCATAGCAGGCTATAATAATTTTGTACCAAATCTCCGGGTGTTATAAAACACAATTGTCAATCCCTTGGAAACTGGCACTTTTCATGTGACAGATCATCCCTTCTTTTTGTTACGTTAGCCTATGTTACCCTCTGTAAATTAGATGTGAGCCATGATAGTCCAGTCTTCTGATAGGAGAGAGTGGTGGGTTATACAGCAATGATGAGTAGATGCCATCAGAGTAAGAGTGGATGAGAACCTGGGCTACAGCTTCAGGAGAGAGAAAACACTGACTCCCTTTATCTTGGAATATTCTTTCGAAGATGTTTTGTATGATGAAAAAACTAGAAGACGGGGGTGGGGAGAGAAAAAACTAGAAGACTAGTTTATCCTTTCATACATTTACTTACAGTCTTGGGACATAGTGCTTCTCATCAGGGCAAAAATCAGGCAGGCACCATCCCAGGATAATGTGGATAATATCTCCAAAGCATGCTATCTTGGGGCTAGAGAAATAGTGAGTAGAACACTTGCCTTGCATGCAGCTGACCCAGGCTCAATCCCTAGCACCCTATATGTTTCTCCAGCGCCATCAGGAATAACCCCTGGTGATATAGAGTATGATACAGAGTGTATCTCACCAACCAATAGAAAGACTCAGTTTCTTCATTGCTTCTTACCTATAAGAACTCATGGCCGGAGAGATAGCATGGAGGTAAAGCATTTGCCTTGCATGCAGAAGGTCGGTGGTTCAAATCCCGGCATCCCATAATCCCGGACCCCTGAGCCTGCCAGGAGCGATTTCTGAGCATAGAGCCAGGAGTAACCCCTGAGTGCTGCTGGGTGTGACCCAAAAACCAAACCAAAACAAAACAAAACAAAAAAGAACTCATTGCAGCACAGACTTAATTTGACTCTCTGGGGACCATCTTAGGAGTTGGAAATAAACAGAAATGTGGCTGTTGTTGTTGTTGACATTAATAATTCATCCTTCGTCTCAGACCCTGGAATATTCTGTATTCAGCTCACATCCATGAGACAGTGGCAAGACAGTTTGAAGGAAAACAAAAAAAAAACCTTTACAGATGTGTTACTCTCCACCATCAAAGAATAGCATTCAATGCCAAAGTGCTGACAGAGAAGTCTGAGGGAAATAGGGATCTCTGTCCTATTCTGATATGAATTGGGAGCTTGAGTAGAGTCCTGGTATTGTGGGGACCCAACAGGCAGTAATGTGTCCTCACTGCTTTCTAGAAGCAAGAGGTCTGAAATCAGGGCGTGAGCAGGTCTACAATAACACCCAATACACCAGTGGAAGTTCTGCTCTACTTACATGGTCTGAAGCTGCTGACATTCCTTAGCTTGTGACTACATCCCTCTCCTCTTATAGCCTTTTGTTTCACTGTTGGGTTTAGAATGCCCCTCAATATTGAGGGTGATTTTATCTCAGAATCCTTAGCTTAATTACATCTACAAGTTGCTTTAAGCCACCACCTCCCCACACATAGACTTACAACCCACCACTATAATATTTAGAAGTTCTGGAGATGAGACAGTGAGCATATAACTTGAAGAGTTATCATTAAATTCAGAAAGAGGCCAAATCACCCGAATAACCACCATAATTAAGACATTTATGTCATTTAAGAGATCTTGAACTGGGGCCGGGAAGGTGGCGCTAGAGGTAAAGTGTCTGCCTTGCAAGCACTAGCCGGAGTCCCATATGGTCCCCCCAAGCCAGGGGGGATTTCTGAGCTCATAGGCAAGAGTAACCCCTGAGCATCAAACGGGTGTGGCCCAAAAACCAAAAAAAAAAAAAAAAGATCTTGAACTAGTTGACTTTCTAAGTGCTTAACTATGGTAAATACAAGTCCTCTTTGGAAAAAAAAAATCATAACACAGGAATGGAGTGATAGTACAGCAGGTAGGGTGTATGCTTTGCATATGTTCAACCCAGTTTAGATTCTCCAGCCCACCAGGAGTGATTCCCTTACTCCAGGAGTAAGTCCTAAGCACCACTGGGTGTGTCCCCAAAACAAAGAAACAAACAATAATAATAATAATAAATAATAATATAACCCTACCCTATCCTCAAAAAAGTCCTACAAAGAACTTTTTCAAGGAAAATGAGCAAGTAATGGATAATAAAAAGACAAATAAGCAAGACAATAACAAAAAAAACCTAAGAAGCCAAAACTAAAAAATAAATAGATAAAAATTTAAAGGCACCAAGGTGAAAAACTTAAGATACATTTACATTGCACCTTAATTAAAATAGTAATGCCCAAATCAATCACCTGCTCTTGGGGATTTGGGGTTCCTGGCCTGGGGCTGGGGTGTCTATGGATGAATTTCAAGTATGGTTAAAAAACTCCTTTAAGCATTTATAAAAATAAAGAAGTAACTTGTATAGAGACATTTTTCTAGAGAAAGAACTCATAGAATTCATAATCCTATACTTGGATTTTTTTTCAAACATACCTAACCCTCCAAAAAGAATCTTAAAAATACTCCACGCCTATCAAGCACCAAATAAGAATGAAAGTAATTTCAAAAAGTGTTGGAACTTGTTGGGCAGTATCCTTATAGGAAGAACTTTTAATATATAGAAATTTAACTTAAAATATTGGTTCTTCTTATCATAGTCAGGCAATCATTCCTAGCAGGGTTTGAGTTTCTCACTGTCTTGGGGACTGAGAACATCGCTGAATATTTCCAGAACTCCAACACTATTACAGAATCTGCAATTAACATACAACTAAATGAGAACAAACATTATATTTTTGTATATATTAAATTTATATTATATTATATATTTATATATATTAAATGATTTGAATGCTTTTATATAAGTTAGAACCAGACCTATAATAATAAATAATCGCAAATTGATTTTGTTAATTTATTTTCCAATCATCCATTTGCCATTCTTTTAAAACAATTTTTTAACTTAAAGCATTGCGATTTGCAAAGATATTTATAGTTGAGTTTTAGACATACACTGTTCCAGCACCAATCTCACCACCAGTGTCAACCTCCTTCAACCAACATTCCCAGAGTCCATCTCAAGCCAGCACTACCCTCCCCAGCCTGCCATCATAACAAACATATTTCTAAGTTAAATTGTTAAAGTTTGGATCTCATGAATTCATAGTTGTTGATTCTGTGGCTTGGATATTTAGTTCTGTTCTTACTTAACCCCACCAATGCCCCTGAGTCCCCTTTGCCCCTGTTCCTCATTATTTCACATTTGTCATTCTCCTCCCCCGCTCAATTTCTTTCTTTCTCTTACTACACTCTGGAGCTAAGAGTAATCTTAATAACCCCATTTAAATCATTTCATTTTCCATTTTTTATGTTTTGTTAGAGTAAGCAATATGAAGTAAATTTATTATGTGCCTGCTAAGGGGGCAGGCTGGGTGTTGGGAGGGAAACTGGGGACACTGATGGAAGGAAGGTGACACTGTTGGTGGAAATGGTGTTGGAACATTATCATCCTGAAACAAAAACTGTATCATGAACAACTTTGTAAATCATAGCACTTTAAAAAAAATTTCAAATTTTGGGCCCGGAGAGATAGCAGAAGGCGGTGGTTCGAATCTAGCATCCCATATGGTTTCCTGTGCCTACCAGGGGCGATTTCTGAGCCTAGAGCCAGGAGTAAACCCTGAGCACTGCCAGGTGTGATCCAAAAACCAAAATTTTTTTTTCAATTTTCATTAAGAACTCTAGTAGAGATTGACAGTGATAGAAAGGAAGCATCCTGAAAGAATTTCTATGTGAAAAATTGATCAATTTAGTCTTAGAAATGATGTCTAAAACATAAAGCCAAAATACTCCTTTCTACTTTCTACCCCATGTTATGTATTGTCTCTAGAAATATCCCTCTCATTCCTTCTCTCTTTTTCTTCTTCTCCTTCTCTTCCTCTTCCTATTTCTCCTACTTTTCCCAGTCTTTTCTTTTCTCCTTTTTTTTTTATTTGTTTTTGGCTATGCCTGGAGAAACTCAGATTTTATTCCAAGCTCAGTACTTTGAGCTCATTCCTATAAATGTTCAGGGGACCATGTGGTACCTGAGAAGGTATCTAGGCCCTTGCAGACCAAGCATTTGCTCTAATCCTTTGAGCTATCTCCTTGTCCCAGATATAGGAGAATTTAGGAGGGATCGTGTGATTTTCCCTCGAAAGGGAGGTTTGATTGCCTATCCCAGGCTCAGAGGGACCATGTGATGATAGTGATCCAACCAAGGGTTCCCACAAGCAACTTACTTTTTACCCTTTTCACATTTCACTCCTCTTCAAAGTCAAATTTAAGCACTATCACCATGAACCCTTTCTTAGATTCCTGAGACAATTCTCATCTCCTGTTCTATTTACCTGTGTCTGTCTCCAGACAATTAGAAGTCAAAGCAAAACACCTAGTTTCTTTCTGATTCTATCCTGAATCCCTATAAGCACAAGAAGTGATCCCTTTGAGTTAGGTCTCAGATGATCTGAGGCTGTGCAAATTGATGGTCATCAGGGGCCGCCTCCTCTGAATCATGTGAATGAGCTGTTGGACTGAAATGAAATGGGAAGAACTCTTCACTGTGTGGAGTTGAAGTACTATTTTCAGTCTGATGCAAGATTCTAAACCTAGAGTGTGCACTCAGCATTCTGTTACCTTCCCAATCTATCATGTGAGCCATGGTCCTCTAAGAACAGGCTTTTGACAGACTGGGATTGTACTAGAAGATAAACCAGTTGCCCAGTGGAGGCAGAGATGAGATCAGGGGAGAGCTCTCATGTGGGAGGTGATCCTGGCACACTAGTGGCTTCTATGTAATCTGGGACTTGGGAAGAGGCTCACAGGATGGTCCCCTTTAAAATCCAAGGCTGAGATTGTACTGGGGCTCTGAAATATATGTGCCCTTTGTTCTAGAAACCAAAGTGGAGGTGCAGGCATGGAGAGAAGAGCCATTGCTGCCCACTCACACGACAGACTTAACTTTAGCCCCTTCCTCACCTTTCTTGCATGCTTTCAACTCCTTTGATTCAGTTTCCCTCCCTTGCTCCTGGAAGTGTTGGTGCAGGTTCTACTTGATTCTGGCTTAGATCAAGAATCAAGAGTTGCCTCCGCAACTCTGATAAGTGGCTTGGAAGCCTGACTTCCTTCTGCAAGGAAGTCTAATCTAGCCCTGGGTGTGAGGGCTTGGCCTCTGCAGCTCTCCACACCTGTGTTGACACAGGGATTAAGGTTCCTTGGGATATTCTACTTCAGAGCAATTTTGATTGAAGGAAAAAACTAAGAAAATAATAATAATAATAACAATAATAATAATAATAAACAGTTCATCTCTTTCTCTGCATTATATCTTTCTTGGGGGTGGGGCTAAAAACAAGAAGCTCCCTTTGTGTGCAAATGCAAAGGAGATAGGACAGTGGCCCATGGGTCATAGCATCTGGCATTTCCCTGTTTGCTGCCTTTATTGCTCTCCAAAGAACAGAGTGCTTACATTTTTCATTGTTTAGGTCCCAAGTCCTTTATAGGTGGTTTCCATTTTTATTTTTAAGAAAGTCATTTGATTTTCTTTAACTGTTTATAGAGAGACTAGTAAAGTTCAAACTACAACTGGACTGGCTTATTAAGCTTCTATTCCTGGCTCTTCTCTCTCTCTCACTCACTTTCTCACTTTCTTTCTCTCTCCCTCTCTTTCTTCCTGTCTCTCTCTCCTCTCCCCCTCTCTCTTCTTTCTCTGTCCTCTGTATCCCTCTCTATTTGTCTTCTGTCTCTCTCTTTTCCCCTCCTCCTGTCTCCATGTCTCCCTGTCTGTCTTTCATACTCTCTCTCTTATATTCACTCCCTTCCCCTGCTCTTTGCTCTCTCCCCTTTCTCCCAAGTGAGTTCTCTCCCTCTCCTCCTTTCTCTGACTCTGTTCCCCCATTTATGTCTGTCTCTATGGACAGTGTGAAGCACCAGCCCACAGAAGCTTCCACAACACTCTGTCCCATAATCCTGCAAGATCTCCTAGGGACCCATCTGGAGTGAAACATCCCTGTGTTCTAGACCCTGACAGAGCAACCAGTGTCAGGGATGATCTGCGGGACAGCAGCCCTAATGGCCAGAAACATTCCTTCAGCTGGGACAGCAGGAGCTGTGGGGAGTATTTGCCAATCTCTGACCTCCAAGACAGCACACAGCAGCCTCCTGCTCCCGTGGCCACTCAGGGCCGGAAGTCCAGATGAAGACTTTCCAGCTGGGGCTGCCAGGCCTCATGGGGCCTACAAAGTCATTGTAGTGCTCCATGTGGTACTCCATGGCAGCACACAGAGCAGCCATTGTTACAGGAAGGCGGCCTGGGCAAAGCCCCAGAGAACACACTGCTGGATGCCATCCTGCCATCCTGTTCTCCACACAAGGGCCTGCAGAGATAAAAAAAATAATTTCCAGTGTTGGCGCTGGCTTCTGGCCATGGGCACTTTCCCAGTGCCACTCTGGTTCCAATTGCTCATGTCCCTCCTGTCCTGGATTCCTTGGTTCCTGAGCATTTCTTTCCTGAGGCTGCTCAGGAGAGGGGAAGTTTCTAGAGACCAAGGAGGGTCAGAGAATCTAAGGAATGAATTCAGTGGCCTCCTTTTGGCCAGGGCTCCATTAAAACCACATCCATGAAGTGGTGAGCAACCCAACTTGGCTCCCTTTCCCACCTGGCCTCTGCATAGAGTCTGCTTTGCCCCAGTTCACCTAACAGCCCATAACCCAGATGCAGGTCACTGCTTGGTCATCCACCCCAAGTCCTGAGTCATTTCATTAAAGCCAAATCTACTGTCATTCTACATAATATTTCACAAAGAATCTTTAACTCTTTCTCTCTGCTTATCTCTTTTCCCACATATCTGCAAAATGCACCGCTGTTAGGGTGCACAGCTTTCTGCTCTGACCCCCAGCTAGCAAGATCTGGGAGCTCTTTTCTGTGTGCCCCTGACCAACAACATTTCCTTATTCTGCCTGCAGAGCAAGGCTGGCAAAGAAACTTCTGAGATGGTCCTGGAAGTTGAAACTAAAGACTGTTAAAGGAAAAAGAACTTGAAGCTCCTCTCTTGCTGAGTGTTGTAACCTAGAAAGAGCTATTAGGAGGAATCTATCAAACTATGCACATAACTGATATTTTGATACTGGAATCACTGGGTACTTTTTCTTCTTCCTGGATTTTCCTAACTTTCTATGTGCCATAATAGTTTATATATATATATATGAACATATGTATATATATATGTATATTAGTTTCTAAAAAGACTATTTTTTTAGCACGTTAGCCATCCAAACTCTCCATAAAAGAATAGCCCTCATTTTTAATCCCCTTTATCTGTTCCCTAAATGTCTCAGTTCATCCAGTCCTCTCTATCTCCTGGGGACACTTGGCTGATCCTGTCAGTTCGTCTCCCCTACATGGCTTTTCCTCTTTTTGGTCACAACTCCCATCCACCCTCCAACAGCAGCTAGACTGAGCTTTCCAAAATAGAAACCTGGTCATGTCACATTCCTGCCTACCCTCTTCAATGGCTCTCCAGGGCTGTAGGGTTCAGTTAAATTTCTTTCTATAACAGGGATCTTCAGTACCAACTACCCAGTCTCCAGCATCATCTTTCCCTCTCTCAAATTCTCTCCTCCTTCTGGGGACCTTGAAGCCCATAACTGACTCTGAGACTTCTAGACAGCTCTTCCTAGGGCCTGAAATGCTCCACTATCTCCAGAGGTAGCCTTATAGACCTGTAGAACTTCCAGCAGCCCAGGCTCTGACACCAAAGTACAGGCCTGATAGCCATACACTTTGTGCCACTGTTCCTGAAACCAACTCTGCCCATGTGCCAGCATTCTTCCCATGCCAAACACCCCATATGGGCCTCTCCTCTCCTGCAGAGACCACCTGTGAGGGAAAGGACAGGTCTAATTGATTTCTGAATTCTCAGTATCTGGCATAGGGGACACTTGATAAAAATATCTGTTGATTTCTAAAAAAAAAAAAAGTGAATAAATCAGGAGGTGAAAATGTGGCTATCTGCCATTCTTGGACTGTCTCACTGGAACTGCATCATTTACTTTCATCACAATTAAAAATAAAATGTGGGGGGTGGTTTGAAGGATCATCTGTAATTCTCCAGGGAAGTCAAACACAGCTAGATCCTACAGCTTCCAGAATTCTAGACTTCTAGTCTCCTATCACCCTTATCACCTTCCAGCATGATCATAAAGGAAGGAAAAAGTGAAACAGATGGTACCAGGTTAAGGTGCTTGCCCTGATCCCAGCTCAAACATCCAGTGTCATATGTGGTCCCTTCTAGTACTGCCTGGAGTACCATAAAGGGTCACTAGTAAGCAAAGAGTCAGGAATAACCCTGTAACATCATGAATGTGGCCAAACTCCTACTCCCCCTCTCCACCCAAAATCAAGGTGCCCCTAGAGGCATTCGCTTTGGGGATTTGATGGAACTGTGCTAGGACCTTAGGGGCTAAAGATCCTTGTGTAGACCATCAGAAAGGGCTGGGAGCCGAGAGGTCCTCTGCTTAGGGAAGCGCTGCTCCCTCCCTAAGACCACCTTGTGACCAATTACTGACTACAAAGCTGCTCATCACAGTTACAGCTCCCGAACCTACAGGCTGGCAGAAGACTGTGCCCACGCAAAGGAGCTGGAAATGTGGTTAAGCATCCCTGAGTCTGCCTGGTGAGTCAGGAAATAGGAATTTGCCCAAGAGCTTGGATTTCAGCCCATCCCGACAATTAGTCGTGCAACCTTGGGCAAGTCACCTATACTTTGAGCAGTTCTGTGTCCTCCTGTTAGATGAGCAGGGTCTGCAGAAGGTGTCCTCTGAGAGCCCCTAACTAACTTGTGGAGGACCCTTGACTCGTGCATTGTTCAAACCCAGGTCACAGCAGAAAGAAGCACATCGGACATCAGTGCTGCTCACGTGACTCTGTCCTGCGTCACTGGGCCTTAGTTTCCTGCATGGAACCAGGAGCTGATGCCATGGGACTTGCTGAGTTGCTGGGAGGAGCAGAGTTACATTGGGTTTAATAGAGTCACTTTGATTTTTGTTGTGTTCCAAGGCCAGGCAGCATTTAAATGAAGATCACAGGCCTCAGTGCTGAGCCATCAACTCAGGCTAAGCCGCTTACTTTGAGCCTCTGTTTCTTGCTGTGACAAATGGAAAGAAGAGCTGCCATGGGTAGGAAATAAAAGCAAAATGAGTACATAGGTTAGGGCCCACTCTGGGCAGGAAGACGATGCTCAGACTGTCTGTCTTCAGGTTGTCCAGCATTAGGGGCAGGTCCATGGATGTCAAAGGGCTGAAGAAGGCTGAGCTAAAAAGCTGTCAGCCCAGTGCTCTGGTCCCAGCCCTCTCACTTCCTCTGAAGTAGAATGGGTCTTTCTTTCCCATCCTGCTCAGAGGAAGAAAAAAGAAAAAGCAAGGCCCCAGGTGACAAGAGAAGGGCCCCTGGTGACCTTGATGGCCTGGAGAAAGCTGTCTTGCAACTCATCTGCTCTATGAGCCCTCTGATTCACCCCACCTCACCTCTCTCCATTTCCAAAGCTTAAAATAGCCTGAACCGGTGTGGCTACATTTCAGCGGCTGCTCCAGAGAGAATCGGGTGTTTGCAAAGCTCACTCTCAGCTCTTCACTCACCGCCCAAGCAATGAGTTCCTCAGACACACCTAGCGCAGCCAGATCTGCGCGAAAATGCATTTTGGGGAGCTTTTCTGTTCTGCTTCCACCTAATTGATTATACCGTCTGGAGGGGTTGACTCCTACCATTTTCTCCCAGAAACACAGGCCCATAAGCCTACAGGAGTGCCAGGCATCTGTCTAGACCCGAACTGCAGGGTATATGACCTTGAATGTGTGGTGTCAAGAGCAGATATCTTTACTTTTTTTAGGGGGGGGGTCACATCCGGCAGCACTCAGGGGTTACTCCTGGCTCTACGCTCAGAAATCGCTCCTGGCAGGCTCGGAGGACCATATGGAATGCCGGGATTTGAACCATGGTCCTTCTGCATGCAAGGCAAGAGCCCTACCTCCATGCTATCTCTCTGGCCCCATGATCTTTTAACTTTTTAAATTTAATTTAATTTTGTTATTAAATCACGGAGAAATTTAATTTAAAAATGTAAATTAAAATTTAAATTTAAGAGCTGGAAGTTATAGCTCACCTCAGGAAGCTCACCACAAAGATTAATGAGTTTAGTTAGAGAAATAACTACATTTTGAACTGTCCCAATAATGAGAATGTATGAGGGAAATGAAAAGCCTGTCTAGAGTACAGGCGGGGGTCGGGTGGGGAGGAGGGAGATTTGGGACATTGGTGATGGGAACGTTGCACTGGTGATGGGTGGTGTTCTTTACATGACTGAAACCCAAACACAATCATGTATGTAATCAAGGTGTTTAAATAAAATATATATAAAAATTTAAATTTAAATAATTAAAAAATTGTTAATCGTAGTGTTTGATCTTTCTAGATCTTTCAGAGTGGCTCTGTGTCTCCATAAAACCAGTGTGCCATAAAGGCAGAGGAAAGGTGCATGTCCAGAACCCTCCAGCGAAGGTTCTGGATACGATCAGGTCCCCACCTCTTAGCTTGCAACAACTCATGATTTGGAATGCAGCCGTGGTTGCCGTGTTTTTGCCGCTTTGTTTCTGTCTAGGACTCTCCTCCCAGAGCCAGTCTTTAGCATCCCGGCTGGTGTCTAAAACGTTCTGCCACCTGGAAGGCATCTATTTTTCCAAACAACTTGGAGACATACTTTGCTTTTCATTTTTGATTCTAGGCTCTGGAACCCAGGTCTCTTACATTCAAAGCATAACCTCTGCCTCTAAGCCACACTCCCAGACCTGGACTTCTATGGGGGTAGGTACTTGTATGCTCAGGCCTTACTTATGACTCTGTACTCAGGGATCAATTCTGGAGGATTCGGGGCACCATATGAGGTGTCAGGGATAAAATACAGATCAACCACATGCCAGAAACAATATGCAATTTTTTGTTTGAACTGGGATGAAATATGTCCCAGACAAGAGCCTGAACCCCTGTACTCTCTCTTTGATCTCTTTGTACTGTCTTTTTTTAAGCTTTAAATTTGTTTTAATTGATAAATTTTAAAATATGATTGATAGCTGTATTTTCAATTAATATTAAGAAACATTCAAATAAGAGGAAGAAGATAGCAGTTTTCTCAAAATGTTTGCTTAAAATATATGTGCTACATGGTTAAAATTGTTTTTTGTTTTTTTTTTATCTTTATTTGAACACCGTGATTACAAACATGATTATAGTTGTATGATTACAGTCATGTAAAGAACACCTCCCTTCACCAGTGCAACATTTCCACCACCAATTTCCCAGATCTTCCTCCTCCCCACCCCCCTACACCTGTACTCGAGACAGGCTTTCTACTTCCCTCATTCATTCACATTGTTATGATAGTTTTCAGTGTAGTCATCTCTTTGTACTGTCTTACACTCAGTGATTCTAAGAGTGAGGTGTGTGTCTCTATCTTCTTGGGTTTTGTTTGTTTGGCTTGTTAGCCACTCCAAGCTGTGTCCATGGCTTACTCTAGTCTTGGTATGCAGGGATCACTTAGGAGGTGCTCTGAGCAACATGAGATAGCAGGGATCAAACCCAGGTCAGCCATATGCCAGTCAAGCATTTTACAGGATGTACTAACTTTTCACCCCTCTACCTTAAGCCCTGGGGTTCAGAAAACATCTTTCCAGGAGATCCAGTCAGATCCTCCTTTTCCCTGCAGGTCCATTTCCAAGTACCTCAAGTATCTTTCTCTACACAAAATGCTTTTCTGTTTCAAAAAACTGAGGTTATTCTGTCCTTCACCATCCAAGAGCTGTACTGGGCCACAGAGCAAGGCTGATTGTTGGGCCGGGGTACTTGCCTCACTTGCTCTGGTCAAAAGAGACACTCTAGGAGGCATTTCCAGAAATGATGACTTAATATAGCTAAGTCACTTTACCAAAAGCTAAAATACTATTATTAAAGGAAAAGAGGGATGAGATTGAGCAGCCAGGAGCGAACAAATGGGGCTGAGAGATCACACAGGGGAAGTCTCCTGTCTTGCATATGGCTGACTACAGATTTATTCCCTGTACCCTATGGTCCTGTGAAAATAACTTGATGTCACTCCGGAACCAAAACAGACAAAAATCAGTAAATTACCACAAGGTTCACATCCATCTCAGACCTTAAGGTGAGGACATCAGTGAATTGTGGAAGAAATAAAAATTTTAGTCAGTCCAAAATTAAGGGTACAGCTGACTCTGAGGTATCATGCTCAGCACATCTCTTACTTCCTATGCCCATCCCTTGTTTTCTGAGTTCTGCTTATGGCCTATCCCCAGGAGACTGCTGGGGTGACCCCACTCAAAGAACAGAGGTTGCTGAAAATTCACCTTGACTGGTCCCTGACCAATGGCTAATGGAGACAGAGGATGGAAGCTCTCCTGCCTTGAGTGGACAAACTCTGGCTCTAACTGGGATCCTATGGGGTTTCCATTAGCCAATTAGATCCTGTGCTGTGAGATCAGGCTGATGCTGAAACTGGATCAGAGTATTCTTGGGCTTCTCCCCCTTTTCTTCCTACTCCCCCAGTCCCTGGTAACCTCCTGAATGAATTTCTATTCCAAAGTCTACTTCTGAGGAACCCATTACAATGCCACCCCAGTGCCTGCAATCTGTACATGCCCAGCTCTGCCCAGGCCCCTTAGATCATGATGTAGTGAGTGCCCAGTCACATCCCACCTCTGAGGTAGGACTCTGGATGTCAACCAGCTGCTTGTTCCCTAGAAAGAAAATCCTTGCACAGGGGGTTCCTGGTGACCTTCTTTGCCCTTTAACCTCATTCAAGTCTTGCCAAACTAAGACAGTGTCAGTTAGTCATGGGTTTATTTTCATAGCTCTTTTTTTGTTTAGTGGTCACACCTGACAGTGCTCAGATCGTATAGCAGTAATGGTGGAGGTACCTGTGGGGTCCTATGGGATTAAACCCAGATTATCTGCAAGCAAGGCAAGCCACTTATCCACTGTACTATCTTTCTGGCTCTACTTTTCATGGATCTTTCAATAGAAAAGGTTGCCAGTGACTAGAGGTGTTCCCTTAAACCCCAAGTTCCTAAATAAATATTTGAAGTGGAAAAAAAGTACCTTTTTTTTTCATTCATTTACAATGACAATAAATGGACCAACTCTGGGGAAGAGAAGGTCCCTGAGGCTCTGGTAGCCATGGAGACTCCTGGGAAGTGGAACGAGAGGACATGGATGGGGGATCTAGGAGACTTCCTAGCTGCTCTTCTGCTGCAGACAAGCAGAATCAACTGCTCTGAGGGAGGTCAGTCTGCATTCATCCTAATAAGAACCTCATGAGTCCTTTGCAGCTCAAAATTCGTAGAGGAGGCTCTGGCAAGAAAGGTCACACAGTTCCATAGCACTGAATGCAGCGCTTTAGTCCTAAATTTGCCTTTTTTAGAGATACCAGAGAGGAATCAAGGCCATTAATTTTAGTGGGTTTCTTTCATTGTACCAAAAAGTAAGTCAATACATTGCACTATAGATAGACTCATAAAAGCTACTGTTGACCTCAGAGTGGCCAAGAGCTGACCCCAGCTGAGATGAACATTGGGAATTTCCTTAAGGAGTAGTTCAAGTGTCCAAATAAGTAATGTCTTTGTCTTTGCTCTATGCACACCCCAGTTGAAGCTGCCTCTCACCGGGAGGGACCAAGTGTTATTTGGGGGGTGGCTATATTGTAAAACTTGTTTGCCAAATTGGAGGGTGGAGTAATTGCATGTAGGTGGTTTCTTCAAAGGCCTTCATTTATTTGCTGCTTAGAGCAGAAGGAACCTAATTTGTGCCATTTTTTTCCTTCTTCACGGGAGAGCTAAGAGCTCAGTACAGCTAATGCACTGCCTATCACCAACATTAATGTAGCTTCAGGCAACTTAATGATAAAGCAATCTGATGACTTGATATTTAGAAGAAGTTAGTGTACAGTGGCCCCTGGAGATGCACCTGGACCTGAACCACGGTGCAGCTAAGAATCTGCCTGATCTTCCCCTGGAGCCATGTTAGTGGAGTCTAGTGAGGAATAAAGGAAGGAAGGAAGAAGGAAGAAAAAAAACATTAAATTTAGTCCTGCTGCTGAATTTGATCTCTTACAGCTCGATTTAATAGAAATAAATTAGCAAGTGGTTAATTTTCAAGCTTATAGGAATTATACTATAAAGCAAAAACCAAGACTGGGAGAGAGCTCAACATGCCAAAGAGCATGCTTTATCTGCAGGAGGTCCCTGGGTTCAATCCCTGGCACTTTATAGTCTCCTGAACACTACCAGGAGTGGCCTGAAAAAAATAAAGACATACAAAAAACCCAAAATAATAAAAAAAAAAGTGAAAGCATTTTCAATGGTATAGTTAACTTAATCCTCCTAACTATACCTAATATATTTGAGATAAAATGATCATTGCAACATGTAATCAATGCAAAACTGGTCAATAGAGCATTGTACATTCATTTCTCTCTAATCTTTAGACCCTTCATAATTCAGTGTTTTCTTGCTCTTGAGGCACACCTTTACTCAAGCTAAGCAAGCATTCGACAGTTCCAGCTGGGCAGACATTTGTTGGGGGACTCTGCCTGGGGTGCTCACCTGAACTTGGGAAGAAAATAAGATGATCCTGTTTTCTCTAGCCAGGTCAGCTCTTCCTGCAAGGATACCTACCTCCCTTGAATTTCCTTTGACATGTGTGCTCCATGATGCATACTATTTATCTATTCCTTGACCCTTTTTTTCTCTTTGTTCACAAAACCCCACTTTCCCACACCTTTATTATGAAGAATTTTAGGACCTAAAATTCTTGAGGGTTTCACATCATAGGAAGATATCATGAGAAGAGAATGGACAAGTGAAAAGGATGCAGCCTGTGATGTTAGTTTTGCCATGATTCCTTACACAATCTTGTATGATCTGACTTCTTTCTGAGTCTCAATTTTCTCTGCTATGACTGATGATGAAGACTCAACCCAGTAAGAAGCAGGTGTTCCATAAATTCTACCTATAAATAATCTCCTAATTACCTCCTAGGCCAGGACCATCAAACTTCAATTCTAACAAAAAGTCAAGTTCTCCTTGAAACTTAGAGTTGCTTTTCTTTCTTTTTTGGGACCACACCCAATGGTGCACAGGGATAACTCCTGGCCTTGTGCTCAGGGATCACTCCTGGTGATGCTTAGGGGACCATACTGAGATCAGGTTCAATTGAACACTCCAGGTAGGACCAAGAATTGAACCTGAGTCAGCCACATGCAAGGCAAATGCTCTGCCTTATGTAATAACTCTCCAGATTCTGAAATTGTTCTTATTACCAGGGAAACAGCTTTGTCCTTAAGGATGCAGCTATTCTCATGGGCAGAGAATGAACATCAGTAGCTCAAATTTTGCTGCAGATGCCTGAACTGGAGCCTTGAGAAACAAGAAATCTTTTTCTTTCTTTCTTTCTTTCTTTCTTTCTTTCTTTCTTTCTTTCTTTCTTTCTTTCTTTCTTTCTTTCTTTCTTTCTTTCTTTCTTTCTTTCTTTCTTTCTTTCTTTCTTTCTTTCTTTCTTTCTTTCTTTCTTTCTTTCTTTCTTTCTTTCTTTCTTTCTTTCTTTCTTTCTTTCTTTCTTTCTTTCTTTCTTTTTTTCTTTCTTTCTTTCTCTCTCTCTCTTTCTTTCTTTCTTTCTTTCTTTCTTTCTTTCTTTCTTTCTTTCTTTCTTTCTTTCTTTCTTTCTTTCTTTCTTTCTTTCTTTCTTTCTTTCTTTCTTTCTTTCTTTCTTCCTTCCTTTCTTCCTTCCTTCCTTCCTTCCTTCCTTTCCTTTTTTAATGTTTAGGTCTTACTTTATTTTCCTGCAAAGAGCAATTCCTTGCTCCAGCCTGAATCCAAGTCCCACCTCCCAAATTGAATGAAAGAGACCATTTCCATTTCCCATGGCAGATAGAAGAGGTGGACTTTAGGCACAGCTTAACAACTGAGTCATGGGACTAGTGAGAATAGGTCTGTACTGAGCAGAAACTTGTAGCTGACTTTTAACAATCCTAGATTTCCCAGCATCTTCCCAGGGTGTCAGAACCAGATAGAAAGTGGTAGAGTTTCTTTTTGATGCTACTGCCTCTCTCCTCCCCACTTCACATAAACACTCACTGGCAACATCCATGTATATATGAATGTCCAATGACACACTTGAAAATAAGAAATGTTGTTTGGTTTTTTTCCTGCTCACAGATGAGGCCTCTGGTCTTGGATGCTCCAGGGTCTTTGCCATCTGACTCAGAACTCTGGGCATGTGTTGGCAGAGCTCACTTAGACCATGCAGCTAAACTCCCAAGCACAGCCCATTGGCCAGCTGCTCATGTCAGGAAGCAGGACCTCAGACTTCAACTCCAGTTTACTGGATCAGACCATTCATTGCTAACAAGATTCCTAGGGGTCCCATGTTTATATAAATAGCTACAAAATTCTGGTTTAGACCACAGGTAAGTAAAAACTAAAGTTTTAGGGAACCTCTTCATCACTAACCAGGGATTTTTTTCTCATCCTTTCTGAAAATAGAAATGATGACATGACAGAAGTTTCTAGAAGAAATTAAAGTAAAACTCTCATTATTTTAAATTGTAGAGTCCATGGTTTCCCTGGCATCCAGTATCCTGGCATCCAAGAAGCATCTGCTTTACTTCCAGGTCCACCTGAAGGGACAGCTGTCCTGGCACTCAGTGGGCACTACAGGATACCCCTTTTCAGAACAAGTGTGTTCTCAGCCTCTCGGCTTAGTGGCAGAAATAAGAACACAACTGCTGAGCACCACAATCACCCCATCCATGGCTCTTATGGGTTCCCCAGGGTCCCTACACCTACCTCTGGGGCTCACACTGTGACCATATACAAGGTCACAAAACAGAAACAAACACCTACTGTGTGTGTAGGCATGTGGGCCTCAGCCTGACTCCCCTTCAGGCTCCAGGTCCTCCCTCAACATTTCCTCAGATGCCACTCCAGGAAAGTATGTGGCCACCTCTGGCTACCAACCCCTCAAGGGAACAGGACAGTCATTCTCATACTACCTACGGTATCTGGGACTCCTGGGTCCCTGTGGATGGCTGAGCTCTAAGGTTGCCACATTGGGAGGCACAAATCTTCTCTAGGTCCAACCTGTCAGGACCACCAGAATTCTCCAAGATAAAATCAACACAACTGGAATAAGGCTTCCCTGGTACTCCGCAACATGAGTGTGAATTTTTTCATCACTGTGTGTTGCTTGTGAGAACAAGCCTGCTTTGTCTACTTTTGTGTCCTGAATGCTCATTAGAAGAAGTTGAGTGCACAATGGACCCTGGAGATGCACCTGGACTTGAACCACTGTGGAGCTAAGAGCCTGCCTGATCTTCCCCTGTAGTCATATCAGCAGAGTCTAGTGAGGAATAAAGCAACTTGGATACCCACTGGTCATGACAGAAGACGGTAACATTATGCTCATCGCTTCTTTCTTCGTGTCACAAAGCTGAAAATATAGATTGGATCAGCCTATGGGGAAAAGGAGAGAAGACCTGGGGAAAAACTGAGCTTCAAACAACCAAAATACCAATTGATACAGGAGCAATAGCACGGTGGGTATGGTATTTGCCTTGCACGTGACTAATCCAGATCGAATCCCAGGCATCCCATACGTCCCCCAACCCTTCCAAAAGTGATTCCTGAGTGCAGAGCCATAAGCATTGCTGGGTGTGCCCCCTCCAAAAACAAACACTAAGACACAATAGGATGAGTGGCAGGCAAACATTTCAAGATAACCAAGATAACAAGATGGTCTGGAGACAAGAAAAATAGAAGCGAAGCTAAGAGTGATGCAACCATGTTTGGAGGTAAAGAAAATGACACAGCAACGAGCCAGAGGCCCAGAGCCTGATGAGGAAACAAAGCTTAAATCAGGACCTGAATTTTCTCCTGGAATACCACCCCATAGCCAGTCCAGTCACTAAGTCACACTCCTGAGAGAAGGAGCTGTGGTCAGTGAATATGGAGGACAGGGTAGACAGAGCAAAGGCTGACCCAACAGGCGAGCTGCTGATCAAGAAACTAAGCGAATCATGAGTCCCAGCCTGGGAGCTGAGCTGGGCTCCTTCTGTTCATGCAGGAAGAAAACAAAGACAAGAATGTTGGGCCAGAGCAGTGGCGGAGCAGTAGGGTGTTCGCCTTGCCTGTGGCTAACCCAGGATGAACCTCGGTTCTATCCCCCAGAGCCCTATATGGTCCCCCAAGCCAGGAGCGATTTCTGAGCGCATAAATCCATGGAGGAGGCTATGCTGTCTGCTGTCACATGGGTCTCCAGCTCCTGAGGTGCTGCCTTGGATCTGGGGGTGAGGACATCTTGAGTCTGAGAAAGTAAAGCTCAAACTGGTGAAACCTCCCTGGAGATTAGGGGACAAAATGACAAATGAAGGTAAAAACAAGCTTTGGGTGACCTCCAGGTGCTCAGGAGATGCTTCCAGGACTGGCCAAGATATGCCTGCGTAAATCAGGAACCATATCCCCCATCCCTAGCCCTGCCCTTGGCTTTGAAGTCTGAAAGTTTGTCCCTGCCTCAGACCTTTTCAAAGAAAACCACTCAAATCATGAAAATTCCGATGTTCACAATGGTCCCGTGAGGGAAAATAATTATCTTCGTACCTAGCAGAGAATAATTTCAGAGAAAAACGAAGCCTCAAAAAACCAGATGGTTCCTTTGTTCCCCATCCTGGCCTATAAATTCTCTTTTTTCTGTTGTGCGCAATGGCATAGATTGTAACTGACATTGTGTCATCCGGAGTCGGTTGATGAGAAGAACATCAAGGAAGCAAAACAAGGAGGAGCAGGCTGGCTTTCTTTCTCTTTACTTTTTCTTGATTTCCTAACAAGTAAGTCCAAAGGTTCTGATCAGCTTCAAACAGACAAAACACCAGAACAGAGAAGGAAGTCTGTGGTAGTTTCTTGGAGGCTCTGGCACTGCCCTCAGTAGAGCAGATTAGTGATTCTGATACTCCATCCCACTACTGCTCATCTGAAATCGTGGCCACCTCACTCTGCGTTCCACGCAAACAAACAAGAAGCAAGCACCTTGAGTTTCCTAGCCAAGCCCTTGTAGCCTTTGCTAGGCTTGAGCTGTGGAAAATTGCTGCTCTTGGCTACCAAGCCACAGTTTAGCAAGTGTTGGGTTTCAGGGAAACTGTGGAGGGGCAGAGATTCATCTGTATTTGCTGCCTCTTGAGACTCCCAATTAGCCACTTGGCTCCGGATCCCACAGCTGAATGTTGCAATGCGCAGTACACTGAGGTGGAATATAGCACAAATGTCGCCTATGCAACCACCACCTCCAGGGCTAGAAGTTTTCTGATCCACATATTTTCCTCCAAATCATCATCATGAACAAAAAAAGAAGATGCTGGGGGTCACTCCCTACCCAAGGCCTGCTGTCCTGGGACTCTAGGGGATGGGGGCGAGCACTCTGGCTTGAGTGTCTTGCTTATTCTCCAAATCTCAAGACCCATCTGGATGCTTCCTACAGGGTCTTCAGGGGAGCATGAGAAAGAGGCTTGTGGGACCAGCAGGGAGGCTGTGGACATTCTAATGGAGCTGGATCCATCTCTTCAAATCCAATCACATTTGGGAGAAAGGACACAGGGCTCAAATGTAGTAAATTGAGGTCCCCCTTTCACCCTAAATAGCACCCATTTCCAAAGAGTATTGGATTTTCTATTTTTTACTTTTAGGAATGGGTTGAGATTTGGGTTGGGGAGGAAAGAACAGAACAGAGTTGAAATCAATAAAGGGACATTGTGTCTTTGTTCCCATACATGCTCCTGAGGCTCATTTGCGCTTTGCTGCTTTGGGGAATGGCACTTTCTTGGCTACAGAGTAATAAGGAAAAAACGGGAAAATCCAGTGGAATCCCAGTCCCAAACTTTACACAGCACTGAAACTCATGCAGCTGCCAGCCTCACACCCCAGGAAAGCCAGCCTGAGCTTGTCTGTTATGAATTCTCTATGGTCACCATCTGTGGCCCTCATTTTGCAGAAAAGACTTGCAGACCCTAAAAAGCAATTTTGTTTTAGTAAAGCTTATAGTTTTAGTTAAAGAAATTTAAAGATATGTTAAGGGAGAGGCAGAGGGAGAGATCCATGTACAAGAGAATTATGGTGTTCTCCAGAGTGGAAAAGGAAGAAAGAAATATGTGTTCAAAAGAGAACACGGGCTTGGTGTTGGTGGAAGAAGCCCTACAAGTAATTAAAAACACACACAGAAACACTTCTTAAGTATTTTTGTTTGTTTGTTTGTTGTTTGGGGGACACTTCCAGCAGCGCTCAGGAGTTACTCCTTGCTTTTTTGCTCTGAAGTTGCTTCTGCAGGCTCAGGGGACCATATGGGATGCCGGGAATCAAACCTGGACCCATCCCAGGTCAGCAGCTTGTAAGGCAAACCCCCTACCGCTGTGCTATCACTCTGGCCCCACTTCCTAAGTATTTTTATTTTTCTAGTCCCTTGTAGAAAGGCCTGGAAGGGTAGATTTTGGGCCCGTTGTTTCCCCAGTATCAGGTTCAGAGCCCTCAAAACTGAAAGCCCCAGAATCATTGAATGAGAGTCTGTGACTACTTAAGTGTCAGAAAGCTTGCAAGTGAACAGATTCCTGCTGTAGGAAGTGACAAGGACAACAGTTCCATTCAGAAAACTGGATGGTATCTGGAAACCACAGGTCATGACGGTAGTGGCCAAGAATAATGTCCTAACCGCAGAGATAGCCCCATTCTCAAGTACCCAGCCATCTCCGATAATTGTAGGCATAGATGGGGGAGGTGGGATTGGAGACAACAGAAAAGTCAAGGAGTACAGAGGGATAAAAAGGATGGTGTGCCAGAACTCAGGAAAATGGACTTTCAGGAACTTTGAGAACCTATTGTTAATTAATAATTGGTAACTATTCATTGGTGAGAGCAATTAATTAATCATTTGGTAAGTAATACTCGATGAGTGCAATCACACCATAGAGATAGGCAAATACTACAAATTAGAACTTCCCACCCCCATCTCATGTCTTCCCAGAGAGCTGTTTAGCAACAGAATATAACTACTAGTGTCTAATCAGCTGTGAACTGATCAGCAAGAGTTCTTTCCTGAAGTAAAGCTTCCAGCTAACTGTGACCTCAAATGACCTGATTGCACAAAGCACCAGCCTGTGCCAACAGCAGCCTATGGCCCAGGAGGAGAGGTTGGGCATTACCTGGAGCTGAGACTTGTTTGGGTCATTCCTGGTCCTTGTCTGTGACATCTGCCCTGTAAAGTCCCTGAGCCGTGACTTTCCTGCCCAATGACAGGGTGTGCTCCTATGTAACAGGCATTTTGGATATAGACACATCTTTATGAGTGAATTCTCAGAGCATGTGCAAGAGATAATCAAACCAGTCTCCTCAGTTGTAGCCCCTGAATTGAAAGAAACAGAAGCTGGTGATCAGAGGCTTGACATAGTACTTTTTCTAAAAATTTTGCTGACCCCCCTTCTTCTCTGTTCATATAACACTTTCCTGAAGAACCTTCTCAATTCCCATGGTGCTGAATATGACCCCACATGGATGACACTCAAATTCATCTCTCTTTTCTCTCCTAAGCTCCAGAAACACAACTGATATCCCAGCAAGACGTCCCATGGGGCCACAATTCTTTAGAAGGTCACCTCAGCTCATATCATTCCCCTGCTTCTCCTCTCATGCCAAGAAGACATGGACACCCATCTGACCTGCACACTAATCTGTGTCCCCTCCTTCTCCTCTCTCCTCAATTTGCCCCATTGCCATACAAGATCTGTGGATTCTCAGTCTGGCAGGAGAACTTGCTGTTCCATCTGGCTGGAAAGCTCTACCTGTTGTCCTCATGGCTTCCTCTCTCACCTCCTTCTAGTGTGTTCCCAGCCCCTTCTGACACTTTTACTGTCAAGAAAATCTCGCTTCTGTTCCTGCCCCTCTCCTTTCACCTCTTCATATTATCACTGATGCTCCTACTTCTTGTTTTTATCCTCTCTCTCTCCTTCCAAAAAAGTTGGAAGCTCTCTAAGGGCAAGAATTTTAATCATATTTATTCACTGTTGTATTGCCAAGATGTAGTAAGTGGCCCAGAACCAAAAAGGGCCTTGGTAAGCACTTAGGAAATTAATTAATAAAAAATCTTAGTTTCAGGATCAATCTAGTCTTCTTACAGTCTTTTTTTTTGTTTGTTTGCTTGTTTGTTTTTTTTTTGGGGGGTCACACATGCCAGTGCTCAGAAATCGCTCCTGGCAGGCATGGGGGACCATATGGGATGCCTGGATTCGAACCACCATCCTTTTGCATGGAAGGTAGATGCCTTCTCTCCAGTCCCAGGAGTCTTTTTTTTTTTTTCTTTTTCATTTGGGACACACATGGAGATGCTCAGGTGTTACTCCTAGCTCTGCACTCAGGAATCACCCTTAACAGTGCTTTGAGATCATATAGAATGCCAAGATCAAATACAGGTTGTCTGCATGCAAGACAAGTTCCTTCCTTACAGTATTGTAGCTCTAGTTCCCAACTCTTTCAGTCCTTATTTCTACTCATGTTTCAACCTGCCACTAAGTAATCCCCAACACAAACCAAAGTTTCTCCTCATGTACTTTCAACTCATTGGCAGATGCTGACAGTTTGACTATCAAAACACCCCTAGAATCAGACCAATCACCTTTGCTTCTCTGCAGCTTTCGAGTCCAAGCCATTCTCCTTCCAACTGGACAACTGCCATCACACCCTGCCTGGTGGTCCTGCTTCTAGGCTCACTCTTCTCCTCCCACATCTGCACAAAATCTCCCAAAGGCTCTACCCACATTTAAAACTGAGACATGTGCTTCTAGCTCCAGTCATTTCTGCCTTTTCAAGAATTATCTCTGATCTTCTCCCTGTTGTTCACTTTTTTCAACAGATTCTCCATGGCTTGTGGCAGTGTGAGGGGTAGGGACACATCATGAAACTAAACAAAAAGTGTTTATGCTTTAGTGACACTTTCCCTCTACTTGAGACACAAAGCAGCCACCTCAAACATTAGCATATCTGACAATGGAGTTTCCTACTTTCCCTGCTTGTTAGTGGTTTTACTTTCTGTGTCTGAGCTGGCTCTCAATGAGGATCTGAACTGCTAGGTGCAATATGACATCTTGAGAAAGAGAGAGACAGAGACAGAGAGACAGACACAGACAGAGAAGGGGAGAGAGGGAAAGAAGGAGGGATGGAGGGAAGGAGAGAAGACATGCACATAATTACTGGATTTTGTTATGATTATTAATTATTAGTTATTGGTACTCTCACAGGGCTTTATGCAGAAACAAAAATTTCTATGAAGCTCATATATTGAGAAAGAAATACAGTTGTTCTAGGATTCAGACATGCAGTGAAGTGTTGGAACATGATTCTTCCAGGATAGGGGAAGACTATACACTTAATGGAGATGAGTGGTCTGAGTTATTAAGAACTTGTGAAGGGGGCTGGAGGGATGGCATGGAGGTAGGGTGTTTGTCTTGCACGCAGAACGGTGGTTCAAATCCCGGCATCCCATATGCCGCCCCCCTCGCCCGAGTCTGCCAGGAGCGATTCCTGAGTGTAGAACCAGGAGCAACCCCTGAGTACTGCCGGGTGTGACCCCAAAAAAAACAAACAAACACACACAAAAAAAGAACTTATGAAGGGAACTGGGCATGTTGGTTTGGTCTGGAGAAGAGGGGCAAGGGACAATATGAAATAAGTGAAAATGAAAGAGAGGGAAGTCATGAATGGCAAAGAAAGAGGTGAGTTCCAAGCCTGCCTAAGGTTCCCGACACAAATTGGGGTGGGCTTTTGCTGATCCTTCATTTCTGAAAATTCACCTTCACGCACAATTCCAGGCAAGGATGGCCACCATTGTACCAGCATCTTGGGAAGTAGCAATGAAGTCAGGATTTGGGGAGGTGTCAGATGCTACTGTGAATGCTCAGCTGCAGGGTAGGTCTGAGCCAAGCAGAGCCCCGGAGGCTGGAACCTTAGATTCAGTCCCAGAATCTCTGATTTCTTCAGTGACTCACGTTACCTGTGCATCTTTAGCTCTGATTTCTTCACCTAAAGGAGAGATCCTGTGTATCTGAGCATTTCCCTGGAGCTCCCAGTTTATCCTTCTGTCCTTCACTTCACATCCATCTGGCCTCCCCAAGACTTCAGGCTAAGCCCAGAAAGTGGACAGATGCCTTAGCAAGTGCCCTGAACAACTAACTAATGAACAGAAAATAAAGGAGCATTTCTAGTATTTATTATCAGGCTAGTGCCTTTCTTTCATCACTATTAATCCTATGACTGGCGCCTCATCATTTTCATCTATATTCATGCGTCCCTACCTTACCTAATATCTAAAATAAACTGCCCTTCTCCATTTCCTCTGTCCTGTTTGTTCTTGCATATAACAAACATCATTATGCAAAAATACTGAGGCTTCATTTTAAAAATGTGTCTGATGACTTGTTTATCAGAGCTTGGTCTGTTGATTCTCTGCCTCCAGGATGCAGAAGACAAACTGCTCATGGGAAGAATTTGAAAAAAAATATCAAGTATTTGTTTTTCTTCTTATTTTATTACTAACATGATGTCTGTTAACACATGTGTGTTATTAACACAGTTATGAATAAGTCAAGAAAATAGTACAGGGTTTAAGGTGTTCACCTTAAGTGTAGCTAACCCCAGTTCTAACTATAGCACCATGCTATCCACCAAGTGCTGCTGGGCATGACCTCCATGTTGAGTGGTAAAAGTAGTCTTTGAGCAATGCTGGGGGTGGTCCAAAATTGCACCTCCAAAACATATTTTTAAACACCAAAGTAAGATCAGAGCATTGTAATTTCTATTGTTTTGAATGCAAATGTCAAGTTCTTTGGTGTAGACTCCCATTTGTATTCAGAAAGTCAGTAAAAAAATAAGGCAAGCATTATATTGATGACATTTGTCAAAATTACTTTTCTCAATAAACAATAAGCATAACCAAACAGAACCAAAAAATTGCTGAGCTCAACCAAACCCAAAGCAAGCCTTTTATTGTAGCCTACTCTTCTTTTCACACAAAAAATGTACTTGTTTTGCAGGCTAAAGAATGTACTCATGACAAGATCGTGTCAGTAAATGGCCTGACACTCAAACTTCGAGGATCTGTCTAAAATATGATGGTTATACTACATCTCTAGCAAGAAATGGAACTAAATTCCTAGCAAGAACATACAGAATGAGAAGATGAAAATTATGCCAAAACTAAGACAAACCCTTAAAATAGATGAGTGTCATCCACAAATCTTTCTCAGTATAAAATGATGTTTGCTCATCTTACTTATCTTTCTTCTGTGTCTGTATTCTTAGCATCCTACCAGGAGCTCGAGGGAAAACTCCATTCTTTCTTAACCAGGGCAGCCAGACAGCCTCAGTTGCCCTGAGTACAAGTGTGTTCATTCAAGCTTGGAGCCAATAGGTATTGATTGTCTCCAGCATTCCTAAGTTGCTGAGTTCCAAGGTCATTGTCTTGAAAGAGTTCCTTCCTTTTCTAACCTGTAAATGTTATGGCACTAACTCGAAGCAGCAAGACCAGCCCTTCCTTGTTTTTCTGAACCTTCTCCCCCAGACCATTTGGGGTGTAGCACTTCCTGCTGCTATTCCTACAATTCTCCACCATAAATTTCTATTTGTCCTTGGTTAAGTGTTCTTCCTTCCCATTTTTGTTCCTGCCCTTTTAAAGTCTGAGAGTATCAGGATTTCCTGTGCTGCCTCTGGTTTGACTGGCTCCCTTCCCTTTTCTAAGCTGCAGAATTACTCGCTAACTCACGGTGACTTTTCAGAATGAATTCAACCTTCTGGGCACATCAGTCATTCAAGACTCTGACTGTGATATCAGGTCTCTATCGCCTCTCATCTTTGGGAAATTTTCCAAAATTCTTGCCAAATGGCTCAATTGCATGTTTTGCGTGTCATCCTTGTGCATGGGCCATGCTAATCTTCTCTGTATCATTCCAATTTTAGTATTGTGCTGCCTACATAAGTACTCAGTTGCATGGTTTAACTGCAAAATTGCACCATTCGCCTTGGCTATTGTGAGCTCAGATATGAATGTTAGATGAATTTGAGTGTGGGCTTTACCACATATTGACAATAACACCAATTTCCAGCTACCCAGTTTCCTCATTCATACAGAAGAAGACTGCTGTAAAGGTCATCTTTTCCAAAGATGCCACCCAGCATGGCTCTAGGACTCATATACTATTCTCCATATCTTTACACACACACACACACACACACACACACACACACATGATAATCAATCAATCAACTAGACAGGAGCATGGCACCTCATGGACTCTCTTCTTTTTCTTCATTTCCACATAACTCATTTCTCTTTATTGTCCAGAACTAGATCTGAGCCAATTCCCACAAATATTTTCTTGAATTTAAGAAACACTCAAGTGATAGTAAGATATTATCAGACCATCTGTTTCAGGCCTAAGGCCCTGTAACAGTGTGAGATCCCTCACTGTTCACTGCATGGTCTCATGCCAGTTGGTGATGAGCCTTGGGAATCTTTATCTCCTCATATACAGTTTCCCCAAATCACTTCTGTTTTCTCCTTTTTTCTATCCACAAAGATTCTGATGTACTTTCTTCTCGCATACATAATTTATTTTTATGACGATGTTGGCAGATTAGTAATTGTGTGTTTGCTTGTTATCACATTTCCTCTCCTATTATGTGCTGATTTCTGCAATTTCTTTGTGGTTTTTGAATTTTTCTTGGTTGGTCCTCCAATCAGTGCCCCACAACTTACTCTCATGGCTACTCCCTGCATCAGTGCTCAGCATTCACTGGTCAAAACTATGGGTACTGGGAATTGAGAGAGCCCAAAATACTCACATGGGTTTATACAAGAGAGGTAGGAGACTCCAAGAAATGGAAGCAGAGATCAGCACAAGATGGGGCAATGAGCCAAGGTATGTGCACAGGCTCTAGAAGAAAAGGCAAGGAGGTAGGTTCTCACTGTGAGCCTCCAGAATACTTTAATTACAGTCAATGAACGCATGTCTCATTTGCAGAACCCTAAGTTATACATAAGTGTCACTGTAAACTGTTTCAGTTACGGTGCTTTCTTTTGGGGGGCGCCACACCCGGTGATGCTCAGGTGTTACTCCTGGCTATGCACTCAGAAATCGCTCCTGGCTTGGGGGACCATATGGGATGCTGGGGGATTGAACTGCCATCCATCCTAGGCTAGCTCGTCTTACTCCCTGTGCCACTGCTTCGGTCCCTATTGTGCTTTTTTTTTTTTTTTTTTTTTTTAAAGCAATAGGCTAGACTTCTGAGTATCATAAAGTGAACTTTAGGAGGAGTGGAACTTTCTAGCCCTGTTTAAGTATTTAAAGTATGTTGTTTATAAGTATTACTTTACCTCAGTTCCTAAAAAGCTTGAGACAGCACTTCAAAGAACAGACTGTTTTTATTTGACCCAAAAGAGCTATAGTTTTAGAGGAAAATAAACTGTGGTGACTCATGTGTGAAGATAAAATAGGTCTAGAAAAAAAGAAAGAAAAATGGGCAAAAATGCAACAGTCCCAAGAGTCTTCATTCTTCAATCTGAATTCTGTACTCAGGATTACATTTTCTTTTTCTTTTCTTTTTTTTTCTTTTCTTTCTTTTTTTTTCTTTTTCTTTTTTTTTTGTTTTTTTTTTTTTTTTTTTTGGTTATTGGGTCACACCCAGCAGCACTCAGAGGTTACTCCTGGCTCTACTCTCAGAAATTGTTCCTGGCAGGCTCAGGGGACCATATGGGATGCTGAGATTCGAACCACCATCTTCCTGCATGCAAGGCAAATGCCCTACCTCCATGTTATCTCTCTGGCCCCAGGATTACATTTTCTTATGGAGACAAAGCCCCTAAGGTTTATAGGGAGACAATTTGTATTGACTGTTAACTGCCATCAAACTGGATAGCATTTCCCAGACTGCATTGCAATGGGGTGTGACATGGAACGATGTGTGTACATTCATGCTATTCCTTCCCCAAACACATATGTCTCCTAGTCACGTGACTCCTAGTTATTGTCCCTCTCTTAGTTTAATGAAGCTCATCGTGACAATCTTGGAAGCCCACTGTTGGGTAAACTGCATAGAAGAGAATAACCAGCCATTCAGTAACATCTGTTTCGGTCTTCATATGAGTGAAAAATTAACTTCTTTTGTGTTGAGCAGTTATACATGTAGGGGTTGCTGAGCATAGCAGCTAGCATTCCTTTAAGACAATACACCCTTCAAATTCCAAATATTTGGGGTAAGCACAGCCTGTTTTGCAGACAGGCACACCATGGGATTAGAGCCACCTGTAAAAGACTGAACAAGGCTTATGTTTCACAGAGAATACAGCAGGTTTTATAAACATACCTTGAAGAATGGTTCTTTGCAGGTTTTCCTGGATCAGTCCAAGTCAAGCCACTGCTGATGCAACAAACCCTTCTCTTAATGCATTACATAACGTGTATTAACAAAAACAGCACAGTTTTAATATTCTCACTGTGGTCTAAGTTTGAATGAGGAAATCACTTAATACCCTCTGACTTTGTCAAAACACAGTTCTCTGGACACAACCATCCAAACATTTCTGCAGATCCAAGAGAAACACAGCCCTGCAAGTGTGCACTTGTTTCTTGACCATTGATTAGGTGACCTACCCTACCAAGTTTTCCAACACTGAGGACATTCCTGAGGACTGGACATACCAGTTTTTAAACTGGGACAGCCCCAAGAAAATTGGGAAGAGTTGGTTTCCCACCAAGATAATATTCTGATAGAAACAAGTCTACATATATGGTTAAAAACCCCAAAGAGAATGAAGAGGTATTTTTCTTCATTTCTTCCAGGAAGTGTATACTCTCAGTTTCATAAATCCTATAGCAATATTGTGATTTATAGAAAATATATGTGTTTTGTCATTCACATGACAAAAATGTATTTTTTATTTCTCATAAAGATATCATCTTTATCCCTGGCTCCTGGACCCCATAAGTGTCGTCAGTTCAAGGTGCTTCTTATTGTTCATAAATGTAACTTTAGGAGAACAACTGAGGAGAGGGGATGAGATGGTGTCTGGTAGTAATCAATAAGGTTTCTGAAAGGGGAAAGAAACTAGAGTTTGAGTTGAAAGGTTGATGACTTTATTCAATAAAGTCTTCACCAAGGGATTTAGAGAGCTTCTGGTGAGTTAAACATGTGAGACTTGGGAAGACTGGAGTGCATGGTGCTCTGTGCCCTTCCCCCACCCAAATCTTGTCCTATGTCCCTATTCCATATCTTTTAACTATCCTTTGTAATAAGTAGGTATTCTCTTGGATAAATGGGTTTCCTGTGCTCCGTAATCTGTTTTAGCAAATGAATCAAGCCTGGAGGCATGTGGAAATTACTGATCTGTCTTCAGGGACCAGAGCCAAATGATCTTGAGTTTGTGGTTTGTGGCTATTATAATCTGCACTGCAGGCAAGTGGTGGGCTTGAAACACAGGGCTCCTTATGTCTGTGGAATCGATGCACTCACTGGTTGATAGTGTCAGATTTGGACTGAATTCCTAATTGCATTAATTTAAAGCCAAAACACTCTTCTTAGTATTGTACCTTGAAGCATTAAACAGGGAAAAATCTCATCTCTGATTAAACCAATGATAATGCATAACTTGATCCTAAAAAGAGGCCAAATGTCAGGGCTGGAGCAATAGTACAGTGGGTAGGGAGTTTTCCTTACACCTGGCTAACAAGGTTAGCCATATGGTCTCTTAAGCCTGATACTAGTAGTTTCTGAGCATAGAACCAGAAGTAACTTCTGAGCATTGCAGGGTATGTCCCCCATAAAAAGGTCAAAAGTCAATGTTGAGATGAGACAGGTTTGAAATGTGCTTTCCATATTCTCTCTTGCCCATTAGTGCAGGGAACCAACACTGGATGCTGGAAGAACATTCCTGACACAGAAATGTGTGACTATTGTGGGAAGGTGAGTACAGATGTCAGTCAGGAGACCATCAACAGTCAGCAAAAATCAGCATCAGCAGTCAGAGGCAACGGTTGGGGAGGAGAGTGAAGGGACAGCACAGGCATGTTTAGGGCACCATCAGCTCTTTAGTGTCTACTCTTGCCCAGCAGATTACCAACATTTGCTATTTGTTAGGATCACATGGCAACTCCTGGGATGCTGTGCTACTGATTAGGTTTAGTTTCTGTCCCACAAAGCTGCCCACCTCTCCTCAATGACTTGGAGACACTTGCCTTTGACTCTAAATTACAGGAGTGATTGAAGCTACTCCTCATGAAATCAAGTTCGACTACCTAAAGAAACATGGTGCCTCTTCCTCCTTGGTCTTTCCTGCACATGATGCCATTTTCGTCATATCCTATGCTTCTGTAGTTTTAGCAATATGTAAAAACACATGATTTCAAAGGTAATTACATATCACCAACATAAATGGAAAGCCAGAATCACTTCAAAGAACTATTAAAGTTTTAAAAAGCCACGTACAGTGAAAGCCAACCAGAGTCATTGGTTGCCTGTTTGAGCTCCTTGTGAATGGAAAATAGTGGGATGGGTCAAAGACTTTTTCTCCCCTCACTAAAGAAGGATGTAAGCAGCAGGGAGAGATGTTAGTGCAGAGGCACTCTTGCCATGCTGAAACTGTGTCTTTAGTTAACTGAATAAATGTTGGAAAGAATCATCCCAGTCATCTCTAATTAAAACTGTTTTCCAGAGCTGAAAATCAATCCACTAATTTAATCCTCTGTTTTGTATAGCTCAAAATCAAATCCATTTTGGTACATATTTTTGTTTGTTTTGGGGCACACCTGGCAGTGCTCAGGGCTCTGTACTTGGAGAGCCATCTTGGTGGGGCTCAGGATCAAACCCAGGTGGTTGTGTGCAAGGTAAGTGCCCTATCTACTGTACTACCTCTGGTTCAATTCTGGGGTAATTTGATTTTAATTTATAGGGATTGTCTCAAATGGATCTCAGCACAGCCTGACCTTCCAGTTCCTTGTCTCCCTATATTTACTTATATTTACAAGATCATTCAAAATCTTTTCTCCCTGCAGTTAGCAGCAGCTAATCTTGCCTCACACTTATCACACTTATTTTCAAAAATAAATGGAATGAGCCCCAAAGCTTTCTTTCAGACCCTTTAGTGAGCATGAATACGCAAATCTTAAATGCAACCTCCCTTTCTATGTACTTCCAGAGACTTCTGTTTCATTTCTCTGCCCTTTTCATACTGGAGCTCTTGAGGGAACTATCCACACTCAACCCTCTCTGCCTTAGTCCAGTAGCTCAAGTTCTCAACCCCTCAGCTGCCACTAGTTGCAAATAGCCTTTTGTGAGCACCAACATAGGTGCCTTCCTGCCATTTAAAGGGATTCTCCTTCTTGGCTTCTATGATATTCACATTCTTCTCTTGCCTGCCAATCTCCAGCTGTCTCCTTTAAGTCTCCTGCTCAAACCCTTCTCCCTTTATCCAACCCCCGCAGCAGCCACTAAGGTCTTTAGCGCATGGGGTCCAGTCTTACTTCCACCATCTCTACAAGTACATCTGGGTAGTCCCATGCTATGAACTTCCATTCAGAGGCTGAAATGCCTCAACTATCACTCCAGCCTGAGACATCCCTTGAGGCTTTCCTGCCATGAATAGCTGTTATTTCATTAGCTCCACTGGGATATCCTACAGTATCTTTTTTTGTTTGTTTTGTTTTTGTTTTTTGTTTGTTTTGGGGCCACACCCGGCGTTTCTCAGGCGTTACTCCTAGCTGTCTGCTCAGAAATAGCTCCTTGCAGGCACAGGGGCCATATGGGACACCGGGATTCGAACCAACCACCTTCGGTCCTGGATCGGCTGCTTGCAAGGCAAACACCGCTGTGCTATCTCTCCGGTCCCACCTGCAGTATCTTGACTCCATAAATCCTAAATGAACTTGATTTCCCCTCGAAGCTATCATGTCCAGTCGCCCTCAATACAGAGAAGGGCCTCACTTTCCACCTGATAAACTAGAATGGCTTACCCCTAAAACCTTTATGTAAATTTTCATTTTTCTCTCTTTCTCTCTTTCTTTCTTTCTTTGTTTTTCTTACTCCTCTTTCTTTCTTTCTTTCTTTCTTTCTTTCTTTCTTTCTTTCTTTCTTTCTTTCTTTCTTTCTTTCTTTCTTTCTTTCTTTCTTTCTTTCTTTCTTTCTTTCTTTCTTTCTTCCTTACTTCTTCCTCCCTCCCTTCCTTCCTTCCTTCCTTCCTTCCTTCCTTCCTTCCTTCCTTCTTTCTTTCTTTCTTTCTTTCATTCTTTTTCTGTCTTTCTTCTTTCTTTCTTCCTTACTTCTTTTTTCTTTTTTCTGTCTCTATCTCTTTCTCTGTTTCTCTTTCCCCCTCTCCCATCTCCCTACCCTTACTTGAAGCTCTCAATAAATCAATGACTTTGAAGAGGTGAATAAAATAATAAAATGTCAAAATTTAGAAGAAAGCAAGTTTATAAGAAATAAAACCAGGAAATCAATCTTTTAAATAAAATATTTTAAAAGAATTATAATATTTTAGAGCTGTGACTTTATAAAAGTAAGAGTATTATCCTTAAAACAAGTGAAAAATATTTGTTTAAACTTTCCTCAAAGGCATTGAGTAGGACACATACTGATACCTGAAAATTGTAGGACTCTTTAGTTTATAGAAAAGTATTACAGGGTGGAGAGATAGCATAGCAGGTAAGACACTTGCCTTACTCACTTCTAGCCAACCTGGGTTTTATCCCTGGAACTATATAGGTTCACTCCAGCCCTAACAGGAGTGATTCTTGAGTATAAAGCCAGGAATAAGCCCTGAGCATCACCAGATATGGTCCAAAAAAAGTGTTTATGTTAACTGTCTAAGGAGAGAATTCACATCTATTTTTAGATTAATCAGTTCCTACACCCAGACACACATAGACGAGAGAGAGTGAGCTGAAAATACTTTATTTCTAGGAATGAAATAGGTCCAGAGAGAGAAAGCTCCTCGGAATAGATTGGAAGCTAATCTATATAACCTTTTAAATATTGATAGAGTAGCCCAGTGCTGAGAGCTGACTTCGCCACCCTAGACTTGCTAAGTTGTTTCTGTGGAGTGTTGGAGTACCAGATCACACAATGTCTCGTGCACACAAGGCAGACACTTGACTGCCAGGTCACATCCCAGATCCTAGAGAGTTTCACAAACTCAGCCTCCCAATTTCTCTACCTCCTCTGTTTCCCCACCCATAGAACCATTACTACCATAAGCAAGATCATTTCCAAGATTATTTTTTGTTTTTTTTTAAAAGCAGACCTACAATCTTCAATTAAAATTCATCGAGAAGACTTGAGCACTTAAGTCCAGGCGTGTCTGAATCAAGCACCTTCTAAGGAGAGCTAGTAAACCTATGGATGGTTTGTGTGACATATGGTTGCTTGAATGTACATGGAGGTAGGCACTAGATCAAACCTTTCAAACAATTTAAATGTCACAATTATAAGCTACTACTACTCAAAAGTTAAACACAGAATTACTGTGTGACCTAGCAATTACCCTTTAAGACAAGAGCATTTAAAATACAAAGATTAATCTGCCAATGTCTTAGGTAGGATGATTTATAATAATTAAAAAGACAAAAACAAGCCAGGAAATAACTCAAGTGGTAGTATACTGGAACCCCGGGTTGGTGCTTATTTCTCACTGGGTTCCCTGCACACACTACCTGGTCTAGCTTCAGTACCCCCATCCCAACTTCCTACATTGTCCCGCTAGGGCTCAAGCACTACACCCAGAGCCTCACTCACAAGGCCATGCATATCTGGGAATGACCTCTATTAAAATATTAATAAAATAGGAAAACAACCTCCATGCCTATAAACTGATGATGGGTAAATAACAGGGATATTTATATAGCACAATGCTATCTGGCAGTGAGAAATTAAGCAGTGAACCATGCCGCAACATGAACCTTGAAGACCTTATACTAGATGGAAGAAAAAAAAATCACAAAAGCTCATTTAACTTTATTATTTCTATAGATGTTCATAACAACTAAGTCTATAGGGACAGAGGTAGATTGGCCACTGCTTAAGCCTAGTGATCCAGGGAGAAGAGGAAAAATAAAGAGCAAGGGCTACTAAGAGACAATGAATTCTACGCTTCATTTATTTATTTAGGGTACTTGAGGACCAATGCCATGGTGTTCAGGAATTATTCCTGATTTAGTGCTCATGAGTGACCCCTGCGGTGTTCAGAGGACCAAAAGTGGTCCTGAGGATTCAACCATGGTGGGTCGCATGCACAGCAAGTACCGTAACTTCAGTACTATGTCTTCAGCCCAAATTCTACATTTTAGATGGGTTAATTGAAGAAAGTATGAATAATCCTCAATGAAATGGTTAAAAGCAATAATTATATGTTCATTTCCCAAATTGTTTTCTTCTTCCTATTTTTAGAGAACTTATTAAAATCAATAAATCAAACTGCCTTGTTAAATGCCAGGATAAATATTTAGAGCTTGTTTTTACCAGCATGATGCTCAATTAACAGAAGTTGACTAAACAGTTAATGTTTATAAACTGGCAGATTACATTCCTAAGACTTTGATTCAAGTGTTCATTTCTTATTACCTTTCCTGGCCAGCTTCTGGAATGGACATTTAACATTTGTCAAGGAGCTTGCCTTTGCAAGGCGAAGCATTTCCGTGCCAGAGGGGGGTTTGTTGGCTGTGCTCTCCGAAAGACAGCACCATGTAGTAAGGGAATCCATGGTCTTTTCCTACTGGAAATCCTCTTGTTTTAGTTTTTTATGATTTCAAGATATTCCTTACTTGCAAATAAAGTATTACTGGGATTAAAAATCAAGATCTTACAAAAGGAAATGTTCAATCACCAACAGAGTAATCTTGATCTTGTCCTGACTTTATGTCATTCACTTACTGTAGCTAAGCTCTCCGATGTGGTCTGCACTTGACCTTGAGACAATGACAGCCTAAGCATGTTGTGAGTTTTGTCTCATGCCAGAGCTGTGACCAACAATAGCCATAATTGTGTCCAAACAGTCCTAATATTCAACAATGTCAAACAAGACTCTCAAGGGTGCATTGTGCAGATAAAACTGAATTTGATGACATTGGCTGCTCTTTCAAGCAAGTGTTCTAGTTTAGTTTTTAACACTGAGATTTTGCTCTGCTCCATGGCTCTGCCAGAGTGTTTTATGTTTCAATCTTGTCCAGTTGCTATTTTTTAAGGAGACAAGCATTTTAATGATCTGGTTGTTTCCATTATGCTAAAGAAAGTGTGCTTTCAGAGTCCTCCAAGAACACACTGCTTTCTGCCTAGACATGGTGTTTTAAAAAAAAAATCATGCAAAAGGATAGCCTTTACTATTTAAAACTAAAATAACAAAAACACCCAAACATTTCCTCCAGAGTGATTGCAAGCATGTATTTCATTTGATGGTTATAATCATTTTCAGCTCAATTTTTGTTGTGCTATTCCCCATTAATTTCTCAGTGCACAAAAAATATCTATCATACTAAATATTCTAAATCTTCCCAAAGAGAATATATTTAGGCCATAACAGGACTTCAATGCATAAAGCACAAATATAACAGTTCCCACAGACTTTTAAGTACCACGAGCATGCCGAAAATGGCAATAAAAACTGACATAAAATATCACTGGTAATGAATTGCTGACTTATTGTTCCTTTTTAAATAATGCCTGTAATGTGGATATCAGGAAATATGTCATTAGCCTTTGTTTTGTTTGTGGCTTAAGTATTCCATACAATAGCAAGCTGGGAACATATTTTATTGGGGATAAAGGGTAATAATCCATTCTTTTCTGCAAAATCCAAACCAAGATTAAGTCCAAGTTTCCCAGAATAACTGTTCTGTAGATTATAAACAAGCACTGGAATTCCAACCATGAAGCACTCTTCTCTTTTTTGAATAAGCACCCAAAAACTCTAATGTGTTACAGAAGTAGGATCTACCAAGGGTGCTGTCATAGAGGCTCTATTGAGGTGTTGAGATTTGGATGAGGGGTACCAGGTAACACTGATACAAAGGGAAACATTGGAAAGAGAATAAGAAACAACAACAGTGAATGATCCAACTGGGACACATACCTTCTAGGTTACTGCATTTTAATATCTGGTTATTGACAAATTAAGATACACAATTCACCAAGCAGAAAACTCCAGAGGCAGTAGTAGACTGGAAATTAAGTTCAGCAATGCTCTTTTTAAAATTTTATTTTATTGAAACTATTGTGATTAACGAAGTTCTTCATAGTTGTATTCAGACATACAATAAATCAGGGCTGATCCCACCACCAGTGTTGACCTCCCTTCACCATGTTCCCAGAGTATATCCCAACCTTCCAGTATAACAGGCCCATTTAAAATTTATATTGTTAGAGTTTGGGTCTCTTGATTCTAGTGTTGTTGACTGTAGTTTGGAGCTCTTAATACAAAGATGGTCCAAGTCCCAGGATAAAATTGAGAACCAACAGTCAGATGTTCTAGTGTCTTAAAACACTGTCCCAGATTTATGTGTTTCCTCTATGTATCAAAATAAGCCTATCCCACTTTTCTTTTTAAAAAGCAAAGTTAGGTAGGTCCAAGAGATAGCAAAGGTATTAAGGCACTTGCCTTGCATGCTGCCAACCTGGGTTCTATCTAACCCCATATATAGACCCCCAAGCACCCCAGGAGTGATCCCTGAGTGAGTGACACTGAGCAAAGAGTGTTTTGAGTACTACCGGGTATGACACCCAAACCAAACAATAATCATAAAATGAAAGCAAAAGTAATAACTTATTTTTTCTAAGGTCAACAATATATGCTATAGAAACAAAGCAGAAGAGTGGGGGAAAATACCAAGAAAATCACTATAATCTTTCTTCTCTAAAAAAAGTATTTTGATGGTTTATTTTGTAATGGGAATGATTATTCAGGTTTTTTTGCACTGTCTTTACATATAGTATTTAATTGTGAGCATCTCCTTATGTCATAAGTGTCCCTAGAGACAAAAAATTTAATGATTTAGTGGTTGACCATTATTCTATCATATTGGTAGACCCTGATTAACTCTCCTTCTGCCTGAGGTTTCTTTAAGTTTTCATGATTATAGTTTTGTGATAAATATTCTTCCAACTTATATTTTTGTGATAAAAACTTTTAATATATATTTTTTTATAATTTTTATTTTGACCATATTGCTTACATATCTTCCACTGTAGTATTTTAGGTACATATTAACATTGAGTCAGGGGAATTCCCATCACCAAATTTGCCCTCCCTCCATCCCTGTTCCCATCTTGCATCCCATATCCCACATCCTCACGCCCCCCCCCCCCCCGGGCTGCTAGAATAAGTGGTTCCCTCTGTGTCTAGCTTACTACTTAGTGATCATATGTCTGTTTGGTCCTGGTACCCAACTTATTTTTAACACCCTAATGGGGATCTTCAGTGTGGGTAGAACTACTAAAAGGTCAAGGGAAATATGGCACTGTGTAATTAGAAAAAAGTTTCAAAATCCCAAGTTCATCAAAGACTACACATGTAGACTGTGGGGAGGACCCCTGAATAAGTATAACACTAACCTCATCTGCACAGTTTGCAAGCATCCTTCCAACTGTTTCAGAAAACTGGTTTCCATATAGGCCCCTCAGCAGTGAGCTTCCTCATGGCAGGTCTCCAATCTCACCTACCTTTCTGAGAAGAAAACCCCAATAGTATCAACTGGAGAATTATGATCAAGGAAAAACAAGGGAGGAATGAACAGATAACCAACACTGCTCCCCTTTGCTTATTATTATTATTATTATTTTTATATGGTGCTTTCTGGCCTCACATATGCAAGGCAAGTAAGTACTCTACTAGTAAACTACATCCTAAATTAATTGTTTGTTTTTATTAAAGTAAAATAGGTATAACATAAGCTTTACCATTTTAACTTTTATGGGGTTCCCAAGTGTTGCTTCAAGGGGCCCAGAAGCCCCCTCTGGCATTTCTCAGCTAACCAGGCCAGCAGTTCTATGTAAAGGCCCTTGAATGTAGTGTTGCTCAGATCCTGAAGTGCACCCTGAAGTTCAGGTCACTCTAACAGTGCTCTGGGGTTTCCAGGACTATACCTGGTAGTGCTCTAGGACTGTGTGGTACCCAGAATAAATTAGGGTCAATGAAGGACAAGGCACACACCTTAATTCCTGTATTGTCTCTCTGAACTTTTGTTTTAATTACTTTTATTGTATAATCTGATATTAAAGTGGTCTTTCATAATATAGTACAGCTATTGCCTCTACCCTTTTGCCAGAATTTTCTCATCATCATGAAACAGAAACTAACTACTAAACAATAACTCCCTTTTCCCTTCAGAGCCTGGCACTCAATTTCTGCTTCCCATCTCCATGTCCTATGACTCTAGGCATCTCACATAAATGGACTTAGATTCTGCTTAATCTTTTCTGTCTGGCTTCTTGCATTAGACATGTTTTCAGGATTCATACATTTCATAGTACATTTCAGGACTGCATTCCTTTCAAAAGATAAAAACTTTTTCCTTATATGGAGATACTTCATTTTGTTCATTCATTCATTTGTCTGTTGATGGACATTTGTGTTTGTATCTTTGGACTATCCTGAATAATGCAAATTATCCTGACAAATCTATTTGAAACCCTGCTGGCAATTCTTTGGGCTACATACCTAAGAATGAGACTGCTAGATCATGTCATACCTTTGCACCATTGTTTCAAGGATGCACTAATTTGTTTTCCACAGCAGTGGTACCATTTTTCCATTCCCACCAGCAATGTGTGAAGGTTCCCATTTATCCACAACCACACTTAATTTTTTCTTTTCTTTCTCTTTTGGACCATAGCCATCCTTGTGGATTGGGGATGTGTCCTGTGGTTTTGAATTGCATTTCCCTTAGGACTAATGATATTAAGCTTCTAGTCATTTGCTCCAGGGTCATTACTCTGTGGTCATTCTTGGAATAAGTGTTTATGTGTCCTTTTTTTTTTATATATCTGTGAATGGGGATGCTAGCAGAATCTGCTTTCATGGACAGACAGACCCAGAACACAGTGCTTCCCACACAGCATTTGGTGGCAAGAAAAAGACACTGATTCCCTACAAAAGCATTAGAAGAGGGTTGTTTGGGCAGGCGACCCTCTTGGGACTGTAGCAACAGGAAGTTCAGCAGGGTTCCAGGGACACAGAGAGGCGTCAGGTTGCTACCCTGTCCCTGTCCTTGTCTCTGGGTCTGGTGTGGTCCTGTCTATGCCTCTCCCTGCACGTCTGTTCCTCCCCATGCAAAACACTTAACCTCTGTCCTCAACACCCTATCCAATGACTGGCTTCCCATGATACATACTCAATCTTCATCTTCACATGATCTCGGGCTCCGGGGACCCCAATCTATTTTAGTCGCTCTGCCATTTTATTCAGCTTATGTTCTCTGAGGTCAAAAATTGCTGGGATTCAATCAGCTGTAACCAGAGGGTAGGTCAAATAAGGCCAATTCTACCACAGAAACCTTTGCCTTCAGTGAAGGCTGTGATGAAGAGAAACTTCCAGAAAGGGATACAAGAGGAGGCAATGAGGACTAGACCTGGCAATTGAAGAAAACTTCAAAATTTAAACAATCCCATATGTCTTATGTCTCCTCAAGACTACTTGTACTCTGGCTCTTTTTCAACTATCCACTTGATACTATTTGCCTGGAGGATGATGTTCTTGATTTTCAAGGTAGCAAGGCTATAAGATTCAAAGGTACCAGTGGCTGTTGAGCTAACAACAGTGGTATGGCAATTCCAAGAACATTTAATAAGCAAGCCAGTGACTACACTTTACTCCAAAGGCTGGTGATAGGTCTAAACTAGGACAATTGGCTTAATCCAAAAGATTGCACTACGAACATACCATCTGCTGTTCTCTCAGTGTTCAAAACATTTTATAGTCTCCCTCCATCTTTTCATTGGCTGTAAAAAGCAAAGTCCTGGTCATTAAAAGGTGTTTGGAAGTCAAATGCCCGGGTGCATAAGAGCAATCTCTAGAATTCAGGTGAAAGCCAAACCTTTGATCTTTACTTGGACCCAATGCCTGTGTCAAACAAGATGTTTTAACCACTATTTACAGGGTTCTGAGGATCTTGGGTGCAGCTACTAAGAGATGATATCTCTTAATTATATGAGAAGCTTTTAAGACAAATTCACCTGATTGAAATGCAAGTCAAAAAGAAGTCAAGAATTTCTCCACTTCATCTCCAGCTTCTTTTTCATGAAATATCTGTTGAAAAGTGGTTCACATTCATCTATATGAAAGAAGGGGACAGTCCTGTCTTTCTTTGTTAGATGATGCCAGATCCAGTCAGACTCCATTCCCATCAGATGGCACCTCAAAGGGAAACCTGTGGAAGGAACTATAGGGTGGGGGCAGTCAGTCAGAGCAGGAAAGAACCTAAGATATAGCCACCTACAATATGGTAGTAGATTTACAGCAAAGTTGAGTAGTTTAACATGAGAAAGAATCCACTTCCCCTGCTTCACCCTCACACTGTTCATTATTGATAGCATCCTGCCTGGAGTGGAACACACATCACAAAGAATGGATTATTAGTTTCTAATTAGCAGAACTCCATAGTTTGCATCATGGTTCATTTTCTGTCTGTATTATACAATCTACAGATTTTGACAAATGCACGAGGCCATACAGGCACTCACTACTATCATATAGAACCAGCTGATTAGTCCTTCATCCACATACACACACTCAGTCCTCAGATGCCCTGGGCTCTATCTATTCACTTCCATCCTTATTTTGAAACACTAGCCCATATTGATCTTCTCACAATCTCACTTGCTAGTTTTGCTCCTTTAAAAAAAACTTCCTCGGGCCCGGAGAGATAGCACAGCAGCGTTTGCCTTGCAAGCAGCCGATCCAGGACCAAAGGTGGTTGGTTCGAATCCCGGTGTCCCATATGGTCCCCCGTGCCTGCCAGGAGCTATTTCTGAGCAGACAGCCAGGAGTAACCCTGAGCACCGCCGGGTGTGGCCCAAAAACCAAAAACCAAAAAAAAAAAAAAACAAAACCTTCCTCTCACAATAGGAGAGTGTGATCAGGAGAGGGTCAAAGAACAGCACTTAGTTTATTGAGCAGATTTGTAAGGAGCTACCATTCCATTTAGCAGATGAAGAATCAAGGCTTAGAGAAGTGGATATTCTTTTCAGGTTACATAGTCAAAAAGGAGTAAATAGATCCATAACCCAAAAGAAGACTGCCTGTCCTGCTTATAGCCACTTCTGGCTTTCCTAAAATTAATCTAATGCCATGTAGCTCATGTAGCCTTGCATGTGTGAGGTCCTGGGTTTGCTCCCTAGAATCAGAGAAAAAAAAAACCTTCTAGGAAATAAATAAAATTAATCTCACAACTATTTTTCCTCATAATTAAAAGAAAAATTCAGGAGATTATATGACTTGCAATGATTATTTCAGATTATTTCAAAGCATTTCATTGATATGAAAATCTAAAAGTTTACTTAGGATTCAACATCTATATTAGAAAAATAATTACCTTCCTTTTTGTTTTAAAATGAAATTCTAAGCCAGAAATGTAGCTAAGTGGAAGAGTCTTTCATATGTATAGGACCCTCTGTGTGATATCAATGGCTTTCTGCAACCCTTGCCAAAATTGTCTAATAAAAATAGACAAATATGGACCAGAGAGATAGTAAAGTGTGTAAGGCACTTGTCTTATATACATTCAATCCAAGCTTGATCCTCTGTACTATGAAACTGAACATTGATAGGAGAGATCTCTGAGCACAAAGTCATGACAAATGCTGATACCTACTGGATATGGCCTCCCCCAAAAGAAGACAAATGGGACTATATCAAGCTGTAAATAACATTTGCATCAAAGAATACATGTACTTATAGAACAAGAAAAGATATTTACAAATTATCAGGTAAGGGGCCGGAGAGATAGCACAGCAGTAGGGTTTTTGCCTTGCAAGCAGTTCATCCAGGATGGACAGAGGTTCGAATCCCAGCATCCTATATGGTCCTCTGTGCCTGTCAGGAGTGACTTCTGAACACAGAGCCAGAAATAACCTTGAGTGCCATTGGGTGTGACCCAAAAACCAAAAAAAAAGTTATCTGGTAAGGGATAATATTCTACGTCTCAACTAAAATAATGCAATCTGTGATGTAAAATTAGCAAAAGGTTGAATAGACATTTCCTCAAAGATGATAAGCAAGCATATGGTAATGTTAAATATTATTCATCATCAGAAAAATGCAAATCAAAACCACAGTAAGTTATCACCTCACACCCATCAGGATTGCTAATGGGAATCCAGAAAACAGCAATTGTTGTCAAGAATGTGGAGAAACTGGAACATTTGTGCATGAGTGGTGGGACTGCAAAATGTTGAGAAACAGTTTCCTGGAGGAATTAAAAACAGAACTAGCTCTATGATCTACTGTCTCACTTCTGGGTATATCTCCAATGAAATTAGAATCAGAAGCTCATATTCATTGCAGCATTATTCATAATAGCTAAGAAAAGGACACAGCCTAAATATTTACTAACAGATGAGTGGATAAAACAAATTGTGTTATCTATATACAAAGGAGTATTATTCAGCCTTTAAAAGGGAGGAAATCCTGGTTCCTGGTACAACATAGGTAAACCTTGTGGACATTATGCTAAGTGAAACAAACCACACACACACACACACACACACACATATCTGCATCCATTTATATGAGAAATCTAAGGTTGGAAAATTCACAGGGGAAAAGAATGGCCTTGGAAGAGGGTTAAAGGCGAAATTTTTGCTTAGTGGTCTAGTGTTTCTAATTTTTCAGATGAATAATTCTGGAGCATAGTTTTATAAGCATTTATATGTAACATTAATGAATTATAAACTTTGTAATAGTTAAGATGGTAAATTCTATGTTATATTTTTCACCATAATTTTTAGAATGAAATTAAGTAACTCAAACAACATTTTATCCCAGATTTTATTGCAATATTTTTCACAAATTCCAGAAGATATAAAAAGCCTGATTTTAATTGAGAAAGGAATAATCAAGTGTGGTTTCTCCATATAATAGAGTATACGTCAATCCTCCAAAGGTATGAAATCCTATTATGCTCCAATTCCAGTTTGGATGAGATGAAAATTTTATTTTTAGTCAAAGAATCAGACACAAAAGGACCATTTTGTATGATTCCATTTCTGTGAGGCCAGCTCCCCAGAGACAGAAAGGATGGTGGTGGCCAGGAATGGGAGAGGAAAGGAACAGGAAGTTACTATGGGAGGGGACAGAGATTCATGGTAAAAAGGTTCTGGAGATGGAGTGGGATTATGGTCATGCCGCATTGTGCTTAATGTCCCTGAATGTGCTTAATGTCCCTGAACTGTACATTTCAATATGGTACCAAGAATAACCTTCATATTATGTGCATATTACCACAATTTTATGAGATGAAAAAAATGCAGCTATTATCTTCTTTTTGTTCCTGCAAGGGAACTAGCTTGTTCAGAAAGTTTGATTGTCCTCAACATGACTGCTTCCTCTGTGGCTTTCTCAGAAGTCATATATCAAACATAATGCCAATTGTAGATTCATATCACTGAATTACAAGTTTGTTAGCAACTAGGAAGAAGGAATGAGCAAAGGGCTACCTTGTTGAGTATTTGGTGCTTCCTAAGACTTTGGAGATTCATAAATTTGCAAGGATTAGCTCACTTGAGGCCCATAAAAATGGCCCCATTTTACCTGAGACATGAGCCCTTTGAGGTTGACCTAGCAAAACCCATGCATAGCTCTTAAGTAAAGCAAGGAGCCAGATCTTGACATTCTGACCCCAAATGCATCTTCTGCTTTCACTAATTTGGTATCAACAGGCTGAAGACATGAATGCAGAAAAATGACCAGAGGGTGAGAAGATTTTTATTCTGAGCTTGTCGCTAAGGTTGGCTCACTCAGTTAGAGCACCCACTTGAGGAACAAGGGAGGTGTCTATCCCCATTTTTATAAATAAGGTATTTGAGGCTCAGAAACTATCATGTAAGTTTCTCCATGGCCTGCAACCATTGATCCCTGTTCTGAATGTCAATCCCTAATTTGTCATAGCCTCTTACCTTTAGCTGATTATTCATGCATAAAATAAGTGTGATGTCCTTTCTTGGGGACAGAACTGTCTCATATTGTACAAGTGCTCTCCTGATTTTTTTCTAATTTTTAAGATCCTTATATTTCTTGATTGTGGGGTACCTTTATTTCTTCACCTCTCCTCTGCAGATGTGAAGACCATTAAGCAACCATGACAGGGATGGCAAACACTAAAAGAGACATGAAGGATGATGGTGAAGGTGAAAGACCTTCCTGGCCTCTGCCTTACCATTAAGAATCACAAAACTTTGTCATGTATGGCAGAACTGCTAAAGCTAGAAGAAAATGTTGAAAATGGGAATCCACCAACGTCAAAGCTTTACTCAAATCTTAAAAATCTAAACCCCATGAGAAACAGTGACAGATGGGGGGAACATATTGCAGGATTAGGTATGCCTGACTGCCAGCACGGGGAACTTGGACCCAGGCACAAAATATCACATGCTCCTCCATCACTTGAATGCCAACCGGGAAATGTGAACTAATCTGTTGTGGTAGGAGCAGCTAAGGAGTGTGGGAGACCCAAGGCCAGAGACGGCCAGCCAAAAGCAGTAGCAGCCAGAGGGAAATTAGCCACAGAATTCAGGGGTGACCATGACTCTGGTCTTTTCCAGAAGAATTATCTTAGATAGGTGAGGCGGGATGGACTCCAGCTGGCTACCACAGCTGGAAACATAAATGTGGTTCTTTGCTGCTTTTATAGTACTGAAATCCAGCCTGCATTTACTCTCACCAGCCTTGCTCACTGCCGTCTCTAACTTCTGAGACAGGTGCCCACTTGCCTCAGTGCCCACAGGCCACTTGCCTGCTGCCAGAAGAACATTATATCTGTCCAGCATCAACCCTGCTCAAAAAGCTCCAGGTATGTCTCATTTCCTTAAAACTGCACCTCCACCCCGACCACACAGGCACCTCCAATAAGGACACTTCATCTCCTTTTTGCAGGTCACATTGAGCCAAGCCCTAAACCCTGGAGACAAATATAGAACCTCAACATGAGAGAATGCCCACTTTACAAGCAGGTTCCAGGATACCCGCTTCACTTGCTTTGGAGTCCAACCATGCAAGTTGGAACTGTTAAATTCATAACTAATCAGCTTTGTGTTCTTGGAGAGGTTAACTCAGAGGTTAACTTTGAGTCCTGCTTTGTAGATTGGAAAATGGCATCCATGCTGTCTATTTCATCCACTTGTTTCGAGAATTTAATGAACAAGTTTAAGAAATCTTTGAATATGAATCACTCCCATCTCTTATTCTCTCTTCTCTCTCTCCACTTCTTTCTCTCTCTTGTCTCCCCTCACTCTCTCTTTCTCTCTGCCAAGTGTTCAAAACCAGGATCTGATACATACAAGGAAAATGCTCTACCACTGATTCACATCCTGCTCTCCCCACTTATCTAAAAGTCATTGGATCCCAATGCTGATTGCCTCTTAGTCTTCGAGGAGAAGAATAACCAAATTGAGGGTGTTGATAGCATGTGTTGGAAGAAGCTTCTTAGCTGCAACACCCAGTTTTAGTTATCTCCTAAGAAAGGCAGCTGAAAGAATGCAGATGAGGGAAGAAATTCTTAAAGAGGGCCGGAATGATAGCACAGCGGTAGGGTATTTGTGTTGCACTCAGCAGACCCAGGACAGATCTGGTTTAATTCCCAGCATCCAATATGGTTCCCCCGATCCTGCAAGGAATGATTTCAAGAGTACAGAGCCAGGAGTCACCTGAACACTGCTGGGTGTGGCCCAAAATATCCCCCCCACTTCAAAATCTTAAATAACTGAACGAAGAAGCAAGAAAAATGAAGCAAAGTTTCAAACATTAGTTCAAGAAGAGAAGGAAATATAGCGGAGTCTTCCAAGGAGTCCTCATGTGTGCTCAGCTGTACTGAAAAGGTTACTAGATCCAAGGACAGTCCAGTAGAATAAATGAAGGCACCAGTGCTTTTTAAAGTTAGGCTGGTGATATTAGCAGAGCAGGAAGGAAACTCTTCTTGGTGTCATCTCTTTGCCATGTATCCCTGCCGCACCCCACTCCCTGACACTTTCTCTGCTGAACCAGAGGAGACTGGCTTCTTCAAGACACCTGATTGCTACCAGGATATCTGTGGTCCCCATGATAAAATAAAAGAGAATTAAGCCCCACAGTGTCTGTGTCTCTCAGAAGGTTTCAACCCTCTCATTAGCCTTTTGGTCTGCTCCGTGGCCAGCATCCCATTCCTCAATATTGTTCTCTCTCCTTTCTCCTAAAGGGTTAAACATTTATTGAACCTTCTTTTCATTTCATCTTGGTAAAATCCATTCAGTGGAATGCAATCAACTACTTTTGTTAATGACACAGAAAATAAAAGGACATCCCAACTAGTAATGGAGAATAATTTTAAAAAAATGTTTTTGTCAGGTCAGTATGCAAATGGATTGTAGGCTGCCCTTCTTATGAGTCTCAGTGAAAAATATTTATAGTCCTAACTAGAGGGACCAGGCTAGCTCGTGGATCAGAAATAATACCTGGTAGGCACAAGGGATTGAGTTCCACTCTGAGCACTGCATGTCCCCAACACCCTTAGGCATAGCCCTAGAGCCCCCCCTCCCCACACACACACACATTGCTAGGTACAGCAGCAGCACATCACGAACTAGTTAGACCAAGGGGTAAACCCAAATTCTATTCCAGGCAACCTGATGATCTCTATTGGGTCCTATCAGGAGATGTTCCTGGACACAGAGCCAGAAGTAAAACCTGTGCATGGAAAGGGCCCACAAAAAATTAAATAAATAAAAGGAATTGAATCAGTTGGTCAAGTGGTCAAGCATCACCAAGGATGGTCCCTGAGCATTGTTTATAAGTCCCTCCCAAATTAAAAGGAGAAACCAGTACTGACTGTGCAGAAACAGTTTATAATAGTCATGTTCAATTCCTTTTTATTTCACCATAGTATCTAGCACTGAGTTTTTCTTAATATGAGGAAATGTCACTAAATATTTGTGGAATGGGTAGGAGTGAATGGATCTAGTCATGCAGAAAAAAGTGCATGGCAGCTAAAGGAGGGAAGTATTTGAAGAGTGAAAAGAAATAGATAGAAGTAAGAACACCCAGGCAAACTTTCTTTCCTTTGGGGGAGAACTGGCTAGCTTCAAGCCTGAAGATCTGGTTTATGCACTGAAACTTAAGTAAATCACAACTTGTGCTTGTTAATTTTCTACTTCCCAGTATGCTTTAAACTGTGTGAATCTAACTTTTCAGAAGCACTATTGGGGCAGTGGCATGGATAACTCAAACCAAGAATGCATTAAATTGCCACTTCAACACTATTGTCATGTTGCACTTAAAATTATCAGTGGCAAAATGGATATTATACCAAAAGTGGAAAAGTTCTAAAGGCCCACCATCTAATGTATAGGTTAACAAAAATAGTCTATCAAGTCAATGGAACAGAACTTATCTATAAGGGATGAAATTACTAAAGATCTATGTGAAACTGCATGAGAAAACCTTCAAAAAACGTTATGCAAAACAGAAGCCAGAGAATACCCATAGACCTTGCCCAACTCTGCTCGTGGCTAAGCAGAGGGATAGTGAATGCAAGAATAATTTGGAGTTCATGCCAGCTCTAGTCAGCTTAATCAGTAGCTGAATAAATTGCAATACTCCTACATTCTCAGCAACAGAAAACAAAAATTGCAATTCTCACATTTTTGCCAATACTTTTTTATTTGTTTGTTTTCATAGTCATTCTAATGGGTATGAAGTGATATCTTATTGTGGTTGAGTCATATTTCCCTAAAGATGTTGAATTTGCTTTCATATTATTTCCATTTAGAAAAATAAAACAAAACAATAAAAATTTAAAAACAACTCAACTAGAAAAGAAGCCAGACCAAAGATAGTTCATAAACCACATTATCCCAATTATTTGAAATTTCTAAGCAAAAAGTTAATCCGGAATAGCTTAGGCCTCAAGTCATTATAAGGATCCCCAGGGTTGTTATAAGTGTTTTGAACTAGTCTTGGGGGGGGGGGGTTACAACTGGCTTAGAGTAGTGATATAAGTACATAGATTTATTCAGACTCCTTGAACAATGCACTGATTATGGGTGGGTTTTATGCAATGCAAATTACATCTCAATAAACTGGAACATAAAAATTATTTCAGTAATTTGAAATATGACTATTTTGGTATTTAAGAAAAAACTCATTTTTAGTTCTTAGTGGTGTTTTGATTTATTAGGCAAAGACCTGAACATCACTTCAAGTCAACTATTATACAATTTTCCTAGTTCCACCTTCCCCAGGACTATAGACAAAGCATCAGTATCTTCTCTATGCCTGCTAGTCAGCTTCTAGACCTTCAGGACAATACAGCACCTTTCTGACCACTTGCTCTGCTGCTGAGGGTTGAGGATGCTAGAGAAGATTCAAGTTTCTTACTACATTCTCTGTACCCATGGACTCTATTTTTTTATTTGTATGTGCCCTGCAGTACTCAGGTCTTGGTTCTGTGCTCAGAGTTTACTTCCAGTCATGCTTTGGAGACTGTACACTGGTGCTGGGTATCAAATCTGGTCATCCAAATTCAAGAAAAGTTTCCTTTCTATTACTCCAGTCCTTACCCTTGGGCTCTTGAGCATACAGGATGGAGGGTTTCTCTCTCTCTCTTTTTCCCCTAAATTTTATTTATTTATTAGTTTTGGGCCACACCCAACAGCCTCAAAGGTTACTCCTGGCTCTGTGCTCAGAAATCACTCCTGGAACCATATGGGATGCTGGGGATAGAACTTGGGTTCATCCTGGGTCTGCTTCCTGCAAGGCAAATGCCTTACCACAGTGCTATTTCTCCAGCCCCAAGGATGGTTTTTCAAAGTTGTCTAAATTAGAAACAATTGTAAAGAGAAAATGCCAAACCAGAATAAGTGTGTGGGCCTTTTCTACTCCAAATATTTAATCTCATGTTAAAAGTACAAAGTAGTTATAACAGTTTCAATATTGTAGCCTAAAATTCATACAGCTATTCAAAGCTAACCCTCAATGGAGACAGAAATTGTAGGGCACAAGGAGCCCGAGTGCAGTGGTAAGGCAAAGGCCTTGCAAGATGCTGACCTAGGATGGACTGTGGTTCCATCCTCCTGTGTCTCATATAGTCCCTAAAGCCAGGAGCAATTTCTGAGCGCATAGCCAGGAATAGCCTTAAGCATCACTGGGTGTGGCTCAAAACCAAAAGATAAAAAGAAAGAAAGTATAGGGCACAGTTGCTGTTCTTCCATGTGTCATTTCTCCTTACTTGTTCATGAAATAAAGGAATGTGCTTAACACATCTGCCATTCTTGCTCTGCTTCCAAATGATACCCCAGAGCTGCACTAAGTGCGTAATAGGTCCTGGATAAATCTTTGTTGATTTGATTGATTCTTGCTCTGCCCCAGTAACAATGGCAGATTAGAATTTATGGGATAGCTTTGCCCAGCCTGGAAGGGATCACCAAGTGCATAGTAACCCCAGTGATTTGATTGATGATGATGTGTTTAAAATGATTACTTTCAAATTTCAAACCTCCAGAACTCTCAAATGCAAATGAGATTTTTTTTAATTAACAGTATGTTAGCTTTCATCAACTCATGCCAAAACTGTAAACCCATTCCAAGTAGGAGAAAGTTATAAGACCTCACAATGATAATGAAAATTCATTGCCATGTTCCTAATGTTTAAAACAGTCTAGCTTAAAAAACAAATTTTCTCAGTCTGTTTGTCCGTTTCTCCTTTTTAAGAAATGGCGGAGAGTTCTCATGTGGTTTTAAATTTGAATTCAAAAAGCCAAGGAATTCATGGCTGAGTTCTTGGCAACACACACAAAATACAGACCAAAGTGAACAATGAATTATATCTTATTGTTGAACCAGTGATAATATTCATGCTATTTTTTAAACATTCTGGGTATTTTTCTTAAGAATACACTCCTAGTGGCTCCAGACACACATATAAGATAAAGAGTGAAAAGGCAGCCATGGCTCTGGGCCAGCCCCCTCAGCAGTTGAAAGTGAATGTGATTGCTGGGTTCACTCCCCCGGGGTAGTCAGAGAAGAAGCATGCAACAAATAGTCCTCTCTCACTTAAATGAAGGCAGCCTGTGAGAAGAACTGGATCCATGAAAGATTTCAAGCCACAGAATTTTTCCTGGAGATGAGAACCAAGGACTGGAAAGAGAAGCAAGAATGGCATTGGGTCCAGAACTCTTGAATTGCCAAGAATGAGCCTCAGAGTTACTGCTCTCAAATAGTGCAGCGAGCTGGGCTAACCTCTCTAGTCACACACCCATGGTTTATTTCTATAGTTTTTATCAACAGTGATGAAAAGTCTCATAGATGTCCAATTCATGTAACTTACTGGATTTTGAACCTAGATCTTTTTTGACTGCGTCAGACTCTGGGTGTTTTTGGAAGATCCTTGAAGAGGAGTGAGCTTTTCCGTCTTTGTAGCTTTGGCCTCCAGCCCATATTCTTTGGCTTTACAAAGAATATGCACACACTTAACATAGCCTTAAGTGGATGCATAGATGAATGGGCAGATAAAAATGGATGGATGTGTGGTTAAGGAGGTAGACTGGAAAGTGAGTGGGTAGAGTGGGTAGGTGGGTGAAAGGGTGGACGGATGAATTCATGGGTGGATAGATGGATTGGTGGATGGATGGATGGGTGGATAGATGGATTGACAGATAAACAGATGGATGGATGAATGAAGAAATAAGATAATCAATCAATAATTTCCCTCACTTTCTAAGTTCTATGTCAAGGTGTTTGACTATTTCAAGGGTTGTTAAATGCCTGGTATTGTTAATAAATTTCAGGCATCCATCTGCTTTATTGATAAGCATGATGTTAACAGACAGAAAATGCATTCTATGGTTCACAGATACCATTCTTAAGAAGCTCTTTGCCAAATGTTCTATTTATCACCTGAAAATTGCTCTTCATAATATCTTACTCCATTTATAGATCCTGGCTCTAGAGTACAAGATTTAATTTTTTTTTGAATTAAAATGTGATAAGAGACCTTTTGGTTCCCAGAGTTGCTTTTCTATCTGTAGGTCAGAAGTTATTGGCTGGAGTCCCAGCATCTCCCTTGAGCTTCTGCTGACCAAATCGACTCTGTCTTCAGTCCAAATTATGTCATATTTATTATGATGCATTTATTCACAGTTGACTTACATTTGTGTGCACACAGATTTTTGACTTCCCACTGCTGACAGAAAAATGCAATTGGGCAAGCAGATTTGAATTCAGTAATTCACCAGAGGACTTGGGGGCTGGAGAGAGCAGCAGGTGAGGTGTTTGCCTTGCATGTTTGACCCAGCTTTGATTCCTGGCATATGATCTCCTGAACCTCCCTTGTATATGATTCCTACATGATCTCCTGAGCCTCCTCAAGACTGATCCCTGAATACAGAGCTATGAGTAAGCCCTGAGCACCAACAAGTATGACCATCCTTGCTATACTCCCTATAAAAAGGACATTGGTAATAGTGCTCATAAAAATATGCATGTGTTGAATTACCTACTGCTAACTGTATGGTTTCTCCAGGAAAATATAATGTGACTTATAATCACTGATGGGAAGATGTCTTTAAGAAAAGCTTGGAAGGTTGCACTGGTAAAGAGGGCATGTTCTGTTTATGACTGAAACCCAACTACAATCATGCTTATAATTATGGTGCTTAAATAAAGATTAAAAAAATAGAAATTCTGTACTTTTAATTATACCCCCAAATGGTAGTAGGCCAAGAATGAATGTGGTTCAGCAGTTAATCACAAGCATTGCACATGTGAGGCCCTAATTTCAAAGCCCAGGAATGATATGAACATATATGTGATATAAAATAAATGGTAGGTATTCATCATTCCCACCATCAGATATGTGCAGATTTCTTACACATGTGAACTCATTTATTTCACCTTCAAGCTCTCGAAGGTCAGACATGCTATTGGCACTCTGCTGAAACATCAAATTTCAAAAACAAAAGTGCCCAGCTCAATAGCCTAGAAATAGTGAGTGTCAAAGTTAGATTTTATATTCACATTAGACTTGGTGCTTCTGCTCTACCACCTGGATCAGATTATTCTAAGAAAAACACATTTCTTTGACTATTTTCTTCTATGGATTACAGAAGACAGTGTGGTGTTACTCCTGCATTAAGAAAAAAAATAACATGTCCCACGGAGTTGGAGAGATAGCACAGAGGTATCTTATATGGTCCCCCAGCCTGCCAGGGGCAATTTCTGAGTGCAGAGACAGGAGTAACCCCTGAGCACCACTGGGTGTGGCCCAACAACCAACCATCCAACCAATCAATCAATCAGTAAAATTTAAAAGAAAAAAAATTCATTTTCTGAGCTATTGTGGTTTTAAATTCAGGGGGGATAAAGAGTAAGATCAGATATGCAGATTTCCTTTGACTTCCTTGATCTCAGAAAACACATCCTTCATCTTCCAAGTATTGATTTTCACCATGTGCATGATCAGGTACACTTTCTGAGAGTTGGGTGGGAAGAGTCAAGTTGACTCCTGCGCTGTGGACTGATACAAGGAGAGCCAATAGAGGACAGAAAGGTTGGTGACTATCTGGACCATGGGCACGTGCCTCTGCAAGACCAGGGCATGTTTATCACCCCTTCATTTGGGCTTGGCTTTATGGCAAACCGATTCGTGCAGCTGGCCCCACTTAATGGGCAGATGAGAAAGCCTTCTTTGTTTGCTGGTGGCCCTCCCTCCCCACACTCCAGTGCTGCCGGGAGCCTAAAAGGGCATGTCTTAGGTTCTTGGCAGGGGGTGGAAGGGTATTATTGTACTGGTGCTGAGGTGCTGAGCTTACTCTCCTATGTTTCCTTTCTCAACCCAATAGGACAGAGCAGCAGTAAGTGCTCCCCCTCTATATTGGGGAGCACTCAAACCCCACTCAGTGGCCTGATTGTCCAGACCCTTTAGCTGGCTGCCTCACTCTCAGGTAGACTTCAAGTGTCCCCCCAGCTGCCTCCAATGCAGGTGCCAACCCTCTCCTCCAGCCCACCTTCGCTCTGCCTTGTCTTTCCATGAGTCATTCAGAAATGTTCATCTGGAGATACAGCAAATTTGTCCCTTGATGAATTGCTCCCGTGCTCCCCCACTCGTCGCCTGCTCTGAAGTGATTTCCTAATTCTCTTTGACAAGACAGTTTACTCTTGAGGAGGATTAAAGGTTATTTTTAAACCTGAGCTGCACATAAGGAAGTGATGCAATCATCTTCTCTGAGCTGGCTGAATGCTTCCTCTTTTGGGGGGTTCTTGAATTAATAGAATTCTGAACTTGAAGTTGCTTCTGGCCTTCCAGAAACATTATTTCATAACTGCAGAAGGGAGCTGTGCGTCCCAGTCAGAGGGGTTTGCTGGGAACAATCCTTCCTTCAGTGCAGGCATTTTTATCATGAGAGACTCCAGTGCTGGAAATGAAGCTGACTCTCAACTCCCCTCAAGCTCCCTTCAGCTCTTAACATTCCTTATCCCCTCATTTTTCCCATTTTCTGAGCACTCTCCTGGGAGCTATGGGACAGGCACCCAAACATTTGCTGCTCTCTCAATCTCATATCTATGCACATGTCTTTAACCTCCACCCTTTCAAAACAGTGTGTGTGTCTATGCATGTTCTTTTTCTCTACTAGGGATTCTCAATCTTTACACTAACAAAAATGGGGACCAAATAACTCTTAAGTGAGAGCTAAGCTATAGAATAGTTAGCAGCATCCTTAGCCTCATCCCACTAGAATCCAATAGCATCCTCTCACCTGGCCCCCTCCAATCTCCAAATCTATCTCCAGACATCAGCAAGTGATCTCCAGGGAAGCAAAGTGTCCCAGGTGGAGAATCCCTAAGCTTCCTGCTGTTTGACATGACAAGTTCCTTTTGGATTGGAACCCTCTTAATGAACTCATCCAGCATTCTCAGCAGGAAGGTGCTTGAAGGAGGCTGTCTCATGATAATCACCAGGCAAAACATTTAATAAAGTGGCATGCCATTTTGGTTCCCATCTAAAGAAAACAGAAAATGTAAACACTGGGCCATTCATCTTCCGTTCTCACCAATAAGAGAAAAACAATACTGAGTGAACAGGCAGGGGAAGTGGACGGGGCTAAGAAAGGGCTCTTCACCTCCCAGGTGTAGCTCCCATGACTCAAGGGAGGAGGCAGGAGCAGGGAATTGATCTGTGCTGGGGAGTTGAACCCGTGGCACCCAGAGTTTATGCTTCGATTCACAATTCTGTGAATCCTTCAGATAGTGGAGGACAGTTCATTCTCTGCAGAGGTCAGCCTTGGTAAAGGACTTCAAGTATTTTTTATGGGGCAGTGGTGCAAGGGTAAGGCATCTACCTTGCCTGCACTAGCATAGGATGGACTGCGGTTCAATCCCCTGGCTTGGGAAGCCAGGAATGATTTCTGAGCACAGAGCCAGGAGTAACCCCTGAGCATCACTGGGTGTGGCCGAAAAAAAAAAACAAAAAGGAAAAAAGAAAAAAAATCAATGACTCTAGACATCTGCTGTTCTAGATACTGTTCCATCTGCTGTTCCACCTCCCTGGGGTGGATGGACAAGGGCCACTTTCAGGAGAGAAAAACTTCCCAGTGATGGCTGATGACCCTCTTAAGCACAAGAACAAATCCCTTATCAGTTGATCTGATGAATGACCAGGGTTATTTTTACTCTATTCATAGGAGATGAGGTATGTAGGTTCTGCTTGTCCTTACATGCATTGGTTAACAATTCAATTAAACAAATATTTACTGAAAGTGGGGGGCAAGGAAGTCTGAGAGTCCCCAGTTCTTTACAGAAGAAAATATCAGCAAGTGACCAATGAAGGGAAGGCTGCAAAATTCACAACTTCAATTGCTATCACCGTCAGTTATATATTTTCTTTGGATGCCCATATGTACTCAATTTCCTATATTTTAAGGTTCAATAATGGCTGCACTAGAGAGGTTTTGATAATCTGGTGGTGACGCAAAGATTCTAAGCAAGCACAGGTGATGAGTGATACAGAGTGAGCTGATGAAATATAGAACGAGGATGGGTATTCCAAACCACATGAGCAAAGCTTTTATTCCTGATTATAAACTGAATGCAAGTTTCCTATGTGCGTATGGGTATGTCTAGAGCAAGCTATAAAAAGCCCCCGACGCAAATGATGGCTCCCTGATGTAGCAGAGAGTATTGGCAAAGTACAGGGCCTGGCATGCTTGGGACAGCAGAGCCTATGGGTGATCCGGAGACTCTTCAGAGGAATGTGGGCAGGGCTCTGCATGCCAGACCTAATTAGGAGGACAATGGGAAACCAGTGATAGCTGAATGTTCGGAATCTGACCTCTGTCCAATTGTAGGTACAGAGTTAGTGGATACAGGGGTGCAATCACATGCACAAGGTCCCACAGCAAGTAGAAGAGGGCCCTCATTCCAAGGATCCCTGAGCTCCTACCATGTGGGCTGCGACTTAGCGAATAGAGCATAACAGTCACAGAGGAACCTTTGACACAGTTAAGTGGAAGAGTCCACGGGAATAGGGAACGGACTAGATGGCTTTGTGCACTAAGCACAATTGACAGTCCACAGACAGACCCACAGCTCAGCAGTATTCTGAGACCTTCAAATGCTGAGTGTGGTGCCCTGGATGTCAGGATCCCTGTAACCTTTGCCCTATTCATCACAGCAGCAGAGGGTACTCTGGGTACACACCAACTCTGCTAGCCTGCACACCAGGTATGAGGGACTGGGCTCCAGCACACTTCTAAGATGACTACAGGACTCCCTCCAAAAAGGAGCACTTTTAAAAGGAAGATTCTGCCAATGAGGATGAATGGTGTCGGGGGCTACACTTTGAACATAGAACACTACACAACTAGTTTTGTTTGACTTTTGCAGAGCTACTGGGAATCTTTTGGGATTTGGGGGGGGGAATGTTTTGGGGGAGAGGTCTCATTCGGCAGTGCTCAGAAATTGTTCCTGGAATCGCACTCAGGAATTACTCCTGATAGGCTCTGGGGGCAATAGGGATTGCCAGGAGCCCCCAATCTTTGAGGGAACACTTTTGAACAGCTGAGAAGGCAAAACTGATTGCTCAGGGTTTTAGAAGGAAAGAGTAATGCCTAAACCAACACATTAGGTAATGATCAACTCTTTCTAGAAGCATGCTGGAAAGAAGAGGACAACAAGGGGGTAGTGGATAGATTAAAGAGTAGTTGTTTCAGGCCAGGTTAAAAGTGAACCTTTCTCATTCAACAGCATCCAACCAGAATTTTCCCTGTGTCTCATGTCGGCTAGGCACTCTCCTAGATACTGTACAGATTCAGCTAATCAAGTTCCTCTTTTCCTGTAGCCTACATTTGGGGAAAGGCAAAGGAGGGGCAAAATAGATGCCAATCATAAAAATAAATACATCAATATAAGTAAATTGTATGCATTAAAAGAATGATAGTCACAACCCAGGGATTCTCCAGGTAGGTCTAGGTGATGTCATCTGAGAAGAGAACATCATTAAACATTAAGATCCTGAGGTGGCTTTAGGTGCTTTAGTCTTTGGAGACCAAGTAGAGGAGAGTTGGCCAATGAAGATGTTTCTACAGAAACAGAACTGAGATAAAAAAGGAAAGCCAGCAGCTCCTGGCCTAGAGCCCAAATGAGAAGCATGTCTTGATGTGTATATGGCCTTCTATGTTCCAGACTGTGGTTAAGGGGCTGACTTCCCTTCTGACCAGCACCAACATGAATCTTCTTGCCCTCCCATCTGTACTGTGAGAGCCTTTATTTCTCCTCTGTTTTCCCAGTCATATCAAAGTGTTTGCTCATCTCAAAGGTGAGAAATAAGACTCAAGTCTGGGAAGGGACTTGAAAAAAGGGAACCCTGGGGTGCCATTGGTGGAAACTTAACCTGGTACAGTCATTTCAGGAAACAACAGAGGAAGTACAAGAAATACTATAGAAGCCAGGTATTTACCCAAAGGGTAGAAAAACACTTCTTCAGTATGTGACATTAGCCAAGCTATGAAAACACCCTGAATATCCATTAAAGGATGACTGGATAAAGTTGTGTTGTTTCAACATTATGGCAATCTGTTCATCTCAAAAAAAAAAAAAAAAGAAGATAGTATTTTGCAATCAGCAACAAAAAAGGATGGATCTGAAGGGCATTATGCTAAATAAAATATGAAAGAAAAACAAGAACTGTTATATCATTCACATGTGGAAAATAAAAAAACAAACAAGAATAGACTCCTAGATTTACTCTGTGTGTGTGTGTGTGTGTGTGTTTTATTGGCCACACCCTGCAGTGCCTGATCAGAGATTACTCCAGAAAAAGTGATAAGGGAACACTTTTGGCATGGCTCAGGGGATCAAATAAGGTGAAAGGATTGGCCTGGGTTGGCCACATGCAAGGCAAAATGCCCTGCCTACTATACTATCTAACATCCCAAAGTCAGATTTGGAGAACAAAATGGTGGTTACAGGAAAAAGGGCAAGGAGGTGGGTTATCAGTATTAATCACCAAGTGTAAAATGTAGAGGAATCCAGACTTCAGGTGGTGATCATCAGGTCATCACTACAGACGCCAACTTAGAATAATGTTATACACTAGAAACTGCTTTTAAACCAGTAGATGTGCAACAAAATAATTTTAAGAAGAAAATGTATTAAAGCTACTTCTTTCTAGTTTTTACAAGTTGAATATCTTTTCAGAATGTAGACTTTTGTCTCTCTTCAGTTGTGAACATTTGTTTGTGGTCTTTGCCCATGTTTCATTGAGCTCTTATTATTAGGTGTTTTACATTCTGATCTCCAATTATATAAAAATCAAGGTGCTTGGTTAATTCTATCATTACTCTTTGCTTCAATTGCAACACTCGATCATAGGACTTTTCTCATCTCCCATATTTCCTCTTGAGGGGGATTTTTTTCCTTCTGATGAGTTATTTTCCCCTTTTCTATCATGCACATATTTTTTTTCCTGTCCTGAGCCACTTTGATCTTCACATGCTCTTCTCTAGCCACACACACACACACTACACTTTCATTTCTCCCTCTAACATGATTCTAATGCAACTGAGTGCTCAGAACTCCCAAAGTTTTTTTGAACCAATCATTAAAATGTGAAACCTAATGTTTCATTCTGGGCTGAGCCCTTCAGGTGCTGAATGCTCACCAGTTCTAAAGAGGGGTCCAGGCCAAGCACTGCAGAAACATCAGTAATGGGGCCCAAGCCTGGGTCCCAAGAGAGAGAGTCTTGACTGATGTTTGAGTGCTGACAGAATTGGAATCCTTCATATACCCTCCTTACAAATGGAGGACTTTTAGAGAATATTTAGGATCATCTGATATTTTACCTCTACATTGAGAGGAAAATGGGAGCACTGGTTAGTTGCCTGGGCTTCAAAAAAGGAAAGTGAACCATCCCTCATCTCCCCCAGTAATGAGCTCAACATTCCCAATGGGGGTGTAGCCCCAGTTACATGTCACTTTCCCTATTCTGGTCACGGAAAGTTCAATAAAAAACAAAACACATAAAAATCCGGAAAGAATAAAACTGTTGACTGCACAGGAAGTTCAGAGATCAACTTGACAAGGTAACAGAAGACAGGAAATATCTTCTAGGCTGAATTAATGACTATTAGATACTGTACTTTAAGAATTCATAGAAAAATATCACTACCATTAGATTTGGTGTGCTGTTGGTTGTTCTTATTGTTGTTGTTGTTGTTGTTGCTGTTGTTTGGTCCACACCCAGCAGCACTCAGGGGTTTCTCACTCCTGGCAGGCTCAGGGAACCATATGGGATGTTGGGGATTGAACCCAGGTCACTTGCAATCACCCTTCTAGCTGCGCTATCACACTGGCCCCACAAATAGAGTTTTGACAAGAGATGAATGAGCACAGAAAACAATTCAAAAGAAAGCCATGTAGTATTCTTTAACATTATTTTAAATAAGTGAGTTTAAATCTGCTTTCCAAACAAGAGAAGAGTGGATTGAAGGTTTACTTGAGAATACTGAGGAACTAAAATTACATAGATCTGGGGTAAGGGGAGGAAATAATCCTGCTCTGTCCTTTAGTAAAGGGGAAGTGGTCACTTATGTTCTCTGGAAGCCTCCTTTTCTGTCTTTAGAAAATAAAAATAATACATAGCAGGATTATTACAAAAAGTCAATAAAATAGTGCAGAGAAACCCCTTACTAGCATCTCTGTTAAAGATTTTTAAGGAATCTATGATAGCTGCCACCAACTATTCGAGAAATGCTAATCCAAACAACAATAAATTACTACCTACTATCTTTTCAGATAGCTGTTGTCCAAAAAGGCCAGCAAAATTGGTGGGATGTGGAGAAATGAAAACCCATGTCTGTGTGCTGTTGGTGGGAATGTAAACTGGTGAAGCTATCATGAAAATAAAAGTCTAAAATAAAATCTAAAATCCAAGAGGTCTCTACAACCCCTGTGTATGCATCCAAAAGAAGTAAAATCAGTATCTTGAAAAGCTATGGGCACAGCCTTCTCCATACAGTAGTATTCACAACTTCCAAGCTCAGGAGAGCATTGTATTAAGTGAAGTAAGCCAGACAGAGAAATACAAACCCTGAATGCTATCACTTACATATGAACTATCAAACAAAAACAATTAATTAAAACATTAAATTTTATTCTAACAAGTTGTGAGACTAGAAAGAGGTCAAATTGGGTATGAAGTTGATTAATTGATCCAAGTTTCCAATGATAAGAATGGGTTCAGAGGATCAATAGTGACTCACATGAATAGGAGATAATGGGCATATTGTTTGTCCTGGTAATTATTCTACAGTGTATGTTTAAATCAAATCAGCCTGTTGGGAAATTTTACATGTATGCAGATGGATTTGCCTATTCCTCAATGAAGAAAGAAAGAAGCTCTTCAAAGGTAATCTATAAAGGTAAACTTTTTTTTTTGCCTTTTGGGCCACACCCTGTGACACTCAGGGATTACTCCTGGCTTTGCACTCAGAAATCGCTCCTGGCTTAAGGGATCATATAGGATGCCAGGGATCAAACCACGGTCCTTCCTAGGTTAGTGTGTGCAAGGCAAACAACCTACCACTTGTGCCACTGCTCCAGCCTTAAAGGTAAACTTCTTTTTTTTTGTTTTTTTTGTTTTTTTTTTTTTTTGGGCCACACTCATTTGATGCTCAGGGGTTACTCCTGGCTAAGCTCTCAGAAATTGCTACTGGCTTGGGGGACCATATGGGACGCCGGGGGATTGAACCCCAGTCGCAATCTTTCCTTGGCTAGCGCTTGCAAGGCAGACCTTACCTCTAGAACCACCTCACCGGCCCCAAAGATAAACTTCTTAAGGATAGAGTCCACATATCTACCAAATAGACTTACTAACTTATATCCCATGGCAAGTGAATTTTCACAGCCATGGCAACAATGGCGTTTTGATTAACAAAAATATAAAGTCTTTATCAGTCAGACGTGTTGACAGAGTTTCTTCATGGCCACAGATAACATTTTCAATCAAAGTTCAAAGGCAAAAGCTCAGAAAATAAATGTAACCAGGAGCCACGTTTGTAATAACTAACTGCATTTGGGTAAATGCACGTAACCAGTGGTTCCTATCTAAGTCTTTAGTATTGGCTCAGAGATTTTCAGAAAGAACTCCTTTCTTTCGTGGAAGCATTAAGAAGTTTCCAAAGAAACTTATCTGTAATATGTTCTGAAGGAAACCAAGGAAAAAATAAAGCAAGCTGAAATATGGAAACACAGCTTGGGAGTGCAGAAAAACTATTTGCTCATCATAAATTAAGTTAAAAATACAGTTGCACAAACAGATGACTAAGAAATGCTCAGGCCCACAGATCTGAGCTTTTCCTTATATAATATTGTTCTACTCAACAAACCTGGCCACAGAGAAAAAACTCTGGGCAGTTTTGAAAATATTGTTTCAGAGACTTCTAAATTCATGCTGTTTGCATTGCACACATGGAGCAGAAATATCTCGCTTAGTAGGATCTGGCATCCTTGCAGGTATAATGTTGTACTGTGTTAATGAGATTCTCAGATTTTAGGACTTGGACACGTAGTTTCATATTCAGAGCCTCTTGTTTTGTTTGGCAAAGAGCTAATTTTGGGGCTAGGGGATAGCTCAGGTGGTAGAGATCATGCTAGAATTCTCCAGCACTTGATTTTGGTGCCTGGCACCTTATAGCCTCCAGATCTCCACCTGGGTGTAGCTCTGGTGTCTCCAAGCACCACCATGCCTGAGAATTATTGCATGAGCAAGCCAAACACCAAACTATCAGGTTAAGCATCCCTGGAGTGGACCTAGGGTCATCCCACCACAGCCCCTCAGCATCACTAGGGGTTGTCCTTATCAAAACAGTAAGCTTCAGGAATGGAGAGATTTAGTATAACGGGAAGGCATTTGCCTTTTGGGGGGGGGGTTGGGTCACACCCAGCACTGTTCAGGGGTTACTCCTGGCTCTACACACAGAAATCGCTCTTGGCGGCCTCGGGGGACTACATGGGATGCTGGGATTCAACCACCGACCTTCTGTATGCAAGGCAAATGCCTTACCTCCATGCTATCTCTCCGGCCCCCTTTGCCTTTAATGAGGTTTGACCTCTGGTGCCCCCTTAGTTCCAGCAATCCCCTCCAAACTCCTGAGAACAGAGCCATGAGAAAGACTTGAGTAAACTGGGTAAGCACCACCCCTCCCCCAATAGACATAAAAGTCAAATTCACTTGTCCATGGATGTGTACAGTTTAAAATAGCATTTAGCTCTTGCATTGGGATCAACAAAGGGCATTTAGATTTGAACTGAGGCTATACATCAAATGGAGCTGTTTCTAAACCTCAAGTTTCACAATACATCTCTGCTAATTGACCATGGGGAGTTCAGGCTTCTTCAACTTTGTAAGCAGTATTTTAGAATCTTAATCAAAATCATTACTTCAAGGTCAAAGAAAAAAAATCCTGCTTTTCATTGGATTCTAGAAGAACTAACACCTGATTTTATCTTGCCTCAAAGGCCAGCTTTGTTCTTGGGTTATAAAGGTTGGTTGTATCTATCTGACTCAGTTACCTGCTGTCTGTTACATGGCTTCGAGCTCAGGAAAAGTCACAGGCAGATTGCAGCGGTAGAGAGCACCTATCAGGTGTCTACACAGTCACAGTAAGTTGCTGAAAAGTGGGTCTGCCTCTGTAACCACTCCCCATGGACTGGCTGGGTTTTCTCCCTCATTTCCAAGTACCTTTTCCCTCCCACTTGCATAACACTTGAGTTTCTTGGTTTGTAATGAAAATTCTTGAAGATCAGAGTTGTTTTTTGTTTTTTTGTTTTTTGTTTTTTTACCCCTTCTACTATTGCTCCTGTTTTTATTTTTCTGTGCTAGTAATGTGCCTCCACCTCCAGGGACAACTTTTTGCTAAGATTCAGGCTCCTGTGCCAGGATACACAGGAACCTGGCCTTGCCACATTCCGCTTGGCAGTCCCAGATGGGGATCAGAGTCAACTATTCTCTCCAGGGCTGGGGACCACCAGCTGGGAATATCTTTAAGGTGAGATTCTAATTCCTTTATGTTGCAGAAGACATCTGCACTATAAAGTCCATAGTGGAGGGTAAAGAAGGGATCTGAAGGACAAGCATTGTGACAAAGAGCAATATGAGCATTATGGGATAGACTGGGACCCCCTAAACTTCCCAGCAGATCAGGACAAGTCACAAACCTGCAGTGCCTCAGAATATGACCTTATTAGGCGACTGGGGTCTTTTCTTGGATTAACAAAATAAATTGAGGTCATAGGGTCGGAAGGTGTCTTAATCCAATAAGACTGGAATTCTCAGAAGAGAAATGACACTCAAGGGGAAGGTCTAGAACTGATTTTTCTTTTTTCTTTGCTGACAGTCTTCCACTCTGGCCACACCTCCATGCTAATGCCCTGCAAACTCATTCACACTCCTCAGACTATCCCTGGGAAGACATTGCCTATAACTTTCTATATAATAGAAGTATTCTGGAAAGTAGCACATCCCCAATTTTTCATAGTACTATTTCCCAAATGAAAACATTTATAGAGGCCCAGGGAGATAGCTCCAAGAGGTTAATGTGTTTGCTGGACACAGAGGAGGCCCCAAGTTGGATGGCTGGAAACCATGACCCCTCCCCCCATTTCCACTGCATGCCTAGATGTAGCCATGGTGGCCCCAGAAATGCTGGCCTGAGTAGTACTATATTATCTAACTTAGTACTGAATGTCAGGTCCACATTGAATGCTGCCTAAAACACATATTGTTAATTCTTAAACTAAGGACACTGGGCAGAAACTTAAACATTTCTCAATTGCCACGTTGGTTCTAGAATTAGGACAGACAAACTGCAGGAGATCTCTTTCTCTTTCTTTCTTTCTTTCTCCAGACAGCTCTTCTACACCCTGAATCATCTTCATTCCTTCCCTCTCCTATTCCCGTCTCCTAGTCTGTTTTAAAAGCACAGAAACCCACGTCAGGGAGATGGCACAAAAGGCCTAAGGGGCATGTTTTGTATGTGGGAGTCCTGGGTTCCATTCTGAGCAACACTAGGCCAGAAATGAGAAAAACAAGACTTGGAAACTGTTTCTAAAATAAAATGAGCAGATCCAAGTTAGGATCTAAAAGACTGTCTCAGGGATTAACTCACAAGAACTTGGAAAAGCCTCTTTCCTTGCTTGGTGCTTTGTTCTCTGTTCTCAGGAGGTTGGTTTCTTTGTACTGGGGATAACTCAAGTCTATGGTCCATTGAAACAAAGCAGGTCACAAGAAAATCTTCCGGCCTCCTTGAAATCTTATGAATTTATGCTATTTTTTAAAGCAGCTTGGATCAATTACTGCTGGGGAAATAAGCTTCTCCAGTAAGCACCCCAAAGGGCTTTTATTAGTCATTGGTGGGGTTTTATATACTAGGAATATGGTTCTACAATTGGGCAAAACTCTGTCACAAGTGGTCCATGATGTAAAATTAGCTTTGGAAATTCTAATTCCCCAAAGAGAACAATAATAAGATTATATGACCACAAAGAAATAAACTTGCCTTAGAAATCAAAAGAGTAAATTAGATTCTGTGCTGTATCCTCTCACTTTTAAAAAGAGCACATTTATTCAATTATTCCATTTCCACTGACTGAAAGCTAGACCTTCCCTTACCACACTGATTTTTTCAAAGGATGAAGACTTTTCTACTTAATTCCACAATTTTGTGTATGAATGTGTTAATGTTTATGAAAAAAAGAGCAGAAGAAAAACAAGCTTGTATTATATACAAATGAAGAGCAGGTACTATGCCCAGTGCTTTTTATATGCCTTATCTTATAGCACTCCCAAAACCTGGGAGTTGGGCTTGATAAAATTTTTTTAATTTGTTTTGTTTTATGATGCTGAAAATAAAACCCAAGGCCTATGACACAGGACTCTACCACACAGCTGCAGATCTAGAACCTACATTCTTTTTTCCCCCCCCCCCCCGAACCTACATTCTTAATTATTATAAAAATACCTCTCCACAGAGAGGTAAATGTCAAACTAATTACTAGAATTAGTGTATTCTAGCTAAAATGCCATAATTGAAAGTATGTAGTAAAATGCCTCTAAAACAAATTACATGGGAGAGGAATATTTTTAACACTCTCATTAAGACTTTTATACCATATTTTATTTTATACCATAAAATAAAGAGTTAGGGGAGCAAGGTTAATTCCAGGCATCACACTTAATAAATATATTTATTACAAGTAATCTCCTTAATGATTATTTTTCCAAATATACATATATATTCAATTTTCAAAATTAGAGTACATATGCATATATACTCAACTACATATATATAATTATATAATCACATATATGAGTATTTTCTAAACCAAGGTAATTATTCTTAAGGTAGTGCTACAAAAGGCATTTAATTTGTAAAGAGAAAAAAATATCAAAAAAATGCCTGCGGAGTAGTTGGCAGTACCAGAGAGGAAAGATAGGGATTGGGATGGAAATGAATTCAAATCAACCTAAATTCATCAACTTAGTTATTTTTAGGATGATTCCAATACCTTTACCACATTTTATAGGCTCATTAGAGCCTTAGAGCTTAATAGATGTATGACAACTACCAGGGTTTCATTTGCTTTTCTTTCTTAAAGAACTTTAATTTTTGTTTGTTTTTATTTTGATTGGGAGTCACACCAGCAGTGTGCAAAAATTACTCCTAGCTCTGCGCTCTACCGGGGATCACTCCTGGTAGGGTTTGGAGACCATAGGAAGTATTGGGAATCAAATCCCGATCAGCCTGCGAGACAAGCACCCCACCCTCTATACTCCTGTTTCTTAGCTACCTGGTTTGAAAAGCAGATGCTAGGATGTAGAAATGACTAGTAAATGAAATTTGTTTTTCAATCTTCTGTTCCAAACTCCCAGATAATTTCATCTTACCCCTAATGAGAATCTCTGAGGTGTCACAACTTCCAGGCCTTTGGTTCTCAGTAAATGTTTTCTTTGAAATCTTTTTCCTGCTACAGATTAAAACAAAACAAACAAAGCAAAAAGCAAATTACTTAATTGCTTCACTTTTCTCTGGTGTCCTTTTGTCTTTAGAGTTAGTATTCAGGCAGCATTTTTAAAAATTCAAATTGAAATGTACTAACAATGAGATTGTCATTTGTGTAGACAAATATGATTATTTTCCAGATCAATTATATTTTAGAACCAATTTGAAAAAAGTAAACAGTGCATGATAGAATCCTTTTTATCAATTCAGAGCTACTTTTTTTGTGAAATATTTCTCCATGGCCTGCTCTAATGCTTCAGTGTAACATGCAGTTAAATTACAGAGAAGTAGTAATAGGTGGGCCTATTGTTAAGAATGCAGGCTCTAAAAGAAAATAATAATGGCCTCCCATACTTCCCAAGTAGTCTGGGCCAGGATGATACCACTGTGACATTCTCAGAAGGGCTGGAAGCAGATGCATCACAGCAGCCCAGTACCACATCCTGTACCCTCTGGTAGAAACAGCCCAGCTATAAGACTTAACCTTATCAAACTGCCAAGCCACCAAATTTGTTTCAGATATATTAATTCTGGACCACTAGCTGCTGAGCTAGTAATGCTAAATCATACTATCACAGGAAATCTGATGGTAAAGTTACATATAAACTCAGTAACACAGAAGGCTGAACTAGCACCAACTACAGTCCAGTAAATCCCTAAACGCTGACTTTAGTAACACCATGGAAAGATATAACAATTATTTCAAATTGACACTTGTGTGAGATGACACCCACCTATCAACCCCAAACAACTGTGTTCCCCAACTTCCTCCTAACTTAAATCTCTTCCTTTGATATGTAAAAGCCTACCGGGTAGGTACTTTTGTCTCACTTTCAACTTTCCCTTTCTTGGTGGATAGGTGCTGGTATAATAAAGAAAAGTCAGTTTTGGCTGGGTGCTTGGAGACACCATGAGGAAGAAGTAACAAGAAACCACTCTTAAAGTCACTGACTCCTTGACTTTCCTGACTGGCTTGGTGTATTATTTCTTCTTCTAACTTGGCTGCCTAAGGGGTTAGAAACACTGCATGTGGGGTGAGCTCACAATTTGTGGGTTTTTATTTTACACTCTTTTGATCTAAGTTTTTATAATTCCATCTGCCTTTGTTATATTCAACACTATAAATTATATAAGTTTGTGCCTGCAAATAGCCAAGCTAGAGTGGTAAGTGGAAAACTAAGGACACCAGTGAAGGGAAAGTCACACTGGTGGTAGGATTGGTAGTTGAACTTTTAATGCCTGAAATGACTATATTATGAACAATTTGGTAAACCATGGTGTTGTATTAAAAATATTTTTTGTAAAAAGAAAGCAGGCTCTAGTGATCAGAAGTTAGCTCAGGAGGCAGGAAAGTTCTCAGAACGTCTTTTGTCTTTCTTCACATCCTTAGGTACATACAGGTTTATCCTTACTTTCCATGTCTCCATATTCAAATTAGGATGGAAAGAAATCAACCCTTCTCCACCAATGTGAAAGTAATTCATATTTGGAAAATACCTTTAAATAAGATCAATGCCCCTTTAACATTTGTCTAAGGGCTAATGTTCTGAAAACAGAAAGCTACCACAGGACAAAGATCCCTCACAGATTTTATTCAAGGAGCTGTAAAGCTGAGGAATTAAGAGAGGAAATGTTAAGGCAAAGATTTGGATTTATTTTCAAAGCAGATGGCTGATCGGGGAGGGGGGTACTTATCAGAAGCAAAATAGTAGTTGTCAATCTCTGGGGTCTTTAGACTGTCCTTAGGCTTAGGAATACCATTCCCTGCTTACTTGGTAGGTGTTTACTCAGCTGTAGAAAGTATATAGATGATGAATATTAACTATGAAAACATCTGTGCAATACCAAGAAGTGGAAAGAAGTTAAAGGTTGGATCCATCCAACGTTGTGAGCAGAAAAGAGCCAGGGGAATCAGAGAAATAGTACATAAGGTACAGAACTTGGCTTGCATGCTACAGACCTGGTTCCATTCCCTGGCTGGGATTAAGCCCTGAGCAGAGCCATGTTGACCTCAAAACCAAACCACACAAACAAAAAGAACCAGAATGATTTAATCTGTCATTCAAAGGCAAAGTGAACAACCATCTCTCCTCCCCGGTTCTCTGGGAAGCAATCCTAATGACCCAGGTGCCATCTCCCATGGGTGAATCAGAAACCTGCTCATTGGAGAGAAGCTACCATGCACATGCTTCCAAGTTTCCCTTTGATCCCATGGGAATTTATGAGTATTACCTACAAAAACAGAATAAATAGAAATCAAACTCTTTCCTATCCATCAGAAACTTAATACAAGGATTTGAGGACTACTTGAGGCTATAAACTTCTAATTTTTTCTGTTTGTTTGGTTTTGTTTTAGTTTTGTTTTTACAGAATGCTTGCTTTATCTGGAGCACAGTAAGACTGTTAAATCAATTAACAGATAATTAGCAGAGTTTGTTCTCACCAGTTCTGAGGTTGGGTAAAGTTTAGGGCACCTCTTAGTCAAATGCTTTTTACTGTATGTTAAAGTGATCATTTTCCTATTACGATGGGCACTTTAAAGTAAGGTTTCAGGGGCCGGAGAGATAGCACAGTGGTAAGGCATTTGCCTTAGACACAGAAGGATGGTGGTTCTAATCCTGGCATCCCATATGGTCCCCCAATCCTGCCAGGATCGATTTCTGAGCATAGAGCCAGGAGTAACCTCTGAGCACTGCCGGATGTGACCCAAATAATAATAATTAATAATAATAATAATAAATAAAGTAAGGTTTCAATTGATGTTCAATCATTACACACACAAAAAATACGAATTTGTTAAACCTGCCTTAAATTTTATGTTTCATCTACTCCTTGCCCATTAGTCATGACACTAAGTAACTGGGTTTGGGGAAAAATTATTTTCTGCTCATATTTCTCTGCTGAAATTCTTTAAAGGAATTTATTTCAGAGAATCACATAAACAAATACTTAAAAAGAATAGGGTTCCCTTAAGGAGGAGCATATAAAAAAGGGAGAATGTTCTTTAAAGATAAATTGACCAAGAAGCCAGAGAGCTAGTACAGCATATAGGACACTTGCCTTGCATGTAGCTAACCCAGGTTTGATTCCTGGAATCCTGTATAAACCTCCAAATGCACCTCCTCCTAGAGCACCTCTGGGTATGTCCCAAAAACAAAAACAAAAACAGCTAAGTGCTTAAAATTAAATGCATTGAAAAATAGATCACTGTGTTTAAGACTGAATTATAGTTTTTTATTCATGGGAAAGGAAGTTGGGGGGTTCAAATTGACTAGGAGAAGTTTATTTCAGTGAATTGATTCTTTCGTGTCAATCCTGACACCTTTAATGTTTTAAAGTGATGTAATGATTGGATAAGCTAGTACTTAGTCCCTAGAAATAAACACACCCCTTGTTTTCTTGTATTTATGTGTTTCTTGCGATTTCTTCTTTCATAAAAATCTTGTGATTGCAGATTTCATGCATATCTGTGAGGAAGCAATGGCAAGGTCATATTAAAGTTGAAACCATTGACAGGATCTTCTGTTCCTGGGGTCTCCACCGTTTCCAGTTTCTCCAAACTTAGAAGACTATTGCTAATGGATTCTAACATATTCCAAGTATAAATCAGATACTCAAGGAAGAGAAGGATGCATGCAGAAAGATAAATGAAGCCAAGATGGCGTTTGAATGTTCCAAGAAGTCCCCATGGCTCTGAGTACTCTACTGTCTGCTCTGCTCCTTCTTATCACAGGAGATAGAGTGGCATGTCTGTCCCTGGGGAACTTGTGGCTGCTTTACCAGCTTCTGACCTTCAGGGCCAGCAGCTGGAGCAGGCTGTTCTTTGGTTAGCACTGAGGGACTGTTTGGGCATCTGACTGCTCCCTGTGCAGAATGGTCATCTTTACTCAGAAAAGGCCATCAGAAGGTTGATGAACAAATCCCTCCCTCTAGCCTAGCAGCCACAAGGACAAGTTTACTTGAAAGCAGATTTCTGATTGGAGAGATTTGCTGGGGCTTTACTTGGAAATGCCCCCTCATGTCTTCCGCAGCTGTTTGATTAGGCTGTGATTTAGAACAGTTGATACCATTTTTAAAAATAGTAGTAATAGTCATATGCTCATTGGTAACAACCCTAAAGTGAATTATGGCCATGCCCACTTAGAATAGGACCTCACACTTGAAGGTAAATTAAAGTAAGCTGCTGTTGTCTTTGGGTAGAAAGATCTGAATAGACATACATGTCAAAGGTAAAGGAAATGGATCATCTGCCTGAAATATTTATAAAGATGTAGTAATGATTTTTATTGGGCTATCCCATGGCCCCTCTTACTCAACACCTCTTTCCCTGCCTACCTTAACTCATTATTGAATCAGCTTAGTATACATTTATTTGCCCTGAACCTCTTTTACTTATACATTATTTTAAAATGCATATATTGCCTAAGCTATATAGATGTGAATTACTATTATACATTATAGGTATGATTGAAGATTATACATTCAAAAGCAATTATTTCTCATGCCAGTATGAGATTATTTTATAGATTAAATTGTGTGCGAATAAATCAAACATACAAATCAAGCTTAATGTCAATAAATATAAAATACATTCATTGGGAGATGAACATTTATATAAGGATAGTCCTGGCTCTCAGTGAATTTACCATGGAGATAAGAAGAAAAGAGAAAAGCTTATAAGAAATAATAGGGGAGATGTCAAAAGGCAATGCATCAGATTGCTTTGTGAAATGCAATAGGCAGAGAAACTACTTTAGGCAGAGGAAAGAGAAATCACCTCAAGAATCAGTGGACAAGGATAGCTATAATACCAAAAACTCTAATCCCATTATTGCAGGTTGAAGCCCTTGAGACAGAGGTAAGAAAGGAACTCAATGAGATAAAGCAAAGGGGAAAGGAGGAGACTGGATATAAAACTGTAGGTTCGGTGTTTGTGGAAAGTTCCAGTCGGAGACCGCTGGAAAGGCTATTTGGAATTGGACCCTGGAGGACTTTGAATGCCAGGCCAGTGAAGGTTTGTGAATAAAATAACATTTGGGTCAGAACCATGTTTTAGAAACACTAAGTACAAAAATGCCATTTGGCTGAGGCAGGTCAGGTTAAACCAAGAAGGGTTGAAGGACTAGAGGCAGATGATAAAGGGGTCCAAAGAAGGACCACTGAGAGGTGAAAAGGAATGGAGGAGCTGCCACCAGAGGAAGAAGATCACCAACTCCCTTCCCTTCCTGCCGTACATGATCACCAAGGATCCATTCTAAACACTTGCAGTTATTTTCTTCAATACTGTCAGATCCTTCATTCTTAAGAATAAATCCGGTTTAATGGTAGAGAATAGGGAAGTGAGGCAGCTAATCTTTTTTGAATTTACAAATATATAATACTACTTAAGGGAATAAATTGAGCCTTTTGGTCTTAATCTTGTATCCTTATCTACAGTCAAAAAGTATGCTAGCTCAAAAGTGTCCAGAGGTGCCAGGAACTGGAAGAATCAAGGAGATCTAAGGCCAAGAAGATGATTCAAAGCCCTGTGCACGTGCTTTGCTCAGAGGCACCCGTAAGTCCACAGAACTATATGATACCCCAAGCATTGCTCCTAGTGTGACCCCTAGAGATCACCAGATGTAACCAGCCCAATAAGAAAAGTGAGAAAAATATTATTTTCAAAAAATACTCACTCGAATAGACCATGAACTACTTGAATTACAATTGATTCACAGTTGAACTTCAGTACAATTGAAGGATATCACATGCTCAGCCCCCAAGTTCCCAGAATTCAATTATATGCATCTGCCCCCTATTGGAACACCTGAGATGACCTTAGGTTTGGAATATTTGTCATTTGATGAGTGGAGTGTCCAACATTACAGAGAAACTTCATGTTTCCCGGAATGAACAGGGAGAAAAGCTTGCAGGTATTATCCAGTTCAAATACATAGGCGGTGTGTACAATTGTAGGTGTGTATTCAGAAGTCATAAAAGACCTGTTTATTGGCATATGGCAGACATTAACAGCCAGGCTTTTGCAGAGATCCTTTGCAAACCAGATTCTGGCCTTATCACTCACAGAAATGCAATCCCTTTGCCCTTCAGGGCCACTTAAGCTTGGCTCGCAGGATTCCAGTAACACCCCTTGACAGGAAGATGGCGAGGGATAGAAAGTCACCTTTTGCCCACATTCCTTACACCTCACCCCACAGCCCGGCACTCAGAACCCCTTTCCTAAGCGACTGCACATTCAACCCTTCCAATCGCTGGGCTATTTTGGGACTGCCCCACAACAGAACTAAGGCAGCAAGAAAGGGAAAGAACTGCAGAGATTGAACTTGGGGCAAACCACTTCCTCTCAGACCCCCTCCCTTTCAGCAGCTCCAGTCCTAGGTCAGAGGTGAATAAAACAAGTAAATCACCCATCCCACAACCCCCTTGGAACACGGATACTGGAGTGTGGGGCCTAAAGCAAAAATGTGTATGTTTGGCTTGGAGCCAGAAAAGGTAGCTACATTGAATAAGCATTGCTTTTAGCTCTGCTTAAAGAGGGTGAATACAGTTTCCGCCCACAAAATAAGTCCAGACACCCATCTTTGTTCCATAGGGTATATATAGGATATATATATATATATCCATAGGATATATATATCCATATATATATATATATCCATAGGATATATATATAATGCAGAAAGATGTGAACATGTAATATAACATTTTCATGTACCCTAACATGGGTAATTAGGAGCTTCTCAAGAATCCTATTGAACTTTCCCCTTTCCTGGCTCATCCACCTTCAACTGCCTTAAGATTCGCCTAACTGGGGCTGGAGAGGTGGCGCTAGAGGTAATGTGTCTGCCTTGCAAGCGCTAGCGTAGGACCGACCGCGGTTCGATTCCCCCGGCGTCCTATATGGTCCCCCCAAGCCAGGAGCGATTTCAGAGCGCATAGCCAGGAGTAACACCTGAGCGTCAAACGGGTGTGGCCCAAAAACAAAAAAACAAACAAACAAAAAAAAAAAGGATTTGCCTAACCAAAGAGCTTCATTTGCATACAGCTCTAAAACCACCTGATTTAAATCTTCGGGTCTGTTGAGGTGTTTTCTTCTCACCCCTCCCAACGTCATCCTGGAGTTTCAAGACTGGAAATTCGACCAAAGGAGAACTCTCTCCTCCCCCGCAGGCCAGCTAGAATGGTGAAATGACGTCATCACGTCCACCCCAAACTAGCTGTGCCTTTGTGTTTGAATTGACCCAGCTCAGAATAGAAACGTCACGCAGCTCAGGTGTTATTATTGAACGTAAAAAAAAATAATAATAAAATAAAATCTGAAACGCGATTCAATGTGATCTCTCCGGGCGGTCGCGTTGACTCCGGGTCCGCGCTTGTTTCTGTGTAGCAACCGCACACACTGTTGCATCATGCTCACAGAAGTCCTTAGCTGCTGCGAGGGAGGTGTGTGTGTGTGTGTGTGTGTGTGTGTGTGTGTGTGTGTGTGTGTGTGTGTGTGTGTGTGTGTGTGTGTGTTTCCAACGGGTCGTTCGCGGGATACCCGCAAACCCTTCGCTTCGCTCCGCTCCAGCGTCTACCGCGCTGGTGCAACAGAAGGTCCGTGCAAACCCCGCGCGCGCCCGGACTGCGGGGCTGACAGTCCTGACAGCTGCCCGCCAGCTCTCAGCTTAGGCGCTCGACTGGAAAGTTTCCTGGAACCACTCACACCCACCTCGAATCTCCGAGCTGGCAGGACGCAGGCTGGCTGGGATCCCTTCCGACGCGGGAAAAGGATTTTTTAGACACGCCGCTATAGGCTGCGGTATCGGGAGAAATAAAAGAAAGAAGGAAGGAAAAGCTCGCCGCCGGACTCCTCCACCCCCGCGGGACCGGCAGTCGGAGGGAGGCGCTTTGGTGCGGTCGAGGCTAAACGGAGCGCGCACTCCACTTTGCGGGGGAACCTGGACGCACGGCGGAGGAGCCGGGTAAGCGGGAGGGAGGTGGTGGGTGCGAGCGGGGACGCCAGAGGGAGTTCAGCGTGGGCGAGAGTGGGGACTGCAGCAGGGGTCTGGGGCGCGCGGTGGGAGCCTAGCTCTGGAGGGAGCGCGCGGAGGTGGCACTAGACGTCGCAACCCGGGAGAGGAGAGCGGAGAGGACGCGCGCAGACGCTGACGGGCGCCGGGGTGGCGCTCGCAGGACGATCTGCCCCGGATTCCCCAGCGCAATAGGACTGGCCAAGGGAGGGAGCGGGGGAATGGGGGTTTAGGAGGGTGGGGAGGGGAACCAGAAAGGGGTGTGCCTTTGCCGCGATTGGCTGCCAGAGCCTGACGCGAGGGCCCCGGGGTTGGCTTAAGGGGAGTGGGATAGGGGTGGGGTGGGTGCTGGGTGCTGGGGCTGCGGGCTCAGCGCGCTCAGAAACATGCTGAGGTCCCGGCGGCTCTTCCAGCAGCGGCAGCGGCTTCAGCAGCAGCAGCAGCAGCAGCAGCAGCAGCAGCAGCAGCAGCAGCAGCAGCAGCAGCAGAAGCGGCTTCAGCAGCAGCAGCAGCGGCGGCGGCGGCTGCGGCGGCGGCGACCGCGCTCGGTTCCTGCGGGGAAGGCGCCCGGCGCCCATGCCTCCGGCCCCGCGCCGCGGCTGCCCTGACCTGGCCGCGACCTCCGTCCGCGCGCCCCGCCGCCCGGGCCCCCGGGCTGTTCCCCAGCCACGGCCCAAGCCGGCCACACCCCCCGCCCCCGGCCTCCGCAGCTCGGCATGGGCGCGGGGACGCTCGCCCTGGGCGCCTCCGAGCCCCGCAACCTGTCCGCCTCGGCCGTGCCGCTCCCCGACGGCGCGGCCACTGCCGCGCGGCTGCTGGTGCCCGCGTCGCCGACCGCCTCGCCCCTGACCCCGGCCCCCGAGGGCTCCGCGCCGCTCTCGCAGCAGTGGACGGCCGGCATGGGGCTGCTGATGGCGCTCATCGTGCTGCTCATCGTGGCGGGCAACGTGCTGGTGATCGTGGCCATCGCCAAGACGCCGCGGCTGCAGACGCTCACCAACCTCTTCATCATGTCCCTGGCCAGCGCCGACCTGGTCATGGGGCTGCTGGTGGTGCCGTTCGGGGCCACCATCGTGGTGTGGGGCCGCTGGGAGTACGGCTCCTTCTTCTGCGAGCTCTGGACCTCGCTGGACGTCCTGTGCGTGACGGCCAGCATCGAAACGCTGTGTGTCATCGCCCTGGACCGCTACCTCGCCATCACGTCGCCCTTCCGCTACCAGAGCCTGCTGACCCGCGCCCGGGCGCGCGGCCTCGTGTGCACCGTGTGGGCCATTTCGGCGCTGGTGTCCTTCCTGCCCATCCTCATGCACTGGTGGCGCGACGAGGGCGAGGACGCGAGCCGCTGCTACAAAGACCCCAAGTGCTGCGACTTCGTCACCAACCGCGCCTACGCCATCGCCTCGTCCGTCGTCTCCTTCTACCTGCCCCTCTGCATCATGGCCTTCGTGTACCTGCGCGTGTTCCGCGAGGCGCAGAAGCAGGTGAAGAAGATCGACAGCTGCGAGCGCCGCTTCCTAGGCGGGCCGGCGCGCCCGCCCTCGCCCCTCGCGCCCGCGCCGGGCTCCCCGCGCCCCGCCGCGCCCCTCGCCAACGGGCGCACCAGCAAGCGGCGGCCGTCGCGCCTCGTGGCCCTGCGCGAGCAGAAGGCGCTCAAGACGCTGGGCATCATCATGGGCGTGTTCACGCTCTGCTGGCTGCCCTTCTTCCTGGCCAACGTGGTCAAGGCCTTCCACCGCGACCTGGTGCCCGACCGCCTCTTCGTCTTCTTCAACTGGCTGGGCTACGCCAACTCGGCCTTCAACCCCATCATCTACTGCCGCAGCCCCGATTTCCGCAAGGCGTTCCAGCGCCTGCTGTGCTCGGTGCGCCGGGCCGCGCGACGCCGCAGCCGCCGGGCCTCGGGCGAGCGATCGCGCGCCTCGGGCTGCCTGGCGGTGACCGGCCCGCCGCCGTCGCCCGGGGCCGCCTCGGAGGACGACGACGACGACGACGACGCCGTCGAGGCCGCGCCGCCGGCGCGCCTGCTGGAGCCCTGGGCCGGCTGCAACGGCGGGGCGGCGGCCGCTGCGGACAGCGACTCGAGCCTGGACGAGCCGAGCCGGCCCCGCGACGCCTCGGAGTCCAAGCTCTAGTGCAGTGCGCCGCGCGTTCGGGGGAAGAAAGCAGCCGAGGCGCGAGTGCATGGAGTGAGTGCGTGAATGAATGCGTGGATGAATGAATGAATGAATGAATGAATGAATGGATGAATGGATGGATGGCTTTCCGGGGCCAAGAGATCTGTGTTTACTCACGGCCGAAAGCAGGTGAACTCTCGAAGCCCGCCAACCTCGCTCGTCTCAAAGCAGCCCAGGCCGACAGACTGCAAAGTCACAGACCTGGAACCCAAAGGAAAGTTTAGGGAGAGGGCGGGGTGGTTGATCTGTCTTGGTTCCTCCTTTATTGTCCCCTCCGTTTGTGCGCTTCGACCCTCGTGTGTGTGTGTGTGTGTGTGTGTGTGTGTGTGTGTGTGTGTGTGTGTGTGTGTGTGATCCTGTGATGCATCTTTAGACTTTCTCTTCCCCCTAGATGGTTTTTGACACTTTCTGCAAGGACCAGCTTGAGTCGGGAAGGTGGGACGGAGAGAAGGGAAGCGCTGGGGGTGGGGTGACCCCATCTATCAACCTGGCAGCCACCGCTTTGCTTCTTGTACTGCTGTCATCCTGTGAGGGGCGGGGCGGAAGAGGGGAGGACAGAGCGTCAGGACAGGTTTTGCTTTGCTTTCCAGAGAAATCCCAGTGTATCCTTGAGTAATGATTTCTCCTGGTGGTGTTTTTTTTTTGTTTTGTTTTGTTTTGTTTTGTTTTGTTTGAAAGTGAAGGAAGCGGAGGTAAGCGAAAGCTGCGTTTCGAGGAAAGGCACTTGGGAGCAGCTCACCTTGCTTTCCTCTCCTAGGGCAAACCTGCTGTTCCGCGCGCCTCGGAGGTCAGGGTTTCTACCTCATTCTGTGCACGTTGATTGCACAGCAAGCTAGAAAGACTTGTTTATATTAAACAGCTTATTTGTGTATCAATGTTAGCTGGAAGGACCAGGCGCTGAGCCTCTGTACCATGTGACTGTCCATTGAAGAGACAGAAAAAGAAAATAAAAAGACACAAAGGAAAACAGTTCTTATTACTGCACATGTGGGTTCTAAAAAAGGCAAAATTAACAGTGGAAAGAGTCAAAATGCCATTTTTGCACAGTGTTAGGGATTGTAAAGTCCGCAGAAGACATTACTTGCACAAAAAAGGGGGATATTTTAAGGGGGGGTGTCTTTGAGACTAAAATAAAATTCAAACTTTACTTTTGTTGTCGATGCTGTTATTGAGATAATGAGATTTGTTGGAAAGATAGCTTTTTATACTCTTATCATGGTACTGTAATTGTATCCATAGTATATATAATTATCTTAAGGATTTTTTTATTTTTTTATGTCCAAGTGCCCAAGTGAATCTGGTTAAAAAAATTAGCACTTGTGTGTAAATTCTACTTTCTCCTGTGTTTTACCAAGTATTTATACGCTGATGCAACTAACTACTGTGTGAGGAATTGGTCCATGTGCAATAAAAAAGCCAATGAAGCACAGTTAAGGTTATTTGCCGTGTGTCTGTAGGGGGTTAGTGATCTTGGAAAAGACTATTTGGTTCAGAATATAGGCTGGATTTCCCATAGAACTCTCTGAATAGCTTTTTATGACTCAATAACATAGTCAAATACCTCTAGACCAAATAAGGCATACACCTAACTGGGAACTACGGACTAAAATTTCACAGCCGGATTCAAAGTCTTCTAGACAACGTATAGGTGTTTTTCAAGACTTCTTTGCTGCTCTTGCCTGAAGAAGTAACATTTGGGATTGCCTGTCTTCTTCAGAACAAATGTACACAGGCCGCTTAACTCAGCTGCAACTTGCCCAGAAATGCAGGAGAGAAAGCTCACTCATTAAACTCTCAGTTGCCTACTTGGAATTGGTAAGTGGCTCCCACTGTTTATTTGAGGGTTTTTTTGTTTGTTTGTTTCCCAGTAGAAAATTGCTGCTTTCACATGAAGAAGTAGGTGTGCAGGTTTCTCCAGGACTGTCTAGAATGTAAAATGCTTTCATGGTTAAGCAAAAATTTATAAAAGGACTGTTAAGTAAATATTTTTCTCTTGTGAGATTAAATAGATCCTTCCAGCAGAAATTCCTGATGGTTAGGTCACAGGTGAAAACAAATGGGGATTTTTATTACTTCCTAACAAAATGACAAGCTCCACAAATAGAATATTTTTCATAAGATCAGTCCTAGGCAAAGTATAGCAAAATCCCATCCTAGGGTTAGTTTTGCCTCTTCCCCAAAAAGGCAGAGTATTTATCTTTGAATTTGTTTGTTTGTTTGTTTGTTTGTTTTGGGGGGCCACATCCATTTGACACTCAGGGGTTACTCCTGGATATGCGCTCAGAAATCGCTCCTGGCTTGGGGAGGACTAGCCTAGGACGGACCGTGGTTCAGTCCTCCCGGCGTCCCATATGGTATCTTTGAGTTTTTAACCCAAGCTTTTCCTATCATTATTCAAAGTGGGGTTGACACTGTGTTTAACTAGAATAGACTGTTCTTTACTGAAGAAAAGAAGAAAATCAGGATTTTTCTCTATTTTTTTTAATTGAGTATTCTAAAGACCAAAAAGACAAGCTTTAATGATGGTGACCAGCAAAATGTTAAATAAACAGGTCACAGTTTTAACAAAAACTGCTCTAAATTTTAACCTCTTTGCACAGCAAAAAGGAAAGACATGGGGGAAGCAAACTGCCAAACTTCTTTAAAAATATAAAAAGGGCGGGGCTAGAGAGATGAGACAGAGGGTAGGGCACGGCTTTGCACATGGTCAACTGGGGTTCAATTCTTGGCATCCCATATGGTTCCCAGTAATTCTTTTTTTTTGGGGGGGTCACAAAATCCTTGCAGTGCTCAGGGGTTACTCCTGGCTCAGGGGACCTTATGGGATGCCGGGACTTGAACCACTGACCTTCTGCATGCAAGGCAAACGCCCTATCTCCATGCTATCTCTCCGGCCCCATCAGAGATAATTCTTAAGTGCAGGACCATGAGCAACTTCTGAGCATTGCCATGTATGACATATATATGATATATATGTATACATATATATTAGAGAAAGGGTGGCCTAAGAAATAGTACAGTGGGCAGGATGCTTGATTTGCCCTTGGCACCCATATGGTCCCCTGAGACCTCCAGGAGTGATTCCTGAGCACAGAGCTACCCAGAAGTAAGTCCTGAGTGTAGCCAGGTGTGGTCCCAAAACCAATATATCTATATTGGTTATATATTATGATTAAACTTATTTTGGTGGCCCTAAAAGTCAGGTAATGAGAAATGTCATTCACCTTTCTCATGGGAGCTACTTACAGTCCAGTTCTAGTTCCTTCCCCCACTGCAAGCATGTAAAATGCACTTCGTTGGGAAATTATTCTATTTTGGGGTGGAATTTTTTTTTTTTACTTTGTTATGCTGGAAACCTAATAGCCTTGCTGTCACAAGTGCCAGGTGAATTCTTCAGTTTCCAATGTCCTGATAATTTTCTTGTCTCCCCACTTAAATATTTTTTCCAATCTACCCTACAAGTTCATCTTAACTCAGCTCTTTAAAATCAGGAAGGTCCTGCAACCATTATTAATAAGTGGATGTCACTTAACTACTTAATAGACAGATCTAAACTTTTTAGTGAAAGCAAAGAAGCTATTATTATCTTTGGACTCCTTTATGTATTTTTGTCGGAGCTAGATAAAGTCCCCCCACCCCCTGTGGTCTTTCAAGTTCTCTACTTCAGGATTACATGAGTTTGGAAATAAAACAAGGGTAGTGGTGTTCACTCTCTATAAATATGACTTGTTTCTTCATGCAGAAGCCCTAAGTGGGCTCCTAATAGAAATATGGGAAATGAGGCCACCATGAATAGTAGTTACTGCAGTGGGAAGCAGAATAAACCTGTTTCAGCTTGTGACATAACACAGCACAAAGTGACAGGAAGGTGCTGAACACGAACATCTGCCTTTCCTAATGGATTTGTGCAACTGAGTTGCAAAGGCAGAAACCCTAAACTCAAACCAGGGATCCTCAGTAGGATGACTTTGGAATGAGGTTTGGATCACATTATGAAGTTCTTTCATGTGTAAGATATTCCAATAGCTCATTTCTTTCTCACTCCAAGGTAGAAACAAATCATGGTTAGATCATGTAACTGTGCCTCTGCTTGGAGAACTTGCCGATAAGGAACTTCACTGCTGTGTCGTCGTCCCCCGCCCCTCACCAGCCCATGCTTACTTTGGAGCTCGAATTATTAATAACTTCTAAGTGGCTATTGTGAAACCTTTCCTTGTGAAGCACATTTTCCTAGCTTATTTTAATTTCACATTTGGTTGAATGTGCTGACTTCCTCTGGCAATATGTGAAATTGCCAGGCGGAAATTCTGCGCCCAAAGTATTGGTATTGTATTAGCACTGAGGTTTTCAGCAAGAACTCCTAACCAGGAGCCAAAGGCAAATTATTAAGTATAATTTGGTCAGTATTCTGAAAAAAAATTTTTTTACAAAGATCCATTCTTTTTTTTGAAGGGAAAAAAAGCTTAAGTCTTAGCAGTGATTTAAATTAAAGACTTTGGCATGAGAATTTAGTTTTATTTGTATGTTTCTGGCATAATGTACTGAAAAATTCTAATTCTTCTGACTCTCTGCCAATTCACTACTAATCAAAATGGAGAAGATATGCACTGTTTGGATTATACCTAAAAATAGTGCTTCGGTCACATCAGCAAGTGGAATTAAATTAATTTCTCTCTCCTTTTCTTCACACACACCCTTTGCATTGTTAAAATGTCCATATAGAATATTGTTCTTGAGTATTTCATAAATATTTCATAAATTGTGACTCAGTGTATCCCAAATTGCACTCCTTTGTGGCAATGATTTTGAAGCCAGCTCTGCTGGACTCAGTGTGGCTTACCAGTTTCCTGAGATTCCCACTTTAGCCCTGCTCTCATGGAAGAAGTCACTATAATCAAGAGCTAGTGATAGTAGGAAAAAAACTTGATTTATTCATTGATTTCATCAATCATCTTTTTAATTCTTTTGTGAAATGAAGGAGGTAGTTTCTGAATTAATAAGATTTGATTCCTGGGTGGGGCAATTAATTGACTTCCATATCCAATTGCTCTGATGACAGATGGAGGAACAGTGATCCCAGGAAGAAGCTCACACTCTCTGGCAAAGTGTGTCCAGGATCTTTGCATAAACATTCATCACTCCTGTTCGAGCACTGGGAGTAACCAACCATCCACACTCTTCAAACCTTTGCCTTCCCTTGGCTTCCCAAATCCTTTTGAACAGGTCTCTACTCTCTGTGCCTAAATTCTCATCTGACATCTCTAATCAAACCTTTTTGTGCTCTTAGTTCTTATCATCAGTATCAAAATAAATTATCTTCATAGCAACATTAATTTCTCATAGACAGTTTCCAAATCTTTAACTCTGAACCCCTCACAGTATATAATTTATTTTCCTCTCTTTTTCTATTTCCTTGCTCTCATCTGTTAATTAGCATTAGCCAGTTTCTCTCCTTCACTTTATGACGCATGACTTGCTGAGAAGTATTTAAGTGTCTTATATTTGGTTTCATTTCTAAGGATCTCTATATTGTTCATACTTATAAAGAGGGGGAAAAACAAAATTTTTTCTTATATGTTTTCTAGAAAAGGTCTCATGTGGAATTTAATATTGGGGGTGTTTACAGTCTTCATGGGCTCTTAATCTATTTTTCAGTTTGTCACTATGTAACCTCACCCAGCTTTCTGTACCTGATTTCAGAAGATTACATTAACTTTTCCACCTTCCACTATTTCTCAATTACTTTTCCTACTGACTGACTTGTAGGGGATATGAATAAAACTCTAGAAGAGCAGAAAATATGATCCTATGGAAAACATGATCCTGCAGATATCCCTAGGACTGGCTTTCTGACTTCTTGCCTAGACCAGTGACCTTGGGGAAGTCAGTCATTTTCCCTGTGGTCAAGTTCACTTCCTACACTGCCTAGTCAGGAGCCCTTATACACACCCCTTTGAGATGCTCTGATAGGAGTTCATGGCTTTGCAATGTCTATCATTTTGAATAAAGTACTTCCTCCTCACCTTTTCCCCTTTTCTTGCAACTCCACCCACAAATTTCTTTTGTTTGTTTTTTTTTTAAAGTAAAAAGAACACAATTAGGAACAGCTAAATATATATCTCTAATACCCCATGCATCCAAACAAACCATGTTCACTTTTTATTAGGCATAAAATTCCACAGAAACCACAACTGAATAAAAATAATCTTCCCAAACATCGGCTGACCAAACCTGTTTGCTATGTACTAAGCAAAAGTGATTGTTGAAGGATTCCTAGCCCACTGCCACTTGGAGAACAGTAAATCAATTTGGAAAGCCACTTGAGTTTCTCATTTTGCTTTGACTTGTAAATGCTCAAAGGAAAGATTAAAATTGTTCTTTTCTTGGAATGACAATTCAGATATGAAAAGTGCTGAGTGCAATAGGCGCTATGTTTTGGCTTAGCTCCTTTGTGATTTTTCAGGATATCAAGTGTCTTTTGTTCCTGACTTAATAAACAGTGACAAATCTATGGGAACATTAGGGACTTAAAATATCTCTTCTGTTAACTACAGGAACTCACCTGCAATGTTGAGGACCTTGTTAGAAATGTTTTGAAAGAATAAATATTAATAGATGTTGCAATGATATTTCTGCATCTCAGAATTTTTCTAGAGCCATTAAAGGTAATATTTTAGTAAGAGGCTCTTTGGGAAAAATTCCTTGAGCTTCAGTGAATTTGTGGTCATCCTGAAATGAAAAAATAAAAGTCCCTATCAAGTAAACGAAGTCACTTAGAGAAAGTTAAGAATCTTTACCACCAGATGGACCAAAATAAATTGAGTAAATAATTTCTCTGTGCTCCTACTAGGCTGTCTTTATCACTGGAGGTTATTGTGACAGATGAGATTCTAGTTGTAATTGACTTAACCTGCCAGTTCCTAGCACTACTGTCTATCAGCAAATATTTTCTTTTTAACTTACCCAAATTTCACATGATTGATCTCAATGGGATCCAAAAACTTATATTGAAAAATCATAATAAAATCCTTCTAATGATATCAGTGATCATTAGTATCACCTGCCTGCAGCTCTCTATGAACTGATTGCATTTACTCTTATAAATCACTTCAAATCCTCTTGTTCTTCCTGTTGTCCAACTGGAAATCTGCCCAGTTTCAGGGACTTTTTTGCATGCAAACTAGAACAAAGCACATCCAATTCACTTGTTTGCAGTGGTACTGACCTGATGGTATCAACATATCATTACTGGAATTGTACAATATATTTTTATATAATCAGCAACATACACTGAAAATGAGGGTAAAAATACACAAAGTCGCAAAATGAGAGAAAATTTAGGGAAGCGGCAATTTGCCATACTTGCTATGCTCGGGGATTACTTCTGGCTCTGGGTCAGGGGTCACTCTTGGATGTGTTCAGGGGACCATATGTGATATTGGGGATTGAGCAAGGGTTGGCCTCATGCAAGGAAAGCCCCCTAAATCTTGTACTATCTTTCCAGCCTAGACATGAAAACCCTTTAAGTCCTTATAATACAGCAGCAAGCATTCTTAGGGAAAAAAAAGGCCCAAATGAGGAATAAGAACTTGTTTTGTTGTTTTAATTCAGCAAGTCATAGAATCCCTCTCCAGATGTCAGGCAAATGTTTACAATTTTCTTTAAATCTTTTGAATGTTTATGTAGCTAGAATAACAAATAAATGTTTTCTTTTTGGATGGAGCAGAAGATTCTTGGAAAACTTAACTAGTTGTAGAGTTTCTGATTTATTTTTTACTTATGATTCATGTGTTCGCTGTTCTTGAAAGACTGGTGAGCTATGTGCTGAGTATGTGCACTGTACTAGCTACCAAAAACCCAAGAGTCTCTCTGCAAGTTCTGCCAGAGAAAGCAGACATCCAACATCCACTGTGAAGACAGGTCACCTACGAGGCAGGTGGGGTGAGTGCCAGACAATATGATAAAGGCTGTATCTGAACCACGGGAATTCAGGGCAGGAAAGCTACTTAATTTCACATTTTTTAGGAACCTTTTATTAAAAGAATAAAAATAAGGCAAAAATTAATGTTACTTCAACATGTAATTGGTGTGAAATTTTATTAATGAAATAATCTAGTACCTTTTAATATTAGATCTTTGAAATTTGGTGCAATATCTTACATTTGTTGGGAGGGGTTACAGTTGGCAGTACTCAGGGCCTATTCCTGGAGTTACTTCTCAGTTAATTCTCAGGAGTTACTTCTTTAAGTGTTCAAGATTAAACCAGGATCAGCCTCAGGCACAACACATACCTTGCCCCAAATAGTATTTCTTTGGGCCATTTATATATATATACATATATATATACATATATATATATACACACACATACATATATACATACATACATGTGAAGCCTCATCCTCCACCCATTCTTCCTAGGTAACTTGACCTTACCTACAAGACCCCGCCCATTCCTGGAAGGGGTCTTGGAAAAGGTAGATAAGGTTTTGACCAGAGGGATGAGGGCCTTTTGCCCTTTTGGTCTTTTGCCAGCATGGAGGTCAAAGGGAAGATGGCTGAAAGGAGTTAAGATGCAGGGCTAGCTAAGAATGGCTGAATGCTTAAAAGGTTATGATATAGGCCACACATGTGGTGGATAGGGCATAAATAAAGTTGATGCTTCCTGATGCCTGTCTCTGGATGAGTCTGATTCCTCCATTCACCTAAACCTTGGACCTGCCAGCTGAATGGGGATTGCGGAGCCACATGGCCTGGGATGGCAGAGAAAAATCCCTCCATCCATCTACCTCTATCCAGCACCATCGTTAATTATTTAATTCTACATACATGTATATATGTATGTGTATATACATATAAAATCACTGTGAGATAGAGCTAAAATGTTGTCAATAGTTGAACTTCAGTTATACCATGTTACAACACCCATCTCCACCACTGTTCATTTCTCATCAACAATGTCCTCATTTTCCCTCCAATCCACCTGGCAGACTATCCCATTATGCCAGACACTTTTTTTCTTCTCTTCTCTTCTCTTCTCTTCTCTTCTCTGTCTGTCTGTCTGTCTGTCTATCTATCTATCTATCTATCTATCTACCTATCCATCTATCCATCTATCTATATCTACCTATCTATCTCTCTCCCCCAATACTGAGCATATATATTTTACACTTTTCCTACCTTTCCATCAAGACCACATTTGAATAATCACATTTTACAGATTTGTGAATTGAGCATATTGTCCTTCTGCTATCACTCGACTGCAGGAGCTAACCCCTAGAAATGTTTTACCCAGTAGGGTTCTAGGTACATAAGGATGAAGGGCTGGCAAATGCCTATAGGTTCTTTCCTTTAGGTAAGATATAGGAGTTCAGGTCTGAGAAAACAGGTGAAACAATTTGAACAAGTCTGGGTTTTTGATTCTAAATCCATCTCTCATCATGTAACCTGACTACTTTCTTCTTCCCCACCAAACTCAAAATGGTTTGTGTTTGGATCGTTTACTCTCTGAAATGCAGCACAATCATTGCCAAGACAAGAAATGCTGTTCAAGTGCTTATCTACTGAATGTAACTAGAACCAAGGACCAAAATCACTTGCTACTGTCACAGTCCAGGCAGTCACTAGTCACAGGCCCAGTGGCCTATGCTTTGGGTGCATCGTGTTTTTTTTTTTAAATAAAAATTTTACAAAAATTTTAAGAACCATATGTTCTTGGCCCTAATTCTAGTGACCATTGCACACAATATTGGATATTCCTGCCATCCCTTATTGTATATTTTTCTAAATGGAGTTTCTTTTTTATGAGACTTCATAACCATTTTTCTTACTGGTCTTGACAAAAGAAAAAATTATTTCTTTATCCCAGATTTTTTCCTGAAACCCAAACAGTGAACAGAGCAGAAAATATGTTTCTATTTCACCAACATTCAGATTTTTGTTTTAAATTTTGTTGCCACATTTTTCTGTTTCAAAAGACAGGTTAAGCAGTTTAAAAGAATGTATTGGGAGCAAACAAACAGCCAACAGCTCTCTTGACATTTGTATTTCCTGTTCAGATCTTTCCACTTGAATTACACTCACAATTATTATCCTTCCATTTTAACTCAAGAAATAGAGTTCATGTTGAATCATGGGATATTATATGGATTCTTACCTTTTAAATGAGCATTAGGACTTTGGTATTCTTTTTAAAAGTCTATTTATGGGGGCTGGAGAGATAGCATGGAGGTAAGGCATTTGCCTTACATGCATAAGAATAGTGGTTCATATTCCAGTATACCATATGGGTCCCCCAAGTCTGTCAGGGGTGATTCCTGAGCGTAGAGCCAGGAGTAACCCCTGAGTGCTGCTGGGTGTGACCCAAAAACCAAAAACCAAATTAAAAAAATTAAAAAAAAAATAAAAAAGTATATTTATGGGGCCAGAGAGATAGCATAGAGGTAGATCATTTGCCTTGCATGCAGAAGAATAGTGGTTCATATTCCAGCATACCATATGGTCCCCTGAGCCTGCCAGGAGGGATTTCTGAGTGTAGAGCCAAGAGTAACCCCTGAGCGCTGTTAGGTGTGACTCAAAAATCAATAAAAAAGCCTATTTATGTACCCAGTATTGCAGAATTACTTTTAAATACCATTATTTTTTTTTATTAACTTACCAACATTGTTGTTTTGGATTAGGGGCTTACTCCTGGCTCTGTGCTCAGGCAAGGATCACTCCTGGCAGTGCTGGAAATCAAACCCTTGTCAGCTGCATGCAAAGAAAGCACTTTGACTCCTGTACTATCTCTCTGGCCCAAGAATATAGTTTACAAGAAGCTCAGTACTGAAGCTAAAGTTGGAGAAAGAGAAAGGCAGAGGCAGACACGCTGAGCTTCAGCAGGGACTGAACAATACACAGTTTCATCAGCATCTTGGGCTTTCTACCGCTAAGCCACATCCCTAATGCTGTGAGCCATATTGCTGCTGTCAATCTTGCAAACAGAGGATCCTTTCTATATCATTTGAAGATCTCATCCTTTAATACATGAGAAATACATCTGACTAGCCAAATCCTTCTTTCTGTTATTAGATCTCAGATTATTTTGAACTTTAAAGACATGTTTCTGATCTTAGAAATCTTAGCATATTGTAGATAGATGCCACTTATGGGAGGGGTGTAATGTCCCAGCACCCCAGAGTCTGAGCAAGCACCATTATATCCTCAGATCCTAGCATTACATCATCAGGTCCAGTTGGAGGAATCACTGGGAGTGGCCCCTGGGCCTCCTTCAGCACTGCTTAGGAGAACCCCTCCAAGCCCCAGAGTGAAAAAGACCCTTTTACAGATCATCCTGATCTAAGACCTGATACCAATATCTAACCATGGAACCACATTGGTCTAGGGGAGGAAACTGGTGATTTATGTGACAACTGGAGGATGGGCTTGACCACCTAACACAACTGTTGAGCAAAGTTGGAAACTTGTGGCATAAATGAATGTGCTTTCAGACTTTTTGCATATCAACAAAGCAATAACACATGCCACTTGACCATATTACTTATCAATTTAAAACCATTTCTTTATCTCTTGCCCTTCTGTACATTGAGTGCTCTCCTACCCAGAATCAGACAACTGGAATCCCCAGAAACAGCTCACCCCTCCTGTAGGTTAATACAGTTGTTGGGACAGAGGGAATCTGGGCCATTTATCAGAGATCAGCTAGACCTCCCTGGAGCTCAGTCTAGTTCAGAGAGATGAGGAATGTATTTGGTTCCTTTTTTTTTTTTCTTTTTTTTTTTAATTTTATTTTGATCATAGTGGCTTACATATTGTTGACAATGATATTTTAGGTACATATTTACATAAAATCAGAGGGGATTCCCATCACCAAATTGTCCTCCCTACACCTCCGTTTTTGTCCTACCACCCATATCCTCTTCCCTCACCCCCAGGGTAGCTAGGATATGTGGTCTCCTCTGTATCTAGCCTACTGCATAGTAGTCTTGCACCTGTTTGGTCCTGGTGTCTCCCTTGTTTCCCCCTCTAATTGGGGGGGCAGGACTAACTAGTTCAAGTTACGTGGTTTTGTTTGAAGGAGAGAAAAGTAATAAACTGGGGTAAAAGTCTAATACGCCGAAAATAAGCGGAATTCTTCCAGAGGCTCTCAACATCGGTTTGAGAAATGAAGGAGAGAAAAAAGGTGAAACATTCCACCAGTACAAAAAGAAGTGTCAAATATCCCGTGAGGACTCCAACAATAAACACAAGCACCAAAAAAAAAAAAAAACCACAAAAACAAACACAAAACAAAACAAGCAAACAAACAAACAAAAAAAAATGCCATGGTCTTGATATAGGAAACATGGCATAGCATACAAAGGAAGAACAGAAAGGAAGAGAAAGAATAAGTATAAATGGGGACAACTTCAATTATCACCCCCAAACAGAGAAATTGACCAAAAATAGATAGGTAAATAAAAATAATAATAATAAATGAAAATAAAATAATATATATATAAAAAAATAATGTTTTGTGCTTTTTGTTTTTTTCCCTCCTGCCCAGGCACAGTAAATATTGGGGTCATTCGAAAAGGAATTCACTTGGCCTAAGAGATATGGGGTTTCTCCGCCCTTGGAGTGTATTGTCATGGGATCAACTATAGACTCTGTTCAGGATCATTTACTCTCCCGGTGGTGCTTTTGTGGTGTTTGTAAGACCTCTGCTCTGTCCTGGGTGATACTATCAGGCCTCTGTGTCTAGGGATCTCAGTATCTGCACAGATCCTGCGGTGGGAGTTATGATGAAGTCAGTCTTTGTGGTTCTAGAAGTTCTGTTCCATCAGTGTCATTTTAATTCATCTTCTGTGGTTGGTGATCTTGGTCTTTGCACTGAAGCTAGGATGGCACCTAGGACAGTGTCTTTCTTTGTGCTTCTAGAAGCCCCATTCCGTTACAATGGTCTCTGCCAGACCTTTGAAACTGGGGATCATGTTCATTGTGCAGATCGTAGTTCAAACCCTAGGTTAGGGCTTTTTTATTGGTCCCAGGCTGTATACAGTCTGGTCATGGTTCTAGCAGCAGTCATCTGTAACTTGAAATCTTGGCTTTTGGGCCTTCCAAAGGGTGACAAGTCTTCTGATTTTGTTTTGTCGTTAGCTAGAAAGGTAGGATAACCTTCACTCTCCTCTCTTCTCACTACTTTCTTTTTTATTTTTTTATCTTCTTTTTTTTCTCTTCTTTTTTTTCTTTTTCTCTCTCTTTTCTACTCTTCTCTTTACTTTTTTCCTTTTCTCTTCTCCCTTTCTTTCTAAAGTATTTTCTCTTTTCTCCCTTCCTACCCCTTCCATATACCTTCCCCTTTTCCCCCTTTGGAAATCCAACTATCCCTTCACCCCTCAATCCCATACAGACCTCCTGCCATATTAAAACTCTCCACCCTCAGTCCCTAATCTATTAGGCATCAAGATTGACCTCCTACCCCAACGAACCACTACCCAGCACCCAGTCGAGGGGACACCCAGTCAAACCCACACCTCATCTCCTGCAAGAAAAGGCAGCCAACTCCCCTGCGGATCCATGCTGCGCGGCCCTCCCCCCCCCCACCAACTCCCCCTAACGTGGACTGTTACCTGAAACCGGACTTAGGTCTAAAAGTATCCTCAATGCAAGAACCCTTCCAGGACCTCCCTGCCACAAATCTTGCCACTCTGAAGAAGATCTGGGGATGGGATGGAAAGATGCCTGGGGACCCACACACCACAAGAAAAACCCAAAAGACAATGGGGAAACCTGTATTTCCAACATAAGCATAAGAACTGTATCACACCACCTCTTTACCTGCTTTTCCCCAAATGTAAGATAGTCATATGCATCACTTTGGCCCTTTAAATACTTTGCTACCTCATTAAAAAAAAAAAATCTCTGGCGTACATATACATATGTAAGCACATACATTTTTGATACCTATTTTTTTCTATTTATTATTTTTTCATCTTTTTTTGGGTATGTAACCTGTTTCTGTTTTCCCCTTTTGACCACCCCCAAATGCACCAACAATATAAGGTAGCACCATTTCCCCCTGCAAAGGCACACTAAAATAAAGGGGAATTTTTTTAATATAATTTTTATTTTGATCATAGTGGCTTACATATTGTTGACAATAATATTTTAGGTACATATTTACATAAAATCAGGGGGGATTCCCATCACCGGTTTGTCTTCCCTACTCCTCCTTTTTTGTCCTACCTTCTATATCCTCTTCCCTCACCCCCAGTGCTACTAGAATATGTGGTCCCCTCTGTACCTATCCTATTACTTCGTAGTCTTACACCTGTTTGGTCCTGATGCCTCCTTTATTTCCCCCTCTAATTGGGGGGCAGGACTAGCTAGTTCAAGTTATGTGGTTTTGTTTGAAGAGGAGAAAAATAATAAACTGGGGTAAAAGTCTAATATGCCGGGAATAAGCAGAGTTCTTTTAGAGGCTCTCGCCATCGGTTTGAGAGACGAAGGAGAAAAAAAAAAAAAGGTGAAGCAGTCCACCCCTACGAAATGAAGTGTCAAATATCTATTAAGAGTTCCAACCATAACGCTAAGCACCCCAAAAACAGAACAAAACAAACAAACAAAAAAAATGTCGTGGTCTTGAGAAAGGCATCATGGCAGAGACCATGAAGAGGGAAAAGAAGGGGCCTGAGAGATCACATGGAGGCAAGGCTTCTGCCTTTCATGTAGGAAGTCATCGGCTCGAATCTCTGCGCCCCACATGGTCCCTCATGCCCGCCAGGGGCAATCTCTGAGCCCGGAGCCAGGCATAATCCCTGAGCACTGCCGGGTGCCACCCAGAAATCTGAAAAGAAGAAAAAAAAGAGAAAAAGAAAAAAAAAAAGGAGAAAAGAAGATAAGTGGGGGGCAATAACTTCAATAACCACACTAAAACAAAGAAATCGACCAAAAATAGATAGGTAAATAAAAATAATAATAGTAGTACATGAGGATAAAATGTAATATATGAAAAATAAACAATGTGTTTTTTTTCCCTCCTGCCCAGGCACAGTAAATATTGGGGTCATTCAAAAAGGGATTCACATGGCCTAAGATATCTGGGATTTCTCCGCCCTTGGAGTACATTGTCATGGGATCAACTATAGACTCTGTTCATGATCCTTTATCTCCCGGTGGTGCATTTGTGGAGTTTGGGAGGCTTCTGCTCCATCCTGGGTGTTATAGTGAGACCTCTGTATTTAGAAATCTCAGTATCTGCACAGTTACAGGGGTGGAACTTATGATGAAGTCAGTCTTCGTGGTTGTAGAAGTTCTGTTCCCTCTGTGTCACTTCAGTCCATCTTCTGTGGTTGGTGGTCTTGGTCTTGGCACTAGCCCTGGGATGGCACCTAGGTTAGAGCCTTTCCTTGCGTTCCCAGAAGCCCCATTCCGTTACAGTTGTCTCTGCCAGACCTTTGGAACTGGGGATCATGGTTGTTGTGCAGGTCGTAGTTCAAACCCTAGGCTAGGGCTTTTTTATTGGACCCAAGATATATACAGTCTGGTCATGGTTCTAGCAGCCAGTCCTCTGTAAATCGCATTTTTGGCTTCTGGACCTACCAGTGGGTGACAAATCTTCTGATTTTGTCTTATCGGTGGCTGGTAGGGCAGGATAACCTGCTCTTAAATCAAGTTGTTCCCCTTTTTCTCGGTGTCAGGATATCGTGTTAGAACTGGCACTCGTTGGTGTTCCAGCAGTAATAAGGTTGTTCCGGATGGGGTTTGTTACCTGCAGCTGCTGTGAAGGTCTGTGCCATTTCTGTGACAGGGATCCAGGGATCAAGGTTGGATGGATGGGATCTAATCTCCTGAGGTCTAGGTTGATGCCACATGACATATTTTCAAGGTAGGAGTTATCCCTGTATTGTAAACAACTCTGAGTTTCTATCTCTAGTAGATAAAAGCTCTTTTTTTGTGTGAAAGCTTTCCCCTTTTTTTAGTGTGCCTTTGCAGAGAGAAATGGTGCTACGTTATATTGCTGGTGCCTTTGGGGGTGGACAGAGAGAAAAACAAAAACAGGTCACATACCCAAAAAAGATTAGAAAAAAATAGGATTAGAAATGTATGTGCTCACATATGTATATGTGGACAAGAAAGTTAAAAAATGAATTAACGGAGTATTTAAAGGACCAAAGAGGTGCAAAAGACTACCTTATATTTAGGGAAAGGCAGGTAAAGAGGAGGTGTAATACAGGTCTTATGTTTATGTTGGGAGTATAGGTTTTCCCGTTGTCTTTTGGGTTTTTCTTGTAGTGTGTGGGTTTCCAGGTACCTTTCCATCACACCCCCTGACCTCCTTCAGGTTGGTGAAAGATTTGCGGCAGGGAGGTCTTGGGAAGAGTTCTTGTATTGGGTCTACATTTGGAGCTAAGTCCGGTTTCAAGTAACAGTCCTCCTTAGGGGGAGATGGTAGGGAGGGCCGCGCAGCATGGGTCCGCAGGGGAGTTAGTTGCCTTTTCTTGCAGGAGACGAAGTGTGGGTTTGACTGGGTGTCTCTTCGTTTGGGTACTGGGTACTGGTTCATTGGGGTAGGAGGTCAATCTTGATGCCTAATAGATTAAGGACTGAGGGTGAAGAGTGTTAATACAGTGGGAGGTATGGATGGGAATGAGGAATGAGGGTGTATTTGGATTTCCAAAGGGGGGAAAGGGGAAGGTATATGGTAGGGGTAGAAAGGGAGAAACGAGAAAATACGTTGGAAAGGAAGGGGAAAGAGGGAAAAAAAAAGTAGAGAGAAGAGTGGAGAAGAAATGATAAAAAGAGAAAGTAGTGAGAAGAGAGGAGAGAATAGCAAGGGAATGTGGGTTTGCTTGAGTGTGTTCGATGAGTATAGTCTGTAGTTTAAGTCCATATGTCACGGGTACTGCTTCGGTGGTCTGACTGGCCATGTGCTTCGATTCCTAAAAGAAGGTATAACCTTGAAAAAAAAGTGTATGTTAAAGAGTTTTCTCGGACCATCTCGTAGTGCCAACTAGGAATGGTATCTCATGTGGTATCCCAAGCTGCCATCTTGGTTTATCCACCCTTTGTATCCAAGGATGTCTGTGGACAGAAAAGCTGAGAGGTTATTTTAAATATAGTAAGATAAGGCATTAAAACATGATGTTATGGGATGATTCCATTGGAGTCAGTGATTTCCAGTGGTATTCTTTACCTGTGATCCTGATTACGATCTCCAAGGGATTATTGTGGGCCTTTGTCGTAGAAGGCTGATTACATACCTGTTCTCCCTATGCTGTTATTTCTGGTGCTGCTGTTTTCTTTGTGGTATAGTGCGGTCAAGAGTTTGCGTTGTCTCTTTTTTCATGTATTTTGGGCACTGCGCTCGAGTATATGTTGGCTATTACAGTGTTTAGAGTTTCTACCCTATTAAACCCTATTATTTGATTGTTGAGTGTTAGTTGTGTATAAGATGTATGATCTGGGTGCTTCAGAATAGTGCTATCATTCTGTGTTTATCTTTGGTCTTCTGACTTACTTCGTTTAACATAACATGATCTAGATCCATCCATGTTGCTGCAAAGTCTGTGATTGTATCATTTCTGACTGCCATGTAATATTCCATTGTGTATAGATACCACATCTTAATGATCCATTCATCTGTTGTTGGACATCGAGGTTGGTTCCAAGACCTGGCTATTATACTGAGTGCTGCTATAAATAGTGGGGTGCACATGTATTTTGGAATGAATACCCTTCCAAGTTGGGGGTATATACCTAGGAGAGCAATTGCTGGGTCAAATGGCAACTCAATTCTGAGTTCTTTGAGCACTCTCCAGACTTTTCTCCATAGATGTTGGACTAGGGGGCATTCCCACCAGCAGTGGATGAGAGTTCCTTTCATACCGCATCCCCGCCAACAGAGATTGTCTCCATTATTTTTGATGTGAGCCATCCTTACTGGTGTAAGGTGGTATCTCATTGTTGTCTTGATTTGGATCTCTCTGATGATGAGTGAAGGTGAGCATGTTTTCATGTGTTTGTTGGCCATCCTTCTGTCTTCCTCAGAGAAGTGTCTATTCATTTCCTCTCCCCATTTTTTAATGGCTTTATTTGGTTTTGGGGGGCTCAGCTTTCTGAGTGCTTTGTATATTCTAGATATCAGCCTTTTATCTGATATGTCGAGTGAAAAAAATTTTTCCCATTCTGTTAACTGTCTTCTTGCATTAAGTAAGGTTTCTTTCGCCATGCAGAAGCTTTTTAGTTTGATGTAGTCCCATTTGTTTATGTTTGATGCTAAAGTTCTTGCCATTGGTGCTCCATTCTCGAAGACCTTTTTGATGTATAGGTCTTCAAGGGTTCTACCTATTTTATTCTCGATAAACTTTATAGATTTGGGTCTGATTTCAAGGTCTTTAATCCATTTTGAGTTGACTTTCGTATAAGGAGTGAGGTATGGGTCAATTTTCACTTTCGTACATGTGGTTTTCCAGTTGTACCAACACCATTTGTTGAAGAGGCTTTCTTTATTCCATTTCAAGTTCCTGCCTCTTTTATCAAATATTAGTTGGCTGTATATCTGGGGGTTTATGTCTGGGAATTCTGTCCTGACCCATTGGTCTGAGGTCCTGTCTCTGTTCTAGTACCATGCTGTTTTGATTACTATGGCTTTATAGTATAGTTTCAAGTTAGGTAAGGAGATGCCACCCAGCTTCTTGTTTTTCAGTATTTGTTTGGCTATCCTGGGTCTTTTGTGGTTCCAGATAAATTTTGTGATGGATTGTTCTATTTCTTTAAAGAATGGTGTTTGAATTTGGATAGGGATTGCATTAAATCTATATAGTAGTTTGGGTAGGATAGTCATTTTAACTATGTTAATTCTACCTATCCATGAGCATGGGATATTCTTCCATTTCAATAAAGGGGAATTTTTACATAAATATATATATATTAAAAAAAGAGAGCTCTTATCTATTAGAGATAGGAACTCATAGTTGTTTACAATAGAGGGATATCTCCTACCTTGAAAATATGTCATGTGGAATTAACTTAGACCTCAGGTGTTTAGATACCATCAATCCAGCCTTGAACCCTGGATCCCAGACACAGGAACGGCACAGTTCTTCACAACTGCTACAGGAAACAAATCCCATCCGGGACAGCCACAATACTGCGAGGTCACCAACAAATGCCAGCTCTAATATGACATCCTAACAACGAAGAAAATGGGAACAACTTGACCTAAGTGAAGGTTATTTGGTTCCTTTTTTAAGAGTGACACAGAGGCACAGGCACAAACTTGCAAACCTGTATTTGGAAAATAACACTTAATGTGATCTCTTACAAACATATATACATATTGATGTATTATCCACAGTGTCCTTGATTTTCTTAAAAGGCAAAATGCATGGTTTGGGCCCAAGCATGCTTCTCTGAAGCCCCATGAGTTGGTGGGGGGTTTGGGGGGCTAGGGTCTTAGCAAGGGAATGAGGTGATGATTTCGTAAGTTATCTAACACCCTCAGCAGGGCCCAGGTCAGCTTTCCACACTCCAACACTAAAATCTCCCCAGTAAAATGTATGATTATTCCTACGAAGTAGATAAATAATGGTTATAAATAGCCTCACACCAGTTCAGGTCAGTTTTGTTGCCAAATGAGTTCAAGTCAGGTCACATTCACTCTGCAATGAGTTATGGAAAAAACTCTCTCTTTGGAGCTTTCTGGCTTTGGGGACTGAGGATGAGAAATTGGGGATCTGTTTGATAGAATATTCCCTTGGAGACTGTCGTGTACTGTTTAGGAAAGGCAGCACAACACAACAAAACCTACTACATGTGTTCCATCGATTCATTGACAGATCATATCATTTCAGTAAATACTTACAAAACACAAGTGGGAGGGAACAGGTAATTGAAACAGTGGCAATCACGGGGATAGTGTGAAATAACTACAATTGCATGGGATTAGCAGCCATGAAGAATAACAAAGATACAATTAGTGTTTAGTGGATACCTTTTGGGAAACAATCAACCAGAGAACTGTTATGAGACAGTCATTCTCATTAGAGGCAGCCTCGCAGCCATAAAATACCCTTGATTAATGCAGAGCTGATTTCAGAGCTTCTCAGTTTGAAATTGACCTTTAAAATCACTGGAGTCCAACCACCTCTTCAATCATTTGGGTCACCAACCCTTCTTAAATGACAAAAGAAAGAAGAAAGTGTTAATGAGCTTCACCCCAGAAAGAACCACATAGAAGGAAAATGCCACAGTCTTTTTCAAGGGGTCTGTTGCTCCCTAGTTAAAAACTCCTGCCTTCAAAGCTTTGCCATATTTTAAAAAGAAATATAATGTCTGATAATTCACAGCTATCTTTGCTCCCTGGACAGTGGTTTTGTTTAAAGTTGCCTGAGAAATTGACTGTGTTCTAGGTTTCAGCAGCTTATGTGACATGGATCTAACTCACAATTTTTCTATGCATTGTTGATGATAAATATCTTTGAACTCATTGGGATCCCACTTTCATCTTTATCTTAAAAATAAAAATAGGAGACACTGGCATTTTTATGTTTTGCTTTTTTGTGTTTTTACATTCCACATTGGGTATAACTCAAGGAGACATTTAAAAAAGAAAGAGGAAAGAAATTTTCTAAGAAAAAGGCATAAAATTTCCTACTCGTAGATGTCTCAAGCGTCAATTTTCAACTTGACATTAACTGGGAAAGGAAATGATGAAGTGCATTCTCTAAGTGTGGAGCTGTCACCGGAGAAAAGATTTGTATTCAACTCTGACATCATATCATGACTTAGATTTGCTAGTATCAGGCATACAATGTCTTCTCTTTGTTGTCTTTTGGGGGGAGGGTAAAGGAGTAGGTGCACCTGACTATGCTCAGAATTTACTTTTAGAGGGGCAGGAGAGATAACACAGCTGTAGGGCATTTGCCTTGCATGCAGCCGATCCAAGAGGGACCCAGTTTGATTTCCAGCATCCCATGTGGTCCACCAGCCTTTGGTGGACCAAAAACCAGTCAATCAAAGTTTTTTAAAAAAAAGAATTTACTTTTGGCAATGCTCAGGGACTGTATGCCATACAGGGGATTAAGTCTGGGTCAGGCAAGTACCCTACCTCCTGCACTATCTCTCCAGCCCCTCTTTGATATCTTGAGGCATCTGATAGAAGATTCTGGGTGTGTTGTAAACTCTCCTGTGCACCAACCTGCTCCTCCACAGCACTCTCCCAATCTCAGTAACTGTAAGTGCACTGAGCCCCAACCCAATAGCTCCACATACTCCAGTAGGTCTACACAAAAGGTATGAGCCCCTGGAAAAGAAATGAGGGTGCAAAGAACTAGAGCAGGGACTAGGCATAAGCGAAGCTCCTGCCTGCAGCCAGCTTCCATGTGGGGAGGCTAATCTGAAGAGAACCAGACCAAAGGGCAAGCTGGCTGCCTACTGAAATCTCACCCTGTTGCTAGGCTCCATCCAACAGTGCGCCGCCCTTCGTGCGTACACATAGGACTGTGCAAAGAAAAGAGCAGGCAGCCAGCCCAGCACTGAGCAGTTACTCACACCCTCCTTGCACGCAGCCCTTACTGGGCACGGCCCTAAGTGGGGAAAGTGACTCAGGGTTCTCTGCAGGTCAAGTGGCTGGGGGCTCTGGAGCCTCCCTTCATATTGTTCCCCTTGAGGGCCTCTTCTGCCCTGCATGGAGAACAGCTCAATTATAATAACTCGACTTCTTTATTTGCTACTACTCAGTGCCAGAAATAGATCAGAAACACGGCAAAATCCGACTGAAAAAAACCTGCTAAGTGAAGATCAGATCCAGCAGGTCATATGTGATTCCATTGATAGGGAATAGCCAGTGCTGACCAGGCCACACAATCTAAATCTGGTGCTTTACAGAGGCTAGAAGGAGATAGCATTGCCAAGTCTTCAGGGGGAAGGGGCTCCCTCTGAGGCAGAGGAGTATGATCCTGGAAGGCACCATGATCGCATAATGTTTTGTTCTATTGTATCATGAGGAGGGGGCACAGGGTACCACCCAACAGTTATAAGGACATCTTGAACACACTGCCATTGAATTATGCAGTTTGAAATATACCAAATAGTGACTTGAGGTGTTTTAAGACCTCACATAGCTGTGCTTAGGATTTTCTTTTAGTTCCATGTTCAGGATTTACTCCTAGCTATGCACAGGGACTCATATGGGGTACTGAGATTGATCTCAAGTCAGTCACATGCTAGGCAGGTACCCTATTATCTACTATATATCTACTATATCTCTATATCTACTAGCCCCTAAATCATGAATTTTATAGTCTATCCATTTTACTTCTATTTTATAAACAATTTTAGGGTCCTTCTTAAGTCTTATGGTTTTTACAGGTAAATGAAAACATAAGACAAAAAAAAGAGTGAGAGAAGGGAAAGAAGTATAGTCTGCTTTCAAATATAGGTGGATTTAGGGTTTGAGTCAGCAAGGCACTTGTCTTGGATGTAGCTACTCCAGGTTCAAAAAATCCCTGGCATCCCATATGGTCCCCCTGGTAATTATGGAGTACAGAGTCAGGAGTAACTTCTGGATATTGCTGGGTGTGGCTCAGAAACAATAAAAAAAATAGGTGGATTTATTTCTTATCCAAGGAGAAAGCAAGCAGGGAAAAATTGTCATCTTCCTGGGTCTTCCCTCACTTCAGATAAGGAAGTGAAAGCAACAGTAAAAACCTGGGACCTGGTCTGGGATATGCATCAGGTCTGAATCTGGTTCTGCAGACTGGATTAAAGTCACTTCATTTGCTTGAACTTGCTTTCACTTCAGTAAGACAAGCCTGGAAGTGCATAGTGATATTCTCTCTAAGAGAGATATGAAGAAAGTGAAATTATCATTACTAACAGCTGGAAGGCAGGGCACCATCTTGATAAAGTCTTTTTTTTGTTTGTTTTTGTTTTGGGGCCACATCCAGCGGTGCTCAGGGGTTACTCCTGGCTGTCTGCTCAGAAATAGCTCCTGGCAGGCACGGGGGACCATATGGGTCATCCGGGATTTGAACCAACCACCTTTGGTCTTGGATCGGCTGCTTGCAAGGCAAACGCCGCTGTGCTATCTCTCCGGGCCCTTGAGAAAGTCTTAAAGTGTCTCTGAATTTGGCAAGGCATCGTGGATGATGAGGATTTTAGGATCTATGATCATTGGGTCACAGAATAGAACAGAGATGGGGCAGAGGCTAAAGTCTAATAGTGTAACATTGGAGGACACCATGGGGTGAGAGTCTTGAAACATGCTTGGACCAGTCAGCTATAGTTTAAATAGCAAGCTAATGGCCTGTGCCTCAGTTCAATTGATCTGCAGGAATTTCCTGAAACAAACTGCAGTTATTTATTGGTTGACAGTCTTATCATTCCTGAGGGAGAGGTTTCTAGAATAAACAACTAAATCATGTTGACACGAGAGGTCCCAGTTCTCTAGAAACCAAGTTCTATCACGTTTGATGTAGGACATCTTTGTTCTCAGAGGTTCTGCCATCTGCCTACACTAAGCACAGGCTCACAAAACACTTCAGTTCTCCTAAAGTCCTATGATGCCCCCAAAAACCTTACTTCTAAGTAGCAAATAGCAGCTTGAGCTAGAACCCTGTCTTCTGCCTTACTTTCAAGAACCTTTTCAATAATGCCCTCAATTCAGAGGGTCCCCTTTCTTCAGAGACAAGTCAATGAACTCACTCTAATAATGAGTTCCAAGTGCTCTCTTGACCCAAGCAAAATTGCAGTAAGTGGGTGGAACTGGTACCCAGCCCTGGGTGTCAACTTTCCTGCCACTTGATTTGGGACCTGTGACCCACAATTGACCTCTGCCAAATGGACCATGTCAGTGCTTCTCAATCATTTGAATCATTTTTCAAATTAATTTAATAAGCTCAGAGGCTCAGACTCTGCTTAGATTTCTTTTCTAAAGGAGGACAAAGATGAAGTTTTGTGTTTGGTTTTCACATATCCCTTATCTTCTGGGAGGAGCTGGATATGGCCCTGGGAGGCTGAGTCGCCTTTCCTGGGGAAGCTGGGCTTAACTTGCTTCAAGAAAGAGCCTGGAACCCCACAGGGCAGATTTTCCAACCACAGAGGTTTCTCCTTGTTTCCATGGGTTTCCATGCAGTTTGGTTTGATGGAGCCTAAATTCTCCTGCCAGCTCCCTGCTGTTAAGGATCCCCAGCCCCTCTTCCGAACAGGACTGGGGACATTTTTAGTTCTTCTGTTCTACCTGATTTACTATCCAGAGGTTCTGTCAGTATCTGTGTTATGGAATAGTCATTTGAGTTATCTAGTCAATTGTGCTGTCCACGTCCAAGGGGCAGTTAAATCCATGACCAAAGAGATTCTGAGTAACTCTTATTCTGGAAGTTTTCAAAGAAGACATTAGGGAGAGGAAATTAGGTTTATGGATGAGGCATTGACTGTGGGATGGATTCAGGCGCCCTCATATCCCTGTAAGTTTAGGGGGAGCCTTTTTAAATTTTTTTTTTTGTGGAGGCTATATGTTGTGTAAGACTGAATGTGTACTCAGGGGTACAACATTCCCACCTCTTGACTACCATCAAAATGCTAGCTTTCCTCCACCTTAGTCCATAGGCCTTTCTAATCCACTCTATGGGGAGTTGTTTTAGATGTCTTTATTTTTTGTTTTTTTGTTTTTGGGCCACACCCAGTGGTGCTCAGGGGATACTCCTGGCTGTCTGCTCAGAAATAGCTCCTGGCAGGCACGGGGGACCATATGGAACACCGGGATTCGAACCAACTACCTTAGGTCCTGGATCGGCTGCTTGCAAGGCAAACGCCACTGTGCTGTCTCTTCGAGCCCTTTTTTAGATGTCTTAACCATAGTCCTGGAGTTTGTAAAAAGCTGCTGGCTGCATGGAGTAATAACTAAAGACTTATCCTAACAACAACCCCAGTTCCCCACCCACCTACCCTTAAACATGCCCCCTTAGCAGGCACAAAATGATGATTTTCTATTATTTGTTACAACAAAAATGGGAAGTAAAATTATTTTTCTAAATGTTCAATAAAAGAAAACTTGTGAAAATTGTTATCTCACAATGAGGTTATTGAAGTAATTGAGATTTACTAAGTTGTGTGTTGCTAGCTGAGCCTTCTGTGCTACTGTTTTTGCCTTTTTGATTAATAGTTTTTTATGCTACTTTCCCATCTAATTTGGTTTTCTCCTACTGGGCTGTCGGTATTTTGGAGTTTGGAGGTGTCATGTGGCTATGTATGTGTCTATGCACTCCAGGAACTGTGGGGCTGAGATGATTCAGGGGATTGGTGTCTTTTCAAACTTATTTATGAACCTATGGAACTGAGCCATTTATATAGTAGAAGTGAGTCCCAATAACTTCTTGAGGAGTCTTAAAACTGATCAAAGTTCATTCATTTGTACCTTTCTATGTGGAATAATTTTATTGTGCAACATGCTGAAGTCAGATACTAGTTAGGTCAAGGAAACAAACAGTGCCACATGGCCAGGTCTCCAAGGAGCACACAGCCCTTTGGAGGAAACAGTAGCCTGTGAAGACTTTGCCAAGGACCCTGCCCCCTTTCCCTAAAAAAAGAGGAAACAGGTTCTGAAATAATTAGGAACTGTCAGGGGAAGCATTTGCAGCAGTGGGTCGAGTGAGTTCCAACTTGGCTGATGACTAGTTTGGAGAAAGACATAAAGGGTCTTTCAAGCAGAAAAGAAGAGTTTCCTAAGGTGCAAAGGCAGAGAAGAATAGGGTGGGGTCAAGAGAGAGAAAGAACATTTGGCTGGCTGGGTAGAAAACTTGGAACCTGGAACATTTGAGAAGATGCTGAACTTTCCTACCAAGTTTAGCCTGGGAGGAAGTTTTGATGTCACCAAGAATTTGGGACTTCACATCATGCAGAGGCCATTGAAGGCTTCAAATAAGAGAATCCCAGAGTCTATTACATACCCTACATAAGAACAGAGGATGGACTAGAGGAGAAAGGGAGATGGTCTAGAGAAATAGAGAAGCCCTAAATTGCAGGGATGCGGCCCCCCAGGAACCCCAACACAGGGATGCTTAGCAACTTGCTTTTTAGGGCAGCGGATTTGAGGAGAAATCAATAAACAGCTTTATGTATGGTTTGAAGTCCTTGAGCCTTGAGTTTGATGTGAATGCCCAGGTAGAGGTAAGCAGCAAGCAGTGAGGAAGTGCAACCGAAAGAGGGTATGAGATTCATTGAAATGATTGGGGGTGATGGGGAGGGTTGATAGCCTTGGGTGCAATTGAGAACCCCTTTCTGCTTATTCACTTAATGAAGATAGATTTCAAGGGGGTAGAGAAATTTCAGATTTTTAGCAGTACAGTAATTTTAGTAATTTTTATTTTGGAAAAGGGGGAGTAGGCCAAAGAAATTTGGGACCTCTGAGGAGGTTAACAAAGTGAGGCTCGGGGAGGTGAACAGAGTGTGGCTTGGTCTAGGGAGTTATAGAGTTTATCTCTATAGAAAGATAAACAACTTGCATAAACCCACTGTAAGAGGATAATGATGGGAGAGGACAAAGAGTAGGCAGGAAGGCAGTGACTGCCCCAGCATCTCTTTGGCTGCTTTGAGTATCACATTATTTCTCATATTCTAGACCATTATGCACTGATGCCAAGTTAACTGAGAATTATTTCTGTACTCATAGGAAAGATGAATTTCAGGATCATTGTTATAGCAGATCCTTCATTAACTTTGTTTTCTTATATTTGATTGTGTTAGTGTTGATGAGAGAGAAAAATCAATGGCCTGGCCTCTATCTGCAGTTTCTACTTTACCCACATCTGCCTTAATTTGCATTAGATGCTCTGGTTTCCTATCATCTGGAGCATGGAGCCAATCAGGGTTCAATCCTATGTACCTCATCTGCCCCCCCCCAAGCATTGCTAGGAGTGATTCCTGAGCAGAGGCATAAGTAAGAGCTGAATACTATCACATGTGGCTCTGAAATCAAATCAAAAAACAAAAATGAGACTGGAGCATAGTACAGTAGGTAAGCACTTGCCTAGTATGAGGCTAACTTGGGTATGTGGCTGACCCAGGGTGAATCCCTGGCATCCCAAACGATCTCCTGAGCACCTTTAAGAGTGATTCCTGAATAAGTGGAGAGCCAGGAGTAACATCTGAGAAGCACCAAGTGTGGGTCTCAAACAAAACAAAGAGACCAAAGTTTATGGGCATGCCTTACTTGTCCAATGGGATGAGAGGAGGAGTGAGTGCAATGGAAGAGCATCCTTTCTGCCTCTGGCCCACCTGAAAGCCTGAGTCACAGGGAGAGCCTATGGTCCTCAGAGTCCCAGTGGATTAACCCCTGGGAAAACAAATGAACACAAATTATATTTTTAATATTAGAAATATAATATTAGAAATGTTTCAATATTAGGAATTTTGAAGTCAAGAGCTTTAATGGCCAGAAATATGCCAGAGAAACTTAACTTTCTATGTCAGTTAGCTTATGGCCTAAGAATATGTCTTACAAATTGTGTCACTAAAAGTTGCATTTCCCAAGAAAGAACCAATGATATTAAGTAAGAACTTACTGAATATTTTTTGTGAGTACATACATGCGCGATGTGTTGGGATATTCACCAACAAGTGTATTACAATACATTTGTGACATGTATACAGCTATACCTTTTTTTTTGTTTTGTTTTTGGGCCACACCCAGTGACGCTCAGGGGTTACTCCTGGCTATGCTCTCAGAAGTCACTCCTGGCTTGTGGGACCATATGAGACGCTGGGGGGTCGAATCACAGTCCATCCTAGGCTAGCGCAGGCAAGGCAGGCAACTTACCTCTAGTGCCACCATGCCAGCCCCACAGCTATACCTTTTTATGTGTGCATTCACACGTAGGTGCAGGATGTTGTAACATGTATAACTATACAGTCACACATACAATATATACATATTACTGTGAGCATACAATACCCTCATACATGTGTATATCTGCATTCATTCTAATCATGTGCCCTACACATGTATGTAAACATGTGCATACATTCATGGACACTGTATATGTCTTATGTATGGTATCTGCATATAGATTTGTATAGTTATTCATCCATACATGCTCTACATGCTTATGTGTGATGTGTTTTTATGGAAGTGTGTATAGCAATACATTCATGTGTGTGAATTATGCACATGTGAGTTCTGAAGACGTGTGTGTAACAATTGCTACACATTTCTATATGCACAAGTATGTGCATACTTGTATTCATACATGCATGTGCATTCTGCATATTAAAGTGTGTAAATATCTGTATATCCTTAGTTAGGTAAAAGTGACACTTTTGCTTCCAGCCAGGGGAATTGCCTAGGCACACCTATGGAAAGTTTTTCTTTCTTTACCATCCAATATATGCAGGACTTTCCCCTACGTCCCTGGAAGAATGTGTTTGGCCCCGAGGCCACGGTATCAGACACCAACATATTTCTGACTCTGGAAGTGCCACTGGTAGAATAAAGAGCCTGAGAACCGGAACTGCTGCCAAAAATAGCAGGGTGAATTCACCCCCTTGCAGAAGGTCACTTGTTTCAGAACAGGGCGCAGGCAGATTGAAGTCAACTCTTGGCCCGGCTGCCTCCATGTCTGTTGCATAACTTGGGCTCTTGGTTCCCTTGACTGAGAGCCAGTGTTGATCAGGCAGTTTCTGTTCCTCTGGGTGATGCCATTTTCCAGCTACATCCAATACATCTCCATGATCAGTTTGGTTCCCCCTCAGCCTCCCTTCTCCTCTCCATTACCTGGTGGGGTGATTCTATTTTTAATGAACAGTTATATTCTAAGAGCTGTCACCTGTCATATTTTAAATGTCTGTTAAAAATAGAAGCCTGACATGTAGTCATTAGACAACAGAAAAACATCAACATTGGGGAAAGAAAGTGACAAAAGGTGATCATTACCTCTGGATCCATCTGGGTACCTTGTACCTAGAGATGGTCACTGTCAGAGTCACTGTCAGAGGCTTACAGAAAAAGGGGAGAAGCTATTCTGCTGACCCACAGCCAACTGCAGCCTTGCAGACACCAGCTCACACTCCTGACCACAACTCAACAGGCTCACTCTCTTCCTCATTCTTCCTCTCTCTCTCTCCTTCTGCCCTCCTTTTCCCCTCCCCCTTTGCCTTATCTCCAGCTCTTGTTGAAACTGGAAAATAGGATCTCCTGCCTCTCAGGAGGGCCCTTTGCCTTTCTGGTTCTGGAGTTTCTCCTGCACTTCACCTCCATATTACTTCAGGAGTTACTTCAGGAGATCTGGGGAACTGTGAGGCAAGGACTCTCCTACCACCTCATGGGTTGAGGAGGTTGAGGTTCATAGAACTAGCCCCAGTGTTCAAAATAGGGGCTGGCTCTGGGCTGCTAGAAACTGGCTCATCCTGCCCAGTGTTCTCTCTCCCTACTCCCCAGACCATGCTGAACAGCCCACACTAAGCTGGCAAGGCAAGATATCCCACCTTTAAAAGATCTAAAGTGGGGGCACCCCTTCCCACTCTACCTTCTGCCAAGCTCTTAGATTCACCCCAGGCTTTCTTATTCTGGTATGGGAAATCATGACTTTTGATACCAAATATTTATCCCAGATACATTAGGGGATGAGAGCTGCATTTACTTCAATGGTCCCAGACTCTCCCATCTGCAGAACTCACATGTGCAGAATGCACACACATGAATATATTGCTATACACACTTGCATAAAACACATATCACACATAAACATGTAGTACATGTATGATGGATAGCTACACACATCCATATGCAAAATACCATACATAAACTGCATAGTGTCCATGAATATATGCACATATCTATACACATGTGTGGCCTCACCTCTGCATTTCAAGTACGCTGGGGACCTAGAGAGACGGGATTTCCAAAGGCACATCTGTGTTGATAAGGACCACATCTGTCTCTCCAACAAATGTCTTCTGCATTCACTCAATATCCTTTTCAGACACAGACTTTCTCCCTTTTCTCCTACATTTTAGGAGAGCTCTGTGCTTTGTTTATTTTTCTGAGTGCCTGATCCCCTCAGAGGGTCCTTTCCAGAGTCTTAATCCCTCTCTCCATGGTACTTTTCCACGATTTCTCCTGCTTCTGGGTGTGCCCAAGATCCCTTTCCAGGAGGATGTAGTAGACTGCTACTGAACTTAATGGAGCAGAAGGCCTTGAAATAGCAGCTCCCGAATGTCATTAGCAAGTACTGGGGGAAGGGAGGGTGCTGGGACGTGTCTGGACTAATTGATAATCTCTCCCAAATTAATTGGAAGCGTCTCTGCCATGTGGATGAAATGTTTATTGAAGCCTGTCTGTATGCCTGATTCCTGAAGCACAAAGCACTCCTAAAGAACTTGCCATCTGACTGCAGGCCAAAGACTAGTTAAAGAAAATGGGATTCATCTCCCCAAGGGTTAAGATATGCAGACTGTGACTCCATGACTCTGCTGTTGGATGAGCTTCAGGTACATGCTCACAATAGAAAATGAGCTACTATTTCCTGGTTAACTTGAGACATAACTTCATCATCATCTAGGAAAGCTGTAGCATGGGACTAAAGACCTGTCAGGATTTTTCTGTTGTTTCAGTTTTCATCTATTTAAACCTCATTTTTACATCTTTGAAAACGTTCACCAAAAATATAACCACGATGGCTCCAAATAGTACCTTTTCTTGCAAATAGCCTTTTATTTTTTTCCTTTCACATTACCCACTACTTATTTTGATGTTATTTTGAAAATAGCATTTTAGATGCTATTCCAAAAGGCATGTTGTATAACAACATTCTTCTTAGGCTTTTTACTTTGGGAGAATCCAAATAATGATCATCCCTGTCTCTTTCTGCTCCTGAAATGCATTTTTTGAGAGCCCTGAAGAAAAGAGTTTCAAGATGTCCAAAAGAAAATTCTCCATAAACTTCACAGCTGACTTCAGACTTTAAAGAAGAAAAGACAAGAGAATGGTACGCAGAGGCCCTTCAACATTCCTTTTTCAGTTTGTAGTGCTGCAGATAAGTTTTTTCCATGAGGCAGTCCAACCCTGTGGCCGCAGGACCTGTTTTGTTGTGTTATTTAAACAAGTCAGTAAACTAACTGGAATTTCTATCAAGTCTGGTAACTCATTACAAATGGGTGCAAACTTAGCCAGACATGCTAATGTCTTACTAGAAAACAATTTATATTCATAGAATCATAGAATCCCAGAGTTGAAAGGACCTCACCCATCATCAAGTCCAAACACTAGGCTTAGCTGTGAACTGTTCCCTTTGAAGGAGTCCATTTTCCAAGGCTGTTGAGCTGATGTCAGCCCGGGGAATTAGCTATTCTTCACGTTAACTCCTTGTCACCTCCTTGGTGGCTATTTCTAATGGATTCTGAATGATGAATGATAGTTTGGTAATTTGTCAGGAGTAGAGTTTTTTTAATTCCATATTTAAAGATAGATGCCAGCATTATTATTCTCATCTTCCATATAAGGAGATTAAGGCCCAGAAACCGAGAAAACCTACTTTGAATACACAGACATCAGGTTCTAAAGACTTCATCCTTCTCTTTCTACCATACCATACCAGGAGAATATTTGTATAAATCCACAAAGGAGTAGAAGGGGAAGCAAAAGGAGATTGAAATGGAGTTCGAATAGGATGACCTGAAACTAGATATGGGATTCTATTCCTCGCCATCCTGAGTTTTCTTTTCTTTATGTGAAAATTCCAGCCCAAGTGTCATTTTCTAAGCCTTCTAAATTTCAGAAGACAAGAAAATGAGAATTCCCTCTGCCAGTTACTCATGAAACTGGAGGAGTAATTTTAAATGGCAGAGCTGCAAAGCCCACCACAACAAAGCAAACATGTGAACTAACTGGCAAGCGGCACTACAGATTCAAGAAGCAGGACAGCCGCTGAGGATCTGTGCAGAAAGATACATTCTCAGAGAAACTCAGAAAACAGGGAATGGGGATTCTTCAGAGGAGAGCGGGGGAATTCATGTCTGCTCTACAATTTAGGGGACCAACCTCATGGGAAAGGAAGGGCTCATCTATGCTGCCACAACACCATGCAGAAAGCCCTAGTGAAAGCTTCAGGCTTGAACTTGATGGTCAGCAGAAAGGCAGAATAGGCCAAATCCACTGAATCAAGAACTAATAGGGGAGACCCTGGCTTTAAGCACCTCCCTGTATTTAGTGTTTCTCCAAAGCTTAGGTTCTTGTGCAGGAACCTATTTTTGGACAATGATATAATATTAATGATGCAGAAAACATACACAGGAAGGAGGAGGGATTCCAGAGCAGGGAATGAAGGTACAAGAGCCAAGGAGGAAAACCCAGGAGGGACTAACTACTAGAAGTGACCCAAGCACTGGCTTCTGCCTAGGGCTGTCTGACTTATTCTGATCCAAGAATGCCACGGAAGAGCCTGGTACAAAGGTCAGAATCGATTTCTATCACTGCAGCTTTATTTATTTCCCTCCCCTGGAAGCCTCTGCTTTCATGGTTGGCAGAGTCATAATTGAGTTCGATCAAGCTCAGTAGGGTTTGCCTTTCCTTAAAATGTTGCATTTTATGAAATAGGAAGATAAGGAAACTTGAAGAGTAAAATTAATTAGAAAGAGTGAGCTCAACACCACCACCTATAAGAAGAGGCACATAATAACTTTTGTCCATTTAAGAAATTTCTAATAAAAATAAGATAATAAATTTGAGGCCCCTGGGCTCACTGCTCAGTACCATCCCCCCCTTTCCCCCCAGAAATTGCCTCTGTTATATACTTACTAAGCATCTTTTCTGAGGGTTTATACTTGTACCATATATGCAAATGGATATATCAGAAAATATTGCTTTGTTATTTTTAAAATCTTACAGGGATAATATTTTAGGGTTTTTTTTTTTTTTGGTTTTTTGGGCCACACCCGTTTGATGCTCAAGGGTTACTCCTGGCTAAGTGCTCAGAAATCACCCCTGGCTTGGGAGGACCATATGGGACGCCAGGGGATCAAACCGCGGTTGTGATCTTTCCTTGGCTAGCGCTTGCAAGGCAGACACCTTATCTCTAGCACCACCTTGCCGGCCCCAATATTTTAGGATTTTAAGTATTTTCTTACAATTTGCTATTTTACAGCCTAATTTGTTTTGGATTGGGGGCCATATCTGGCAGTGTTCAGTATTTAGTCCTGCCTCTGTACTGGGGGCTGCAGGGAGGTCACATGTGGCACTGTTGTTTTAATTGTATGAATTGACCAGACTAGGCCACCTGCAAGCCCTTTAACATCTATACTATTTTTGAGGTCTGGTAGCTGACCACTGATTTTAATAATTTTTTTAAAATGACTCCTATAGAGCAAATGTTCCTATTAGAAAATGAAAGACTAAAGTGATTCCAATTATGGACATGAAAGAAAATTGAAAGCACTCCATTGCATTTCCAAAAGTGTATCATGAAGAGTGATCAAATTAAAACATTTTAAATTAATTTAACTTAAAAAAAAAACATTTAAAAAATGGCAGTGAATTTTCAAGCAATCTATTTCATAGAGCTAGTTTTATTCCAATGAAGATGCTTTGCTAATGGCAAAACACATACATTTCCTGCCAGACATATCTTTTCATCCCTTATTCCACAGAGTTCATTAAAATAGAAGGAAGTAAGGACTTAAGTTTTTCCCTTTTCCAAGACTTCCAACTTGTTCTTACTCTGTCTCCTTATTTCTCATCATAGGTTGTCACCTCAACACATAGCAAGATACTCTCCACCCCTTCAATGATGCAAAGTCAGGGAGATCTCCATTATTTTTCTTGTGTTTGTCTCTGATTATTTCACTGCAAAGCAATATTCTTTGGAAAGAGTTCACTTTGGTGAAAAGAGGTTGACACTAGAGCCTAACAACATTTTTGGAGTCTGAAGGTCTGTGATATAAACACCAAAGTTTGTTTGGAAAAGGTTTTCCTAATCCTCTGCATAAATATACACATTTTACCTCATTTCCAAGTCATGTGCTTTGAAGTTGCAGATCTTCCAGAGTTATTATCTGGGAGGGACTAGTAAATGTGCCATCTGTGAGTTTAAATTCTAGCACACCACTTTCTCATTTTCAAATTGGTGGGAGTTGGGGCTCAGGGAACAGATTTAGCCCATCTTGCTCCATGAGAGCGTGCTCCATGTGTCATCCACTTTGGAAGGAAGCCAGCTCCCCATTTCTAATCCACCTCTGGCACGATCACAGAGAGAGCTGAAGTAGTAGGGATGTTTGCAAGCTCCAACCTTTCAATTTGTCCTTCTTTAGCTGTTGTTTTTGTTTTGTTTGTTTGTTGTTTAAGGGCTATGCCTGGCAGTGCTCAGGATTTCCTCCTGGCTCTGTGCTCAGGGATCACTCCTGGCAGTGCTTAGGGGATCATATGAGGTGCCAGGAATTGAAGCTGGGTCAGCAGCATGCGAGGCAAGTACTATCTCTCCAGCTATACTCTATTTCCAGCCCAGTCAAGATGTCATGATGAAAGCGTTCAGGCTTTCCAAGTCAATAGCTGGGCCTCTCTCAGTTCTGGGCAGTCTTTCACCATTTACTCCATGGAGATTATCTGGGTCATGCTGTCTTTTACCAGAGCTTCTTGTGACAACTTGCCCTGCTTTATTTTCTCCATTTTTATCTTTAAAAAAAAAAATCGAACAAAGCCTGGAAACTACAGAGTGCCCAGATGCCCATTTGTGCCTGGTCAGCTCTGCCTCACTCAACCTTTCCCTGCCTGCTGCTGCATCTCTGCTTACAGCACCAGACAGTTCCTTTGACCTTGAAGACAACCTTCTGGGGGAAATTTCTACTTTCCCACCTAAAGTCATTCTTTCTGGTAGCTCAGTAGGGTCTGTAAACTAAAGTATTTCCACTGGGAAACTGTAATTCCTGACCTAAAGATGGGTGGTCCCGGGTCCTGAAACACGCTGTTTAATCTTCTTCAGCAATGTGAATGCTTGACTGTTCCTTTCAGGACTTTCTCACTCAGGTGACTGCTAGCAGTGCTGGGCTTTATTCCATCCCAAGGAAGTTCTTTCATCCAAATGGCCTTTCCCAAATCCTCTCCCTCCACACCTCTTTCCTGTTTGGGCATGGGACAAGGGAAGGGTGGGGAGGCAGATAAGGAAGCAATAGGTGTGGGAAGGATTGGGTTGCTGATCCCATAGGCCCAGCTTGACCTCTGCAGACCTCCCTGATCCCATACATCTGGCAGCAACCAAGTTGGGGATCACACCTCCTAGAGGAGGCAACTGTGTCTTGTCACAGTTCCTTGGTTAGTGTCTGAGCAACTGCTGACGTGGCCAAGAAACTCTCTAAAGATATTACAGTCCCTGAAGTATACCTGCTCTACCCTGGCACATCGCTTCTTCTATTGGGCACCTCAAATACTAACACTTAAGGGGCCAAAGAGATAGCATAGCTAGTAGGGCACTTAACTTGCACACAGTCAATCTAGATTTGATCCCAGACTTCACACATGATTTCCCGAGCCCTGCCAGGAGTGATTACTGAGTGTAGAGCCAAGAGTGACCCCTGAGCATCACTGGGTGTAGCCTCAACCTCCCCCCACCCCCCCAAAAAAACAACCCACAAACATACTAACATATTTATTTAACTGGCTAAATCCTATAATACCCACATCTATGTCCCTGCAATATAAACTTACTCAAGAGTTCAGATTTATAGGTAGTATTTTCCCCCTGGCCTAAAGATATAGGGTCAAAGTTCTATGTTAGAAAAGTACTTAATATCCCTTGCTCCTGTTGGGAATGCTTATGTTACTCCCTTAAAATGTATTTGAGTTCCGTTGTTTCTCCTTGCATTCAGTTTTAATTGTCTTAGGTTTTGATTTTAGTTTTATTTTTTACTTTTTTGTTTTTCGGTCATACCCAGTGGCATTACTCCTGGTTACTGGTTATTCCAGGTTACTCCTGGCTCTGTGCTCAGAAATAGCCCCTGTCAGGCTTGGGGGACCATATGAGTTGCCAGGAATCGAGGTCATTTAACATTGACCAAGTGTAAGACAAATGCCCTGCTGCTGTGCTATTGCTCCAGCCATGATTTTAGTTTTAACAGCATTGATTTGACTTAATTTTTATAATTTGTAGAGTAGCCCTGTGCCTGACCAGAATTTTGGTTTTATGCTTCTTCAGTTATTTACTGCATGTAGCCAATAGGCTATTTGTTGTTGTTGTTGTTAGTTTGTTTTACTTGTTTTTTTTTTGTTGTTGTTGTTGTTCACATTCTGCAGCACTTAGGGGTTACTCCTGGCTCTGTGCTCAGAAATTAACTATGGTAGGTTCAGAGAACCATATGGGATTCTGGGAATCAAACCTGGGTCAGTGATGTGCAAGTGCCCTATCCACTGTGCTATTGCTTCAGCCCCAAGGTATGGCTCTTATTACTAAATAATTGATAGGGAAGAATGTTGACAATCTATAGGACTCATTATCAAGGGAAGGGGACCTTACGTCAAAACCCAGAGGTTCCATAAACCTTTGAAATAGAGTCAAATGTAGCCCCCCAACATCTCAAGCTAACAAGGACCTATGCAGAGAGCAGAACTAGGATACCCCCAGGATAAAGTATTCTATCTGGGGAGCCATGATCCCTCAAGGCAACTAAGCTTTGTTTATAGTGCGTAAGTCATTGTGTTGAAAGATATATATAGTTGCACCTACACAATCATTTTGCCAAAGTGGCTGTTGCCTCGGTCGTGAGTAACTCTACAGGGAAAAAAATGAAAATGTGAATCTGGCTGAGAGGTTAAGATGAGCTGAGCATGCAGTGTGCTTTTTTTTTTTTTTAGAAGAAACCAGGTAACTAAAATTCCACCAGGGACAAATGTCAGAAAGTTTTGATTCATGAACCAAATCACTCTGAGTAAAAGGGTTCTCAGGAGCTCATTTTATTTTTAAATTATACACATCAATCATTATAAATGTAACCATTAGCAAATGACTGAAATAAATTTTCAGGATATGCAAATACAGCATCCAAAGATGAGCCACTGCTTGGTAACTCTGAGACCTTCAAGATTCAATACCTTAAATTACAAAGCTCTTTGCTGTGCAATGTAGCTGCGATTCTATGTGTTGGGCATGAACTTTCTTAGATGACCAAGCTCAAATTCATGAGCATTGATAACATCTGGAAATGCAATTTGCCAAGTGCCTCATTCCAGCACTGCTGGTGACTTCTCAAGGTGACACTCAGCCCGAGAGTCCCAGGTGCTATTCTATGAACTCTTTGGCTCCTTCCCAAATCCCACACATCATTCCATGGGTAGCAGAAAGCAGGAAAGGGATTTGGTTGAAAACTCTAATCTAATCTAATCTCTAATACCCCATGCCATTCAAAGGGAAAAAGAACTCATCACCATTGGTGTCTACCTAACCCTGGGGCTCTTACTAAGACATGATCTCTAATCTAGTGATGAGTCATGGAAGAGTAAATGTCTAAATCTAAATACAGGCTAGGCAATATTTTTTCCATTCTTTTATTCTGGATCTCTTTAAATAAAGGTTAAAGGAAGATTTATTTATTAGTCATACATTATGTACAGGTCAAGGTGCTCACTGCAAATGTAATGAAACATTTGACACATACCAGTCATATTATAAAGCACCTATTATAAGTTAATGGTTTAAAATAGAAACCATTTGGGTAATGTAAATAGGATCAACATCTATGGAAGTGGTATGATGATCTCTCAAAAAAAATAAAAAGCAAATATAAAACTATTTTATTATGTAGGAACCCTACTTCTAGGTATTTATTGGAAGAACACAAAAGCACAAATATGAAAAGATACCTACATATATATATATATATATATATGTTCACTGAAGCTTTATTTACAATAACAAAGCTTTGGAAACAACCCAAGTGCTCAACAACAGGTGAGTGGATGAAGAAATTGTGGAAATATATACCATGGACTATCATTCAACTAACCAAGAAGAGGAAATCTTGCCTTTTGTTACAACATGAATAAAAGTGGGGGGGATCATGATAAGCAAAATATGTCAGAAGAAGAGAAATGCTGTCTGATCTCATAATAGCTTCTTAAAAAGCAAAGTACAGGAATAGACAGTGTACCATAAACAAACCCTTAAATTCTGATGACAGACTTAGGTTGCCCTGTATGGAAAGAGTAAACAGAAAGGGTGGACGGGGGTGTGTGTCTTGTGGCCAGTGGTGGTGGGATAGTGACACATTGGTGGCAGATGTAGTATGGTCACATCAAACCTTTCAGATGCATAAACATTTGCACTTTCAGTACATTTTTCCAGGTGAAAGAATGGAAGATAGAATTTAGGTCCTGAGAGGTTATTACAAGGGCAAAAGAGAACTCTGTGTCTTGCTGTTCCACAAGTAATATAAGTTACTATCGAAGCCAAAGGAATTTGTCAGTGTGACAACTGTGGAATTAGACTTGGATGCCCTGGGTCAGCAGCCAGAGAGAAAGAAGAAGGAGGAAGTTGAGGGGAGCTTCCAAACCTCTCTGAAAAGATCTTTGTGCACATGAAGAAGTATGAGTGGGGGCCGAAGAGATAGCACAGCAGTAGAGCTTTTGCCTTGCAAGCAGCTGATCCATGACTGATAGTGGTTTGAATCCTGGCATCCCATATGATCCCCCGTGCCTGCCAGGAATACTTTCTGAGTGCAGAGCCAGGAATAACCCCTGAGAGCCACCAGGTGTGACCCAAAAACCTAAAACAAAAAGAAAGAGAGAGAGAAAAGAAGAAGAAGAAGAAGAAGAAGAAGAAGAAGAAGAAGAAGAAGAAGAAGAAGAAGAAGAAGAAGAAGAAGAAGAAGAAGAAGAAGAAGAAGAAAAAAGAAGGGAGAGAGAAGAAGAAGAAGAAGAAGAAGAAGAAGAAGAAGAAGAAGAAGAAGAAGAAGAAGAAGAAGTATGAGTGTGGATCGTAACATCCTCTGCTATGTGGGTGCCAGACTTGCATGGGGGAAGGACTGTGCCCAAAAATTTATCGCTTAATTCACCAGGCAAGGTGGAATGCTGCCTTCTGCTTTTCTAGCCTGTGAGTGAAACCATTCTATATGAGGTTGTGCAGTCAGGAAGAGCAAACGATAATGAAAGACCTGTACTAATATTGATTGACCATTCCCCATGTGCTGAACTCCATCATAGTAGGCACAGAGCGTGACCAGAGCCTCGGGATGGTGTTACAAGCAATAATTCAGTTCTTTCTTTTCTCAGGGGCATCTGATTGGGTCCTACTGGCCTTGGCTGGAGTCACTCAGGCTGCTGATGTGCAGAGCCTGAGACTGTGGTCTAATGTGACTCATCTAACTGTTCAGAGATTGCTGTGGGGTTTACCTTTTCTTACTGGGAAACCTGGACTTCCTTTCAGAAAGACAATACTGATAAAGGGCCAGTCTCCATGTCCTCCTGCTTATGTTTCTTTAACTGTCTGCTAATGTCACTTTGGCCAGAGTAGGTAATAGGACCCAGCCCAGAGTCCTGACAGAAGGAACTGCCCAGGAGTGGGGACATAAGTAAAAGACAATCACAATGAACATCCTCCATCTCTGCCATTGAGTACACTCTCTGTTCAAATAGAAATCCGGGAATACAAGGTTCACTGGGGCATCTCAAAGATTCAGGTTGGGGTGAGGGCAGGAGCCCTTTCTTTCCTCTCCAGCCTGTCCTCACCAGTCTAATCCTTACTTTCGATTAATGAGCCCTTTAGAACAGACTTCAGTACACTCCAAGATCTCCCAAGACTCAGGATCTCGCTAAACTGTGGCCCTGATCATCCATCTCTGTAAGATTTCTTTTCACTAACTTAAAATGATATAAAAATAAAATATGAACCTGGTTCTTCAAGAGCTAAATAGCACATAAGAATAACTATTAAGGGGCCGGAATGGTAGCACAGTGGCAGGGTGTTTGCCTTGCACACGGCTGACCCCTGATTCAATCTCCAACATCCCATATGGTCCCCCAAGCCAGCAGTGATTTCTGAGCACAGAGCCAGGAGTAATCCCTGAGTGTCGCCAAGTGTGGCCCCCCAAAATGCAAAATCAAAACAAAACAAAAAGAATAAATATTAAAAACTCTTCCACCCTCTCGTCATTATCTACTCTGAAAGCTTAGACTTGGGGCAGGCATTCTGGTAGGACTGAGACTCCCAGGCTCTTTTGGTCCCCATGCAGGACCTAGATACCCCTAAAATTCTCTGGGCCAGTGCCACGTGGGGCAGCTGGTCCTTTCTGTTCTGTTCTACTGCCTCCCAGTTTGTCTCTCAATCATCTATGATTATGTACACTAGTTCCTTGTAGAACACCAAGTGCTAGATCACACCAGCATCCAGGAGCTTCTCCGCTTGAGCAGCTGAGAAGCCAACACGTGGGTGTCAGGGCAGCACTGGGCAATATCACCATGCCTACAGAGAAGCAAACTTTAGCTTGTCAGTGGTGCACCATGAGCTGCTGCTGCTTGAAGCTGTGCAGGTGTCCCAAGGGGCATCCCATGCCTCCCAGGGTCCCAGCTTCATCTGTTTCCACGGGGGAACTGATATCCCATCTAACATGGAGAGCTGAGCCTTTCCATTGGTATAGGGTAGATCAGCATTACAGTCAAGGTGAGAAATCCTGAAACAGGGGACTCTGGGCACTACATGGGCAGGGGGCAATAGGGACAGGAGGGGAAAGAGCAGTGATCGTGGTGCCAGTGCAAGGACTTAGGCAGAGAGGGAGACTAGTAACAGGCATGCCAGACAGGCAGACAGACACCCAAAGCAGAGCTAGCCCAGCCCTGTTTTCACAGCCCAGTCCCTGCCCCTCTCGGACTCACAGGACAATTAGCTGCATGACTAGTGCAGATAACACATGCTTGATCTGCATGAGTGACAAATGCAGGACACTGCCCTTCTCATTAGCAGTGATTGCCAGCCATCCTTAACAAATCTTTTTTTGCTGGATTCCTAAATCACTACGTTGGCGCATCTTGCAAGCATTTGAGGAAATAATGGCCAGTCTTCAAATACTGCTGTCAACTTCAGGGCTGGAGCGGTTGGGCCCAGCAGCTCTTGGCTGAATCTGCCCTTGGTAAAGCTTCCTTCCGCCTGCTCTGGACATGGTGTACTTCCTTGTAATGTCTGATTCTGCCCTTTCTGGAAAGAGCCTTACCCCCTCCCCACTTGTTTTTTTAGATTTTTGGGTCAAAACCGGCAGCACTCAGGGGTTCCTCCTGGCTCTACGCTCAGAAATTGCCCCCAGCAGTCTTGGGGAACCATATGGGATGCCAGGATTCGAACCACCATCCTTCTGCATTCAAGGCAAATACCTTACCTCCATGCTATCTCTCCGGCTCCACCCCCTCCCCACTTTAAAGTTACCCTGCAGCAGTTCGGACAACTTCTCCCCACACTTTGGGCCCCCAGGCCACCTTCTTTCTGGTCCCTGGGCCCCTAAAACCGTGCGTGTCATCAACATACTCTCCTGGTAATGTTCCCTCTTGGTTCTCGAGACTTTCTCAACTTCATCTTCCCCATTAACTAATTTCCCTTTTTGTGGTGTCAAGGCCTCCTCTTGGGGTGCACTTTGATCATCACATTTTTGTTAGGTTTTTTTTTTTTAACCTTTTACTTTTTGAACCTTTCTCAGCAATGTTCATAGGACCATGCAGTGCTGGGGATAGAATATGAGCTTTAGCCCATATCCATCTCCCCTGCCAACAAGCTTGCAAGCTTGATTTTCTATCTGGACATCTTTCTGCTCCCAGAACCCCCTTCCCAAAAGATTTTGCCTCTTTTCTGGCTTTCAAATCATCCATCCATCCATCTTTCTTTCTAGAGTTTTTTTTCTAGATTCTCTCTTTTCTTTCTTGCCTTCTTTCTTCTTCCTTTCTCTCTTTTTTCTTTTTATGCCTCTCTTTCTTTCTTTCTTTCTTTCTTTCTTTCTTTCTTTCTTTCTTTCTTTCTTTCTGCCTTTCTCTTTTTCTTCTTTCTCTCTCTCTTTCTTTCTTTTATTAGGTCATGCTCATTGGTCCCAGGGCTTATTTCTAGCTCTATACTGTAAGATCAGGAAGCTCAGGGGATCATAGGTGGTACCAATGATCAAATTTGGGTCTTCCCAGCTGTATTATCTCTGCTGGCCCCCACCATGTCCTCTTGATTCTTATTGAGAGCAAGGACTTTTGCCGGCTTGAGCAGGATGCAGAATCTGTTCCTCAAGTTGCCTGTTTCCTTGGCAAACACTCTACTCTCCCCTATTGCCAGGCCTCCATCAGAGGTGGAGTAAGAGAAGTTGAGGGCCCAGCTTTCACAGTGATGCATGGTCTCCCTACTGAGATAAGCTTTTCTTTTAACTTGTAAGGTCACAGGGTCTGAGTTTAGACAGAAGAGCTGGCGTGGTGCCCTTATAAACAGGGGGTGGGGGCACGAAGAGGTGTGGCTCATGTTTACCGCAGCTCACATGCCCTGCAGCTGAGAGCAGCTGTTTGAAGCCAATTCCCTGGAAAATGGAAGAGACTTAGTCCATCACCAAAGACCAAAGCCTCTGGATCTGAGAAGGGTGGGGGAAGAGAGAGAGACAGGAAACATTATTTTTTACTTAATATTTTAGCAGTCTGCTTATACAATAAAGATAATAACTCTTTCTCTTGAGGTTAAAATAACTTCTACATTTTGCCTTTTCATGGCTTAGTATTCTTTAGGTACTTAAGGTGTTGTTTTATTCTGTTTTTATTTTTGAGTTTTTGCTTACTGAAGAATCTTATTTTTTTTTCACAATAATTTATTCTACTGTGGTCCTATTTAGAAAGTATTCAATTTTTGATGTTTTCTTCTGCTTCTAAAAGGCTCTGTGTTTTCAGCTGTATTGACTCCATCTGCAATGTATTTTAAAATATCGGGTGAGACTGTAATTTTAATCTTTTATAAATGACCATGCTTCCCAACACTATTAAGACAATCCAAAGCTTCCCCTATGATTTATTTAAAAACCTCCCTATTGTGGAGTCTCTTTTACGTTAACTAATCTCTTCTCTCTATCAATTCTTAATGTCCATAGCACAGAGTCTTAAAGTTGCTGTTTGATCTCTTTTAATATTTAAAGCTCCTTCCTCTCCCCATCAACCTTTTCCAGGGCCTTTTAACTCTGTTGAAATGTTTCTTTGTCCAAATAAAGATCAGTTGCTATATGTTTGTTTTTTTTTTAAAAACAGGCACAATCTCATTCTATTTCTATGGTGACCTGCACTTCACCCAAGCTGACTGCAGGCCTTGGCTTGCTCTAGCTTTGCCTACAATCCCCCTCCTTCCCCTGCTGCCTTACCACTCAGGTAACTCTAGCCTTGTCCCATTGCTCAGTTTGTTTACCAGTATGCTCCCATGTAATCCCTCATCTTCTCTTCACCTGCTGTAATCTTTAAGCCTCCCTGGCACAGAGGCAGAATCTCCTTCTCCTCCTCTGCCCAATAGTTCAACTTCCAACAAAAAGATATTGAAGTAAGAAAAAGTGGAGCAGAGAAAAGTGAAGGTAGAGGTAGAAAGTAAAGTCCAACCTTGATCTCTCTGGACTAGGGTTGTAGCTCAGCACTGAACACTTGCTTGCTTAAGGTCTTGGGTTAGATCCCCAGCTCTGCAAACAAACTGAAAGATAACCTTGATCTTCAGGGGGCCTGAGAAGATTTAGCTAGGCTTTCCTGAACTCAGAATACCTGCTCCCCTCAACCTTTTCTGAATCTCCCCAGCTTCTTCAAAAGACTTTTATTGCTTTTCTTGTTGACAGAATTACACCAGCACAGCCTACCTGGAAAGGATATAGCCAACACTTCTATTAAGGACACAAGTCAAAGACTGAATGAATATATAATGTCATTGATTTTGACATGATAAATAAACTTTGCCCGACTCCGATGCTCTAGCCCTGTTGTTAAGATGCTTGCTCCTCTTACTGGTCAGAGTCTTCTACAAGGTTCAATAGCATTTACATTCCAATATTCTGAATGATTTACTTTTGCTCATCCCAGCCACCAGCAATGCTTTCTTTCTTTGTTTAGCTTAGTTTGGTTTTTCTTTTTTGGGGGAGGGGGCACAGCAGTAATTCTCCGGGGTCATTCCTGGCTTTGCACTCAGGAATCACTCCTGGTAGGTTCAGGGAACCATATGGGATACCAGGGATTGAACCCCAATTGGCCACATGCTAGGCAAGCACCTTACCCACCGTGCTCTCTCCAGTCCTTGCAGCAATGTTTTCTGCCTAAAGCCACAGCTGTGAAATGACCATCATCATCAGCACCTGCTAAAGTGGGAAAATTAGACATTTCAAGAGATATCTCAAGCTGTAACCAATGAGGACGGGTAAGATTATGAGGCATGTCTTTCTATCCAATGAGCATCAGCATGGAGTCTTCTTCTTAGGAGCTTTTAAGTTCAAAGGGGTGAGGGTGAGGGCGGGTGAGGGCTTGCTCTTGAGCTTGAGTGACAGACTGACAGGGACCACAATGGACATGAAATAGAAAGGCGATCCTATTCCTCTTTATACCCTCCACCAAAGATGCTTAATTTGTCTAGGGTAAACAATCATTACCTCTTCTAAACGCATACTCACGCCCTGCCTCGGCAGATCCGTGACAAGATGGTGGCCTCTGTGCGTAGGGGGATTTGAGCTTCCCTTAAATCTGTACCAAGTTTTAGGAGCAGGCTACCCCATGCTCTGCCCTGTACGTGGGCAGCAGAGCAGGGCACTGGCTGAGTAGGATGAAGAAGCTGCTTACTTTGTCACCCAAGCCCACACGCCCACACCCGACTGTCACAGCGCTCGAAATTCCTACCATTAGAGTTGCTACTTTTGGTAAAGGCAGAGGGTTGCAAGAAAGCCCAGGTTCCAATATAAATATAACAGCAGGAGCGATTCCGTGACACTCAGTTGCAAGTGGTATTGCTTTTCTGTGCTTTTTCTCTTGTAAATAAAGGCTTTAGAGGGTTGAGAAACCTCAGGGGAAAGAGTGAGTTTCCAGCAGCATTGGGATGGTGGGAAAAATAGGGTGAGGGTCTTATCCCCTCTAAAGGATAAGAGGGCCCTTTATCCTGTAGTATCTCTCTGCACCCCCAGACTAGTGATGAGAAAAATATCTGATAACTTCAGTGGGGTTGACCATTCATTCCATAGAATGTCCAGGTGGGGGACAGAGTGATAGCACAGAGGGTGGGACTTTTGCCTTGCATGATTCAGACCTGGCTTTGATGCCCATCCTGTGCCTACCAGGAGAAATTTCTAAGCACAGAGCTAGGATTAACCCCTGAGCACTACCAGATGTGGCCCCAAAACAAAAACAAGACCAAACAAATGTCTAGGTGTTGAAAAGGCTGAAAAGACTGAGAAATTGTCAGAGACCAAAGGACCTGGGCTGGCGTGGGGAAAAGCAAGATGGTAGCCCGGTTTGGATCCTTGAGCACAAAGAGGATTCTCATGGGTAAACTGGCAACCTTCAACTAAAGTTTGCCATTTTGCAAATAGAACCAGTGACAGTTTCTAAGTTTTGACAAATGCACCAGGAAAATGTAACACATCTCCAGCATGGCAGATTGCTGTGGGGTGGCTGCAAACGCACTGTGCTATCTTTGCATTGCATCTCTAGATCCCAACTCATCCCAGAATAAAGATCTGAAGGATCTAAAGAGATTCTAGGGGGTTCCCAACCCCACTCTTGGTGCTCAGAGCATCCCTGGCAATTTAGCAGCCCCTAAAGCTGAGTCTGTGACCACGGCTGCATCATCTCAAATGCTCACTGGCATGGGGAGTCCTACACTCTTGATGGCACCCCAGACAGCCAGGGCCTTGTGATGATATACACCATTTCTGTTTAGGGCATCACTCCATGCATGCCAGGCTCAGCAGTGGGGTCCTGTTGTCTTAAATAATTAATTATGGTAGTGGATGGTGAAGGATGAAGGTGGATGGAGGCCTTTGTCCTTAGGCCCCAGCCACGTGGCTTCATCCCCCATCTACTGGCGGGTCTGGGGTTCAGGAAAGCGACGGGTATTGAACTCACTCACAGGCAGGCATCAGGAAGCATCAGCTTTATTCATGCCCTAATCACCACATGTGTGTGGCCTATCTCATAACCTTTCAAGCATTCAGCCATTCTTAGCTAGCCCTGCCTCTTAACTCCTTTCAGCCATTTTCCTTTGACCTCCATGCTGGTCAAAGACCAAAAGGGGAGACCCTCCAAAGGCCAAAAGGGCAAAGACCCTAATCCCCTGGGTCAAAGGCTTTATATAACCTTCCAAGACCACTCCCCGGAATGGGAGGGGTCTTGCAGGTAAGGTTACACCTAATATCCAGTTCCCAAGACCCCTCCCAGAAAAGGGCGGGTCTCAGGTATGTACACCTAACTCCAGGGTGGAGTTACATTTCCCCCTTCTCTGAAATATAAAAGACCTTTTGTAATCCTGACTCCACCTTTAGCCAAAGGTGGGTAATATTTTCATACAACAACGTAATAAAGTGAAAAATTACAGGGTCCCTTTATTGGCCTCCAGATAACCAGTGCTCATCCAAGGTGTCACTGCTTTCTACCAGCGCGGACATTGCAGAACCTCAAGCTTGGGGGAGATTCCCTCAAGGATTTATCACCTTTGATACCTTCTTCAACCTACAGGGTCCTGATATTCAAGTAGGGCAGAAAATGAGGCACCTTACAGTACAGCCTCTCTAATACAGGAGAAGTGCAGGCATCCATGACACAGCTTGGCTCCTTTCGAGAGGAGAAAGGAAAGACATGATTTTTTATAAAATAAAGATTCTGTGGTTCACAATACTATTAATAAGCATTTCTTTTACACACAATTTCAGCATGATACCCATTACCAATGAACCTGTTCTCTTATTCTTTCATAGTGAGTTCATGATAAAATAAGGCTTCTTACAAAGGAGAAAGAAAAAGAAAGAAAAAGAAAGAAAGAAAGAAAGAAAGAAAGAAAGAAAGAAAGAAAAGAAAGAAAGAAAGAAAAAAGAAGAAAGAAAGAAAGAAAGAAAGAAGAAAGAAGAAAAGAAAGAAGAAAGAAAGAAAGAAGGAAGAAAAGGAGGAAGAGGAAGAGAAGGAGGAAGATGGAAGAGAAGGAAGAAGAAGAAGAAAGAAAGAAAGAAAGAAAGAAGAAAGAAGAAAGAAAGAGAAAGAAAGAAAGAAAGAAAGAAAAAAGAAAGAAAGAAAGAAAGAAGAAGAAAGAAGAAGGAAAGGAAAGAAAGAAGGAAAGAAGGAAGAAGAAGGAAGGAAGGAAGGAAGGAAGGAGGAAGAAAAGAAGAGAGGAAGAAAGAAGAAAGAAAGAAAGAAAGAAAGAAAGAAAGAAAGAGAAAAGAAAGAAAGAAAGGAGAGAAAGAGAGAGAAAGAGAGAGAAAGAAAGAGAAAGAAAAGATAAAAATGTTTCATACAGAGGCAAACTAGGGATTCGTGGGTGGGAAACTGCTGTGAAGGGATGGGTGTCAGAACTTGGTATGACTGAAAGTCAATCATAAATATCTTTGTAACTGCGTGTCTCATAGTGATTCGATAAAAATATATTTTTAAAATAAGACTTCTCCATTCTCTAGTTGGGAACTCTGACACAGAAAGTGGTTCATATATGAGCTTGGCCCCTACCTGGAGAGGGAGGCGAATAGCACCCCCAAAACTATCATTCTTCCCTGTAGGAAAAGAACCTTGCAAGGTTTGTGAGAGTTTCACCCACGCCGTGCTTTCTTTTCTTCCTTCCTTCCTTCCTTCCTTCCTTCCTTCCTTCCTTCCTTCCTTCCTTCCTTCTTTCTTTCTTTCTTTCTTTCTTTCTTTTTCTCTTTCTTTCTTTCTTTCTTCCTCTTTCTTTCTTTCTTTTTCTTTCTCTTTCTTCTTTCTTTCTTCTTTCTTTCTTCTTTCTTTCTCTCTCTTTCTCTCTTTCTCTCCCTCCCTCCCTCCCTTCCTTCCTTCCTTCCTCCCTCCCTCCCTTCCTTCCTTCCTTCCTTCCTTCCTTCCTTCCTTCCTTCCTTCCTTCCTTCCTTCCTTCCTTCCTTCCTTCCTTCCTTCCTTTCTTTCTTTCTTTCTTGTTTCTTTCTTTCTCCCTTCCTTCCTTCCTTCCTTCCTTCCTTCCTTCCTTCCTTCCTTCCTTCCTTCCTTCCTTCCTTCCTTCCTTCCTTCCTTCCTTCCTTTCTTTCTTTCATGCCCCTCCTGGGGGTTTCCATGTTCATGTGCTAAGAGGTTAAACTAGTCAGGGCAGCAGGAGAACGGTACATCTATGACCGAATGAGGACTGAGATGTGGCCCAGTAGACTCAGTTACTGTGTCAGTACATACCTCTGAGCCAAGTGTCTCTCCAGCTACTGGGGTACACAGATTCAGAGCAGCCCCAAAAGCTGCTTTATGGAGAATCCAGGGAGGTTCGAGGTAGGGGGATACAGTCTCAGACATGGAAACGGCAGCAGAGGGGCCACCCTGCTAGAGAAGGATTGTGAGGATCAGATGTTGACTGCACGTAGCTCTGTTTTCTTCTCCAGTTCTCAAAGAGGCTGTAAGTTTATCGCCTCCTCTTTTAGTTTTTATTATTTGGGTTTGCAGGTTACACCCTGTAGTGCTCAGGGCTTCCTCCTGACTTTAAGGTGTGATCATTACCAAGAGTGACCTCAGGAATCATTTTTGGTAGTGCTTCAGTAAAAGGACCATATGGGTACTGGGAATCCAACCAGGTCAGTCTGTTCGACATCTCCAAGTCTTTCAATACTGTTGCCCTAGAAGGAACACGCCACATTAGATGTCAACGGAAGTCAACTAAGGCTAGCAAAACCAATAACAGAATGATCAACTTGCAACAAAAAGTTAACTAAACTTTCAGACAATGACCTAATGATCCCATTGTTAGATATAATAATTTTTACAAATTTTTCTTTATGTACTTTTAAATGATTTTATTACCACTTAGTAGTATAAGTAATGTCAAGTAAGTTATTTTCTGCCAAGGGAGGGGAAATTGGGCGTGGGTGGGAAACCAGGGATAAAAGTGGAGGGAATTTTACACTGGTGGTGGGACTGGTGTTGGAATATGGAATGGCAGAAACAAAGGTATTATGAACATCTATATAAACCACATGTTTAAAGTATCATATTTATAGTACAGTTATATTAATATAACTATATTTAGATTTTATTATATAAGTATATAATATATTTATATTATTATATTTACATATTTAGTAATATTATAGTTATAATAATTAATAATAATAAAGTGCCTTACCCACTGTACCATCTCCCCAGCACCAGATAGTTTTCTGAGGTTTTTTGTTTGTTTGGTTTTGTTTTGTGTGGTTTTCCCATAATCTTTCATTAACTATTCTGTTTTAAGGAGATGAACTTGGTCTCATTGTTTGTTATTAATTTACATTAACTCTTTTATTTGTTTGTTTGGTTTTTGATTTTTGGGCACACACCTAACAGCACTCAGGGTTTACTCCTGGCTCTGCGCTCAGAAATCGACCCTGGAAAGCTCAGGGGACTATATGGGATGCCAGGGATCAAATCCAGGTGGTCCATGTGCAAGACAAAAGCCTTACTTGCTGTGCTATCACTCAGGCCCCTACATTAGCTCCAAATTGACAAAGATCACTGTCACTTGGTAATGAGTTCCTTTAGGCTGGGAACAGTAAATAAGATGGATGTAATGGAATCATACCACCTGGGACTGAAAGTTACTATCACTCTTGTTTTGTTTTGTTTCTTCCTGTAAAAAAAATACTAACTCACCCCATCTTAGATTGTTCTGAGTCTGAATCACAAACCACTAGTCAGCACACGGGGTTTAGATTTAATTATAACATCTTCACTGGTTTTGTGGTTTTCCTCCTATAGTGAACATCAAGAGCAGGGGAAGTGAGCTGTGTCATGTGGCTGCTAATGTTTTTAAGCGAGATTCTAACACTGTTTGATATTTTTGGCTTTGAACCCCCATTTCGGTCCTGTTTTGGAAAGCAAGCAAGCCGGAAGTCCAAAGACAAGGAGTTTTTAAGCCACCAAATTTTCCTTTGGGCCAAGGTAAAAAGTGAGGTTTCTAACACAACCTCTTTCCATTCTTTTATGTAAGTAGCAAATTAACCTTTGCTATGGTGCTCTCTCTCTCTCTCTCTCTCTGGCTCTCTTCTCTCTTTTTCTCTCTCTGGCTCTCTCTGGCTCTTTCTTCTCTGTCTCTGTCTCTCTTTCAGTCTGTTTCTCTCCCCTTTCTCTCACACACTCACACCCCTATTGTAGATAAGTTTCTGCCTCGCTGCACCACAATGCTTGTTTTGTGACTGGAGATCTGATTTCTTCTTGGCCCTCCTCTTGGACAATGAGACCTCAAAGTTAGGGCTCAAAACCCGAAAGAAATCAAAGCCTCCCACTTGGCTCTTGGACACTGAGGAGTCATGGATGCTGTCTTTTCCCCATCCCAGCAGTGGTATGAAGGAATCCCCCGCAAGTAGGCAGACCTGGCACTGATGGAGACATGCGTGCTCTGCTCTGCTATTCCACTAGGAGGTTCCAAAACGCAAGAGTTCGAGCTTGGAGGTGAGTCGTGGGTCAGATTTTACTCTCTAAGAACTAAAGATCTTCCTCAGCACAGCCAGAAACCCTGAACAGGAAAATACAGCAGTGCTTTATTTCCGGGACAGACACATACTTTTCTGACCTGTCTGTAGGGCTGGCTGCAAGGAAGTGTGGGTACTCGAGTGCACGGTGTATGCACGTACATACATTGCGCAAGTGTGTGCCTGTGGTGCACATGTATGTGCCTGTATGCTCACAGAATAGGTACACATGCAGAACCTTGGCCTCCCTTGACTGAATTGGATCTCTCACCTCTAATCTCCGGATCTTCCATTTTTGCCCCAACCAGAGAACTCGTGTTCAACAGGGACCCCTGCTCTCTAACCCGCAATGACTTCCCAGTTGTGTTGAATTTCCAGAACCTGAACAGGGACTGATTTGGAAAAAGGAGGTGTAGTGAGGAGGCAGGACTAGGGGATTGTCCGCATGATCCCAGGAAGCTGACAGGACAAGGCCAGAGCCTTCTCTCTGTCTGATCCATGAAACGTCCATTAGATTCACATGCCAACTGGCCATTTGGTTTCCTGTTGTGGTGAACAGGGTACTGCAGCTAGGCTGTGACTGAGCAGGTTGGAAAACAGCAGTGATGGAGAAACCAGTGAACAAGGGGTTCCCTGTGTCACCCGGGTGCACATTTCTAAAACAGCAGAACAGTCACATTTGCCCTGGAAAACTTGCCTCCACACTTGGATGTGTCTGTGGAGAACATCACGTCAGCAGCTACCCACTTGTCATGGTCCCAAGCTATTCCAGTTATTCCCATGGGGAAATTTGAGTCCTGTTAGGAGATGAGTCTTAACACCCCCCCCCAGGCTTAAGCTCTCCCCCTTCTCAGAATGTGCCTGTACCTCTAATGGCCATTAAGTGAAAATGAGGTCACTCTACTCATCACCTAGTGCCTTTCTAAAAAGAGGCTACCAGAAAATACAGTGGTCAGGACACCCCCACCCTGGGTTTGAGTCCCAGTTCAAATGGTCCCCATTTGAGTGCAGCCCTGTAGGCTCCCAATACCATGGAGGTGGCCTGGGTGTCCCAAACACCACAGGGACCATGCACCACCACATCCTCAGGACCTTGCATTGAACCACTGGCCTGGTCGCTTAGAATGATAATGGGACTCCCAGGCCTCCTGAGCATTATTTGGGAACCCCCTCACTACACCCACTCATACAGGCTGTCAGGACTCAGAGGCACTGAGCTCTTTGAGCACAGGAAAAGCTCAGGGGGGAGAGAGAGAGAAAGAAAGAGAGAGAGCAGTGGCACCATCAAAGCCAGCCTGGACTGGGGCCTCTCTGAGGGCCTGTGTGATTTTCCACCCAAGGACTCAGCTAGGACAGGAAGGAGCTGTAGCCCTGCTCAGGGAATGAAGCCTCCATCCCACACAACCTTGCCAGTGATGGCATCTAGGAGGGCATTCTTGAAGACATCGTTGTCATTGGGTTAAACACAGACAAAATATTATAATGCCCCTTTCATTTCAGTTGATTCGGTTCAGTGAGTGCAGGTGACAAAAGGTGCCTTTGATTCTAGGCAGCACTGAGAAATAACTTCAGGCACCTTTCTCCTACCTTTTACTCCCTGGGTCCACCCCAAAAATGAAAAGCACATCCCTTTTTGCCCATCCTCTTGGGTCCCCAGAAGTGTGCAGAGAATGACGAATGAGAAGATTTGCTGTCTCCGGGGTCCTAATCCCCCTTGGATCATTGCTCTGGCCCTGGATGTGTCCTTGAGTGGATAACTCAGAGCAGGGGACTTCCCTGCCCAAGCCAGAAGTGGCCACTGGGGGCCACTCCCAGCCTTCCCTTGTTGACAAGGACTCTGATTTTCTTACTCTCTCCCCACATCGTGAGCAGAACACTTTGGTTTGGCATTCTGGAACGGAAGTGAAACGTGGGTGTAAGCAGTGTTTGGCGCCTGAGCCCATTTCCCCTTTTCCCTCCCTGCCTGGGAGGGGACAGACGCTCTCAGTGTCCCAGCCTTGCCTGAACTCTGGGGAGCTTTCTCCCAGGCCAGGGACAAAAGCCTGTGGCCAGGACAACGTAGTGGCCCAGGAACCAACACTCCCCCCTCTACTGAAAGGGCTGGAAAATCACATTAGCTGCCACACACAGAGAAAGGCCTGAGTGGGGCGGCCAGCAAACAGGGAACAGGCTCTACCTGGTTAAAATAGTAACTGTTGGAGGTGACAGTGACAAGACCCATGTCCACGGCCACCACCGTCACCTTCTGCTCTTCCAGTCATGCTGTAGTTGAGGACTGTCCCAGAAGACACTTTTGCAAACTGCCTGGCTCCAGAATCAAATCTTAAGTGTTTTTGAGGTTTCTGCTCAGAAACTACAATCAGGATTCCTTCATTATTTCCATTACTGTGGTGGGCAGGGCGATTGCATCCTTATCAAGCCAGGCACAGTTGGTCAAAATCCCCACCAGCTTCACATCTGTGATCTTTATGCCAAGAGGCAAGCCTGGCATTGTGCCCAGGGCATGGCACCAGGCTGAGGGCTATGCAGATTTCAGAACTGTCATCCTCAAAGCCTGGCCTTCTCCTCCTGTGACCTCTGAAAAGGAAGCAGCAACTTTAAGTCTGCCTGTCCCAGAGCATCACAAAATGAGGTGTCGGGGCCCCAGGTGTAGGATGATTGTCTTTTAAAACAATTAAAGGACCTCGAGGTCTGGTTCTAAATGCATTGAGTCCTAAAAATTTCACTGTCCTTTGGAAGCAACTTGGCAACTATCCAGATGAACCCCTACCCTTATTATTAGTCAAGTCCCAGCAATGTACCCCTGCTACAAAGGCTTATACCACCCAATGCTGAGGCAGCTGGCTCCTTGAGAAAAATAATTCCTAAATATCAAGGCAGAAACTGTCTAGGTTGGGAAATTCAGAAGAGAATGCAAGGTTTCCTTTCTAGGAAAACAAATCAAAACACCACTGAGCAGAAATGAGACTCCCATTGCAGGGATGGCATTACCTAAGAAGGGGCTCAGAGTCCCCAGAGGTGAGCAGCAGGCCTGCTGGCAGAGGTGAAGTGCAGCTAGAGAAGGAAGAAGAAAGCCAGTTGTCCAAACTCAGGGAGTTAGTGATGAGGATGTGGACAGTGAACGGAATGAAGTGTCTAGACACTCCCAAAGAGGGGGCCCTTGAGCCCCCCTAAAGTTCTCCTAAAGGTCTAGACAGAGATGAGCCGGCTCAGAAATGGGGGGGGGGGCCAACCATTTTGCTCTCCCAAACCTTCCCTTTGCCTCTGCGTCCCTGTCCCAGGCAGACACACACAAAATTCTTTCCTGACTCTTTTCCCACCAACCTCCAGAGAAAGCCAGAGGGTTTCTGTCAACCCCTGGTTAACAGGGGTTTCTTTGAAGAAGGACACGATGATGTTGACATCATTGGGAAACCCCTAAAACAAAGGTGTCCTTGGGCCAAAGAGTAGCGGATTGGGGCACTTGCCTTGTCTCCATACCTGATTAGATCCTCAGAAACACAGTTGATCCCCCAAGTACAACCAGAAGTGACTCTTGAGATTCTTGATATTCTTTTTGTTTTGGGTCACACCTGGAAGTGCTCAGTGGTTACTCCTGACTATCCTGGATGTTCTCTCTCTCTCTCTCTCTCTCTCTCTCTCTCTCTCTCTCTCTCTCTCTCTCTCTCTCTCTCTCTCTCTTTCTTCTCTTCCTCACTCAATTTCATTCTATTTCTCATTTTCTCTCTCATTCTCTCTCTCATTTCTTATTCTCTCTTTCTCATTCTCTCTCTTTCTGTTTTGTGTTTGAGAGACTCTAGGGCCAGTACTGTGGGTAGGGGAAGTCACTCCAGCCTGTGCTGGGGACCATGTGTTTGAGCAAGGGTTAAACCCAGACCCTCTGCGCACCAGCCCATGCACTCCCAGGGACCAGGTTTGTGTAAAGAACTAGAAAAAAAAAAAACAGCCCTCTCTGGCCCCCAGTGACAGGCACCCACCCAAGGATGTGCTGGAAGTCAGCAGGTGCCTCCTGGGCTGTGAGGATTGGCCACTCTCACAACCTTCCTCTGCCACCTAGTGGCATTTGAAGCCACAATTTCACCCCCACATACCAGAACTTTCTAGGCATTCTTCCTTCAGGAGAAAGTCATTGTCAAGGTGGTCGGTTTTATTTTCTTTTTCAAAAGTATTTTCCCCAAACCCTAGAGGCACATTGGAGAGAAAAACAATAAGAACTGATATGGATAGCTCTAATGGGCTGGAGTGTGTGTGTGTTCATTCTTTTTTTTTTTTTTTTTTTAAGTTTTGGGTCACACCTGGCAATGCTCAGGGGTTAGTCCTGGCTCTGTGGTCAGAAATCACTCCTGGCATGCTGGGGAATCATATAGGATGCCAGGAATCGAACTAGAGTCCTTCCTGTGTTGGCTGCATGCAAGGCAAACGTCCTACTACTGTGCTATCATTCCAGCTTTTTGTGTGTCCATTCTGCTGTGGACAATTGCCTTAATGCAATGGGCCCTCCATTTAATTTTTGCCAGGACAAACTTAGGGAGTATCTCAAACTGATCAAGTGACAATTAAGAATGTGGTCTCCATTCAAAGTGATAGACCATCAAGGAGATAACTTAGCACACAATGAATAGGGAAAACAGACTCAATCCCTGACACCACATATGGTTCCCTAAGCCCCACCAGGAGTAATACCTAAGTACGGAGCCAAGAGTAAGCACTGAGAACCCAGAAACAAAATCAAAACAAACATAAATATGGTCTCTTAACTTCACATAAGTCTCATATCTCTCAGCATGGACACTAAAGTTGTTCCAGAATGCATTACCAAGGACTGCTTAGCACACAGATAGAGGGCCGGACATAAATTATATACAGAACATTGCTAGCATATTTCAGACTAGTACATCAGAGTTATGAATTCCCCAAATGTAAGACAGTAGCAAAGCCCCTACCTTGAAGTGTGAAATCATGAGTTCAATCCCTGACACCACATCATGGCCCTGAGCACAATCTGGGAGTATATTTGGGATCCCCAGATAACAGGAAAATGGGTTTAACCCTGGCTCACTGCAAACAAAAGGGTGTAACCTCTGGTTATCACAACCACAACAATAAAAAAGGGAGGAAGGGGGGTTAAACAAACACACAAATAAACAAAAATATGGGTCTGAGGTTAAGGCACTTGCCTTACATACAGTCAACATGGGTTCAATCCCCATTTTCCCACATAGTCTCCTAAGACCCACCAGGAGTGAACCCTGAGCATAGAGGTAGGAGTAAGTCCTGAGCACTGCTGGGTGGGTCCCCAAACAAAGCAAACACAAAGATTTTCCAAAACTATTCCAGAACTTGTTAGTGACAGATGGTGAAAGAGTAAAAGCAAAGCCCACCCAAAGTCAGAGATGGAACCTGGTGAGCAGCCAACTGCATTAAGAAGCTAATTTAAGGGCTCTTTTGTTTTGACAGCACCAAAACCCAATCATGGAAATAAACACTGAAACCTACATCTTCAGCTAAAAGTGGCAGCATCCAAATACTTGAGCTCTCCAGGTTTCCAAGTGAACATAATGTGGCACCCCAAGGTGCTTCCTAGACTATTTAAAATTCATTGTAATTTAGAGAGGACTGTACTGCGAATAGAGTAGTAAGAATAGTCCATGTTAATAATGTTTAGAACAACCCCCAAGACAACTTGTTCTCCATGGCCATACCACTTGAACCTGATTTAGGTTTTTTTTTCTTTTCTATGGAATATGCACAGGTAATTGGTTGCACCACGGGATTAATTTTCTAGATCCTTACTTGAATGATTCTTTTTGTTGTCGATGCCTCTTTCCCCCTAGACATTCGGGTCATGTCAATGCTCTGAATAAGAAATGCCCAGCGCTCAAAAAACTGTCCTTAGCCTTGAAATCTTGAATTTCCGGTCAGAGAGATAGCACAGCGGTAGGGCATTTGCCTTGCAGGCAGCCCATCCAAGATGAGCGGTGGCTCAAATTCTGTCATCCCATATGGTCCAAGCCTGCCAGGAGCGAGTTCTGAACTCAGAGCCAGGAGTAACCCCTAAACACTGCTAGGTGTGACCCTCACCACCCAGAAAAGAAAGAAATCTTGAATTTCTTAGAGGAATGTTGATTTTTTAATATCCAATAAATTTTACGATGATAAACCATCATGTTTTTTACCTAATAAATGAATGTTGACACTTAGAGAGCTTTTATATTAGCTATGGGTTAATCCACGTAGCTCAGGGGTCTTCAAACTATGGCCCTCGGGCCACATGTGGCCCACAGAGGAGTCTGATCCCACCCGCCAGCAGTGAGTGCTGTTTGGTTGCCAAGATACCTGCCAGCATATACACTCAGTGTCACGGTTTCTCAGGGATGACGTCAACCACCTCCGCCCACGGCATGTTGTGTGCTGGGAGGGTGAGCATGAGGACGGTGTTGAGAGGGACACTGATGCGCCCTTGCGCCTGGTGCCTGCATTGCTGATGACGTCACTGGAGGGCACCAGACGCTGCGTGGCAAGGAGTACCACATGTGGGTGACTATATGATGTAAAAAGGCGCCTGCTCCACCCCCAGGCAACGTGGTGTCTGTGTGCTGTGCCTGCCTGTCACTGAGGTTTTCCTCCACTCCCTCCACTGCCAAAGGTCAGTCAAAAGTGTCATAGAAATAAATTTTTGCCAGATGGGGGGTTCTACCCGGTTGGGCTGTGGGTGACTCATCTGAAAATTCCCCTTTGGGGATGGTGAGGCGTTCAGTGCTGAAATCAAAGTTAGGGGGTGAGCGGTGGTTGGGAGGTTAGGGGTTCGGTGCTGAATTGCCCATGTGGAAAATTAGGGGTTCGATGCTGAAGCATTTTAAAGGGGTTACATTGAAAATTTTATATGCATTTTGCAATTCCTTTTCAGTGTTCACATGCTGATTCCAAACATATAAATTAGGGAGATATAACTGAACTATCAGGGACTGAGCTGATCTGCTTAGAAAAGCCTGCAAGGGGTAAGTGTTCACATCAGGGACTAATGGGGGTTCATACACTGTGTGTACATATACACACGTATTTGTATTTCACTAATATCAGTTTGGAATCCCTAGGAAACAATGATGTCAAGAAAAAGAAAAATTGGCGGCAAGTGTAGGATATTCAAAGAACAGTGGACTTACGATTACTTTTTTATTCGGTACAAAGGAAAAGCTGTGTGTCTGATATGCCAGAATATAGTTGCTGTGTTCAAAGAATATAATTTGCAACGCCACTATCAAACTCAACATAAAGATAAATATGATTTTTTGGTTGGAGAAGTGAGAAAAGATAAAATATTACAACTGAAACATACACTGACGACTCAGCAAAATACTTTTGTGAAGCAGAAGCAGTTAAATACTTTCTCAAGTTTTCAAGTTGCCAAGCTAATAGCGCGCAATAGCAAACCATTTGTGGAGGGAGAATTTGTTAAAGAATGCCTTATTTCTGTTGTCAAAGAGATGTGTCCAGAGAAGGCTGATTTATTTAGTACAGTGAGCCTTTCAGGAGTTACAATGACATGAAGGATTGAAGAAATGGGAGAAAATTTGCTGCACCATTTGCAAAACTCTGCAAAGAAACTTTGCTATTTTTCCTTGGCACTCGACGAAAGCAATGATGTTCGTGATTCTGCCCAACTTCTCATTTATATGCGTGGGACAAATGAGTATTTTGAAGTCACAGAAGAGCTTGCTGCACTGCAGAGTATCAAAGGTACAACCACAGGAGTGGATATATTTGAAAAGGTTTGCCAAACTGTAAATGGTTTGGAGCTGGACTGGGTTAAACTAGTCAGTGTAACAACTGATGGTGCTCCTAGCATGGTGGGGTCTAAGAGAGGAGTAATTGCTCACATTATACAAGAGATGGACAAACATAACCATCCTCATCCAATTGCCATACACTGCCTCATCCACCAACAAGCACTGTGTTGTAAATCACTGAAGTGGGACTCTGTTATGAAAATTGTGGTATCTTGTGTTAATTACATTAGAACTCTTGCACTAAACCACAGACAATTTCAGGAATTTCTATCTGAGGTAAATGTTGCCCATGAAGATGTTCTGTACCACAGAGAAGTCCGTTGGCTGAGTAGAGGGAGAGTTTTGAAACGTTTCTATGACTTACTTCCGCAGATTACAGCTTTTCTACTTTCAAATAATAAAGAAGTACCAGAGCTCAATGATGCAGAATGGAAATGGCACCTTGCCTTTCTGACAGATATAACAGAGCTACTCAACAGTTTCAATCTGCAACTTCAAGGCAAGGGGAAGCTCATCTGTGATATGGCATGGCATGTGAAAGCATTTGAAGTAAAATTAGGCCTTCTCATCAAACAAGTACAGGAGGAAAACTTCAGTCATCTCCCAACAACTCAAAACCTGTCAGCAGACAAACCATTGGTTGCATTCCCAAAGGAAACATGTCTGGCTTCACTAGAATTGTTGCAAAAGGAGTTTCAATTTAGATTCAAAGAGCTTCATCTCCATGAACAGGACATACAGCTTTTTCGTAACCCATTTTCTGTTGAGATTGAAAATGTCCATACAATTTACCAAATGGAACTGGCTGAACTGTAGAATTGTGACTCTGAAAGACACATTTAAGTCAAGTAACCTTTTGAATTTCTATGCATCTCTTCCCTCTGAGACATATCCAAATATCAGGAACCATGCACTCAAAATGGTAACCATCTTTGGTAGCACTTATGCCTGTGAACAGACTTTTTCAAGAATGAAACATCTGAAATCTCCAACCAGATCAAGATTAACTGATGCCCACTTGCATCACTTGTTACGGCTGCCAGTGACAAATATGGAACCGGACATTGACCATCTCATTAGCCAAAAGCAGGCCCACAGTTCCCATTGAAATACTGGTGTGTGATCTCTTTATTTATAAACTGTTTTCATTTTATTTATATAAGATATGTGCAGTGTGAGTATGAATTAGTAGCTCATATAGTCTGGCCCTCCAACTCTCTAAGGAACCATAATCCGGCCCCCACTTTAAAAAGTTTGAAGACCCCTGATGTAGCTCATGCAAAAATATCTTTATGTCATTTGCTTAGCAAAGTTTCTGCTAAGGGAGCTTTACAAGAAACAAACTTTGGGAAGGACAAACAACTTAGGCAGTCCTCAGGACTCAATCCTGTTCATGCCTTATTGGGCCATAGGTTTCAGGGATGAAATCCAGAAGCTCCCATATGCATAACATGAGGTCCAGCCTTTTAAGCCATTTCCCTGGCCCCAAAGCAAAAACAATATTTTTTTGGTTTTGGGGCCATACCTGGTAGCACTCACGGGTTATTCCTGGCTCTGAGCTTGGAAATTACTCCTGGAAGGCTCAGGTGACCACATGGGATGCCAGGGATCAAATCCGGGTTGGCAATGTGTGAGACAAAAGCCCCACCCCCTGTCCTATTGCTCCAGCCACAGCAAAAAATTTTTTAAATATAAAAATGTTATAGATGGAAGATAGACCCTTGAAGAAAGATAAATGGGAGATAACTCAGGGCTGGAGTAGATCCTCTGTGTGTGCAACCTGAACTCAATACCTGGCATTGCTGGAAATGAGTCTCAAGCACTGAGCTGGAGAATACTTCCTAAGCAGCACTGGGTGTACCTCCAAGCTAAAAATCAGCGATAGGGCATTAGCTTTGCACATGGCTGACCTAGGACAACTGTTCGATCCCCCGGCATCCGATATGGTCCCCCAAGCCAGGAGCGATTTCTGAGCACAGAACCTCTGAGCATCAATGGGTTTGGTCCAAAGATCAAAAACAAATAAACAAATAAATAAAATCATAATAATAGTCATAAAACATCGTTTGAAACTGTCCAACACAATGTTGTTTTCTACCACATATTATTATGTGCCAACAAAAGTTTCCTTTTATTTAAAATGTGGCCAAATATCAAAGACTAGCTCTCTGTTCTTTGTGATTGCCTGAAGCCGGTCTACTCCCATATCCTGCAGCTAAAAAAACTGGCAGAGCAAAAAAGATTCCCTTGAGGAGCTCACAAACTGGCAAGAAATACAACCCATTTTGTATATTCTAATAACCCGGACTTTCTATATTATTTTCCAGTGATCTACAGTGTAAACAATGCATAGGTATCTGAGCTTATGCACCCAGGTTTCAGAGGTTATGGCTCCTAGGGACATCTACTGAAATGCCATGTATGTGTGTACTAATTTTCCTTAGTGTATCAGTCTTGTCACTATGTAGACAAATAGTGTTCCAAAAGAGATTAGCGAATAATTTATTTGTTTGAAGGCCATATCCAATGGTGCTCAGGGGCATTCCTGGCTCTGTGCTTCTATCTAATGCATGGCAAAGTCAAGGGGCCATTTGGGGTGTTGGAGATTCAAATTGAGGTTGGCCAAATGCAAGTCTATCCCTTACTTCCTATACCATCTCTCTAGTCTCATAGAAAACTTCAGACCATAACTCATGCTGTAGCAATAGCAGTGCCTGCTCTGTGCATGGGCTTCAACTGACAGTGCCAAGGTCCTGGTGATTGCTGCTCACCAGCTGGGTGGACTCAAACTCATGCGCCTCTAACCTCGGTGTTTGGAATTTTCAGAAGTATTTCAATAATTGAATTGAATATACTTGGTCATAAATGCATCCATGTAAATATTTGTGCATATCCAGGTGTGAGAGACACAGCACAAACAGGGCAAGGTGTACCCATTAGTAACTGGGACCAGCTTTAGAAAACACTCTCTTTGATACAGCTACAGCTAAAGAAACAAAGTTCTCTCTTAGTGTTTGAATATTTGAACATAACTTAAACTATTTTGGGAGGACCCCAGAATCATTCCAGGGATTTCTCAAGCTGCTTTTGGCATGTTTCTGATGGTCCTGTGCTCTGGCCCTGACACTGCTTTGTCTGGGAGTAGGAGCAATGGGACATCTGAGGCAGAGATATGCCTGACTCCTCAAACTATTTTGGAGTTACCTTTAGCTTGGTTACTTGCTTCCTGATAGTGTTTTTCTTGTTACTCACAAGTTTCCCATACCTGTCTCCCATATTCCAGGGGTCCTCAAACTTTTTAAACAGGGGGCCAGTTCACTGTCCTTCAGACTGTTGGAGGGCCAGATTATAGTAAAAACAAAAATTATGAACAAATTTCTATGCACACTGCATATATCTTATTTAGAAGCGAAGAAACAAATGGGAATAAATACAATATGTGGCCCGCGGGCCGTAGTTTGAAGACCCCTGCCTGTGTCCCATGAGTTGTGTCCTGTGTTCTGTGTCCCTTATTCTGAGTCTATGATCTGTGCAGCCTGGTGCTCCATAAGTGGTACCCTGGGCTGAGTGTGACTGGGTTGTTGGAACATTCTCTCAAAGGTCACACCTTCTGAGGTCTAGAGTGATAATTATTCCTTCATAAGAAACACAATATTCAGGGGCTGGAGTGATGGTGCAGCGGTAGGACATTTGCCTTGCACACAGCTAACCTAGGATGGAAAGAGAGCGGTTTGATTCCCCAGCGTCCCATATGGTCCCCCAAGCCTGGAGCGATTTCTCAGCTCATAGCCAGGAGTAACCCCTGAGTGTCACTGGGTGTGGCCCAACAAACAAACAAACAAAAAAAAACAAAAGAAATACAATATTTTGAACCCACAAGTAGGTTGAGCACCTAGAAAAGGATAGAACCAGTATTTCAAGTGTCTTTTAAGCACAAAGGCTGAGTCTAGTTACAGCCAACAGCTCCTGTTCTACAGAAACACAAATTGAGTTAAGAGCAGTGTTGGAGTTACAATATTGCTGGGAATGCACCCTGGAGCCCCTCAAAGCAATAGCTCAGTGGCTTAAAGCAGATATCTCTCAAAGTGAACTCGTGAGAGTTCAATCCCCAGTGCCAGTGTCACTGCTAGTGATTCCGGCCATAGCCAGCAAGGTGTGTGCAAATATCATATATAAAGCGTGCAGCCCCGAGCAAATACTGCAACAACAACAACAAAAAAAACCCAACAGAGCTGGCAAGAGTGACACCCAGTGAGCATTGTGAGTACTGCAGGGATTCAGCAAGTCCCATAATAAGTACTTGTGGAGCTCAACCAGGAATGTGGCCCCAGGGGTCACAATTAAAGGAGGGCCATCTCAGTGGCTGGGAAAAGGGGTTGGGATTGGGGGAGGGGCAGAAGGAAAATGAAGGGCAAAATCTCATAAACCTGACACAAACATTGACTATGCCACTTCCTTACATTTCCGAGAACGGGCGCTCACATTCGACAGGGACTTGTCCAGCAGCTCAACAATGCTCAAAGAAAAGGGGCTGCAAACAGCCCAACTGAGCCATTAGTTCTTCTCCAGGTAGGTTATGGACCACAATTCACAAGCACAGCTCCCTGATGTTCCTGTTGATAAAATATTTCAGTTCCGGTGTCTTTCCTCCTTATTCCTGCAAAGGGAGGGTACAGTTCCTTCCCAATCAGCCAGATCTGGGGCAGAAACTACCAGAGAAAACCAGTGGGCAGGGAAAAGCCCCTCGTGTCAACTGCACCCCTGCTGGCCCTCGGAGGTGACACACCTGGCCTGGTGGTGGATTGAAAAGGGGTATCCGAGCCTGGCACACCCCTGCAGCCGTCAGAAGTGCCACAGGTGGCACAGGTGATTTATATCACCCTCAGCTATGAAAACACTGAGACCAAAGAGGCAAAGCATTGTGTCTAAGGTTTCGCAGCAGTCCTCACCCCAGCTGGCCCTCCTGTTCAAGTTCTGGGTTGGCTTTGTCAACCTGCCTCTTTATACCTGGGGAAGACTTTCACTCCATCCCTCAGCTCTCCAGGATTTCTCGGCAGAACCTTTGCTCAGTTTAACAAGGACTAATAGGACAGACTCTCTGAAATCAAAAGACTAGTTGGCTCACTGATTCTAGCACTGGACTTGTAAGCAAGCGCAAGGTCAGGGATTCATTTCCAGGTGCCACCACACGTGCCCCGCACAATCCTAGCAGCTCTGCTGCCTATGACCCCAGCACTGCAAGGGTTTCCCCAGCTGGGTGGAGGTGAGCACAACTAAAGGCTGTGATGCCACAGAGTCCAGGAGAGGAGTAACCTGAGTGTAACAACAGAGCTGGGGTTCGGAGACCTGTACTGGCTTGTTTATGTAGGATCTAATGGAAAGTTTACATACTCAGAGCTCCAGCCCCAGATGGAAACATGAGTTAAGTGAGGTCCCTAATCTCCCCGTTTCTGTAGCATCTACAGCATTACAAGCCTGCGCAGCAGCTTTTTATATTTTTCCCCTCTTTTGACTTTGGAGCCATACCCAGTGATGCGCAGGGGTTTCCCCCTGGCCCTGCACTCGGGAATAACTCCTGGAGGTACTGAAGGGACTATATGGAATGCATGGGATTGAGCCCAAGTTGGGCTGGTGAAAACAAGTGCTCTGGCCCCATGTGCCTGTCTTTAAATGCCTTGGTGATATTGGTGTGAAATTATTGGGGTAGAGAATGCTCAAATAATACTGCTCTGATGTTCTAGCCCTTCTTGCCTAGGGGAGGCAGCAGAGGAGACTTAAAAGGCACCCTTGGGCCCGGAGAGATAGCACAGAGGCCTTTGCCTTGCAAGCAGCCAATCCAGGACCAAAGGTGGTTGGTTCGAATCCCGGTGTCCCATATGGTCCCCTGTGCCTGCCAGGAGATATTTCTGAGCAGAGAGCCAGGAGTAACCCCTGAGCAACGCCAGGTGTGGCCCAAAAACCAAAAAAAATAAAAATAAAAATAAAAAGCACTCTAAACTGGGGTTGAAGTGGAAAAAAAAAGCACCCTAAGCTGATTCAAATACCTGTTCAGCCTCCCTTCGAGCCTTTAAGGGCACTTGTCTTCTGTCCTTGCCCTGGTGTGTCTTTTTATTTAGTTTCTTAATCAATTTAAATGACAAATTTTTTGGGCTTGGGGGAGGACTGTAGGGGATCACAACTGGCAATGGTTAGGGCTCTATCTCTGGTCTCAGGGATCACTCTAGGCAGTGCTTGAGGGACAATATACAGTGCCAGGGTTTGCACTGGGGTTTGTCCATACACAAGGCAAGTGCCTTATTCCTCTCCAGCCCACAAAGAGAAAACATTTTCAAAATACTGGATTGGCTTATTTTGGTTCAAGACAGTGCTGAGAATTAAATGAATGAATGTTTACCAACCTGGTAAATGAATCAGCATTGTGTGTGACTAAAGGTCATCAGTGCAACTTGTACAACTAAGGCCATGACTGGGATCATTTGGGTATGCTGAGAGCAGGTTATTCAGACCCACACAGAGAGGCTTTTTAAAAAAGAAATACATTATTATTGTTGTTTTGGTTTGGTGACTATACATAGTGGTGCTCAGGAGCAATTCCTGGCTCAGTGCTCGGAACTGCTCCCAGAAGTGGTCCCGAGACTACATGGCTCCAGAGATGGAGCCCAAATGCCTGCATACAAAGCAGACATTCAGCCTGCTGTGCTCTCCCCATCCCAAAGACATTCCAAGCTTCATTGTGGAGAGAATGGCGAAGCCAGATGGTCAGAAAAGCATTCATTGTGGCCCACGGGTTAAACTGTGCGTCACTGCAGACTTAGACTTGTCTTTATTTGAACTTGACCCCATCCCCACACCCCTTCTCTCCCAGCTGAAACCCGATAAGGTGTCTAGTTTTCATTTCCACACTCTCAATATGCTGGGCCACCTATTTACCTAAGGATGAACTTTTAAGACAGGTTAATCTGGAAAAGGTCAGATACTCTGAGTCACCACCACTCCTAAAACAGATTGTGCTTTTTGCAGAGAAGCACTTAAATATCTGAAGTACTTAAACAAGAACTCTTCTTTTAAAAGCTGAAGCAGTCTTCGAACTACTCAACAAAATTTCCCATATTCCCTCTCATCCATTTCTCCTAGATATATTCATTCACCCAAAGCAATGCTGCTAGGATCTGGGTGCATCTACATATCCTCTTCTAAAAAAAAAAAAAAAAAAAAAAAACACCTCTGTAGAGGCCAGAGTGTACAGTGGTTAAAGCCCTTGCCTTGCGCAAAGCTGACCTGGATTCAATCTCTGACACTCTCTCTGTTCCCCTGAGCACCACCAGGTGTAATTCCTGAGTGCAGAGTCAAAAGTAAACCCTGAGAATTGCCTATTCAAATAAATAAATGAAAAGGCCTGTGTAGCTGGGCTGTTAATCAGGTACATCTTGAGCCTGACATACAGTGGAAAAAAAACAAAGAGGACATCAGGAATCCCATGGAATGTGTTCAGTAGAGAGAGTCCGTTTGACAATGAGCCTTTCTGTCCTTGGACAATGTGACAAGACATCTGCCAAACTGCTTTCATTTCACCTTAGCTGACGGGCCAGGTGCATAAAGACCCATCCATCTAAGCCGAAAGATGAGAGAACTGAGGAAGGTCAGAGAGCCAGGTATGGTAATGGCTCTCTAGACAGGAAGAAATGTGTGTTGAGGGAGGCTGGGATGGGGGTATCTGGCAGAGATGAGCCAGCATTTCCTCTGCTTTGAAGCAAACTCTGAACTGGAACTGATCCTAGCTTACAGGTGGAATATGACCTTTTAAAGTCCTCAGCAACTCGCAGGCCTACTTGCCAGCTGGGCTCTGACATACAAGCTACTTGTATGTACTTCTAGCTCTGAACTCAGGAATTACTCCTAATAGCACTCGACTTGGGGGACCATATGGGATGTTGGGGATTAAATTTAGGTGGGCCAAATGAGCTCGAGCAAAGGAAGCCCCCATTTCTCTGAAGGCACCTATACTTTGAGCTTGCAAGTTGTCATTTCACCTCCAGGCTGTGATTCCACAGAAGAATAAAGGCCAGAAATGTCTCCAGCAAACATGTAAAGCTCTTTTCACCCATAAACTGACCTGTCTCTGCTCTTTAGAAAACTGATTCTGCCAGAAAGTGAGCTCTCACTTCCCACAAGAGGCTCTTCCCAACATGGTAGGCCAGTAAGGGTTACCCTCAAACCCCTCCTTCCTCACCCCACGTTACACAGAAACAAACCCCCAAACTCAGGGACAATGTTCAGAGTTCAGGAGAGCAGTCCATCAACTGAACTTAGCACAAATTTGTAAGAACCTCAATCTTTGGGGAAAGCTTAGTGGACAGGGGTCCTCAAACTTTTTAAACAGGGGGCCAGTTCACTGTCCCTCAGACCATTGGAGGGTCTGACTATAGTAAAAACAAAACTTATGAACGAATTCTTATGCACACTGCATATATCTTATTTTGCAATGAAGAAACAAAACAGATACAAATACAATATGTGGCCTGCGGACCATAGTTTGAGGACCACTGTTAGTGGAGATTCAAATACTGTGCTTGTCCATGCAGCTGGGAGTGAGCACCAAGGGTGTCCCTTTGCAAGTCATCCACAATGGCCACGGTTCTGAGATGTCATGGGACAAACAAGATGGGAGGGAATGGACTTCCCCTCCCTCCACCCTCATACATACTCATGCACATATATGCACACACAACCTACTTCCTGCTTTCTAGCATTTCAGCTTATCCTAAATGTTTTCACTAGGATTTTGGGGCAAGAGAGATGGTACAGTGGGTACCAAATGGTAGAGTATTGCCTAGCATGTGGCCCACCTAAATTCAATCCCCGCATCGCATATGGTCTCCCAAGCACTATCAGGAGTAATTCCCGAGTCGAGTCAGCCCTGAGCCTTGCTGTGTGTGGCCCAAAATACAAAATACATGAAAAGAGAATCAATGAGTCTTCACTACGACTAAACTACACATACATGGCTCAAAGGTAGAGGTTATTCTGAGTGAATACTCATCCTTCAGAGTTGCAACTGTGCAGGGGCATATTGACAGTCCCGGATGAGCTGACCAAAAAGAGCTGAAACTTTCCAAGAACATATCTTAAATGTAATTCTTTGAATAAATAGTAATCAAGCTTTTACACAAAACTTGGGAATTAATATGGTGTCTCTCGCAAGTCTTTGGTCAGCCTCATTTCTTAAACTAAATAAAATATTTAAATTAAAATATTAAAAAGAGATAGATTAGCCAGAGGCTATTTCCCAGCTCGTCTTGAGAAAGAATGAAAAAGAACCTAACTCTGTTCATGCCCAAGAAAGAACAGACAAGAAAGAACTGGGCATGTTTTGGAACGGCCTCTCCACTCTCCTCACTGAGGGCCCCACTGGCCCACTAAGAACCAGGAGTTAATATACCTGATTCTGGAGAATATATTCTTGAGAGCTTCTTCCCTTTTCCTTGCAAACAATCCATAGGCCACTGAAAACTGACTAAGATTGCCAGGAGATTCATTAGGCTAGACAGACTCACTAGGCAGAAGGGAGAGAGGGAGAGAAGGATACAGGAAGAGAGGAAGAGGGAAATAAAGGGAAGGAGAGAAAGGGAGGGGAAAGGAGGAAGAGGGAGAGGAGAAAGGGAGAGAGGAAGACAGAGAAAGGAGGGAGTTAGACTGGATTGCGTTAATCAGACATAGAATCAAGTGTACAACAAAACTAATTCATAATTTGAACTGGAGAGATAGCATGGAGGTAGGGTGCTTGCCTTGCATACAGAAGGGCAATGGTTCGAATTCTGGCATCCCATATGGTCCCCCGACCTGCCAGGAGTGATCTGAGCATAGAGCCAGGAGTAACCTCTGAGCACTGCCGGGTGTGACTCAGAAAACAAAACAAAAAAAAAACCTTATTTCATAATTATAATATTTTTGCATGAAGAGCATCAGGATGACTGAAAACTGACTAAAGTTGCCAGGACCAAGATAGTGGTGGTAGGAGTAGAAAAACAGAAAATTAAGCCAAGTTTTAATGATACTGTGGAAAAAAATATATTAGTTATTTACAAAAGGCCAAATTTTATTCTCAATGAACAGAAAAATTTAACTATAACCTGGCATGCCATTTAAATTTGCTTACTATAATTTACTGACTTCTAATGATCGTCTTTTAACAAAGACAAATGTGGGAAGCAAATATTCCTAGTCTGATTTTTAAAGGGAAATTCAAGCAATTTTCATTGGCCAGCCAAGTTTAGAATCTGTTTAGCAGGTGATATATGTTTATAAATAATCATAGATGCCATTAAAACACAGCTTGGTAAACAGGCATTACTTATTTAATAAGTACAATATATACATATAATTTTCTTGAAAAGCTTCATTTTATACAGAAACGTATTTACAAAATGAACAGTGTCATCAAATGAAAGATTATGTACAATGCATACATGTATATATATAATACATATGAACTTTGGAAGATAAACATTTTTTCATCATTGCAGTCAAAATGGACAGCCATGTGCATTTAAAAAAATTCCATTCCAGAATAAAAATACATCTTTAATAGGCAATAATATTTTTCACTCCTTTTCCTAAAATTTTTCAGTTTTGGATACTTGAAAACTTGCAAGTTTCTAGTGCCATCAGCTGGTTTCTAAATAATCTAAGTGTCAAAAATTCTGAAGCTGTTGTTTATTTTTCTAAAAAAATTATTAAAAAATGGGCTGCTAGAGTTGATATAATAAATCAACCTTCTTGGAAAAAAGATGGTTTATATATATTCCCTGGGTGGCAGGTAACATTGACCAGAGCCATGGTTTCTCAAAAGTCTGTCTTCTTTCTACCAGAAAATCTAGGTCAAAATTCACATGTAAAGATCTTAGAAACTGATATACTGCAAAACACACACACATGAATCACAAGTAGAGCCATTTTCATGAGCATCAAGGAGGCATTAAGAAATTATTAAAAATGGGGCCGATGCAGTGGCGCAGCAGTAGGGCATTTGCCTTGCACGCTGCTGACCCTACAACAGATCATGGTTTGATCCCCCCGTGTCCCATACGGTCTCCCAACCAGGAGCAATTTCTGAGTACAGAGCCAGAAGTAACCCCTGGCCACTGGGTGTGGCCCAAAAACAAACAAACAAAACTTACTAAAAAGGCAAAATGCAAATGGCCTGGTCTTTGGGGGTATTTTTCTTTTTTATTAACAAAATACTCAGCTGTTGATAAAAATGAGGAAATGTGAAAAACCACGATGAGACCATCAATCTTCTGCTACAGACCTCAACAAGAATTCATTTCCCAAAGCCTCAACCATGGTGAGCTTTCCGAGCCAGCTACCAGTACAAAGGTACCCCACCAGCCTAATGAAAGGGACTGGGCTGAGGGTGAGTGAAGTTCTAAGGCGACCACGAGTTCCCTGGACAGGAAAGTTTCCTGGCTGGCCTGTTTCCCAGTATAATAATTCCATAATAATGTAATGTGGCATTAGTAACCAACCAAAAAATATTATTCTGATGTGGCTCTGAAGATAAGTTCAAATTCATCTTTTGGCCTACGTCTATCATTTTCCACCCTTAGCCCTCAGGCTAAAGTTACAAGTGGTTGTGGAAAAGGGGAGTCACAGTACTTAGCCACTTCGAAACAACACTACCAACCTCCACCTCAGATCCTAGCATGCCTGCAGTAAATGAGCAATACTTTGGTTTCTTTGAGGAAGAAATGACTGCACTCTGTACAGTAAATTTACAGTTAACCTAAAAAGCCAATGCTGCCCAGAGCTCAGGTTTATGTAGACCAGGCTCCAGTCCAGTTGCACCATCCCTCTGTTCCTCCAACAGAGCGGAAAAAGGATTGTGCTCAGACTGCTCTCAACATGCAAGGACACGAGGAAAGTTAATCAAGACAAAACAAAGCATTTTCTTCAAAAACTTTCCTCAATTTGGCTTAGTTTTGGAAACAGGACAACAAATAAAAGTAAAAAAATGTGGATTAGGACAGCTTCAACCTCCACCTGGAATGGTGGCATACACATTAGAGATGGAGCTTCAACTGTGAATGTCATGGAAGTACCTATGTTTTAAAAGCCTAAACGCATAGGACACACATGCCTCTGAACAGTACCCGGTCTCCACGAACACCTTAATGTGTCTTGGATAAAACTTGTGAATGGCTGTGTGCCATCAAAAGCCAGAGCATTTATTGAGAAGGGTCAGGGCAGTGGCTCAGTGGCAGAGCACTCATTTGAACCCTGGACACAGACCCTAACAGAACGAAGAACAGCTGTGGGGCTACTGATAGTCTCTACGAGGATCAGAGTGGATCTAGAAAGAAATAGGGGAACAGTTCCGAGGTGATTGCACCTGCTCTCTTATGCTTTTTATTTTGATAAATTGATTTAAAAAATCAGAATACATTATGGTCAGAATAAAATCTTTTAACAGCTATTTAAAATATAAAATTTTTTAAATTTATTTTCCATTTTAAAGTGAAAAGGTTGTTTTTGAAAGACAACATATGACTCAATGTATGGGCAGGGAGGAGGGAATGATGCCACGATGAATCATATAACCCTTAGTAAAAGGTTTGAAACCAGGTTATTAACTAAAAAAATGTTAAAACACATTCAAGGGGGCACTGCCAGCATCAGCCCAACTTTTAGAGCCATATAATTGTTAATACTTCTCTATAGGGGACAGACAGTATGGAGAAAGCCTAAAATAAAGTTGGCTCTTGATGCAGCATCAACATGAAAGCCAAAGCATTAAATATGAAGAAATGTGAAAAACCACTCAAAGAACAGGCGAGAAATTTTCAGAGGTGCTTAAAAAGAAATTCATGCCAAATACTGATACTATTACTACAACTGGCAACAAAATATGAAAATCTTAAATACTCTAAAAAAGCAACAGAATGAATATACCTTTGGCTCTTAAATTCCTTTGACATGGAGATGTAGTCACTTTGTGTTTTAAATAAATATACTGAGCTACATCACCTTTGAGGACTCAAGATGACTCTGCAGGGTCCAGAGAGACAGTACAGGGGTTAAGGTGCTTGCCTGCTGGTGGACTGACCTAGGACTAATCGCCAGTAACACAGGACCCAGCCCAGCACAGCACAGCAGGGAAAAAATAAAAAAGGAAAAGATGATTCTACTACAACATGTAATTAAAGTCATAAGCCGAATTATAAGTTGGGAATTGGTTCTTCACAAAATCTTAAACCTTTCAATTTTGTGTCAGTTTAAAAAAATGTATTTCTTCTGTTCTAATGACAAAGTCCTTTCATAATGTAAAATACAGATAATATACACAAGAACATTCTAAAGAACCATATTATTCTCAGTTCTATTTTATGTAATTGAATACTTAAAACCCAACTATTAGTTCTGAATAAACCGGAAAAACTGCATCTAGCAGAGACCAGGAATCCTGCCAGACAAGCAGACAGCCTCTGATTAGTGCTGGCTACTCCCAATCACCACCCTCCCCCGTTTTGCTTCTATTAGAGCAAAAATTCAGATTTTTAAGAAAATTAAGTGAAAATAAAAACCCACTGAAATTCCCCCAATACAACAAAACATTACATTGGAATGACAAAACAAAATCTTTTATCACTTCTGTAATTTTTTTTTCATGTTGGAAAGAGAGTGTATAACGGAATGAATAACACTGCCTGATCATGCATCATTTTAAAAAGCTGGATCCATTTTGACAGCAAATATTTGGAAGGGAAGAATCCTGGAAAAGGAGTCTCAAGGCCTTGGAGGCTAATGCTCAGCACTTCCGAGGACTATTAGCAAAGGAAGGGGTTTGGATTAAATGATAGTCACCACAGAAAATCAAATTTCATCAAAGCTTATTATCTGTACAGTACACAAAGCAATATATTCCTATTCTAAAAGGATACACTATTGTACAGATGAGCATAATGACATTTTTATTGGCTGACACAAAGCTGAGGCCACCGAGTCCTGGGCGAGGTTCAGCATGGAGCCTCGAGCTAGGGCTGCTTGGTCCTCTGCTCCAGTTCATGCTGGTGTTTGATGAGACGTTCGATTTCTGTCCCAAGTGTCTGTAGATTTTCCTGCAGCAAATGGAAGGAGGAGGAAAGAAAACAAAACCACTAAGCATAACAAGTAAAATGATTGTGTTTGAACTTCTCTTGCCTAAATTTTTCTTTTTTGGATGAAAGCACTGTGATGTACAGTTATTCACAGTTGAGTTTGGGCATTTAATGAGTCCAGCACTGACCCCACCATCAGCATCAATTTACCTCCACCAATGTCCCCAGGGTTCCTCCCCTAGCCCAAATCCTGCTTCTCCAGCCTGCCATCTTGACAGGCACCTTTGTAAATTCGGGAGTTAAAGTCTGGATTTCGAGATTTCTCTATTGACTCCATGGTTTGGCTATTGAGGTCTCTCATTCCTTAATACCATTGATATATGTTGGGGACTGTGACTTGTTTGAGGCCATTTTGCTGTTCTTTCTGCCATAACCCAGCCTTTTTTACCTAAAGGCTACGTGCAGTCTTGCTGTAAGTTCTTGGGCCAAAGAGAAAAGAATGTGCAGCTACAAAGTACAATTAACCTTGTAGCCCGGAGGAGAGCAACACGGCCCAGTACCATTCCCAGAAATGAGGCCTTACTCCCTTAACCATATCCCTGAGTTAACAAGACATTCATTATTGTGTATATGTTACATTGTCTGTACAAAATTATTTCTGTAAGAACATTGCCCCCACCTTATATCTGTTAAAAGTTTAGAAATGCAGCTAGAAGGTCACAAGATGTTTCCATGGATACTGCAAGAAGTATTGCCCACTTGCCTTATTTGGAATAATGAAGTAATTTTCATGCCAAAAGAATGATTGACATTGCCTTTTGCCTGCCTCCTTCACCTTCCCTATTTAAAGAGGTGCTGGACCTCAATAAACGCCCTTGAGCAGTGAGACATTGCCTTGGGTCTTTATTATTAACCTCTCTCAGATTTTTTACAGTGTGGTTGTGCTTTTACTCAGCAAAATAGGAGTGCGGTTGTCTGAGAAGTCTTCCCAGCTAATTCCTGCTGGCCGGGCCCCCCTGGGGGGCTTCAGGACCCCGCATTTTGGCGCCCAACGCTGGGCTCGAAGACCACTACCACACTCCGAACGACTACGGGTCGGCGAGTCCGGAGCTGTTTCGTAAATCGCAGGATATACCTCATCAGGGTAGGCGTTGAAACGAGTTAGCCTTAATCAAATATTTAAACTGCAGTTTTTTCAGTCGTTCTGATCACCGCCCCTGATTGGCTTTTGGGGCTTCACCCATAGGATACGCTACCATGGGTGTTTTCATTGAGTACTGAACTTAAATTCATTATTGATATTCAGTCTGAGTTGAAAGCCAGACATGTAGAGGTTACCAAAAAGAATATTTGTAATTTTCTTATGTTTATTCATAATGTATGTCATTGGTTTATTATTACCTGTCCAGAAATTGTTGCGTCCACTTGGGACAAAGTAGGACATGAAATGAGTGATTATTTTGTAAATAATGATGATTCACAGAAGGAAAAAATTATGTTCCAATATTGGAGCCTGTTAAGAGATATCATTGTAACTAAAAATGCCGGAACCGCCAAAGACATCATCCATGCCGTTGAATCTCATGTACAACAAGTCTCCCGTGAGTGTTCCAGGACTCCCTCTCGTTCTAATTCTGTCTCTCATCTCCCTTCTCCCTCTGAGAATACTTCCCCTTGTCCTCCCTCCACCACTGATTCTTCTACCTTTGTCTCCAAAGTAACTAATGCTCTTAAAGATCTCTCTAATGCTTCTCATTTATATCCCTCCCTTACTTCTGTCCATGCTTCTGCTCTATGCACCCAGACCCCTACAGAAGAGGCCGCTGCACCCTCTGTGCAAAATCCTAAACAGCCCTTCACTTCCCTAGCCTCAGCTCCGTCCCTGTTCCACCAAAACCTTTACTCCCCTCACCACCCTCCCCTCCTTAGCCAGCAATTGCAACAATACAAAGCCTTTAATTGGAAAAGCCTCAAAGAGCCATTTCAAGCCGTAACCTCCTATGGCCCCCAAGCCCCTTACACGCTCTCCTGCTTAGAATCTAAAAGCTGAACTCTTTGTCTCTTGGGAAGTTAACTTTTTTTTCCGCTGCAAAGCCCTTGCAGATAGGCAGGAATCCTGATCTCTAAGCTCTTATAGCTGGCCTCGCCTCTTTTCATACCTTAAAGGTACAGCACACACTTTCTAGGTCCCAGCTTGCCAACATGGCTCTTGCTGCCCTCTGTGCCTGGAAGTCGCTCCCCAGAGCTGGCATTCCAGCAGCTCCCCCACACCGGCAACAAACTGTTGCTGCTTTCTCCTTCCCCCCCCCCCCTTTTTCTGACTTGAGTTCCCAACTCACCACAATTACATCCATGGTCTCTCACCTCTCTAACAAACTTGATAATGCTCTTGGCTCAAAAACCAGCGCTACCTTTCCTGTCTTTCTCCCTAATGGAGAAAGTCTTCCCCCGCCTGCTCAGCAGCCTCCGCCGCCCCAGGAGAAAAAATTCTAAATGCCCTGAACGCTCAGTCCCTAACCATGGCAATTTCCCTCCTCTCACCGCTCCCCCTCTTAAAGCTATAGATATGAAACTACTTGGCCAAATTAAAAATCTTAAACAAATCTTAAGCCTTCAAAAACAGGCTGCTTCTCTTGATTCACAGGTTTCTGCCCTTCAGGCGTTTCCCCCCCCCTCCTAAATCTATAGTTGTCTGTCCTCTGCCCACTGAATTCTACGGCCAGGCCCCCCCTCTTGAGAATTCAAAGGAACAAACTAATAAAAATCAGGCTGAGTGCCATAAAACAGAAACTGCTGCAGTGCCTACAAAAAATTCTAACGGCACAGTGAGCAGGATAATTACAAAGTATCATCTGCTAAGCCATAAAACCTTGCAATATCTACACTTTGCTGTTAAAACTTCTGAGCCTAATGTACCCTTTACTAAGTACATTTTGTTCAAACCAGCCCTCAGCCTCCTTCAGCCTCTTTCCTGCCAGCCTTGGAAAACAGCCAGCTCAAGCCCTGCCACTCCCACTTTAAGCCTTCCAATTCACCTTGAAATACCCAATCTTTGTTATTCAAAAGAAATCTGAAAAGTAGCATCTCTTGCATATTCTCAAATCAATTAATAAAACCATGATCCCCATAGTGCTTTTGCAACCCAAATTCCCCTCTTCAGTTGCCATTCCCTCTAATTCCAATAAATTAGTAATTAATCTTAAAAGATTGCTTTTTTTTTCCTATATATCATTACACCCTGCTAACTGTAAATAATTTGCCTCTAACCTTCCTGCTGTTAACTGTGCTAGCCCCTCCCCAAGTTATCAGTGAAAAACTCTGCTTCACCTTGTCAGCCCTACACTTCGTCAAATATGTGTTATTAGGTTTAGTGCATTAAATAGTGTAAAGTAATTATTAAAACATTAAAAAGCAACAGAAAGATAAAGGCAATAAACTTTTTTTTCATGCCTCTCAGAAAATTTTAAAGCAAGGTCATAATTCTGTCACTTTACAGATAACAATATATTGGTAAAAGAAAAACTTCTTTGTGTTTTAAAATCCAAACGAACACAAAAGTGTTAAATTTAAGTCTTATATTTCTATTAAAAGTTTTATTTTAATTTTTAAAGTATTTACAAAATTATGTGAAAAATAATGTGGTTAGCCTTTTTAAACAATATAGTTAATTTAATGCACAGTAAACACCTATATGTACTTTATAGTACCCTTAGTTTTAACTTTGTGCTACAGCAATGGTTGTTCTTTATTTCTGCATTGAAAGAACTATTATTTTAAGTGCATTCAAAATATCAGCACATTATACAAATCTGTATATTTGTGTCGCAGTGAAAAAATAATATAAATGAAAAAATATATTATATATAATTTTATAAGAATATATAAAAGTAACTAAACTTTATAAGCAAATTAACTAGTATTAAATACAATTTTGGTCTTAAGTTCTAGGTGTGTAAATGCATCAGATGTCTTTAACTATATTTTGTAATAATCTAAGCATTTAGTTAATTTAGTATATAATATTTTTTACAAATTATTCACTTAAAGTCTTCATAGTAAAAACAGTTGTTTGTATTTTTAAAATCAGTTTTTTATACCTTTAATAATCATAGTTCATGCTATTGTGTTTAATCATAAAAATTTTAACACTTTATTGCAGCTGTCTTACTGTTCTACTGCAAAACCAATTTAAAGAAAACCTATTCATTTACAGCAAATGATTTCATACTTCAGAGTGAAGACTCCTTCTACAGTGCTCATTAACCATTTTACTTAAAAAATTTTTACTGCTTATTAACCATTTTACTTAATGTTTTAAACTTCAAATTAAAATTGTTTTAAAAATGTTTTGTGTTAATTCTAAACCTTAAAATTTATTTTCAGCAAAGTTCCACTCCATCTACATTAAGTACTTCTCAAAACTAAAAAAGTTTTTCTACAAAAATTTTTTTTTCTTCTCACAAACATGCTAGCTAAATATTTAAAAGCGCTTGTCAATTTTTTATAAATAAGTCTTAAATCAATCCTTTTGTCTGTTTATGTGTCTGTTGTGATGAATGAAAGTGGCCACAAGTGTAAAATGTTGTGTTTAGTGTTGTTTTGTTTTGTCTGTTTATTTGTTATCTCTACATTTTATAATAATACAATTTTTAAAGCCTTATCCATTTTTCAAATTTCAATTAATTTTTTCAACCTGGTTCAGTCTGGTCAGTTCACAAACTGGCATCTTGCAACTAAAAATCATGTGTTAAAAATTATGTATTAAGCTAGCTTTGTCCTTCTAAGAACATGGCGGAAAGTGTGAGGGATGGCAAACCCCAAATTTCTCAATGGCCATCGGGGATAACTTTTCCCTGGAGAATTTCTGGACTTTGCAGTCACCCAACTTTCCTGCTATGTGTAAGTTCAGGCCTATAGAATATGTATTTATAGCTAAAAAATAGCATCTAGCTTTAAAATAATAACTAAAAAGTTTAACAAAAATCATTTATGTTCAGTTTAAAAGTTTTTGATAAATTGGCGATTGTTAATTATAAAAATTTTTTAAATGCTGAAGTCTAACAAAAAATTTCCGCAGCCTTCCACAGTCCTGTCTTCATCCACTTCAAAAAAGCCTGTCACCCCTCCTGCCAGCCGCCTTTCCTGCAAACCTGTTTCTGACAAACTCCACCTTTAACAATGCTGAATTGAGCACTCTGCCTAGCTGCCTTGGATGCCCACCACTGCCACCAACAACCTCCATGGCAAACAAGTCACGGTCGTGGAACTTTGCTTACTCGAACCATATATGTGCCCGCCTGTTCAACAATCACACATTTGCAATCAAACCATTATTGTTAACAACTCTTCCATCTTCATTAAAGCCCCCAACTCCACTTATTTTGTTTGCTCCACTAAATTTTCTCCCCATATTGTTACTGAAATGTTTCTTGCTTATCATGATTATTATGTTTTAGCTTTGTTAATGCCTAAAATAACCATCAAACCTGTTGGTCCGGTTTCCACCTTGAACCTCATCCTGCAAATGGTCAATGCCTCTGCCCAAGCGCTCTCCAACACCAGCTATGAACACTGTTAAATCTGCAATTCACCGGTTTCGCCGTTTTATAAAAGCATCACAACGTTTAAATCTCCTATCTACACCAATAACTCTAAACTTCTTCTCTGGAAAGTTCAGCCTCAGCGTCATCAACTCACTATTAAGCAAGTTGTAAGCTACGAACTCTGCCTTCTAGCCCATTCTTCTCCTCTCAAGTTATTTTAAATATTATAAATGCCTCTGCTCTAGCCCTCACAGAACCATATTATAAACGCTGTTAGCTTAGCTTCTCTCCTCAACCCCTACGATACTGTTAGTTCCCTTGCTGATGTAGTTCTTCAAAATCGTCGTACTTTATATTTTGCCCTTATATAGGAAGGGGGAGTCTGTGTGGCCCTTAAAGAACTATGCTGTGTATTTAAAGACAAATCTGGATTAGTTAGGGATAGTGTTCTACGTATTGGTAACGGTATGAAGGAGTTCCAGAAACGTTTTGACCAAAAACAAAGTTGGTAACAGGGTTGGTTTTTCTCTTCTCCTTGGATACATACATTACTGTCCACTATTTTGGGCCCTCTTATTAGCCTCATGCTGCTCTTTTCTCTTGGCCCATGGATTTTCCGCAAAATTACTGCCTTTATTAAAAACCAGGTAGATGAAAAGGCAAAAACCTCTATTCAGGTTAACTACCAGCGTCTAACCCCGCGTGACTCCTGTGAAAACTTGGCTTTAGTCACCAAGCCGCCTTTCCAGCCACTAAGTTTCCAGGAGATAGAGCGCATAGCTAACAAACGGAGCTCGCTCCGGTACTTGTGCTCTCGGCTGTGGAGATACCTACGACGGGATTAGCAAGGTCCCAGTTGGACACGGCCCTAAAAGGCTACAACGCATAATTCGAATCTCTGTGCACACCCACGGTGCCTGTAGCCATCTTTTAAATGCGGCTTTGGCCGTGTCCAACCTGGTCAAACCTTGTAGCCTAAGACACGGTTCTTCCACCCGCTCACGACTTTCCTTCTTTTATTAGAAGAGAAAGGGGGAGATGTTGGGGACTGTGACTTGTTTGAGGCCATTTTGCTGTTCTTTCTGCCATAACCCAGCCTTTTTTACCTAAAGGCTACGTGCAGTCTTGCTGTAAGTTCTTGGGCCAAAGAGAAAAGAATGTGCAGCTACAAAGTACAATTAACCTTGTAGCCCGGAGGAGAGCAACACGGCCCAGTACCATTCCCAGAAATGAGGCCTTACTCCCTTAACCATATCCCTGAGTTAACAAGACATTCATTATTGTGTATATGTTACATTGTCTGTACAAAATTATTTCTGTAAGAACATTGCCCCCACCTTATATCTGTTAAAAGTTTAGAAATGCAGCTAGAAGGTCACAAGATGTTTCCATGGATACTGCAAGAAGTATTGCCCACTTGCCTTATTTGGAATAATGAAGTAATTTTCATGCCAAAAGAATGATTGACATTGCCTTTTGCCTGCCTCCTTCACCTTCCCTATTTAAAGAGGTGCTGGACCTCAATAAACGCCCTTGAGCAGTGAGACATTGCCTTGGGTCTTTATTATTAACCTCTCTCAGATTTTTTACAGTGTGGTTGTGCTTTTACTCAGCAAAATAGGAGTGCGGTTGTCTGAGAAGTCTTCCCAGCTAATTCCTGCTGGCCGGGCCCCCCTGGGGGGCTTCAGGACCCCGCAGATATACTTATGTCCCCGTAGCCCCTAGTCCCTGTTATTTACCATGTCTTTTTTCCTTTCCCTATCACTTTATTTCTTTCCTTCTCAGGAACTTTTCACTACACAAAATCCAAGGCACAGAAACTAAGATCATAAGTTAACAAGTATTCCACTCTCAACTAGTTTTCTTCTTTCTTTTATACATAACTAGGACTTCTGCAGTAGTTTTGTTGTTGGGTTTATGTTCTTTGGGGACCATACCCTATTACACTGGGTATTACTCCCATCTCTGAGTTTGGGGAACCAGAGGTGCCAGTGGTCAAAGCCAGGTCTTCTGCATGCAAAACTACATGCTCAACCATCTCTCCAGCCCCTCCCAGATAAATTTTCTTCCTTTTTAATTTTTTTTTTTAAATTGGATCACCATAAGACAGTTAGAAAGTTGTCCATGATTGAGTTTCAGTCAAAAATGTTTCAACATCCATCCCTTCACAAGTGCCAATTTCCTGCCACCAATGTCCCAGGTTTCCTTTCCCCTACCCCTATCCCCAAGTCTGCCTTTATGACACTTTTTTTTTCTCTCCTCTTTTAGATAGTGTGGTTTGCAATATTGTTACGGAAGAGCTATCATCATATCACTTTACCTTCTTTCAGCATCCAGTTCTTGTTCAGAGTGATCATTACCAACTATAGTTGTCAGTGGTCCCTGCTCTGAGCTAACTGAACTCCCCTGTTATTTGTGGCAAGCTTCCTGCCACAGACCAGTCCTCCTTGCCTACATACTGAAGTGGAAAGTGAGGATTAATTTTAAATGCTATATAAGATTAAGCACATGTTTTCAGTAGTCTTGTGAATTTTTGTCATACTTAAGTCTTTTACTGAAGCTACAGCAAATTGGGTGCATAAAATAATTACTTAGTAGAACTAGAGTGATAGTACAGTGGGTAGAGTGCTTGCTTTGTATGCAGCTGACCTTGGTTCCATCCTGGAACCTCATATGGTCTCCAAAGCCTGCCAGAAATAATCCCTGAATGTAGATCTAGGAGTAAATCCTGGGTATAATCCAAAAACAAACAAACAAACAAAAGTACTTAGTGGACTGAAAAAAAATCATTTTAAAGAAATTTTACTACCAGTATTCATCAATAGCATAAGTAGAGGAGTTGGGTTCAGATAACTGTTGCAAAAAATAAAATCTGAAAAATACATTAAAAATAAAATCAGATGGGGGTGAGTGGAAAAAAATTAGGGACATTAGAGCGGGAAATGCACTAATGGGTGAAGGGTGTTGTACATTATATGACTGAGACTCAATCATGAACAACTTTGCAGCTGTGGAAAATTAAAACAACTATATTAGAACAACCTTATTAACTATGGTGTTTAAATATAGTAATTAATTTTTAAAAAGCTCAAATAAAATCTTATGTAAAATTTGATGGAAATAATCACTTAACTTTTAAAATGTCTTAGCAATCAATTAAAACTAATGACAACATATATGAAAGACCAGCCAATGCAAAGTAACTCTACACAATAGAAAACTTCCATTTTTTTTCTCTCTTTGTTCTTTCCTTCTAATTAAAAAAAAAAAAAAAAAAAGATACAAAAGAGGGGGAAAAAACCCAACTGAACCATTATGAAAAAGTCCATCTATAAGCCAGTTCAAACTGCCATGTTTATCGTCAGAGAGTGAATCAGAAACAAATATACCTTCAGAGTAATATTTTTCAGCAGCGTGTCCTCTAGAACAGCCTGAAGCTTCCGGTTAATCTCCAGCGAGAGCTCCAGCGTGAGGCCACTATCGGTGGGGTGGGAAGTGTAGAGCGACGCCATAATGCCACCCCGACGGCTCAAGTGCACTTTATTAAAATCAGATGCCTCCGAAGATAGTGTGCCTGATTCTTCCCGTAAAATATAACTCTGAATTATTCTGCAAAACACAACAACACAATCAGCCATGTCCTCGCAAAATTAAAAACAATGGAATTTGCAAGGGTCAACTAATCATCAACATAAATACCTCTTAGTAGCAGAACTATATTGAAAAACAAATTGGCCGTCGACAGCTTAACAATATGTAAATATGCTTTGTTATTTTTCTTTTACTACTTTGATCAAAATGTAAGTGTCATTATTGCTCTAATGATACTTGATTTGCCAGTTCCTTACTATTTGTATTTTATTCATTTTCTTTCATAAGTCAAGAGCAGATTTCTCTAGGCTTGGGTTACTTCCAAATAAAAATGTTGAAAGTTGGGGCTGAAAGACAGCTTGAAGGGCTGAATGCATACCTGCATGGGAGAGGTATTAAGTTCACCCAGTCCCAAAGGCTTCCTTAAACACTGAATGTGGCCATGGGGCCTCCAAGCCCCACCAGGATGGCCCTGTGCCCGCAGCCCTCCTGGGCCCAAGCAGCACTGGATCCTAATACTGACCCAGGCCCAAATTGCTACTGCATCCAAGCACCTTTGGGGAGCTCCCCGCAAACCAGACACCTCCCACCAGCAAAATCACAATTAAAGTCATAGTCAAGTCCTGCAATATGAAAAGACCTCTTAGGTGAGACAGCTCAGAGGGATGAAGCCCATTCTTTGCATGCAGAGCCTCAGGTTCCATTCCAGGTACTACATGGTCCCCTGAGCCCTGCCAGGAATGAATCCCAGGTATCAAGTAAGGAATACCACTGAGGGCGGCCTCTGAACCAATAAAACCATCCTTCCTTGAATGCACATATATTTTGGAGAGGACTGTGGTGCAGTGCAGGCCCTTGAGACAGAGCTTGCTTTGCCTTCCCTGCCACTTAAAGAGACTACGGGATATTTAATAACATGATCCAAAACCCAGTTAACTTATCAACCAAATTAGAGAGCTCCTCAAATTGGAGAGCTGAAAATAAATCAGATATTACTAAGATGCAGACACCATGAAGATACTCCAATAAATCACCTTCTAGGTTCTACCCAACAGGAAAAATAAGCCCAGAATCCCATCTCACTCTCTAAACCAGTATTGAAAATAAGAAGTTAATTAAAATAATATTTTAAACCAAAGTCATTTAGTGTCTTAAAAAGAGTTACTATCTACTAAATTCCACTTAAGCTTAAAGGAAAGGTCTGTATTTTTCTCTTACCTCCCTCTGCATTAGTGATTAATAAAAAAAAAAAAATCAGTATGAAATCACTACAATTCAGAATTTTTATTTTTTGTTTGTTCTTTTATGTTTGGGCCATACCAGCAATGCAGAGGTGTTACTCCTTGCTCTGCACTAGGGAATGTCAGGGATCAAAGCCAGGTAGACCATGCGCATCCTACCCCTATGCACTATCACTAGCAACAAGAATCATCTGTTTCAAAAACAACTTCAAGATAGGAACTATTCTAGGGCCAGAAAGAGATAGCATGAAGGTAAGGCGTTTGCCTTTCATGCAGGTCGGTGGTTCGAATCCCGGTATCCCATATGGTTCCCTGAGCCTGCCAGGAGTGATTTCTGAGTGTAGAACGAGGAGTAACCCCTGAGCTCTGCCGGATGTGACCCAAAAACAAAACAAAACAAAAAAGATAGGAACTACTCTAGATACAGATAACATTACCACACCAACACATACTTAGTTTTTTTCCTAATTTCTTCAACCAACTGTTTGATGTGGTCCTCCATAAACTCTATCTTCTCATTTTTCCGGGCATGTGCTTTCTGTAGTCTGACTATCCTCTCAATCAGCATGGCCTTGTCTACTTCTGGAAAGCTGTCCACAGCGACGGAGGACCCAGTGTTTTCTGGAGATCGGTCTTCTGTACTGCTCCGAGCATTAAGAGACCCTGGGGGGAAAATCAGTTCCTGAATTATACTTAGTCCAGAATCCTCTCAAATATTGAGTACTATCTCTTCTACATCTATTATTTTCAAATATTCACTCTAGTAAGAGTCATGGCACATGAGTCCTAGCTGGTCTATGTTCTTATTGTTTCTGCATACAAGAAACCTGAGTACTGCTAAATGACCCACAAATACTCAGTCTGTAATGTCTCTCAGAAAAGGAATGAGGAAGGAGAAATAAACAAGGAACAAAATAAAAAGTCAGATTAACACATCTTAAGTGATAGCAAATTTAACCAAGAGAGACAGAGACAGTTAAAAAGAGAAGTGAGAATAGTCAGTAACAAAAAGCAAAATTAATAAATAATAAAAAAAGAGAATATAGTCAATGTCCTGGAGCAAGATTCTTAGGCTCAAATTCTACTAGTTCACTTCTGAATGGTATGCTTTTGGATAAAGGGATGCTGTAGCCACTTCATCTTAAAGATCAGATTATTAACTTCATGAATTGTCACTCTCATCTAAGTGCTTATAACAGTGCAGGTAGGAAGCTACATATCAATAAGTTACTTTACTTACTGATAGATTTGGTACAGAAGAACTTCTGATTCTTTTCTAATTGTGTTTTGTAAATTTAAGACAAACTATCTTAAGTCATAACCACTGGCAAAGCTGGGATCTAAATTGCTTCATGTCATTTTTGAGCCTATGTTCCTTGTATTACTTATTTCCCCATTATTCTAACAGTAGCAATGCTGTAATAGTGGGAATGACATGCAAAGGCATCAAACTATACCTTATTGATGTGAGTGGACACACAAATCTGAATTTTGAAATCGGTAAGAAAACTGTTGTCTAGGATAAAGAAATAAGTAAGAAGAAGAGGGAAATATTGCACTTGAAGCCCTGAACAATGACTGGAGCGAGAATACTGCACTCTATATTATTGCGCACAATACCCTTTTTCTCACTCAAAAGGAAAAGAAAAGCATGCTTATCATTTTCAAACAAAACTTTTCTTCCTTACACTCAAATCAACAAACAGGGGCTGAAGTGATAGCACAATGGTAGGGCATTCGCTTTGCATATGGCCAACATAGGATGGACCCCGGTTTGATTCTCAGCATCCCATATAGTCCCCTGAGCCTGCCAGGAGCAATTTCTGAGCACAGAGCCGAGAGTAACTCCTGAGCACTGCCGAATGTGACCCAAAAACCAAAAAAAAAAAAAAAAAAAAATCAACAAATAACTAAAACCACTCTAAACATTTTACCTGATGAACTAGAGCGACTCCCCATGCTGCTGCCTTCTTTATCACAGTTTCCATTCTCAACCTGCTCCAATTTTCTTCGTGCTGGTGAAAAGAGAAATGGATTATTCACTGCAACTACTGCCACTTGTCCCTCTTGCAAATGTTTACATATAAACCTACACTGTATATAATTATATCAAATTCTATTCAATAAATAGAACTGCATGAAACAAAAACATTTCATTTTAAAATGAAATCAGAGCTGGAGTACAGGATAGTACAGTGTTTGCCTTGCATGCAGCCAACCTGGGTTCGATCCCCAGCATCCCACATGGTTCCCCCACGCTACCAGAAATAATCACTGAGCAACACTGCCTGTGGACAAAAAATGGGAGTGGGAGGCAAAGCAAAGAAACAGATCTAGATTTCACTTCCAGCTCTGAACTACCATGTGTGAGTAGCCTGGTGCCCCACATAGAGCACAAAACCATTCTAACACACGTAGAGACAGAATTCCAGAATTTATACTTCATCCCAACTTCTATTTAGGGGGGCAGTACGCCTAGTGTGAACCCCTGGTGTGAACTAAGGGATCAAACCCAAGGCTCCCACATGCAAGCCTGAGCCTTGGAATTTATATTTCAGGTGTTTGTGTTTGGTGCTTTTTGTTTTTTAGCTGTGCTAGAAATGAAAATCCACACATAGACAAGGCAAGTGGACTACCACTGGGCTGCACAGCAACCTGTAGGTCTTTGGTTTTTTTGTTTTGTTTTTTTTTGTTTTTTTGTTTGTTTGTTTGTTTTGGTATTTGGGCCACACCTGGCAACATTAAGGGGTTATTCCTGGCTCTGTGCTGGGAAATCACTCCTGGCAGGCTGGGGGATTGGGGGGGAGGAGCATAGAGGATGCCAGGAATTGAACCCATGTCTGCACCAGGTCAACCATATGCAAGGCAAATGGCCTACTGCTGTGCTATCTCTCCAGCCCCTAACCTGTAGTATTTTAAGTAACATCTGGTAATGATGTTAATAGCCAGGGATTACTACTGGCTCTGTGCTCAGAACTCATTCCTGATAGTGCTCAAGGCTCCTAAAATTTTATTGAAACGCCTTGTCTTTAAATTTTTCTATTTTTAAAGCCAGAGAGATACTTCCTTGCATGTAGCCAACCCAAGTCGGCCCACATGAACCCAGATTAAACCCAGGTTCAATCTTCAGCATCTCAGAGGGTCCTCTGAGCCCTACTTGGAGTGATTCCTGAGGGTAAAGCCAGGAGAAAGCCCTAGATATGGCCCAAAACTCAAACAAGTAAACACATTTTCCTATTCTTCCTGTGTTTTCTAATAACATAACAGAATACATGTTTACATTCCATAAATATATAAAATTACAAATTATGTTGGAGAACAGAGGTTAAAAGATTTGTCACTGATGAGACCAGGCCAGGAAGCAAGCAATTCAAAGGGCTTGGGGACATGCCTATCATGCACAAGGCCCAGAGTTCTACCCCAGGTATTACATATTTCTGAGCACCATAAGCATGGAACCATCCTGCTCAGAGCCACCAAGTCAAGCAGCAAGAGGAACAGACCCCTTAGCAATGTTTAGGAAACTCCCCTCCCCAGTTTCAACGTTATCACTGTAAGGTACTAAGTTCTTCCATTTTCTGTGATTCTGTTGGTAAATTTCCTTTAGTATCCAAGATGCTATGAGTATTCATTGAACTACTAAAATACTAAAGAAAGTTATAATTTAGTTTATGAATATTTTAAGACATCGATGCTTTATGAACAATGAGGTAGAACCCCAGTGTAAAACTAATACTTCATACACAATGATCTTAATAATAAAACCATCACCGTCCCGGCACAGAAGACTCGTCTACCTTGCTGGAGTTGTTTGGCAAGATCCTTGATGCTCGAGGCATGTTTCCGTCTCTGAGTGACCAGCTCATCTTTTAATTCTTCTACCTGGATGCCCAATGCTTTTACTTCCGTTTGCCTACAAGTGAGTTCAGCTTGCAGAGTCTGGACTTCCTCTTTTCGCAGTTCTTCCTCTTTCAAAAGTTTGTTTTCCTAATTAATATTAAGGTTGTAAAATATAAATTTTAATATCTCATTATTTTCATTATTAGCTACAGTTTAAAATCTTAAAAACTTTAACCCTTGAGGGGACAGAGCAATAGCACAGCAGTAGGGCATTTGCCTTGCACATGGCTGTCCCATACGGTCCCCCAAGCCAGGGCTGAGTGCATAGCCAGGAGTAACCCCTGAGCATCACCAGATGTGGCCCAAAGCCCAAATAAATTAATAATAATAACAACAACAACAACAATAACAATAACTATAAACCCTTGAGAGTAGATTTCTATCAACCTTCCTTAGGAGGTTTTATTTTCTGAGCTTCTCAAATTCCTCACATAATGGAGGGAGTAATTCCTGGCTTGCCATTTTATATAGGCAAAAATAATATGTGCCTGTATTTGAACACAGCTCTCATAATTTTAAGAGTAACTTGAGGACACTCTCAGCACTTGAAAATATCAAATTATTTTTATCTATAAAATATAGGAACTTGAAAAACTATGTATTTAAGAAATACTATTGTGGGTCAGAGCAATAATAATTCAGTTAGTAAGGTGCTTGCCTTGTATACATCCTAGAGGGTTTGATCCCCAGCATCCCCTCTGGTAGCCTGAGCCTACCAGGAGTAATTCCTGAATGCAGAGACAGAGTAATCCCTGAACATCGCTGGGTATGGCCCTCAAATCAAGCCAAACAAACACATTCATTTCAGTTAGGAATGACACATGACCTTGTTTTCATATTTTCAAAGTAAACTCTTCACAATGATTTTTGTTAAAAGTTATTTAAGGTAAAAGGAAATCCAGACATGTCTCACAACAAGTGTAATTACTAGAATGTTGAATTTCCATAATGAGGAGCTTAAATCAGATTAAAAAGCTCAGTGGTTGAGCAATGCTCTGCAAGCAAGGCAGAGATCAGGTTTGCTCCTGAACACAAGGTACCCTTAAGCACAACCAGGTGTGACCCAAACACAACACAGGAAAAAAAAGTTAAATAAACTACTGTTAGGCTTATCCTACTTGAGAAACTTTATTTTGCTTCTTTCTATATTGCTTTAGAATTCAAATATGCACTTATACTTACCAAATTCATATTTGTCTGTTTCATTTGTTCACATTGGCTCTGTAACTGACTTTCACTACAGGAAAGTTTATCAAATTGTGATTGTAAAGAATTGGATTCAGACTGAAGTTGTGCATTCTTACTAGTGAGTTTTTCTGTAAACAGCAGTAGCTCAGATTCTCTTTTCCTACTGCCTTCAATGTCTTTTTGTAGGTCATTAATCAAAGAATTAAGATTTTCCATTTCTTCTTTCAAATTTTCAATTTCTTGTTTACCTCTGAAAAATAAAGTTTATATCAAAAACATTAAATTTGGGAATTTTCACCTAATAAAATGCCTTATAAAGATGATTCGTATTCATTAATCCAAATACTCATAAATATCTAATACAGGCTGAATCTACTGAGTTAGAACCATTAAGTGAAGAAAATCAAAACAATTCCTACATCCTGAAAGCTGTTTAGTAGGGAGATTCTGTGAGTGTCACCAACATTGTGCTGATGGAAGCCCAGAGGATGTCAATAACCCCATAAAAGTGATGTTTCACTATTACTTATAAAGGATGATAAACTTTCCCATAAAATTGCAATTCAGACTTCTGGCACATATATAGCTTTTGTGAATCTCTCCTACTCTGATGAGAAAGCACATCTAAAGGAACAAGGACAGTTATTCAAAATAATTTACTTATAAAGAGAGACAGTGGACTGACTAGATTTGGCTACGGCTCATTGTTTATTTCTTTTTTTTTCCTCCACCCCTCTATTTCTTGATGTAAAGGAAAAACAGGAGTCAGTGGGAAAACAAAGTACGTATTAAAGTGGCAAAGATGGAAAGAAAATAAGAAAAGGACTTTTGATTGGATCTCCCGAATAATCAATATTGATGAAGGTGAAGATTGCATTCTATCCTATGGCAAAATCAATAAATACTTGTCTGCTGAATACAATAAGGGAAACAGGGCATATAGGGAGAAGCAAGGGGAAGTTCACTGATGGTATTCCATAAGAAAACATCCTAATTTATGATGCTAAAAAAGAATGTTAACTCTAGACCAGGGGTCTCAAACTCAATTTACCTGGGGACCACAGGAGGCAAAGTCGGGGTGAGGCAGGGCCGCATAAGGGATTTCAAAAAAAAAAGAAAAGTCCTCAAACACCATTATTAACAGTTTTAATTATTCCTTCTGAACATGAATAGAACACTGAGTGAAGATCATGAACAGTTCTTCTGAACATGGCATCTTTGCCTATTCCTTGCTGCCAGAGACTTGACAGCGCTTCTTCTCACAAAGCTGAACCACATTTGGCTTTAGAGAGGAAGCAGTTGAGACTCTCAGTATGGCTTGAAGATGATCATCATTAAGTCTAGACCTGTACTTTTGACTTATTGAAGTTCAATGTGGAGAATAACTTTTCACACAAATATGTGCTCCCAAAAAGGCACATGGTGCGCTTGAACATTCGGGAAAGCTCAGGGAAGCTGGGGAGCAATTCTCTCAAAAATTGCCCATGCATGTCTGCTTTTCCACTAATCTCCCTGAACATGGCTTTGAGATCAGAGTTGCAATGCAGTCAGTGAGCTCCATTTAAAGCATAGGAGAGGCATCTTGCACATCAAAGGAAAAGGGGTCCACAAAAATTTGGAAAGTGGCTCTGTGCTTTTTGAAGTCTGCAAATCTGTGATCGAATTCCTTCTCTAGCTTAAAAATAGCATCAACATATTTCTCATCACTGAATGGCATGCCTGCATCCACAAGTTCCTTGCATGCTAGGAAATAGCAAAGATTTGTCTGAGAGAGCTGGGATTTCCATAATACAAGTTTTGTAGAGAATGCTCTCACGTTGTCATTGGCAGCACTGATAAGCTGCCCCGGCCTTGTAACATCTTGTTTAGTACATTCAGCTTATGTGTGATGTCAACAAGAAAAGCTAAGTCCATGAGCCATTTGTGATCACTCAACTCAGAAATAGCATTCCCAACCTTCTCCATGAAGGTTTTCACTTCTTCTCTCAACTCAAAAAATCTTTTCAGGACATTTCCTCTGCTGAGTCAACACACCTCGGTGAAACAAAGCACATCTCCATATTCTGACTCCATTTTCTCTAAAAAAGCACGGAACCTCCTGTGTTTTAAGCCCCTGGATCTGATTTGGTTGATGCATTTCACAACAACAGACATCACAATGTCACACGGCAGGCATTTACTGCAAAGGGCCTGCTGATGGATAATGCAGTGAAGAGCAATGGCCATCTCTACACCCTCCTCTTCAAGTTTTTTTTGAACAAGTGCCACCAGTCCATTTTTCCTCCCTGTCATCGATGGTGCTCCATCGGTTATTATTCCAACAAACCTCTTCCGTGGCAAACCTGCAGTCTCAATGGCATCACACAGATGCCGAAATATCTAATTAGTGGTGGTCTGGCCACACATTGGAATTATTGTGAGCAGCTCTTCTCTCAATTCAAAATTGCAATCAACACCACGGACATAAATTGTGAGTTGTACAGTGTCTGTTATATCTGTGCCCTTGTCAAGAGCAACTGAGTATGCATCAAAACATTTGGCTTTCTCACACAGTTGATGATAAATGTCACTTGACATGTCAGAAATGCGCTCTGCCAGTGTTGGCAGAAAGGCAGATTTTGCTAAACTGACCTTTCTTTTCCGGACAGATAATACTTGCAGCCTGTAACATGCATTTTTAACAAGCTCTCCTTCTGTGAATGGTTTCCCCGCCTTAGCAATCATCTCACTAACCATGTAACTAGCTTCGACTGATGCAACATTCTCTTTGGTTGCTTTCTTGAAGAAATCTTGTTGCCTCATTAGACATGCTTTAAGACTGGCAACCCACTTGGCTCTCTCATTTCCTTGATATTTTGCACATTCCTCAGCATGTTTAGTTAAATAATCAAATTGTATTCCTTGTGCACTGCAACTTTCTCTGAGCAAATAAGACATGTGGGGATGCCCCTGTACTCAACAAAGAAATACTGCCTCTCCCACTTTTCCTGACACTGTGCTCGTCATCAATTTTTCTCTTCACTGCAGGCTTTGATGAAGTCATGATGAAGGTATGACAAAATCTAATTCTGTAATAAACTTCTCTACCTTCTCTCCTTTAGGCCTCCAAGAATGCAAGGGACAATGGGCAGGGGCAGCGGAAATGATGTCTGCGCTAGGCGCAAAGTATTCGGTAAGCAAATAATCGTGAATACTGCGATATTTGAAAGCCGGCCGTGAGCCACAAAATGCTATATGGAGGGCCGCAAACGGCCTGCGGGCCACGAGCTTGAGATACCTGCTCTAGACTGAAAGCTATATGCATACAAAATAGAGCAATATAGCGATCTTTCAGAAATGTGAGTTTATAGATCTGTACAACAACATGTGAATGCTAAGAATGAATAACAAAACTAAAATCCTTTGTCTTCTAAACTGTTATTGCTAAAACTTAATAGAAACTTTGATTTTTAGAAGTCAAATGAAAACTCCAAATGAAATCCAAAAAAGTTCAAATGAAGACTAGAATTAAGTTTTAGCTAGCAAAATTATTCTTGATTAATGCAAAAATTATATATAAAAATAGAAATCAGAGGTTGGATATAAAAGGATGCACAAAAAGAAATCACTCATTTTATACCTTTGATGCTGTTCCTGTATCTGATCCCCAATTTTCACTTTGTCCAATAAATTCTGTATTTCAGCTTTTTGGCGGTTAATTATTTCCCTGTATTTTGATAATTCATCTTCTGTTCTTAACCGTTCATCTTCAAGACATTTCACCTACCAAATAACCATCATCAAGGTTAAGTGACAATGTTTTCTTATTCCACATAAACTATATCAGAAAGTGATTATATGCTGATAAAATATACTGCATTCTAAATCAGTTTAAATTAACATGAAGGAAATATAATGGGAAGTGAATAAATAAGAGTTTCAGTCTCAGATACTTGTGATTTTGCTCATGATTGGCAAATTTTAGAATGTCCCATTAACTCTGCTGCCTCTCCACTTCCACTCCAGAGCAGATATACCTTTCCATTACTTAAAGAACTGGCATAGAAAAGAAATGGAAGAGTCCATTTGCAAATTATTTAAGTAATCACAAATACTTGTCAGCCTGTTTCGAAATGAATGGCATTCAAGAACAGTATCTTCATACTCAAAAAGATACTAAAAAGGGATTATTATATTGGGGCCGTGAAGTGGCGCTAGAGGTAAGGTGTCTGCCTTGCAAGCGCTAGCTAAGGAAGGACCGCGGTTCAATCCCCTGGTGTCCCATATGGTCCCCCCAAGCCAGGGGCAATTTCTGTGCGCTTAGCCAGGAGTAACCCCTGAGCAAATGGGTGTGGCCCAGAAAGCCAAAAAAAAAAAAAGATAAAGAAAAAAAGGGATTATTATAATTAATACTATAAATACTGGAAAGGGGTTCATATGCTGCTAAAGATTAAAACTGTTTAATAGACTATTTAATATATTCAAGAGAGCCTACTGTTTCCTGGCACAGTTCTACTTCCAGCCCTCTTTCTAGTCACTTTTCTGAGAAGACGCCTTTATGTGTGTCAATGGGAGAAAGAAGACATTTTCACCACTTCTGTCAAGCTGATATTCTACTCTCAGTGTTTTGTTTTAGAAAATTTCTCTATAAATATCTTCCTTCCAACAATTAAAATTCAGAACAAGTTACAACTATGCACCCTTCTAAGCAGATTTAATTACCTTGGTCCTTAGTGTGCGCAGCTCATCCATGCCCTCCTTAAATGTCCTTTTCAGGTCTTCTAATTCCTTTATTTTGGCATGGTGCATCTTTTAAAGATTGGGGGAAAGAAGCCACAAATCATTATGTATTAAACTAGACCTTGGGGCTAGAGAAATTGTAGAGTGAGTAAGAGGTGCTTGCCTTGATGAGGCCAGGCACCCCAGAAAGTCCACCAAACTCCAGCCAAAAGATTTAAAAATATTTGACAATGGACCAAGAGCATTGCTTCACATACCAAAGCCTGTGGCTCAAACCCCAACTCTACATGCTTACCCCCTCCACCACATCTCTAGAAATGAACCCCTAGCACCATGCTCACAGTAGCCCAAGCATTCACTGATGTGTCCCCAAAATAAACAAAAACCATGTGTTTTTGCCCACTTTTCCTGTATTTATTACAAAATCTAGCACACACAAATAACAAAACTACTTACCTCAAGTTGGTCTGATTTTTCTTGCATTTGCTTCTCTAGTTCTCCTTTTGTAACTCGAAGCTTGGCATCAAGTTCATTTGATTTAATTTCTTCTGATTCCTAAAGGAAAGAAAAAAAGTATTTTTTAAGTTTTATATTCTGAAAAGTAAGAGGTTTTGCAATTGGATTTACTTACTAATTGCAAAACACATAGATGCAACTAAGTGATTCCTGCACTAATAATTTAAACACATTAATTTTGCACAAATAAGAACAGCATACAAGGCAGAGAGAGAGTAGTTCTCTACTCTCTAGAGAGAGAGCAAAGCAAGCAGGGCACTTGTCTTGCACGTGGTTGGCCTAGGTTTGATCCCCAGCATCCATGTGGTCCCCTGAGCCCACCAGGAGTTAGTCCAGAATACGGAGCTAGGAATAACCCTTGACTGCTGCCAGTTGTGGTTAAAAAGTTTCCACCTTTACCCCCCAAAAAAACAAAACAGCATACATAAGAGAAAAAAAAAAGTCCATATTCCTCTGCTTATGCTCTTCATTATTCTGACATAGTCAAGTATTTTCATTTGATGAAAATACTCCCCTACTCAGATTCCTATTCTTAATCTTTTAGTAAGTTAACAAAGGAAATAACCTATAATTCATTTAACTGATTTACTATGTCGACATTAAAATTTACACACAAAATGTTCTAGTGAAATGAGAGCACTGATATTCAGCATATTATTATCAACCTATTTGAAAAGTTATTCATACCTGATATGTTTTTATCATATCCTGACAATTCTTTCGGATCTGATCTGCTTCTTCCTTGGCTTGTGTTAACTTTGTTGTTGTTTCTTTAAGTTTATCTTTGGTTTCCTGTGTTAACAAAAAGATAAAAACAAATTGGTCACAGCTATGTGATGAAAGGTCAGCAAAGATCAGAGGGCAGGGAAAGTTCTTGTCTGAGCACCACCAATGAGGGTTTGGCCACTAAAGTGTCTTCCAAGTTAACCGAAAGCTATTAAGCAAAGTCCAACTTGAAAGGGTTTTCAGCAAATTACTAAAGCCAATAAGACAAAGAAGCACTATTCACACGGGGTAAAGACAGCTTGGCTTTAGGGTCATGGTAAGGATTCAAAACTGCCTTTTGACAGACTGATGCAGCAATCTGGTTTTTGTTCCTGACCACTCTCGCCTATAAAATTATAATTCGGGATAGCTGCAGGAACTACTCTCCCATCAAATCAAATTACTTTTTCTGGTTTTTGACTCTTTAATTCAATCTGTTCCCCTTTCAACTGCTTTAAGTGTCATCCTTCCTCCACTTCCATTTTGAGAGAATTTATTCCTCTTTCAGTTCCACTTTACTGTTGCTTTGTCTCCTTCACTTCCTTATTCTAATATACTTTCTAATTCACTTCCGAATCTAATGTAGCCCAAAGCCCTTTCTCAAAATTCTCCACCAGGTGCCCAGTTCAGCCCCACTTTTTGGATAGTGTTAATTTCCAATGAAATGGGAGCTCTTTCTTAAAAGGAAGGGGTGCAGAGCTTGCTATTCTGTCTTCCCACTGGTAAAATCCAGGGTACCTCCACAAGCTGTAAAAGCCGGTATTTGGTAATATGAGTGGTAATTTGGACTGTCCCCCACAGAGAACACAGCTTCTGAGGAGTAGCTATCTCATTATTTAACACTTATTAGTTGCTCAAACAATATTTGTTGAATTAATGGAAACCCAGTATAAACCTCTTTGGTCTTCTCAAACACCAAATATTCTCCTCCCCCCTTTCCCCTCCATAGAATAACTTTCCTTTCATCATCTGCATTATCTAAATCAGGGGTCTCAAACTAGCAGCCCGCAGGCCGTTTGCAGCCCTCTGTACAACATTTTGTGGCCCTGCCCTAGAGAATCTTTTTTTTGTTTTGTTTTGTTTTAGTTGTTTGGGTCACACACCCCAATGTTGAAGACTTACTACTGACTTTGCACTCAAGGATCACCCCGACTTTGCCTCCTGCGTCCCGCAGGTAAATTGAGTTTGAGACCCCTGATAAATGGTATGTGTCCTTCACATACTGCTGCTCAATACCATTTCTGGTTTTAGACAATCTACCATCTGAAATACTGCTATATACTTACAACTACAAGAGGGGAATGGAGAGAAGAAAGAAAAAAAGGCAAGGGAGAGGGAGACAAAGACAAACTGCCCTGCTCACCTCTGTATAATCAATAACTAAATCAGTTTGGCACATAACCAGGACCATTTCATTCACTCAAAAAGAGAAACAAACTCCTGTATGCCAAATACATGTAAAATAAGTAAATCATTTAATAAAGTAACAGAAAAGTGAGAATTGCAATAAATGTACTTTGTTTAGGGTACTGAATACTGCTACATCCTTTACCGATTAATATTCAATACTCTTTGGGCACTAGACTGTATCAGGAACTTTTCTATCTCAGGGGAAACAGTATAAGAAAACAAACAATCTCAAAATACCCTCACAAAATATTAAAAAATAGAACACAAAAGTTGTTGAGGTGACAGAATAGCAAAGACTTGAAATATTCTGAAAAAGATCAAGTAAAAGACCGAATGTGGTGACTAAGAGCAAAAGAGGACTCAGCTACAGTCTCTGGTGGCAACTCAAAAAAATACAATGCATTTACTGAAATGGGGGCAAAATAGAAGCAAAGGGCACACAACCTGGCCCATTTCGGAAGCTACATTTGATATAAGCATTAAGTTATCTAAGATAGTCATGTCAAGAAACCCATTGAATATGTGAATATGTGATTCTGGGTAGAAATTTTAACACCTCAGTAACATTTCAGGAACTAACCTTCAGCTTCTGTTGTTATGTAACTATGTTCAAAAAGACAAGCTCTGAACCTTGTCTTCTATAGAGCCAACTCTCCTGTTAATTACCCAGGATATTTTTTTCACCTTAGACATTGTATCAACTTGGTCATTTTTAAATTTCCCATGTCTCCCCTTAATTTACTCATACATTTTTATCAACCTACCTAAGTTTATGGATTCTATCTACAACTATTTATTATTTAGTTTTAGTTTTTTGGTTTTAGGATCACACCTGAAGTGCTCAGGGGTTCCTCCTGGCTCTACGCTCAGGAATCGCTCCTGGCAGGCTCAGGGGACCATATGGGATGCTGGGATGCTGGGATTCGAACTACCGTCCTGTATGCAAGGCAAACGCCTTACCTCCATGCTATCTCTCCGGCCCCTGGGGGGTTTTATTTTAATTTTATTGAAACCTTTGTGATTTACAAAGTCCTTCATAGATGGGTTTAAGACATATAAATGAATCAGAGCCAATCCCATCACCAGTGTCCACCTCCCTCCATCAATTTTTTCCCAAGTGCATCCCATACTACTTCCCCTGTGCCCTAGTCTGCTAGTATAACAGGCCCATTTTAAGTTTAGAGTTTGGGTCTCTAGATTTTCCACTGTTGTTGCCATTGGCTTGGATATTTAGTTTTGCCCTTTTTTAACACTGCCAGTGCACCTTACACCACTTGACTACTGGCCCCCAACCTTTCATATCTTTGTTACTCCTCTTCCACTCAAGGTTCTTTCCTTCTCCTTGGTATACTCTGGAGCCAAGAGTATTCGAGACAACTACCTTTTAGACCACTGTGTTTCTTCTTGTAGTTATTCTAAATACCACATGTAAGTGTTATTATTCTGTATTTATCCTTCTTCTGCCTTATTCATTTAGTTCCACCCATTTGCTATAAATTGCATGATTGCGTCATTCCTTACAGCTATGTAGTATTCCATTCTATGTATGTACCACATCTTCATGAGCCACTCATCTGCTGCTAGACATCTAGGTTGATTCCAAATCTTAGCTATAATACAACTGTCATCTATGTCATTTCTGGCTCTGTAACTATTAACCAAGCCTTACTGTGTTCCCAGGAGAGAGCTCAGAGGCTAGAATAGAAGCTTTGCTAGCAGGATATCTGCAATTGATCTTTCATTCACAATGGTCTCCTGAGCACTTCAGACAATCCCTGAACAGCAGACAGTGTGGTCCCAAAAAATGAAAAACAACAAAAAAGAACCCATAAAATCTTAATTTCCACACACTCGTTTAAATATACTTAATTTCATTTTCTATCAATTCATTGGACATCAGCCTTAACCATTTCTGTTTCATGTGTCCTATCTTGTAAGTACATTTGCTTATAGATTTAGTTATTTAATAAATAAGTTATCATTCATTCTTTGAGCACATATTGCCCAAAGAAGACCTGAGTCTTTCTCTTCTCAACACAACCAATGTAGTAAGTACTCAAACCCTGTCTATCAGTATGATACACCACCATATAGAAAGTGCCAGATGCAGAAAATATGGCCAAATTCAGATCTTGCCATACTCAGGAAATTTTGAAATTATTCCTGTAGCAGGAGTGGAAATTTTAATTCCACATACCAAAATCAAAAAAAAAGAGAAGTCTAAATGATTTTATAGCCCCCATGTGAACCCTAGAGCCTGTTGCCTCAGTACTTTCCAGCAATTGGTTCTGTGTCTCATTTCCTCACATACAGACTGAAGGATAGTCAGCCTAGAACATCAAGGAAATCCAGTTTTCTCTATCACATTCTTATTGTGAGCACAGAAAACTCCCTACAATTGTTTTCTATAGTATACAAAGACCCAAGATTACTAACAGTTCTTCCACCTTGGAATTACTTAACAAGATAACCTCTGGTTGTGGTTCCACAAAGCATCATTAAGCGCCTTTCTGAAAACATGAGCGAGTGTCATCACACCATCAGTCACACTTCATAGCTGTGCTTTCACTGCACCTGACAGCTTCTTTAGATCTGTTCTGTCTCTAACAACAGCTGTGAGCATTTAAAATCATTATTTCAGGTAATATTTATAATGACAATGAATTTCATAGTGATATTTGATATAGCATCGATGTATAAGGAAAATCCTTAAAATTTACAATTGTAAGATTTTGAGTATCACTGATATTTTGTAAAATTTTTTGCTTTAATTTTTTAAATAACCATTTCCCTTGAATTTCTGCTAATGTTTAAAATACAGCATACCCCAAAATTTTGAAAGAACAAAGAATAGTGAACACTGTAAGCACTGAATGATAAAATTTATATCCTAGTCCAAGAATCATGCCACAAATTATTTTTTCACCATCACCAAGCTATTGGAAGAAAGCACTGAATTAGGGTCCATGCCTCCATAACTGTTACTGCATTCGCTCTTCAAACACAATCTAGTATCTTTCCATGCATAACCATACTCACCTTATGTAAATCCATTTCTGCTTTTAATTTGTTCTGTGCCCATTTTACTTTAATGATATGAGAGCTGATATCTTCTTTTAATTTGTCCATCTCTCTGATAAGTCTCGCAGTTTCACCTTCCTAAAATCACAACATCACTAGGTCTTATTTCTCATTTTAAAATAAACCAATTATTTGTTATCACCTCAAAATAATCCATGTAATAATACTTTAGTTTCAAAACTGTGGCATGAAGTGTCACCAACTGTAAAATGGGTTTTGAAGTTCAAATCAAGAGCTAAGAATATAGCTCTGTGGCAGAGCACTTAACTAACATACCTGAGGTCCTGGGTTCATTTCTGAAATCACCAAAACAAAACAACTCTTTGTTTTGGTTATCTTATTAAATAATTCTAAGAAGGAACAACTGTGGATTCTCTTTGGACAGGAAGCCATATCTAGTAGTTCTCAGGGCTTACTCTTGGCTCCCTATTCAGGGATCATTCCTGGCAGTGGTTATGGGACCATATGGAGTGAAAAGGATTAAAACTAGGTCAACTAGGTCAAAACTAGGCCTAGTTCCTTACTTGCTGTGCTACTGCTCCAGCCTTCCCCACAAAAAAATCTTAACTATAGCTAGACCTGAAAAATAGTATACCAGTAAGGAGCTAGAATTGGCAAGCACCAGCAGGAATAACCCTTGAGCACAAAGCCAGGAGTAGCACCTGACCACCACCAGGCCCAAAACAAAGAAACAGAAACAAAAATTCACAAATCATAAATTGGCTTTGTCAGAATTCTTGAAATCATTCCTAAACTAAAATTTAATAAATAATGATATTTAATAAATATCATTAATAAATAAATATTTAATATTTAATAAATAATGAATGTTCATCATTAAGAAATGATACTACATTCCAAATACATACAAGTCACAAGGCTGGTAATTAGTAGCAAAGGCTCTGAGTATCTTAGTAACTCTATCTCCTTGGACAGCATGCAAGAATGTTTTTCTCTAAGAAATATATTAATCCTATGGTGAATAATGGTCATATTAATATTCTTGTCAAATTACAACTTTGGCTTAAAAACTATTCACACTTGATACTGTACTTTACCAAAATAAGATCTTCTTTTTTTTTTTGGTTTTTGGTTTTTGGGCCACACCCGGCGGTGCTCAGGGGTTACTCCTGGCTGTCTGCTCAGAAATAGCTCCTGGCAGGCACGGGGGACCATATGGGGACACCGGGATTCGAACCAACCACCTTTGGTCCTGGATCGGCTGCTTGCAAGGCAAACTCCGCTGTGCTATCTCTTCGGGCCCAAAATAAGATCTTCTTAAAGGCATAAACTCACTTCTTCACCACACAGGTTTGAAGGAAAAGTTTTCTAAAAGGTCTACCAAGAAAAATTACCTAATAAACAACATGGCCAACATCTCATCTTCCTCCAGCAAATACTTTTTTTTTGAAGACAGGTACCAAAATACTGAAATTACTTAAGTGTTTGCGTTTTTAGAAGATAAGCTCTTCAAACTTATGGTTTTAACTCTTCAAAATTATGGTTAATAGTGGTTTAAACATTTAAGTTCCAATTATTTGATAAAGACCGAACAAAATAATTTCAAATGAGATTTACAAAGCAAAATTTTACCTTTGATTCATACAGTTGGTGTAACCGTCCTTTCTCCTGAGAAAGCTGCTTAATTTTGTTAATGTTTTTCTCAGCTTCCTTATTTGCATCTCTCAGTTTTCTCTCCAGTACCTCTTTTTCTTTTCGAAGGTCTAATGATTCTTTCTCACCCCTTACGTACTTCATCACCATGGCTTCCTTTTCCTGGCGAGCATCTTCACATTTCTTGCTGGCCTTTAAAAATAAAGTACCCAACATTAATTAAAAAATACTTTTTTCAAATGAAAATAAACTTTCCTGTATTTTTTGGTTTTGCACAACAGACTTAGAATAAAATTTTAAAAGAATCTGGGGGCCAGAGCAGTGATGCAAGGGGTAAGGCATCTCTCTTGCCCACACTAGCCTAAGATGGACCGTGGTTCAATCCCCCAGCATCCCATATGGTCTCCCAAGGCAGGAGTGATTTCTGAGCGCATAGCCAGGAGTAACCCCTAAGTGGCACTGGATGTGGCCCAAAAACCAAAAGAAAAAGAAAAAAATTTAACTATAGTATTTGCTTTTATTCTTTTCTATGCCTTTTTTTTTTTTCACAAATATAGTTGCTATTTCTATTTATTGCTCCAGGTCCACTTTCCCATTTCCTATACCTTCTCATATTTAGGGAAGATCATAGGATCTCCAATCCCTCACACTTCCAGCCAGGTTTGGTCAGAATCAGGCAAATTGTCAATATATAGGTGAGCCTGAGATGAGACTCAAATTAGCACAGGATGGCCAAAGGCAACTGGCTTGTCCTTAGAGATATGATACCAGGCACCCTTCTCTAGGTCTCTTCTTGGATCACACTACCTGCTCCTTCTCCTATTCATTTGGCCCAAGAATGATAAAGGATTCTCCATTAGTCATAAGTTTCAGCATTTTCCCTTGTTCAGTGTCCTGTGTCCTTTTATTAAACCATCAAGTCAAAATCATCCCTCTTCTGCCAGGACCCTGGCTGTAGTGGCTGATAATCTGTCTTCGTTTCCTTGCAAAAATAATCACAGGCTATTTATGATTAGCTGGTCTTCTATATCTGAAAACTCTTCTACCAGATTTTGCACCTAATAAGCACAAAACTAGATTAATGATGACAGCTATATAGTTAGATTATAGTTCCCCATAAACACAGCCTGTGTTCCATATTCTAAAACCTCATACAATAAAAGCTAGCACAGAGAGCCCCTTCACTTTAGAAAATTAAGTTTTCAGATATGAGGGAGCACAGCAGGTCCTCAGTTAATGTCACTTCTGTATAACCTTGGCAAAAAAAAAATAATAATCAATGACTTGTAGCCAGGGTCCTGATCAGTGCGAAGGTTCACATTTCTCCCAGGTCTGCAAGGATTCTCTCCTGGTCTGTTTTCTTCCCATGTGCCAAAGACATGCACATGAGATACACTGCACTGTCTCAATTTGAGCCTTTGTGTATGTTTACGAGTATAAGTGAGGACACCCTGTGATGGAAGGACCAAATCAGGTCCTCATCTGTATCCGATTCAGCCAAGGGGTAGGCTCTGGCCACCCATGAACTTGCAATAAAATAAGCAGAGTGGAAAATGAAGGAACACTAATAGTTGCTTAATAGTGAATACTAGAGTTTGAGGTCTTCACGTCAGTCAATGTGTCTATGATCAGGATTACCTATGACAATTACCTAGGATTCAACTAGTCCTATCATGTATTGCACACTAAAGTCAGTTTCCAAGAATCTAAGTAAGAACTTAGTATATTTATTGTATAGAAGATGGAAACAATCTTTGGGGGCTATTCAACATCTAATGGTTAACATCAAATGTTAATGGCAATTGAACTGAAGAAAATTTAGTATCAGGTAAGGCCAGGAAAAACTCCTATGTTCATGCTCTATGAAAAAGTAACTAATAAAATACCATTTCATGAATTTCTGAACGCTGATAAGCTTGTGAAGCCAACACTCAAAGTAATACACTTATGCATAAAAGTATTTTAAAAATAAGGCAATTAGGGTTTTTCCTCATTAAATTTTCAGAGAAATTAAATGCTAATTTTCAGAGAAATTAAAGCTAACTTTGAAAGAGGGAAGTCAGAGAGCCCTGGGAATTTGAAAATGTTAGTGGACAGAGAGTGAGAAAAATGTGCTGGAAATGGCTACGGCAATGAGCTAGATTTTGAGGTAATTAAATAACTATACTTAGAAAATGACAATTAATGGTTGTCCACTTAACCAGAAACCTGTATTCATCATCGTGTACAAGCTCCAGGAAACAAAACAAATCAATTGTGGGGTTTGAGAGGGAGCACAGAGCAGTTCCTTCCTTCTGTGTGAAAGGCCCCTGTGCAAGGTGGCACTCGCACACTTTCTGGTTGCAGTGCTCCCTGTGGTGCCCCCAGGGTTTGCCCCATCATACTTCCTAGTTGTGGACTCAGATCTTTCCCCAGGGGATAGGGGGTTCATCATTCTTTGTTATGGAGCACACATACACATATGGTGTGGCTGGAACCCGATAACCATGGTGGGGCTTGCAGACTAAAGAGCAGACTGGCTCAAACAGAACTGCCCACACTGTGCTTGGGATGTGTGGCAACATGAAAACTAAACTTGCAGACTTCTGCTTGCAGAGCAGGCCAGCTAAAGAGCGTAGAGCCATTCCTCTGGGCCCAGAGACACGATTCTTGAGCTTGGAGTAATAAGTAGAATCAACAGAAGGCAAGGATTAGTCAATGAATAGGAATCCAAGCTACAATGTCTTATGCAAATAATTAAAAATAGTACAATACATCTAATAAATATCAAGTCATTTTTGTAGGTCTTACAGTTGGTGTTTGGTGGAAGTAGAGGAAGATGCTATAAAACAGAAAACGGAGCAATAGTACAGCAGTAGGGCTTTTGCCTTGCATGTGGTTGATCCAGGACGGACCTGGGTTTGATCCCCGGTTTCCCATATGGTCCCCCAAGCCAGGAAAGATTTCTGAGCACATAGCCCGAGCGTCACTGGGTGTGGCCCCCCTCAAAAAATAAAAAAAAACAACAATAAAAACAGAAAAGGTTGGGGTCAGAGAGATAGCACAGCGGCGTTTGCCTTGCAAGCAGCCGATCCAGGAGCCAAGGTGGTTAATTCGAATCCCGGTGTCCCATATGGTCCCCCGTGACTGCCAGGGGCTATTTCTGAGCAGATAGCCAGGAGTAACCCCTAAACACCACCTGGTGTGACCCCAAAAACCAAAAAAAAAAAAACAGAAAAGGTGACAGAGATTAGATCTTGAAAGGAAGCAGAGCATCTGTCATAGTGCTAATGAGTGGAAATTTTCTCTTGCTGGCCATGAGAAGCTTCTAAAGGAGGATTTAGAATTCAGAATTTTTTTTGTTTGTTTTTTGTTTTTGGACCACACCCGGCAGTGCTCAGGGGTTACTCCTGGCTGTCTGCTCAGAAATAGTTCCTGGCAGGCACGGGGGACCATATGGGACACCAGGATTCGAACCAACCACCTTAGGTCCTGGTTCGGCTGCTTGCAAGGCAAACGCCTCTGTGCTATCTCTCTGGGCCCGAATTCAGAATTTTTTATGAAAGGTATAGGGCAACTAGAGGCAGCATGAAAGTTTCATTGGAACTCGAGATGAAAAACAACAACAACAACAACAAAACAGAAAAAGACAAATACAAAAGCTGAGGTAAACTAACGGAGTCTTAACCTAGCATGATATGTGCAATAGAAACCAGCCTATTATTCAAAGAATCA